>NC_133585.1:8323696-8988413 GCF_964106895.1 Numenius arquata | reverse complement strand
AAAGCAGGAGCGTGTCTATCCTCCCTTCTCTATTTTTGTATTATTGAACAGGGGGAAAGCCGCCCCGGCCCCGGCCGGCTCCCGAGCGTGCGGTGCCGCCGTCCGCACGGCGCAATTTTCACGGGGAGGGGAGGAACTACCGGGCGGGCAGGGGGAATGACACGGGAACGCCGAGACACCCCGCTGCTCCCTCTATTTCGCTCCAGGCGCCCCCCCTCACCATTTATTGCCACCCTCGGGGCCGCCGTGATTCCCAGAGCCCGGCGCTCCCGCCGCCCAGGTAGGAGCGGGGTCCGCCCGGGGGTCCCCGCCCGCCGGCGGGGCTCTGCCGAGGGAGCGGGGTGGGGAGGGATGGAGGGATGGGGGGGGGCGGCAGGGACCAGGCTCCCCCCCCCCGCCGCCCTGAGCGCGGCCCGCGGCGCTAACAATAGGGCGTGTTGGGTTTGGTTGTTTCTTTTTTTCTTTATTTTTTTTTTTTTTTTCCCCCCTCTCGTCCTCAGGAAATCCAGCCCTGATTTCCAGGGAGAAAATAACAAGACACCGTCCTTGTCTGACGAGCACCAATCTGCTAAAAAACAACTCCCTCGACTTCTCTTCCCCTTGATAAAACACTTCCAGGACAATCAATATTTTATGATGAGTTGTTAATAAGCCTAATATATTCATCCCTGCTCCAACGGGGCTTGTTAGATTATGCAATTAAGATAAGCAATTTAAACAGCACTGTGCTGCTCTGCGCTGGTCACATTCGTCTTGTTGGAGGAGGAGAAAGATCTGGACTTTAAAGGGATGTCGGATTTACTCGGGGAAAGCGGGGGAGGATTTTTTTTTTTTATTTTAAATGCGCGCAGCCGGAATCGCGCGTCCGTGTCGCCGGTAACCCCGCCGGCCTCCCCCGGGGGCTCCCCCCCCCAAACCCTCCCCTTCGCTTCGGTTTCCGTACCGATTTGCATGGGGCGGTGCGGGGAGAGCGGGGCTGCGCACCCCCCCCAGTGTGTCCCCCCCCCCCCCCTTCATTTACTCCTTCGTGCCTTCCCCAGAAAAATCTCCTCCCGCCGCTCTCCCCCCCCTCACACCCGCCCCCCCCCCCCCCCCCCCACAACCCGGTACCGCGGAGGGCGGGGAGCCCCCTCCGCCACCCGCGTCCCACCGCTCCGCGTCCGCGCTCCGGCTCCGCGTTTTGCGGGCGGCCGCGACGCCGGCCGGGGAGCGCCGGGTAACAAAGGCAAGTTTGAGAGGAGCAGCCGCCGCCGCGCAGCCTGCCGGTGACGTCAGGGAACAATGCCGCTGCCAGCCCGCCCGCCCCGCGCGCGGCCGCCCCCCCCTTAAAGGCGCCCGGACGCACGGCGGGGCGCTGACAGGGACCGACCTCCTCCCCCCGCCGCCGGGGCCGCCCGTACCGGGTGCTCCCTGCCTCCCTCCCTCTCCCCCCACCCAAGTCACACCGCCCGCCCGGGGCTGGGAGCGGCGGCGGTTCTCCGTGTCGCGGCTCCCCGGCCTCCACCGCCGCCGCCGCTCAGCGCTCCCCTCAGGCGCGGGGGTCGCCCCGGCGGGAGCCCGCGGCCTCCCCGTCCCCCGCGGGGGTGGCGGGCCGCGGGCGGGAGGGGCGGGAAGGGCAGGCCGCCGGCGGGGCTGCGGTCGTGGCGACGCGGCCGCCTCGGCCTAAGGCCTAGGGGCAGGTGCGGGACACCCCGGGCCCGCAGGCAGGAGCCCTGTCCCCCGCGAAGGCAGTGTTTACTGTGAGGGGGGTGAAGCACCGGAACAGGCTGCCCAGGGAAGCTGTGGCTGCCCCATCCCCGGAGGCGTTCAAGGCCAGGCTGGATGGGGCTTCGAGCAGCCTGGCCTGGTGGGAGGTGTCCCTGCCCACGGCAGAGGGGCTGAAACTAGGTGATCTTTAAGGTCCCTTCCAACCCAAACCATTTTGAAGAAAATAGGATCATAAAGGTCTGGGTCCTCAGGGGCTGCACAATTACCAAGTGTCTCAGCCCCAGGAGCTAGGACCTCCACACTGAGCCCTTCCAGCGAGTTTGGCCAAGATGCCACCCACAGCGACCCCCTCACCGCCTGCTTTTTACTGCACTGCCCTCCTCCCAGAGCCACGTCCACAGATGGACACAGTGGGTGCTGCTTAGTCAGTGCAGCCCCTCAGTCATTCCACTCCTGCACAGCATCTGATGCCCATTACGAACAAACCCATCTTTCTAAGTAAGCGACAATGGCACTGTAGCAATATAGTCATTTCCTGACAGTCACACAGATGTCATTGCATCATACCTTAATAGTAAATTAATTGGCAATTAGTATCTTAAGGCATCAGCTTGGTAAGGTGTCAGAACTTGTGTCTCGGATACCGGCAAATCAAGCAGTAGGTTTGATGTTGCGTCGCTTCAAACCATCTTACAGAATTATAAAGATTAGAAAATTAAGCGTCTCTCTGTGCGGAAAAGCAGCTAGAAGGGCATAGCCTGTCCGCTGTATTTAAGCGTAACTTCCACTGATGTCATCCAGGCAGAAAACTGGTTGGTAATAACACATTTACTTTTTCAAGCTTTTTGTAGTTTTTCTGCAGAATACTTTCCACATCACCCCATTATGCAGGATTTACCAAGTGCATCGCCCTGCCATCTTCCAGAAACTAAGTTGCTTGATCAATACATGGCTAGAAAAAAAAAAAATAAATATGCCTTGCAGGAAATCAGTTTAGTGATTTAGCGGGTGCCATTGAGCCCCCCGAGCCGTCTCCACCAAATCGGGGTCTGCCACACGCTGTTCAGAGGCACCAAAGGGGCTGGAGGCGATACCTGTCCACAGGGGACACACAACTGCAACAGCCTCGGCCACTCACGGTCATTAGAGATGAGGCAGCACTTGCAGTGACAGCAAGTGTTAACTGGTGTCACGGCCAGGTCCCAACCGCTACGCCTGCCCCTGTAGAGCCCTTCACCTTCTCAGTCTCTCGGGACACATTCCCTATTTTGTCCACAGGCTGCGCTAGGTTTTGGCCCAAAAGTGGTTGCCAGCAGTCGGTTTATCTAGTGTATTTATCAGTTTGTTTGTAAATTAACTCCCTGAAGATTAGAAGGGCCTTCGTTTTCTCTGACCTGTGCTGATATGATTCATGAAAATAGAAAGGTGCCTCCAACCCACGTGGATGTGCTTTCTTTCAGCCAAGGACCGGGCTAATCCACCACAAAGAATGAAGCACTTTTATAGCTGCTCCAGTTCACTGCCAGTTGCCTGCTGGGGCATACAGGGTGGACTGGCCAGTTGGTCTGAAAGAAGTGGCTAGGAGTTTAGATGTATGGTGGGGGCTGGCTTGGGTTGTTCAGTGTTGTCCCAAGAACACCCCTGCAAAGAAAGTTCTCAAAGTTGGCTATCAGCCTAATTTTCCAACTCTGTTGCAATATTCAGAGCAAAGCAAAAGCAGTATGCGCAACGTGACCAAGGATTAGGCCCTTTTTGTTTAAGGGACCAGGCTGCTTTTTGCAAGTGAGCCCTCTTGACAGTTTTGGGGTGGAGAGTTGTTGTAACGAGCCTTAGAGCAGAAGCTGTGCGAGCCTCAGTGCACGGTCTGGGATCCCGGCTTAACAGCCCTCTGCTGCGGCAGCAGCGGGGCCGCCAGCGAGCCGGCAGGCATGCAGTTATCCACATTATTCCACGCTCCGTGGTGGGCCTGTCCACAAGGGATTAGACCAAATCTGCTAACCTCATTTCTGTTATATAACCCAAGACGGAGCTGAACTCTTTCCTCGGGGGGGATTGCATGTTAAACCGAATATCACCTCCTCCTAACCTTCTTCAGCTGCAGTTCAAATTAGGCTTCGCTGCTATCATAACTCACACCGCACCATAACGAAAATGGAATTGATTGAGAGGGCACGTGGACGCTGCGTCTAGACATACCTGGGTTACTTCTGTACAAGTTTTATCAGGTAACTGCTGTCAGCGCAGCTTTTTGGAACAGAGCACGGAGACTGAAGGGAGTAAGTGCTCAAATCAGGAGTCTGCACTGAGCTCTGGGGTGCCACAGCCACTGGTGACAAAGCTGCCATAGTTTAAGAGCTAACTCGCGTAAGCTCGACCTGGGCTGCAGGTGTACGACATGCACAAACGACTGCCTCTGATCGGTGATGATTTCATAAGGGGGTCTGACATCAGCATTGCTTTTCTCGTAGCTGTTTGCAGTAGTCACGTCACAGCCACACGCGTGGCACCACCACGCCTGGTGCTCCCCAGACGCACACGTTTTGAAGCCTGTGAGCCCTCAGGGAACTGCTCACACATCAGCACAGGTCTCTGATCTACTCTTCTGTCATAACCCATGGGCTTATCTCATGCAAATCCTTTCTCAGATCAATAGTTATGCTGAAGTTTAGCTAATATCTCCTCACAATGAGGGGGAACAACTCTTTTTCCAGCTTAGCAACAGCACAGGATGCCAGGAGTAACACTACTGGGTGCAGTTAAATTACACCAGTGCGAAAGTGAGATTAAGTTTAAGTGAGGCTGCAGTCAGGCTGTACACATTTCACTACGCACAGCGAGAAACTGGAACAGTTTATTGAGGACTATGTCCATTTTTATCTTTTCCTTAGTAGTATGGGAAAGAGAACTGGGTTTATTTGGATTCTTAAATTAGAGATGAAATTGCTATGCAAAGACATTAAGGAAATTTGCAGTTACGCAACTGGAGTCCTAAAGGAAAAAGTAAACAGTTTTGCTGAGAAAAATAAATTGAAAACAATTACAAGGCAGTAAGAGGTTTAGGCTTTTTCTTTTTTTTCCTTTCCTTTTGAGACCTGAAAACATTTGCATATTGTCTTAAATTTGATCCCTCTTTGGTCCTCCTTAACCTATACTGCTTAAGTCACATTGTCATTTCGTGACTCAAATGAGGGACTGGGTTCCTCCAGAGGAGCTTCAGTGCAACAGGGAAGGACAGGAACATCACCAAGGCAGTTTTTAGTCACTGAGGAGACAAAAATGTGTCTTTTATGGGACTTTACACTCACACCTCATTTTACAGTCACTCTTTCTGAGCCAAGCCACTATTTATGCCAGTCTTCTGCAAATTGTTCCATGTACTGAGAAGCCCAAAACTCTTCTAGGGGCTCTTCAGGGTGCCATGGTAAGGCAACTCATACACTTAACAACTCTCTAATCTTGCAAACACAAGACCCGAGTAACTAGGACTCTTGAGTAACCACTGAGCAACTTTATACCCCATGCTTAACTGAGCCATGGGTGTGCTCTGAGGAGGCCAAGAGCCATAGCTTACAGCACTGTACTCAGCCTTCACACGCACACCATGCTGGATTAAGCAAGGGGATTTGATTAGTTTGGCAAAGAGAAAAAAGCCTTTTAAAAATACTGTGTAGGAAGATAGCACTGAAATCCAGGATGTATGCCTTCAAGAGTCAAGGATACAGCTTCAAAACAAAAACAAAGAAGAGCCAAAAGGGTAGGAAGAGAAGGCATGCCTTGTGCTTGTAACATACGAAAAGGAACTTAACATATGTGCGCTGAGGAAATGTGGCATTGTAAACATGCTATTTATGTAGTGCCGAAAGTATACTTTTATGGGGACATAAACATTAGTCACCCCAGTGCATACAATCTTCCCTTCTAAAGAAGATTAGGACGCTGCCCTGTCAGAGCCAAATCAAAGCCCAAATTCAAAAACCGAGCAAGTCTCAACTTTGAGAAACCTCAAATCAAAATTTGGTCTGGGGTGAAGTCACTTGACTCGTGCAAACCTTGCCCATAAAGCAAATAACTTCCCAATGCTGCAGCTGAGATTTGTAAATAGGGACTTTAGTCACTTCTGTTGTTATTAACGTCTTTTCTAGCTACACCGTACAGTTTCAGGAGGGCAAAGGAAAAAGAAAACAAAACCTTATCCAAGTTTAAAGCCAGGAGAATATATTCAGGCAGAACGTGATTAGCAGAGCTGGAAGATGGCCAGAGCACTGTGTGCAACATCATGATCTTACAAAAAAACAACCAAAAAACCAAGGATTTTGAATGACTGCAAACATCAGGACCTTGTTTTTAATCTGCTCCAAATAATGCAATCGGGTAACCTTACGTAAAACCAGACATGCACGTAGCTACCTTGAGAGCATTTCACTTGGCGTGTTAGAAGAGATGTCTGTGGTGGGGATTCCCATTTCATAGATGGTAGAGGAGGAAATACTACTCTCTCTCTATCGTTTGACTACCTACTACCAGATTTTGACAGTAAGCAGGTCTTCTTTTAGCTTCACTGAATTTTAATGGAGAAAGGTAATGAGATTTAAAGAACAACAAATGCAGCCATATGTAGACCATGAATGTTGAGTCCTGCATCTGTTTCTCCTCTTGTCTTCAGCTCTTACCTGACCCAGTCAGGAGACAGAGATGACAAATAACACCAGCACCAAGTGGAGAACTCTTAGGTTGAACTCCAGTCTGAGTTTCTGTGAGAGATTTCAGCCTAAACTAGCCAGCCTGACAATGTGAAAGGCGAGCAAGCAACAGCAAAACAAGATGTTATTGTAAGGACAGCGAGGGCTGCTTCGTATCAGACAGAGCTTGCCAGAACATTATAATGCTTCGTAACACAGCTAATCATGCTAAATAAAATGTAGGCTTAAACACACATAGGACTAGATTCTCAACGGGTCCTCCCATTTAGCACGCAGCATAATTATTTTTTTTTTCCTAACCAACTGTATTTTGTACCACAAGGGATGTTTAATACAATTTTGGAAAAAGAAAAAATAAATTCATAAAATATGAATAAATAACCATAATTTGTTTACACAAATAAACATTCTGGGGCATGGGATTTTATTCAGTAATTGCCATATTGGTCATAAAACATGCCTGAGAGCCCAAAGTATTACTTTATTGCATTTAGCAGCGCCAATTAGCCTCTCAATTTTTCACTGTGTTAACAAAAAGTATGGTTTTCTACTCTCTAAGAAGAGGTAAAAAACAAATCAAACCCCATGCTCTTCCGTGTGGCTGTACACCCCACGGGCATATGTGCAAGTGGCACAAAAGACTACCAAGGCTTGAACTGTGATCTGTCAAGGGTAGGAAACAAAAACAAGCAAAAAAAGAATGTAACAGTTCTCCTTCCTATTCTGTGGGACTACATAGGGCAGAGGGAGCAGTGAAGAATTTTGTAATAAGGCACTCTCACAAAAATACCACAGGCAACAAATTCCTTACAGCTGAATAGGAGAATAAGTGCAAAACTGAAGACAACAGGAAGAGGTGTGGTCCCTAATGCATCATTTGCTGTATTTTATTGTCCGTGAGCCAAGAGAAGTAGAAGGCCACTGAAATTCCTAGAGAACAGAAAGTGCCAGAGAACTACTGAATTAGCAGGTTTCCCAATACTTGGGATTTTTACATTAAATACTTCCAGTAAGAAAGGAAGCATATGCTTTACAAGGGAGAGCCTTCATGAGCTGAAACCTCCCCCTCTCTCCCCCCCAAATCTTAATTCAAAGATTAGTTAAGATAAATAATATAATTAGGTAATTTGGAAACACTTGTTTTTCCCCAGTAGTAGACATTCAGCTAAGCACGGCAGCCAAGGGGCATGTCAGGAGGACTCCAGTCGTGCAGACACTTGCAACTGCAGGAAGAGTGCAGATGTGATAGAAATTTGGGAATTCTGTTCGGGTGAACTACAGATGTGATACAGGATACAGGATATAGATACCGATGCAGCACAGTTACCTCACAATTTGGGTAATTAACCCATGGGTAATCAAGAATCGGCGGTATTACACTAACTGCAGGAGCTACTGCATCCTGGAATCATTGCTGGGAATATCTATCTTGTATTTTCATCTCACTAGAACTCTAATTTGGACAGCTTATTGACCTACTTTCAGTGTGTCACTGCTTTCAGCATGTTAACCCCCCCGTCCCCAAACACTCACGGCTATTTCAAATAAGGGCAAGAAAAAGAAAGATGAATTTACAGATGTTGCTTGTGCATACAATCAGTGCATCCCTCCCCCGCTAAAGTTTAATAAGGATTGTTAGTACATCATTGTAGCTGGTAATTGTGTAGGTACACATGGTAATTGCATGTATTTGCACTAATTATGTAAATGCACAATAATTAAAGCTCCAGGGTTTTCATGGTAAATTTTTAAGACACTCATGGATTTGTCATGGCAAAAGTGTCAGTCATGTAATCCAGCGGGAAACGGGAGGAGGAAGAGGAAGCTCAGGAGAACATACTTCTTAAAATACAGAGATTTTTACATAAATAAGTGGATGGAGGACAGTACTTCATCATCAAACACAGCTGTCATGCCTGAGCAGTTTCTTTCAGAGTCTCTTATCAGACAAAAAGAAATAAATCTAGAAGACTCCCCAAAACACACTGAGGTTTTTCACGGTAGGTTAAAACCGAAGATCAAGCATTCCTCCACTTTCTCCACCTAACGTCCCAGCTTTTCCCATTTAGCATTTAGTGAAAGACAGAAGGAGAAATAAATTTGTGCTCTCTTTTTACTACCGTGGTGATCACTCGCTAATATTACCAGTTTGCTCCCTCTCCCAGGGGCCTTATCACACTCCACCCAGTACGTTGGTGGAAGCACCCCGGCTCCACTGGGATTTGGATCCATCTCCCAGCACAGTGTGCTGCCTTAGCACAGGGGTCATACATAGGAGGTTCAAATTGCTTTTTTCTTGGGATTTTTCCCCATTTCCTACCCTCCCGTAAGACTTCAGCCATTCCCCCCTGCCTCAGATATTCAGAGGTGAGCTTGCTGGTGTCCTCTGGGGAGCAACCAGACCTTCCTGCAAGCGCTCTCACACCCAGCACACCAGGCAGGAGTTGCCCGTCCTCTCCACCACACTGCAGCCCAAGGCAGAGCCTGCCACAGCACAGCTGCTCACCAGAACCTTTGTGGCTGTGCTCCACGGACCTTTAGGGTCTTGGGGAACTAACTACGCCTTAGTGACTTCAGGCATATGAAGGAAATGGAGCTTTGGAAACACGCAGTGTACATCTCCTTGTACCAAGACAGCAAATAGGGACACACACCGTCCAGCTGTTGAGCTGTTTTGAATCACCTCTGACAGCAAACCTGAGCAGGTCTCTAGAGCAATCCCATTATCCTTATGCCAGGAGCAGGAGGGGCTGTCTGAGAAGCGCAGCAATGTAACATAAGGCACTATGAATTCAGAACACTCACTATCAAGCATTTCACGCCAAAGAGCTTTCATTTTCAAAACACATTGTTTGAGATTTTAATCACTTAAGTCAAGTGCTATTAGTCACTGAAAGGTATCTGCATTCATAAGACTTAAATGACTTGGAAAGCATCAACCTGACTTGTACTTAATGCAGAAGTCTCCTTTACGCCACCCCTCCTGTTTGATTTTGGGTGTTCTCATTGTTCCCCACAGTACAGTTGCTGTCTGACTTGTTCACACGCAACTACCTATCTTCACCCATGGACACCTCAACAGACAGTCAACACAAGTTTTAAACTACCAATACCTAATAGCTTAAGCCAAGGCACAAAAGGCAGCTTCCTCAGGATTTAACTTTAAGAAGATTTAAGATCACAACCACAAGTTGTTAGTTATTTAAACCTAACCCTGTGTACATGGGTCAAAAAGCTCTATGTTCATAGCACCTGCCCTTACTGGTGCAATTCCAGCCATGCTTCTTACCCCAGCGCAATTCCAGCCATGCTTCTTACCTGCAGGAATGAGGACAGGCCACTCCAGGGTAACAGAAGACACAGAACCATATCCTGCAACACGAAGACACCCATTGGGCTGCACAAGCTCCAACCCCTTCCCTCAGGCTCCGGGTAGCATACCCAGCTGCTAATTTCAGGGGGGGGGGTTAGTACAGCTGTTTCAAATTGGCTACTCAGCCACAGCTGGGGCAATGATTAGTTCTCTCTTTAATCCTTCCTGGACTGGAGGAGTTCTCAGGAGCTCAATTTTTTTGTTTGTGGGTTTTGTTTTTTTTTTTAAACTTATTTTTGAACGTGCAATCTGCCAATTGTTTTCTAGCTTAACAAAATAAAAAGCAACAAAACAAAAACCCAACCTAAACCCAATGACCCTTCTCCCCACAAAACATCCACACCCTTACTTCTGAGAATAGGACTAATAAATGTTTCTGCACTTACATAAAACGTAAGGGAACGAAATTACTAGAACTACAGTTGACTTGAAATAGCATATTTTTCCCAATGCTCTAAAGCTTCATATGACTCAGGTGTTCTTTTTTAAAAAAATGTGGTTTTGAAGGTACGCTTTCAATTTTAAAGCTAAAATTAAAGAAAAAATGTAGCTGTGTGATAAAAATTGATCAAATCTAGTACAAAATTAATTTAAAAGCAGTTTTTAATTGGTGGGGTTCAATTCAACAAGAGAAGCTATCTGGGACAGAAGCCGTTTTCTGCTTTGTTTCTAACAATAGACATATTTGAACAACCTGCTCTAGTGGGAGGTGTCCCTGCCCATGGCAGGGGGGTTGGAACTCGATGATCTTTAAGGTCCCTTCCAACTCTAACCATTCTATGATTCTATAATTTCAAGGTTTTTATTTCCTATGTTAATAAGAATGCCTATACTTATGCTTGATAAGGATTAAAGATGGTAAAGTGTCGTTTTAAAATTTTCAGTTCGCAGTAACATGTTTTTTAATTAACTGAAAATCTTAGGAGTACAGAGGATTTTGCATAAATGGAGTCTCCCTGAGAAAAAGAGAAATATTGCTAAAACAGTGATCTGTTGTATTAATTTCTTTTATTTTTGCACTAAATTCATCTGTTCTTCAGCTAATGGATGGTGGATATCTAAAACCAGAGAATATGGGGTTTGTGGGCATGAATGGAAAGCAGGCAAATCGCGTTACAGCTGGAGCACATTTTCTGTGCGTCTGTAGGGAATTTATTTCAGCTTGTCTTTGTTGTACAGCAGCATCGTGAGGCTAAGTTAGGGCTTTAACTTCTGTTAATGCGGGACCAAAGGTCTTTCAGATGTCTATGTCTAGTGGTAACTTGTATGATAAACACTTGCTTCTAGCATCCCAACTACCCAAGGCGGGTAAGCCTGCAATCCAGCAAGGTCCCTAGGACCTGATGCTCTGCCACGTGCCGCCCAAATACATTTGTATAGACAGGAAATGCCTAATACCTTTGTTTGGGGAAGATTTACAGGTCACAAGGAGAAAAATTAATTTGTCTGGGCCCTAGGGATTCTTTAAAAGACTAGTGAATGGAAGGCATTTATGATACCTACTAATATTATTTACTTATGTCCTTTTGGCAC
Organism: Numenius arquata; assembly: GCF_964106895.1. Lineage (NCBI taxonomy): Eukaryota > Metazoa > Chordata > Aves > Charadriiformes > Scolopacidae > Numenius > Numenius arquata. The sequence continues at coordinate 8,977,100 of NC_133585.1, read as the reverse complement.
CTCATCTTCCAGCTGTGATGCTGGTGACGGCAGGTCTGGTGCAAACACAGAGCTGTTCTCTTCACATTGCCTGAGTGTCACTGTTGCTTTTCCAGTATGTTTCAAAGATCTTTTTATCAGAGAGGTCAGTACCATCATCTCCGTTTCACAGGTGGGAAAACTGTATCATCAAAAGGTGAAATGACCAATAGAAGGTGGCAACATAGATATTTCAGTGCTAGTCCTGCTCTCTCTTTACTTCTCCAGTGCAAGCACCTTCTTTTGTGAAGTATCACTCTGGTCAGTGCCTCATCAATGAAAGTAATTTTGGTTAACCAGATTAGAAAAAGCAGTTTTCTGGTACAGCTGACATTCACATTCCTTAGCAAGAAGAGTTGCACTGTTAACTCTTCTGAACATCAAGTCCACAGTGCCTCAAGTTGAAAGCTTAGACGTGAAAACATCTGCAATTAGTAAATGGTTAATTTTGCAATTAAACATCTGTGTGATTCTTTTGGCCTGCATGAAAAGTATGAATAAATATTGTTAAATATAAGTAGATCTAAACAAATACAAATATATGCATATCAATGTACATCACAGGTGGTGGTTGTGAAATGAACTGGTTCTTCTGAGATCCCCACACAAGAAATGCTGACACAGCAGGTTATTCGGTAGCGGCTGTTGGAATATATGAACCATGGCTTTTTCAAGCCTGTCCATAGTGAAGCTGTCCTTTACTTGGTATTTGAAACCCAAACACCCAGCAACAGAAGATATTCTTGCAAATATAGGTGACATGATTTACTCAGATATCAGTGGCAGATGAATGACCAGAACCTGTTCCTGACAGGGAAACTGCATCGTCAAGCACCTTGTTCCAACAAATTGGCAACAGTGTCTGCATATTTTAAATCCCCATGTTGAGTCATCATCATTTAAATGGAACTTAAACCACCTGAGCGTGCCATCCTTCCAAACCTATAGAATTCTATAGAGTTTTCCCTTTGTGGAGCAGGCGCAGCCCCATAAATTCATCCCCAGCCTGACCCAAAGCCAAGCAATTGTTTCCCAGTTGCTGCATCACAATGTATGGCTACGAAGAGAACTGTACTAATGTTTGTTTCTTGGCTGTGCTTGTTCTTTTAAAGAAGAATAATAATGCTATCGTTCCAAGCAGAATTACACTTGTTCCACTTTCCCTTGCCCTCGAAAATTTAGCAGCAGAAAAGTAATCATTTAAACCATTTCTTTAGCTGTGGGGTTTTATTTTATTTAATCTCTATACATACACATTTTTCCAGTGTGCATGCTGAAACAGCAACAATTTGATTTCTTGTTATTGTTAATGATTCTAAATTTTTTTGTTAGAGTGCTTTGTTTTAAATAGAGGTCCGTGCAGCAAGTTTGACTTGAATTAATGGCTTCCTGACTTTTGATTAAATTCTTTTTACCAATGCTACTTTTCCATATTTCATTTCTGGATTTTTTTTCTTTTCTCCTGGCAGCTGGCACTCAGAAGTTAGACCCTATCTAGTGGGTAGAAACCAAAATAGTCCCAATATGTAGAAGTGGCTCTAAGAGCACTTATTACTACATACACTTCACCTTTAAAAACTTGGAAAATCCCAAAACCCATCTGGAAGTATGTATGCCATACGTTGAATGGCTAATACTACTGGGTTCTGTTTAAATACTGAATAAAACTTGTAGATGGGAGCTAGCAACTAAAATAATTTCTGTTCAGATTCCATAATCTCGTGTGATGGGGAGTGCGAAGCTTACCAGTGACACCCCCAACATTATGTCCTGCACTGGCTTGGCAGGACTTGAAGATTAGATCGGTGGAGTACAAGGTACCCTCGTCAAAGTCCTGAAATCACAAGGCACCTTTGCTAAAAGAAATCTTAGGAGAAAGTACGAATTCTGATGCTGCCTGCACTGCTCTATCATTCCACAGGTGAAAGAAGTCTCAGTTCTGGGGAGTCAGTGCTACTGCGGCCCATCCTCCCCTCAGTGTTGCCTCCTTGTACAATATTTTAGAACCAGTCCTTGGGGACTGACGTGAGACTTCGTCTGGCCCTACAAGAGTGGGGAAGAGACAAGCAGAAAAACCAGCCTCTCAAATGATGGAGATGGAAAAAAGGCAAAAGAGCAATAAAAAAATTCCCTTAGCCTGATATAAAACATCTCTCCTGTCTTGTTTTAAATTGATCTGGAGGAAAGGGTAGAGAGAAGTGGCTCTGATTTTTTCAAATACGTGAACAATCTTTTTGCTCTTTTATAAGTATGTGGAAGACACATCTTGCCAGAGCTGGATTCATGTAATTCATGTAATATTTAGACACCTGTAGTGAGATTATTTTTCCTGTTTTAATTTGAATAGCCTGCATTTCTCAGTCTTTTTGCTGTTGAGAGTACTGAAGAACGTAGCTATTTCTCTGGGGAAAACATATGCCAAAAAACCTGGCAGTCTGGCCCAACAGCACTTATATCCCAAGTATTATAGAACATACGTAACAAGGTGGCTGTTGCGTTTCTTCTCAGGGAAGCTGAACAATGAATCCCACAGGGCACCAGTGGAGCAGAGTCAACCCTCCCTCCATTTCAGTATTTTTTCTCCGCTTTTTGTGACATGAAGCTAAGGCTCAAACTCTACAAACCGCTCACAGGGAAACGCATGCAGCCCAATGGCTTCCCCGAGGCACCATTTACATACAATTTGTTGCAAGATTAGGATCAGAGGTTCTTTTCTCCCTGTCTGTCCGCCTCCTTGGGTCTTACTTTTCAGTTGTTACGTTTTTCTTTTTAAATTGTTTTGACTGAAGTAGAGTAAAATTGTTGGTATGTTTTAAATCAGTGTCCGCTCTGCTGATTGTTGGGCTGCCAAAGATCAGTCATGGACAGTTTGACTTCAGAGCAAGAATCAGGCTCATTGAACAAGTGACTATATTATATGAGATATGTAAGGACCCAGTCCTGCAAGACTGAACCAAGCCCTCAGTGATTTGACCAAGAGAACACCAAAGCCACCCAACTTCAGCCGTCCTCCTTCCACAGAGGTCAGAGCATTTATGAATATCAGTCAAGGGGAGTAAAATCTGCCCCTTTTTAAATGGTCTGTTACCATCCACAAGTGCTTCAAAATGCTGAGGACGTACTTCTGCTCTCCAGGAACAGTGCTGCAAGCTAAAGCTGCTTCTCTGAAGTCAGTGGAGTTGCTCTGAGTCTGACTGCCAAGTGGTGTATATCTAATCTAGTGCTATGTTCTAGTTTGACGGTAAGATTTCTACTGCGGAATTTGTTTTCATTCGGAATCTGAAGAATAAAAAGTTGGTATGCTGAAGATTTCTTGTGAAAATTTGAAAACCCGTGCTTGTCATCAAAATATTAAACAGTAATATCAATATTGCAATACTTAGTGTACCATAACATTGGAAACAAAAGCAGTTGAAATGAGTCAGCATGAAATGTTTTCCTCTTATCAAAATAAGTGAGTGTTGAAATAATGCATTTCTGCTCTCTGCCTTTGAAAATGTCATTGAAATCAACACATTCTCACAAAAGATTTGGATTTCACTCAAAGTGCATTTTCCAACGGAAAATTGTATGCTCTCCATCAACTTAAATAGCTGCAGGAGGTGGAAAGAAATGATAAATCGGGGCCTCTGGATTTACACGGGAGTAAGTGAGAGCAGAAAGTGCTATATTGTATGTGTTAATGGGTGTTAATTTGCATGTACCTGCTTACAGAGACCTGTGGGCAGCTCTGAATATTGCGATGCGTCCAATTACTTTCTGTATGAGTAAAGAAGAATACGAATACTTGAAAAGCCAAAGCCTGCTCTGGAGTAGAAAAGCCAGCCCTACTACAAAGAAATTCTTGTGCCTCTTTAATTACCCTTCTTCACCTATAGGTGGAATTTCCACTCCAACAGCTTTAGCAAGGAGCCTGTTAGCCTGGGAGGAGATTTCTGTTTGTCTTTGTACAGCAAACAGTGGCTCTGTTGTGCAGTGCCCGTTTCTGATTCTAATGATTTCCTGAATTCATTCTCTTCCATACCTCAGGGAAGGAAGAGGTGATCCTCTTGAAAATTCAGATAATTGCTTTTATTTGATTTTTATTAAACCTCATTCAAGAATAATACGATGGCTTTTTTTATTACATTGTTCATCACTGTGGCATTTTTAAATTTGCTTTGCTAAAAGAAACAGTTTACTAAGCCAAAGATTTAATTCCAGGATTTTTGCAGAGAGAAAACTGCGAGCTTTTTTTTTTGAGGTTGTTTTGATTTCAAAGACTTTTGTAATATTGATACCTATCTTTTATTATCTCCATTTTCTTTCTTTAATAGCCCAGGCTTTTTCCCCAGCCCCAGCAACCAGAGCGTGCTGGGGTTTATTGCGTGTGCATCTGGAGCTGGCAGGGCTGGCTTCACCCCGGCTGTGCCCGGTGGCCTCCAAGGTCAGGTCGTGCAAGGGATGCTCCTTCTCCCAAGCTCCAGCTGGCTTATCCCCTGGGAGAAGGCGATACCCACTGCCATGCATCGGTGGCCGTGGGGAAACAGCAGGCTCCAGCTCCATCTGGAGACATACGTGGGGTTAGGCACAGAGCTGCCATGGGGTTATCCCACTGCACAGCCAGGGGAAGCCACCCCCTGGGCTCTGGGGTGGCAGTTTGGTCTTCCTGATGGAGAGCAGGACCGTATGGCATGGCCCTGATTAATCCATCTATTCTTCTCTCCATCCTTCCCTTCCTCCCTTCCTATAAAACTCTCCGTGGCTGATGTGATAGGTATTATTCCCATTTTACACATGAGATGACTGGTGCAGGGAAGCAAAATGTGCAATCTGCGCTTAGCAGAAATAAAAGTAACCGAGCAATTAAAATTCAGAACCGACAACTTCATGTTGCTAACACAAAAGAATATGGGTTTGGGAAATTTAATCTATTTACCTCTTTGCTGCCCGTGTGACATCATCTACTGTCCATTAATAAGTCACACACAGAGCTACTTGATGTGCGGTTTTGTGAGAGCTATTATTTCAAGAGTTGGTCATTTAAAGGTAAGTGTTTAGGAACATGAGTTTTTCATATACTTTTAGAGTAAATTTTCCCCTTTTTCCATTTTATCACAGGAAATAACGTCTCAAAACACTGTAAAGACTTTGTAAAAGACTCTTTTATCTCAAAAAGTTTTTAACAAGAATCCAGTCATCTTAGTTAATCCCTTTAAACCATGTCAATATTTACTTTTAAGTGGAGTTTCAAATACTCGATCAGCTGCGCTCTCAGTTTAATCGGGACAATTCCCATTGACTGGGAATTACGGCTGAATGCTGCAGGGGCTTACCTTGACTCCTTGTAGTTCCAACTTGTGATGGCAGTAAGGATGATGGGACGTCTGTTGTAAGCTTATGCATCTGTCCATGAATAAATGGGGCCCCCAGGACTGTTTTTAGTCAGCTGCTGGGCTCCTGCCACATCTGTGACGTTCTGTACTCCCCACGAGGTTTCCAGAAGGGCCCACGGTCATTAAAATAATCAGTGTGGGATTTACAAAACAGCGTGTTCACCCTGGTCTGTTCATCCATATCTTTGGGAAGAAATGTGGCAATTTGGCAACAGCTTGACCCCTGCTCAGAAGGGTGGCAGAGAGGGTCGGTCACAAACCCCACTAGCCCGCCGAGGGTTACGTGCTGTGAACAAGCAGCTGATCCCCAACCGCAGGGCACAGATTTCTTACTGAAAGCCTGTAAATAAGAATAGGCCTTCAACAGCATGTACAGGATAACGGGCAGCTACAGTTGGTTGAGCATAGGGGTCGTTGACAGAGCTAAAGACCCTTAATAAGCACTGCAGCCACTTCCCATGGTTATCTGCAACCTATAATTTGTGAGAGAAGCATATTTTTAATGCTACTGGCACCTAGACCTTTGTTTTCTAATTTTGATGGAGTAATGGCAACAGACGTTGCACTGCAAGACAAAAGACAGGCAGATGGAGCACCATTTCATTATATAGTTACCCTTTTCACCCTCCCTTTCTTGAGGCAAAGGACAGGTTATTTCATACCACACGGGATAGCATGCCTTTGCCTTTCTCTCATAGCAGATGTGTTTGGATCAGAGAAGCTGGTTGGTCCAAGATGTGGCTGGCTTTACATTCTTTAAGGTATCTGGTCACTGTGTCCTGCTCACATCATCCAAATTAATCTTATCACCAGTTTTCTGGACAATAAGAAATTTTTCTTCCATATAAAACTGTCTTTTACCTTGCTTTTTTTTTTCTGTATCATGAAACACAATTGATGTCTAAAATGGTCGGGAAATTTTATTAAGTCTTCTGCTACTACAGTGACACAAAGAATTCATGGTAACCCTGATCCCCTTCTTGTCTCTCTGTGATACATCATAAATAAGCTTTTTTTTTTTTTTTTTCTTTTCTTTTTTTTAACTAGAGGTCTTATTTTTCCTGGGGAACATTACGAAGCATTTCCTTGGCTGAGGATGTGGAGTTGTCATTCTGAGGAACCTCCTGTCATTGGATGTCTCCCGCACTGTTGCAGAAATCACTTTGGAAGCCTTGGGCTTCCCCTTCCAGTCCCACGTCCCCAGGTAGGGGAGCTGTTTCCTATCTGGTAATCTGGTAACAGGGAAAGGCCTCAGCTCACCCTCATGGTCCTCAGTGTGGGGCACATTCTGGGTATAGAGGCGGCAATGACTGAAATAACTTAAATCTTCCCTGGCTCCTCAGGGTAACTCCTGGCCTAGGACACCACGTTCCTTGTCATTTTCCTGACCACGTCTTACTTGATCGCACGCTGTTTGCGCTTAATGTTAGTGAAGTGAACGGAAAATTATAAAGCTATGGCAAAGATCAGAAGGCAGAAAAAGGTGAGTAAATATAAACAGTGAAGTGAAAGAATGTGGCTGGAGAACAGCAAGTGCTAAATGGCATATTTCACAAGAACTTGAGCGTGTGCTTCCCTAGGAACCACACACATCTCTGCAACACAGCTCTCAAGTCTCTAGCTAGTTACCTTTTTCCTTCCAGACTAATGCTCATTTTAGGACACCTCAGCTTTGGCTACTGCTGTCTCTAAGCTATTTATTTTCAGAGAGACTGACTATCACATCATGTAATAAATTGCTGGGGTATATGGTGCGTGCAGAGAACTGCTGGGGATATTTCAACGGAAAACCAGACTGGATCAATCTCTCTGCATAGACATATTTCTTTTTCTGGGGGTAAAAAAACCCACCACCACCAAAAAAAAAAAAAATGCTATAGATAATTTTGTTGGGTTTTTTTCCCCCTACAACAATAACTTCACAGAGAGAAAAAACCAAAGTGGTAACACCCCCTCTTTGCTTTGCTTTTCCTTTCTGGTAGAAGTTTGCTAAAATTAAACATTTTCAGAATTATTTTAAGCTTAAGTAACTTAAAAGAGGACTAAATCAGAAATGAAAAAAAGCTTTTCTCATTGCTTCCTCCTGATGCTAAAATTTTTTCATATTACTGTGATGCAATATTTTGGGTTTGTGAGTGATTCTGGAGCCCCCCATCCGCTGCCACAGCTGTGGCAGTTCCTGCCATACTGAGAAATCTTCTGCTTTGCAGTATAAATGGGCAACAACACTGCTTCTTTGCTTGGTCTCTCTGGAATAACTCAAAAATAAACCAGCACATATCAAATAAACCCTACATGCTTTGTCTGTCTCAGGCTCTTCGCCATCTGGAGCGGTTTCCTCAAGGCTCAAGAGTCTTTTTCCTGAAGACCGCACCCCCACCAGGCTACTGAAGCATGCTTGTCTCTTCCTCTCTCCTCCCCAAAAACTTCCTTTTGAACATTATGAGTCAGTTATATGTTTCCTTATTATTGTCTGGTCTCGTTGGTCAGAAAACTGTCCCCTGTTAAGGTCTGTTGTCCCTTAGAAGTCCTTGAATAGAGGACAGTCCATTGCAGTGTAGAGTAGATCCCCAGCCATGTTAATGTTCACAACAGCAGATCACCTTTGCAGCAAATCTCTCCATCACCCCTATTCATCCTGCACTGGTTTGATTTGCTGTTTTGGTGCCTACAATCATATTCCTTTCACAGGAAACTTAACCAGAACTTCTGCTTCAGGTGCACACCAGTGGTGCTTCAAACCCTAGCAGGGACAAAAGAGATCTGTAAGCTACATTTAAACCATGTGTATTTGGGATGTCCAGTCCAGTAAATCAAACTAAATATAATCTAGTAAAATGCCAGCCCACATGCGCTGTAGCTGTTAGAGCCCCCACGGCCAGTTGCACTGTCCTGCTGCTCTGCTCTTACTGTGCCTAATGGCTTGCTAATGTAGACAAAGTCAGAGGTGCATAAAAGGTACAGCAGTTTCATATCATCAGCTTCCTAAAATCAATGAGTTCATAAGTTTCTGAGATCATTTAAGCTCCTGACTTATGTCTCTAGGCAGCTAGCAATATACAGACGGTACAGTCTACAGTACCTACAGAGCTGAATTTGGTAGATGCCTTAATTTGGTGTTAAAATAATAAATGGATTTTTATGTGATAAAAAGATGGGGTGAGCAGAGAGATCATCTATCAATATTTCACCTATTGGGAGCTGTGATTAACTCCTTAAAGCTTTGAGACGCGGTCAAGCTGTAGAGCAGTTTAGGATAACAAGTGAAGACTGTTATCAGATCCAATTACTCTCGAAAGGAAATTAAGAGAGGCAGAATATAATTACTTGAACTGGAATGTAGCCAGAGTGTTGGGGTGATCATTTGCTATATGATCATTAATGACTGTGGTAGAAAACTGTGGATTTAATGCCATGAAGTAAATATTCACTCTCACCAAGGAGTGTGCTCGTTAAGAATAATATGGATGCAGTCATAAAAGAATGTTAATTGAATCCTGTGTATGGGTGAGCATTCATCTTCTGAAACCAAGTATCAGCAGTAACATCACTCAAAATACAGAGAAATGCTGCTTAACATTTAATGGGGATAGGGAATCAAAAGGGCGCGCTCTCATTTTTTTTTTGTTCTGATAAGGCATAAGATGAAAATTCCATAGTTAGTGCAGCCGGGACTCTTTTGGGTACTACAGAAGCAAATGTACAGGGATGCAAGCAAAACTGCTAAACAGTATGGATTTAAGGAATGGCTTACTGGAAATTCTAGGTATGAAAAGAAGCTTTTGAGGTTTCATGGACGCCAGAGTGTTTAACAAACGGTGTACTATCTTTTCTTTTGTCCTTCTACTGTTCTGAAAGTAACAGCCAGACTTTGTATGTCACTAGTGTCTGTCATGCATTTAGATTACCCTTCAATTCAGCTTCATAGTACTCCAAAACAGAAGGATAAACAATATATGATAATTGCTTTACCTTTTACTGCAGTGCAGCAGATACATAACCACATTATCCATAGAGGTGTGAAAAAAAATCAGTGCTTGACATTGCTTAAGGAATTTGAGAAGGTAAGAACCCAGTTTATACTATTAACATTTGAGAATAAAAGCCTTAGTCCTATGACTATGACTACAGGAGACCTGGAGAGGGACTCTTTGCCAGGAAATGTAGTGACAGGACAAGGGCTAATGGCTTTAAATTGGAAGAGGGGAGATTTAGATTAGATATTAGGAAGAAATTCTTTACTGTGAGGGTGGTGAAGCACTGGAACAGGTTGCCCAGGGAAGTTGTGGATGCCCCATCCCTGGAAGTGTTCAAGGCCAGGCTGGATGGGGCTTTGAGCAACCTGGTCTAGCGGAGGTGTCCCTGCCCATGGCAGGGGGGTTGGAACTCGATGATCTTTAAGGTCCCTTCCAACTCTAACCATTCTATGATTCTATTTCTGTGCAATACTTAGGTCGTCAACTACCAAGATGGTTACACACATCTTTTATATCCAACCTACCAGTTCATACTCAATTCCTTTTAGGATGCTGGGCACTGCAGCAGGTGCCAGACTTTAAGGATTTTTAAAATACTTTGCTAGTGAAAGATAGTTTGCTTAATTAGTGCGCACAGTGGCCAGTGGCTCTGCTTCACAGCTGACCTGAAGAGCACATCTAGCTGCACTGTGTCTCTGCCTTCACATAACCATAGGCTCATTCAGAAAGGTCCCTCTGCTGAAACCCGAGAGCTGCATCCACAGATGTCCCTAGAAGTAGATTAGAAGGGGCATCTCTGAGTCTTTACCAGCTAGAGGAGCACTTCTTAATGAAAGAGCTACTGAGGAAGATCCTGAAATGTTGTCATTCGGGTAAAAACTAATACCTAACATCCAGTAATGTAGTTTATCACAAGTCTCTTTCCTTTAGTAGAACTGAAGTTCCTCAAGAGTCTCCTGTGTTTGCCAATATTTTGCAATCTTGATAGACTGGGAAAACCTTTAAATATAGCTTGCAAAGCTTGTTGGTAAAGAACTGGCCACTTAAAATGCATGAGGCTTGATCCAGAACTTGCTTAAGTCCGTAGGATAGTCCTTTCACATATGGAGGCAGGCAAGGCTTTTATTCAAACTGATGAGCTTTCAGGAAGGATCATCCAAACCTACAGAAAATGGTAAAGACATTTGTGAATGACATCAGGGGAGAGAGAGAAATAGCGGCCTCTCCTGTTACTGCTTTCCTGGAAGTCCCACAAGCCTTTTTGTGTTTCTAGAAGAGCGAGAGGTAAGAGACCTGCTTGATTTGAATCAAAAGAATCTTGTTAAAAGTATTCAAGCCTCTGAGAGAGCTGCTTACATTAGCATGATTATTTAGGCTGGAAAAAAGGACTTCATTGCACTCGTCTTTGGGAGGCCCAGAGTGCCAGCTGCAACTCCTGAAAAAGGAAATTCCAGCCAGCACAGAGAGTGCTCCTGTTCCCATTGCCCAGGAGTCGCCAGAACATGACCAACGCTTCTGGAGGCTTCAAGACCCTCTCACTAACTGCTTTTTTACAGAGTAAGAAGGCAGCTGTCGTCAACAAGCACCCTTTCTGAGAGAAGGACTGGACCTGCCTTCTGAGGCACCATTGGCAACTTCAATAGCCTGTTTGGCAGAAGACAACCAGAAGAAACCAGATCTGGAACTGGCAAAGAGACCTTAGGGCCAGCCCTATTTCAGCATATTGCATTTAATAAGGGAACAGGAACAATAAATCCCATCATGTCTTTAATAGTTCAATAGTTTACACCCTGGGAGAGGAGAAAGTCTATGGTGTAGCGCATCAAGTTTTATGTCATTCTCTTATTCTGAGCCTGTAAAGACAGCTAACAGCATTTAACCTAACACTGCTGCTATTGATAAACAGGAAAACATTAATTAAACAGCATATTTCTGAGGAGAAAACTTTTAATTCATCAAACCAAATTCATCAGAGGGGATCCTTTATAGCACCATTACACGAAGGGTATGGTTTTTCCCTTTTCAGCTGAAACTGTGACAGGTCAGTCCCTCAGGCACTTTGTAACAGTGGTGGCCATCCCACAGGTTGTGAAGGATTTTATTGACCACTAGGCATTTCATACTGCTGCCTGGAATGAAGGGAAACTTTATTTTAGCAGAAATATGCAGGATACAATGAGCAAACATGGGAGCTGGAACACGCTGCCTTGTGCAGAACGCCCTCCTCCCATGACTCCAGAAAGTTCTCTGCTCCGTGGACCATCTCCGATGTTTTGAGGTGTCAGATGCTGTGCACGGGCAGCTGACATGCAGGCGCGTGCTCCAGTGTTAGTTAGAATATGAGCTTATGAGAAGCAGAAGATGAAGTAAGACCTGGAACAGGTGGGCTGGCTGGAGGAAAGAATTTGAAATTACATTGTATTTCTCAAATTTCCTGGTCAGAGCAGCTGAGATGACTAGGAAGAGAGAAGGAGGCATCTGACTTTGTTTACAAGTATGAGCTTATAGAATATTGATTCTTCCACATCCTTCTCCTCTGAGCTTCCAAAGGTGCTCTGTTTTACTTCTACTCTATTGCAGCTGAGGCCTTGGAGCAAAGCCACAGTCTAGCCTTTATTTCTAGCCTCATAGAATAGATCCATAAATAAAGTAAACCCCCTTATGGCAGTGTAATCTTCAAGAATGCCTCAGCTTGAATAAACTTTTATAGCAAAACTATAACCCTTTCCTTGCAAGTCAAACAAAGTTCATCTGATTTATAGCTTTTGTTATTATCATTATGGACCACACTGAGAGTGACCAGGTTCCCCCATTCCCTGGCAGATAAAACACCAGGCGTGCAAGCGATAGTAAGAGGTAATTCAGTGGAAGTGACCGAAGCCCTCCCGGCACGGGCAAACTCTTTGGCTGCCTGGTCAAGGCATGGCCACAGCCGCCTGGGGCTTCTCTGCCACCTGCCGAAGCCCATGGCAAAACAAAGGGAAAATCAAACAGGAAGTAACATTTAAGTTTGGTTTTAAAATTAAGATGCAAATCTGCTACACAAATATCCTACAGCAGGCAAGTCCAAAGGGACCATGTTTCATTTTGGATCAGCTTAAATGTCTTAAACTAACTTCACTGACATTTGTCTTGTGCCAGTTAATTTACTTACGTCTGCTTTACCGCGGTCGCACTAAGCATAGATAAAGTTCTCCACAGGAAGGTTTACGCTAGCATGGCAAATCTTACACTGCAACAAAAATGTTTTTCTATCAAACTTGCCCTGCGCATCAGCCACAGCCACCACTGCGCGCGGTTATTTGTTCTTGGCGGAACATTTGCTGTGTCACGGGCAGACTGTGAGGAAAATGAGAATAACCCTTTTGCCAAGGAAGCTGCAGAGCAGACTTGAAGAGCTGAAGGGAGGAATGGAGGCAGTAACCACTTTGCAGGTAATTTTTTGCCACCCTGGCTATTGGCTTTTTGCCATAAAATATTAGTTTATAATATTTTCATGAATGTAGGTATTAAAAATATAGAAGGATTTCAATGCCCTTTGATACTCTTAATGATTTTAGGAGTAGAAGGATAAAATTACTGTAGAAAATTAATCTAAAAAGTTTCAGGGTTTTTTTTGTTTTTCAAAATTATCCTTTTCTAATCAGTTCTAATCCTCTTTTTCTTGATAAAGCTGGAGGAAAAAAAAAAGAGTTTTGTACTTTGAGGAAGGTATCAGTTCTCAGTCTTCATTTACCAATCCTCCCACACCCCAATCAATGCCTTCACTTGGAGAGTTATATAGCTCACTTATAAAAAAAAAAGATGTTTTAGAGTCTCCATTAGTGATACACTCTTTCATCCATAGTATCACAGTTCCTATCACTTATGACTGCTTCTGCCTTTCACAGCAGATATATAGATAAAAACCAGCATGTTCTAGTTTCCCTTTCTAAACCATTAAAAATACACATAAACAGAACAATAACATCAAATAGCTCAGTGATTTTTTGCCTTCCACTGGCAAATGGTCGAGAGCTTGTTGGGAGGCACCAACCACCAGGTCCCCATGCCAGTGACTGAGCGTGGTCTGTAAGGAAGGACAAGGCTCAGTCTCCCACCTCTGGGGACAGAGGGATGCAAATGCAGAGAAAAGCTCCTGCTCGCTTGTGGGCAGGAAGAAGGGCAATTTTTTTCTGTTCCAAAGTTAATTGCAACTTCGGCTTCTCTCTGAATACCTTTCAAGTACCTCTGCTGCAATGCCTTTGGAACCATTGTTATTTACAAAGTAGGAAAGTGTAACCAATGCAGGTTATAAGAGCTCTTTTCTAAGAAGAAAGAAAGAGGTCTGCACTCTTCAAGCATCTTACCAGGGTTAAAATTATGGTGATTGCACTCGTAGGCAGGCAAATAGTCATTTGGCATGCTATTTTACCTGTATGGTCATGGAGTCTGCAATGATTAATGGGTAAGTTCATTTTCTATATTTCAATTTAAAGCACTGGTGCTACAGGGCTCTTTTGAATGTCTGGAAGTTTAACCAGTTTCAGCCGCCTGGCTGGTACTGGAGCCTCTTTCATATACATAAATAAATCCTTTCTGGTTAGTCGTCTGCACATTACACTATCTGCAAAGGCACACTGGTATATACTGTCCCCAGACACTATACCATGTTCACTTTCCAACTTTACTCCAGTCTTCACCAAATGGAACACAGGAAATTTACAGCAGAAAAAACTCTGCATCATATTGCTCTTCTGGATACTTTTCTTCCTTCTGGTTATTGGCCCAGGTGTTTACATCGCCATTACTTTGCCTTTCAGCTGCGGAGGGAACCAAGTTGCTGGTTGTGTTCAGAGTGATTTCTTCCTTTCTCAGTCTTTTCCCCACAGCTACAGTGTTAAGTTTTCTGAAAATATTTACAATCAGAATCTTTTATTTTTAGTATTTATGAGTAATTGGGCCAAATTCAGGAAGGAAACAAATAGGTATGGATCTGAGCTATTGACTACAACATATACAAACTATGAAATCAAAGAATTAATCTGCCACACTCTATATAGAGTCCAGTATACCCATGATTTATTTTAAATGTCTTTAGGTAGGGTCACTGTCTTTTTGCATGCCAATACACATGACCGTTTGTGCACGTAGAAGTTGATCATATCTGAAAGAGCTGTGGTGCTGGGACTAACCCTTTAAATTCTTTTAAGGTGGACCTTTAGATTGTTTTTACGCCAAGAAAGAGTGGTACCTACGTGAAATGGAGGTTGCATGAGAAAAGCCTCCGGAATAAAAGCAGGAAAGCTGGCAAAATCTTCATGTTCACTGGGACCTGGCACTTTCCCAATACAAGAAAGAAACTTGGACCTCCCACTCCCTGTTGCTCCGGATGGTCTCCCATGCAAGATCCCCTGTTTCACCTGTAACATTTTAATGGTGGTTTACTCAACTCAGTTCTGTCATCACAGAAGGATTAGCAGATTGCTAACTTCTAACACAGCCCTTCCTCAGGAGGTGCCGACTACTTTAAATACCTAATCAACTCACTGGGAATTAGACACCAAACCCATGTGTTTCTTTAAAGGCTACCAGGCATCAAGGTTTGTCTCCAGCTACCTTCGCAATTTTGGCCCCACTCTGCACTTGTCACTCAGAATATCTGCAGTTGTGGAAACCGTCAGTGTTACGGCGGTATAAAATTCAAACAGGCTCTGTGTGGTGGTGTCTGATAAGATAAGAAAAGTTATTTTGTGATTTCAAGATAGTTTCTCTCCTCTGACAGCTTTCATGTCAGTGTTAAGGACTTCTTGCACAGCATTTGTCGGCGTTTCTAGGAAACAAATATCATTTGGGAAACAGCGTGATTTTTTTCATCTAATAAAACTAACAATACTAATCTTTTAAATGAAATTAGGGGTTCTCAAACAAAAAACACTTCATTTTCAAATATATGCATTTTGCTACTGCATTTCTATCGAGTTTCACTATTTCACTGAAAAATATTTCATCAAAGAAGAAAGAAACTCACGTGATACAGCTTTCACAGAAGCACTGTTATTTTTGTGGTTAGCTGAAATGTCAAAAAAATGGTAGTGAGGAAGAATGTTTTGAAAATTTTAGTTTGCCTTCTTGGAGACCTGATGTCCTTGGGATGGTAAAGAAAAGAGTAAAATCCCCCAAATAAGTCTTTCATTCTGCAATCTCTCATGCAAAGACGACATTTCCTGCTCAGGAAAAGGCTGTCCTTTCTCTTTAACAGAAATGCTCCTGTTCTCATTTTCTTTGTTTTCTGTTTGGTTCGGACCAGCACATCTAAGACTCCCATAGTGTTTTACAATCACGAGGACATGATACCCGCATTACCTGATGCAGGAAATGCCCCTCTGTCTCATCTGTATCCATTCCAGGATAAAAACTTTTCATCTAAGCAAGATGAGTGCAGGATGGCCTCATAGTGCCCTGTAAGACACTGTTGCAGAAGAAATCTCGGTTCATACCGTCATAGTTTGCATTCTTGAATGTATTGTTCAGCATCCAGTCACGCATGAGGTCTCACCATGAAGCTGTGCCTCCCTGGACTTCACTAAACGTGTTCTGGAGCACTCATCGCATGTGCAATGCCCTCTGTTCAGACAGCAATGGTGGCCTCTGCTCTGCAGGGTTGTGCTTTTAAAAAATAAGTCTCCCAAGGAGTAGGGGTGCAACAAGCATGTAAGGCTGCAAGGTGATGCTTGGCCACCTTCTGATAAAATATTAATGAAGTCAATTGGAAATCAATGTAAGTTTTACTTCTCACGTCAGTGCTAAAATTAAGCTAACATTGAACACTTCTGAAATATTTGAATGCGCAAAGCTTCACTTGGTTGCAAGGGAGAGCCAGCTAGAAATAAATTGCCCCGCGTAAATCTGTTGCTGAGGTTGGTGCACTCTCTGAGAGCATCCCCTTCCACGGGCTCTCTCTCGTCCTGCTTCATGACCATTTCTAGCAGGTCTTCTCCTCCTACTGCCTGTACTCCTGCGGTACAGCAGTTTGCTCTGCCCCACATCGCTGCCATTCCAAAAAACATGCAGACAGACACACTAACAGGCCACATCCTGGCATGTCCCCCGTCCCCAACGCTGACCCCAGTGCAGCAGCACACACTCAGACCACACTGCACACCAGAGCTGGGACATGGGCTTTCCTAACTGCTGACCTCCTGGCTCTCAGGCAGGGATGGAGGTGTGCTACGACCTTTAAGTACTCCTGAAAATTAAAGGAACTATGGCTGAAAAGATTGAGAATTTTTCTGTAAATCAGGCCCCTTTTCCAAGTTTTCTCCCTTAAAGAGAAGGTGATGTGTTATTTTCCGAGCAGGACACAGCGTTCTCTGTTCAATGGTGTGCTCTGGAAACTAGGTTTACAAACTTTTGCTGGCAGCTTAGAAAAATATAGCAGCATATTTACATTTCCTCAGTATGGGTCCTAACTTTGCATTGGGACAGGTGAGTTTTGGAAATTTTGGACAAAAGTACTGAGGGCAGCTGGAATTCACTTTAACATCTAATAAATTGAGCTTCTAAGTTCCTGAAATTGTGTCAGTAAATCGTTTCAAAAGACTGAACTATTTTTTATTACACTGAAGATTTTTTTTTTATATCAGAATGAAGAACTGAAGAGGTTTAATAAAATGCTCTTCTCCCCAGAGTCCTTTTTCTTTGAAGGTTTTAGCTGTGCTAACATCTAAGGGTCCAATTCACTGACCACAGACTTGGTGAAAATGTTCTTGTTGAATACAAGGAGAGGTCTGACCCAGGCCCAGGGGAGAAGACCCAAAGCCATCATTACATGCAATGCTCATCAGCCTTAGGTACCACACAGCAGATCATTTTAACAGGTTTTGTGCATGGGGTTTTTGTCTTCGGTGCTTCTGTCGTGCGTGACTGAATTGAACTTTATAAATATCAAATAGCCCTGTGGTCAGACTGCTGTGGCTGCAGCATGTACAAGGGAAGAAGAGAAAGGGGCCATTTGAAACTTATAATTTTCCTCATTTTGTTTTCTGTGTGTTGAACTTTTAATATCTTAATATCCGTGTCTATCTTTAGAGGCAGCTGCCGGTCTCTTTGGCTGCAGCACTTCACGGAGCACAGCCATACAGCACCAGCTCCCATGCACCGGCTTTGTCCTCTGCTTGTTTTTTCTCAGGTAACTTTTGCATGTAAACATGTTTTGCTCCCTGATTTGTAAAACTGAAGAACCACAGACTAGTCAAAATGGGGGAAGTAACCTGCCAATAAAAAGCGGGTTTTTCAGAAACGTGATTTAAGAAGTCTTGACTGGAAATCAATTGAAGTCCATCATGGAGTATTTGAACTTCAAGACATTTTAGCTTGAAGCTGAGGGAGGAGAAAACACCATCAGAGTCATTTACAACAGAAAGATCCAGTATTTTTACAAGGAGATAAAAACAGACTTCCCAAGGACAGAACGGCACTCCCTCAGACTTTTGCACAGAATTCAGACTAAACAACCTGAAGTTAATCAAGATTTTTCTTTCTCCTTTCATTCTGCTTTTCACTAAAACCAGCAGTCACGCTGTGCAAGATCTGTGTGGTTTGTGTAAACAGCCAAATCAAGGTGTTTTCTTACATTTCTAATAATAGTTTTAACCTCCATTCTGGGTACATCAATAGTACTGTAATTTGCTTGTCCCATCTATGTTATTTTTCCATACGCAACCGTGCTTGTGATAGTTGATAAAAAAATCGGCCTGTTAACTACCTAAAAAGGCTTATACCAAAGAACTAGTCATGTCAATCAAATCTTTGGCCTCCTGGCTCATCCTTATCCCACTGGCAGCATGGCTTGCTGTACTTTTTAATACAGTCAAGTGCAGTACACGATCATTGCATAATTAAGAGACAAAGAAACAGTAGTTGTATTGCAAGTCACCACACGACTCTACAATGGTTTTTTGAAGCCATTTGTTGTGTAATTGCTTGAAACCCTCTTGGAGATTTTTGAAGCGTATCAGAGGTGTTTTAGAGGATTGCTTTAAAAGATTAGTGGTTAGAAATTAATAAATGCAATGATTTAGGGGCCTTTCTCTCATTTTATTAATAAAAACCTAGCACAATTAATTTTAACAGTTAATCACTGCTATTCCGTTTTTTGTTTTTTTTTAAAGAAAGGCCATGATGTATTTTATGTGGGTGCTGAAACGTAGTGCCTGTGTCAGACTCTCTCCTGTTACCCACTGATGGACAGATATAGTGAAAAGTAATTTTTCCATTCTTGGGCTTTCTCTTCCATGTTTTATGGCCGAGTGTCTTTCTTTTGTGGCTTAATATCCTAATTCACTTAATGTGGACTCAGCCTCAAGGTCCAAATATTTCAAGTAGTTTGTAGGATATTATTTAGCGATGAATATAGAATCTATGTGACTATCACATTCACTGACAAAGAGTACAAAGCATACACGAGAATAGCAGGGTTTGCAGGAGAGCGATACCAGGCTGCAATACAAAGCAAGAAGCAACACAGGGCACAGTTTTACAGTGAAACTTGAAAAAATCAATGTTTAGGATATAGATTTTTTTAAAAAAAAGAAGATAAGAGAAATAAGGCCAGTTGGGGAAATAAATGTTTGGTGGAGGAAAAGTGTGAGAATGGGAAAGACAGTTCTTTAGGAGCTATCATTGCACCTGGAGAAGAGAGACGCTAAATTTAACTGGCAAGAAGAATTTTGCAACAATACAGCTTAACAGTGTGGTTAAGCAATGTAAAAACACTGAAATCAGCCAGAGATTCAGATATTTAACACCTCGTGTCCCAGCAGCTGACTCAACAACAGCAGAGTAATCTTTCAATGTACGTTTTACAACATATTTCCTTTGCCAATGAGCTTAGGACAATCTATAATTAGATATAATAATTAGGAGCAATACATTATTGGAGTTGAGTGAATATCTTTCAGTAAAGAGGCATGCTTCTTGCTTGTTGAATTTTTCTTAAGCAAACTGGACCTTTCCTAGAGATTGCCAGATCACCTACGTGATTACTGCTTTTTCGGTTTTCTGAATGATTACTGTTTGTCTGGACTGGTCACCACTCTATCCAAACCTCAGTTGCCTACACTTCCTCAGGAGCTAATCCTTAGATAAACTAGACATACTGTTGAAGTCGAGAGCTTGCAATTTCGGTTTGTGTAGTCCCATTACGTTACGGTTATTACACATGTATTTTTCTGGGGTTGCAGCTCTAAGAAAGTGAGGTCAGGTCTTGGCGTCGGGGCAATCATGTAGGAGTCAGCAGAAATTGTTCCCGTGGCATGTTTAGTACAGGCCACATCACCACTAAGTTTGTTATCCTCTGCTGGCCGCAGCACGGTCACTAACAGAGGAACTGCATATGGATGCAAACAGTCCTGTCTCAGCTGTAACTGTGAAGCCCTTTGGAGGGATGATGGCAGGGGATCTCTCTGTGTTTATCAATAGGGTGGTCAGTACGATTAACTGCTTTAATCTAGAATTCTGGCTACTGTGGTTAGGTCTTCCAGGTTTTCTATGCTGCCACAGAAACACGTACGAAGATTTAACAGGGGAAAAAAAAAAAACAGACAGAAATCTTGGAAAGGCAGTAGTGTTCAGGGGACAAAGTTTAATCCTCATTAGGTGGTGTAATGTTGAACATGATTTGCTGTACTGCAGCTTTGTTAGTCAGCTAACAGCTTGATTTTACAATTGTGCTCACGTACAGTTCGCATTTTTATTTAAGAAATCCCAATAAAGGTAATATGCCTTGTGCTGTAGCTATGGCTTGAAAAATAACTGAGTTAAAGCTTAGTTTCTTTATATGGCACTTAAACTTTAATAGTGTTTTTTTCTTTTATTGATCTTTTGAACACTTCATTTGATACCAAAACCAGAAGCAAGCTGAGCCACCTGTTCTAAATCCTTAAGGCAGGACTGGACAGTCCAACGTCTAAAGTGAAATCTGAATACTGAAAGAACTACTTTCATGTACAATGGGGTAAACCAAAGCATCTGTTTCCTCCCCATCTTCTTGAACCTTGGAGTGATCTGATCCTATCAGCCTGCACAGAGGCTTTGGAAGAGAACACCTGAACCACGATGCCGAAGCTTGGCTAGAAATTGCCACCTTTTCTAGACAAGAGCATCTTCTGCTGTATACCGGAGACCCTCTGCTTTTACTGTACTTTTACTGGAACTGGAAAAGTACCCTCTGTACTTTTACTGGAACAAGGAAAATGATGCAGTAAAATTCAAATAGCACAAATAGCCTGTATCGCTTCACCGCCTGCACCGCGTACAGTTCTGGTGACAGTGGCACTGTCCTGTTGGGGGAACAAAAATGGCTTTGCTGTAAGCGCAGCCGTTCAGCCAAGCTGGGCTTCTGATTTCTCACCCTGGCTAAGCTATGCAAGGGGATTAAATTAGATCCCTTACATTGTTCACTGACTTCTGCTAAATTACACCTTTGATTTCTGGTCCAATGAAAAGGTGCTAATTACCTTTTTAAGTGCTCATTTAATGTTCTGCAGTGACATAAAGCATGAGTGCAGCCGCCTGCATGCCCGAACCTTCCAGAGGTTTCTCCCTGGCTGCTCGCTCTCATCAGCCTTTTTCATTTTTCCTCTGCTCCTTCCCTCTGTCCCTCCAAGGCACCTGCTGTGTGCCGGTTCTTCTACAGCTGAATAAATCTACAACGTTGTTTGCTGCAACTGGGTCCATTTTAACCCATTAAAAAAAAATAAAACTGGCAACCTGTCTGGGTCTTATTGCCTGGCTTGCATTAGGATTTTTCTTGTAGCTGGAGCTTAGCAGATCTCAGTTTGCAGACGGGTTTCCCTGCTCTTCCCATGAGAAGATTTATCTGGGGAAACATTTCATTCAGGCCCTATGCAGCCTGCATCTCCCTGTTTTGCGATTCTGTGATTCTGTTTTATAAATGCTTCATAACTGGTCTCTGCTGTCACCTGTGGCCAGCAGCACCCTGGGGGCGAGGTGTCCAGCCCACCCACCAGGACTTGCACACACATGGCAGGGAAGCGGCTGGAGCCAGGGGCTGTTCTCCCCTTGCCAGCAGCACAGACAGCCTGGGCTCCGCATCTCCAGAGTGGTGGGACCTTGGCAGAGCCCATGGCTGTCCCTGGCTTCGGGATGGCTAGGTCACAGTCCTGCCCTCGGACTTCTCACTTCAGTCCAGGTGCCCTAGACCTCAACACTGGTGACCCAGACCTCAGCATCTCAACTGAGTCCTGTGGCTGGTCCCCAGCATCCTGCCTGCTGGGATGGGGACACTAGCCTGGTCCCGCAGAGGGATTTCCACAGCTGCTCTGTGGCAACCCCCACCTCTCCTCCCCATCAGCCAGCCAAGGCTCAGCTCCTTCTGTACTGGATCTCAACTCAAGTTTTTGGGTGCAGCTTAGTACAACAAAAGCAGAGGCTTAAAATGCAGTTCTAACTTTAGTGTGTGTAACTACATTCTGTTAAAAACCTGCCAGATTCTAACAGCTTGTATTTCATTAGGGGAAAACACCAAAACACTGCTTTTCCTTTTGCTGACCCCCAGCCCTGCTGACCCTCTCTGGGGGTTCCCCGGTGCAGCAGCACCCAGACACAGCGCTGCACTTCACAGGGTGGGTGCCCCCAGAGCATCCTCACCCCCAGCCCGCAGCTGGCAACTGGACAGGGTCTGCTCAAGGCTTGGGGTAGCCCTGTCTCATGCAAAGCTGATAACCAAAAATATTTCAGTTTTCTTTAGTTCTATAAACAGTAAAAATCCATCATGAAATGGTGGTGGCACAGAGGGCTCCCACTGTTCTCCCTGCCTCAGTGGGACAGGCCTGCTGATGAACCCACACTTGTACTAGGGATGGACCAGGCTGAGGTTGTTTTACGGGAGATTTTTCCCTTACCAGTTTAAACATTGTTAAGCCTTTTTTGTGTTAGCTTTCTTTGCCATTACCTGTCAGTTATGGCTCAGCGGGGTCTCTGCTGACCAGGAACGTGCACAGCCGTGCTCCTGGCAGCTCTCCCAGGGCAAAACCCCTTCTGCAGGGCACAGCCATGGCCGGGGTTCAGCAGGGCTGGCCAGCCAGTGCTCCTCTGCTTTAAAAGCACACCAACTTATTTTTTGTTGTTACTTCCAAAGAAGATTAAATCTGCCCTAATTTGAACTTGAAGAATTATTATGCTTTCACTCAAACATCCAGCTATGCTACACAAAACCCAGGCCACGGCATGAGAACTGGATTGCTCCCCCCTCCCTCCTGCAGAATCCTACTGCCAGACATTTTATTCCCTAATCATTACCAGGACAAATATTCCCAGGTACTATGGTGAAGCTCGGTTCTTAAAAAAAAAAAAAGCAGCCACAAATTAGAGATTTCAAACAGCAGTTGACTTGCTTAACCATCACGTGCTTGCCAAGTGCCAGGCATCATGTAGATATTTATGGGAGAAAACCCACCCCAGTGAAGATGCGCCATCTGAATGAGTGTGCACCTACGCCATGTGCTTGCTTGGCTCTCTGTTTTGTTCCTAGACCCTGTTTGTCCAGTTGCCCTCACCGTGACACGTGCTGTTTCCTACTGCCCCCCTTTGCAGAGATGAAGCCCATACGGAGAGGACAGCATGCTTCACTCCCAGGTGCCAGACCAGAGGCAAAAGAAGTTGGATTATATCAAAGTTTGTTTCCTAACCTGAGGCTGAGCAAACAGTACCTCAGAGGGTTTGTGCCTCCACATCTCATGCCGCACAACACACCTCCATGGAAGCAAGCTGTATTTGTACCATGGTGGTGGTCATCAGTGCAGCTTCTCATCATTGTGGGCACTTTGAACCAAAAATGTCTCTTTTACGTACGCATGCTGAAGTCACTGATGTTGCTACTGGGCAGCTTGGTGAGGCCCATAACTATGTATTTTGACATGGCCAACTCACTCCAAAAGACTGAAGCCCAGAACATCGAGGATACGATTCAATGCAATCCAATTGACCTGTGGTCCTGGCTTCCCTCTCTGGTGTGGTCACTTGCGATGGGGGAGAGAGCATTTTCCTGCTCATTATGCTCAATTCTTCCAACCTAGGTCTCCGTAAGCCCTTTCCTGCACTCAGACCCTGCACATTCAAATAGTGTTTCTAGATGTATTCTAGCGAGGCCAGGAGGATGAAAGGACATCCAAGGCCAGAAGCAAAAAGATTTTTTTTCTGTAGCAGCACTGCTCCTTTCCAACCTCTTTTCTTAGGTCTGCATTGACCAGTAAAACAATGTTATCCTAACCACAGTAGTCTTCAGAATTTAGTCTTGATCAAAACTTTATACAGTCCTTTATAGCTTGCATATCTCTTCACAGCTCTGAAATATGCAGGATCAAGCGTGAATAAGACGATGTGAAGAGCAGAAAGTTCTACTCAGATACTAAGAAAGATTGTTCTATACATAGAGCTACATAAAATGATTCAGACTGATTTTTTTTTTTTTTTGGTGTGAACTGGGGAGAGTTGGTAGGTAGCCATGATGTTTATGAGCTATTTATGGCCAACTCGTGAGGTGTTTTGTTGGTTATTTTTGTTTTTTAAAAAGAAGGAAAATCTCAATGCCTTAAAATACGGCTGTGTAGTTGAAATTGCCTTAGGTATAGTTTTTCTCACAAAAAAATGTGTTCTTACAGTTCAAGTAGTGTAATTTGGTTTAAAGGAATACTAAGAAGGTAAAGTAACTTCTTTCAGAGTAGTAATTATTTTCATCCTGCAAAGCTGTCAGGGTTAAATTGTTAACACACAAGTTTTTTTGAAATATGCATGTGGTATATTAATGATCCAATAAGTTCCCCCAAGGAGCCATTTGGATTTTAGCTTTTTAACTTTTTTTTTTTTTTTTTTTTATTTATATTGAGGAAGCAATCAAACTCTCATCTGGGACTTTTTTCATTGACATCAGTATGATTGCTTTGGGCTTTTATTAAGGGAGAATTAATTAAGGGCACTGATTCATGACTGAATTGGATTCAACTTTGGTGGCTAAAGAGGTTACTGCTGAGGTGATAACCTCAGCTCTTCTGAACCTGACAGGAGTCATGAACCAGAGACTCCTCCTGCTGCAGCTCACAGCCCAGCATGTTAACATAAATTGAAATCAATGGCTGCTGGAGTTAATACAGCGTGCTGTGAACTGTGATGGCCCAAAAGCAGAGAAACTACCTCTTCTCCTGCCAGGGGGGTGGGATGGCCACCAGGAAGCAGCAGCTCTTTCAGTAGTCCAAACCCTGCAAATCCCCCTTGTGCGTCTTACCATCTAGCTACAGTGTGAAAAACTGGATATTAAATATCAGACCGAGTTGGATTTTTGTTTGACTTCTACATCTGCTTGCCTTGGCTAGTGGAACCAGCCTGGTTGATTTCAGGAGGAGTTTTGTGGAGGTTTATGGCTCTGCAAAACAATAAGCTCAATTCAGTATAATTTTACTTTGAAATAAGCCAGGCAAAAGATACTCTTCCCAGCTCACATCACCATTCCTTGCACAATAAGTATTTTACGCATGATTTTTAACTCAGAGGTGGGAAAAGAGCCAAGAATGAGTTCCCAAGGTATACAAAACCTTACTAAATTGGAGTGTAATACTAGGAAAAAAGTGCACATGCAGATGTGAATTCAACTGATCTTCAAGGGGATGTTTGCTTTTGCAATCCTATTCTCATTTCTACAGCTGCTGGTGATTAAAGCCTAGACTATTGTAGCTACTGCCAGTAAAAGAAAAGCCTAAGTTTAAGTAGTGTCTCCAACAGAGGCAAAATTGAAAACAAGGTGCTAGTGTCTGGTTGTTAACACCTTAGACAAAGACCAGAAATACAGCTGGAGAATTTTTTCATGTGAAGAAGAGACTTTCATCACAGAGGAACATTAAAAAAACCCCAGTTCAATGTCAGTCAGTTAATTGTGAATTTGTGCAAAGTTCATTGAAGTTGGTTCTGCAGATTTGCTTGGAAGAAAACAACATGTGATTACATTCTTCAAATGTTTCTATTTTTGTTTAAAACTCAAGTTAAATATCTTCATAATGAAGCAGGGAAAAGACATCCAAAAGAAATGAGATGTTTTAGGTACTTTAGAAGGAGAACAGCCAGAGATAGGGACCTTTTTTCAACTGCTTTTGTTTTTAGACCCTGACCCGTACACATATAAAGTACCAAATTGCAGCAAGTTGTGCCCCTTTGCCATTCAACTCAATTTCTGACAGTTTTACATGACACATATACAGCTATTTATTATCTTAGCTGAATTTGGCCTGAAAACTTCTACAGGAGATTTCACCTGATATCTGCAGACTGCATTTGATCTCATACCTGCCACGTACTCATTTCAATAAGAATATGTGATGGCAAAAATGTACAACGTTCTTCTAATTAGGCATCATAAAAAATTTGTAACCATTACTGAGTTGTGACTTAGGAACTGTATCGCAAAAAAGTGAAAGACTCACCCAGGAAAGCATCCTCTGTCGTTCTTCTTAGCTCATGTCGATTTCCCTCAGGGATTCAGATCAGGTGTAGCACTGATTTGTCATTATCTTATTACTAAGTGCAGCACTATCTCTGCTCGCTTTTACTGGGAAGGGTGAAGTGGATGAAACACAATCTAGTTCTAACTTGTGACAGACCAAACCACAAGTCTCTTTGTTTTTGACAGCCCTCTCAAGACTGCAGTTAAGGACTGTTCCCTGGTTAGTCTTGTATGACTTGCCCAACTTAGTACCGCTCAGGCCATGGTATTCTTTTTAATTTAAGAAATCTTTAAGGTTTTACTGTTTACAGGGAACTGCACCCATAGCGATAATGTTTATATCTGCAATGAGTGATGATGCAATTCTTATTGCTTTCCTAGCAAATGGGGAGAGGTACGAGGAGTGGCACTTCGTTTCTTATTTTGGTTATGAGTCATCAGCTCTTAACTTAAATACTAAGGTGATGTCTCCCTGTCGAAGAAAAAATTTCTCTAATTGGTAAAAAAAAGTAGTCAAGCCTGGAGAGAAGGCTTAAATGGATAGTTACGAGGGGCTTAAGTAACGTCCATGTTAGTGAAGCCAAAACCCCAAGAGCAGTTGGTAATTCCCTTCTCTCCAGCAAGTGTGAAGTTTGTTGAAAAAAACAGGGACTACTGGCTTAGAAAGGCCATCAGGACCATGCGCATGCCTGTGAATCTCTGGCACCTCATAGGATCGGAAAACTTCTTGTTTTAAGCTGCATTCTTTCTGAAAAAATAAGACTTCTGTTTCTCTCCCCATATCACCTAAATTGCAGACAACTATAGCAGTTACTTCTAGAGCTATTAATTCTCAGCCTTCTGGAAATAAACTACTGCTATTCTGAAGCAGAGGGTACGCTTTGGCTTGCTAGACAAAAACCCTGTAGGATCTGGTGCTTGTGCAGAGCTGCAGACTGGAACCACTGAACCAGCTCCTCCACAGTGCAAACCTACACCGAGCTGTGAGAAGCAGGAAGGAGCACTGATTTATACCAGCTGAAGAGCTGACCCAGAAGCCGGAATAAATGGGCTTGATCTAGCAATTCCCAACATCCTCACACTCCAGCAGTATTAACGATCAATTAGGAGGCACTTTGTTTCCATACCGCAGAGCAGCAATAGCTTTAGCCCTCCCTTGAAAGCGCACGAAAGGGCAGAGGGCAATAGCAGAGCAGAGAGCTGACAAAATAAAGTGGGGAGAAACTAGGGACTTTAGGGAACCTAACTGCAAATCTTGTAACAAAATGCAATTGGACAGAAGGGACTTGGTTTCAGATGTAAAGTAAGCTAAATAGGTGAAAGAGTTCTCTTTAAACTGTCATCATTAATTTAAGCCAAACTTAATTAAAAAAATAAACTGAACCAGCTGGGTGTAGGAAGTGGCTGGCTGACCTCAGTGCTGGGGCCATTTGCCTTTTCTCCTTTTAAACCATTGTTCATCAGCTTCCACTTAAAGCAAACCAGAACCGTCAGACTAACCACAATCAAAACCATAGGGCTTGCTTGCGTCTAGTATTTCTCTCTGTGCTATGACATCCGTTAAAAGAAATAAAGAAGTATCATTGGAAAATCCCACTTGCACATTTGCATGGTGCCATACTATGTTGCCTGAATGAGACGACCAGTGAAATACTTAAAGCCTCTAAAGCATCTTCTGTTCAAAAGGATCCTTGAATATGCTCATGTGTTTATGACTGTTGGAAAACCCAATTTCTACTCCTCATTCTACATAAACTTCTGAATAAAGGCAAAAATACTGCTTCACCCCTGCCTTAGCAGTTCTTTGTCAGGTTGAGATAAATCGTAAGCTCTTTGGGGCAAGTACCATCTTATGTTGTGTGTTTTCAGAGCCATTCCCCCTACATTTCTACCTGATATATCCGTGCAAAAATGCAGTACAAATACATGTTAACAACTGAAAGGTAGCCTATGTCAGCTTCAGGTGGAAAGCAATACACAATTCCTCTGGAGGGTAATAAAAAAACATCATACAAAGCATCTAATTTACCTGAGGTAAGCCAAATAGTGGGAATTTGATAAGCCTGCCATGAAAACTTTCTGGTCTTCATGTCACTTGTGCTAGTCCAGCCCAATGGCGAGTTCACTCCTGCACAGCTATCACGGTGGAGCCCTCTCTGAGGCAAAGTCTACGTGTGGCTCACCTACTATTGATTTTCTGTTGTAGGATGTCCAACAGAACATCTGTTTCCATTTGAAACTACTACAGTGTTATTGAAACTCATCAATTCTGCAGTAGGAGGAGATTACTAACATAAAGCTCACTCCTATACACTTTAAATACAGATCAAGTGATAGTTTCTGAGAGAAGTTATTCCACAAGTAATCAATTACTCCTGTGAAAGAAACAAGTTTCTCAGTTTTTTCTTAGCTGATAGCCATATGTGCCCTAAAGCACATCCTTTTTACCTCAGTGGGACTTAGTAATACACCTGAAGTTAATAATATGTTTAAGACCCATAGTTCAAGAGTCTGAGAACCTTATGGAATGTAAATAATCATCCTACCTTTGTCATAACTTAGTTGTCGCAGGCATCAGAAAGTCAGTCAGGAGCAGTTATGTTTTACCACACAGAGAGCCAAACTTAAAATATATCACTGCACACAGAAAGCAGGATGAACTAATGTAAATTTCTATGGTAGAGAGAACCCTCAGACTCACCCATCACGATAACAAAATGATGGCTACATCACAGCAGGAAACACTGGCGTGTGCACAGGTGACACATACAGACATACATAATTGTGTGTGGTATCTCAGTGACATATTACCACACACTGGCATTCCTAAAGAAGAGTCAAACCAAATACCCCTATTTGCAAAACTTTCATTTTATTTCAAAGTCTTTCTTTTCCCCCCATGTATCATGCCTGGATTCCCAGTTCTATGGTAGCAAAGCAGGAGTTGTTTCTGGTGGTTTTGTATGAGTACTCCATTCCTTTTAAATTAGTCTAGTTAATACATTTTTATCTCAGTGACACTTGTCCTCCCAGCCCACTGCCATGAGCTACCAGACTTGTCTAATGGCTTTGAAAAACTTACTGTCATATCTGGATCATTTCACACATTCAAAAGAACCATCTATCAATTCACTGTTAAAAAACCCACATCAAACTCAAACTCATGGTAGTTCTGTCTGTAGAAATGAAACGGTGATCTGCCCATCCACAGAAATAAAGTTAACCCGTTTCTTTCTGTTCTGCTTAACTCCTAAAAATCATCTATAATCACTGTGGATGCACTCAGAAGCGTGCAGGCCACTGCAGTGGGTCATGGTGATGGAAACAGGAGCTTGTGCCGTAAAGGACAAAGTGTTCCTCGCTACAGTGTCTGGGGACATCCCACTGTGGGCTGAGGGAGCATTTTCTTGGTGAAGCTGCTGGGCTGCATCGTGGCTGGACAAGTCTCAGAGTTTCTGTCCCCTCAGTGGCTCTGGGGGCAGGAACTGGGATTTAAGCCACCTGAGAACCTTGGTTTTGCCCAGACCTTGCTGCAGAGGAGTCTAGGAACCACGAGAGTGGTGGCATGAGCTGCCTTCCCAGGCTCTGCAGCACGCAGCACAGTTGGAACAGTGGCAGAAAAAACAACTGTGGGGTTTTTCTCCAAGAATCTTTGGAATCAATGTTCCAGTAAATCATTAGATTCTGAAGAACAAACAGGTTGCCCCAGGAAGAAGCAATTCATTTGTTTTACTCTTTGACCTGTTAAAATGCAAAAATTGCTGTGGAATTTACTCTGTGGTGACACGTTCTAGCAATGGAGCAGTCTCCATTAGTGCTAGTGTTTTTCTAATTACAGCTATAAATAAAAGTTAACCTCCATCCTGCTTCAAAATGAATTCCACGGACTGTCAGGTGCATAGGTGATACGATGGAGAGAGATGAATGCAGCAGCATTTGCATCATCATATTGACTTACAACTTGGGGGTTAATTATTGCATTCTTTTGCCATGTATTGTGGCAGCCATTTTTAGTCATTTCCAAAATGCTGAAAAGAAACTTAACAGCTTCTCATTAGATTAGAATAGACAAGCTGCTTGAATCAACAACGAAATTTTATTAGGGATACTCAACTATAAAAACAAGAGCTTTTCATTTTGATATTGTATACTTTACAATGTATTGATTTGCTTTTATTGATTTTTAATAAAAAAGTGTAAGTGTTTTTCCAAATGGTGTAAATTAATTGTTATTGCGCCACAGAAAACAGAAGACTGCACCACAGTAATTAACATTTCCTGGCAAGGAATCTAAGCAAGCTTGCTGCTGAAACGGGCTTTAAAGCATATTTTGACAGTACCACAAATGCTAGCATATGTCTGCGAGGCGGCGATGTGGCAGGCATGGCAATCACTTTAACGACTCAGATAGAGGCAGACGCCCTCCCGGGTACACAAGGCCCTGTGTCCAGGAGCACAGCTTGGGCATGAACAGGCTACTAGCCCTCCTCAAACGATCTTCCACGGCTGTCTGAGGGCAGCCGTGTGGATGAAAGATAGAATGTACCACTCATGTACCAGCTACTTTGGAGACTATTTTAATCAAACTGCGGAGGCACAGCCACTATACCTTTCTGATGCCTTCAATTCTTGGCATCCACCCATTACCTTCTGTCATATGTGAGTTCCCTTCTTTAGGTAAAAGGGGCTTCTTGACTGCTTGGCACACACAGAGGTCCTAGTGCCTGGCTGGAGCTGCTGGACTCCTGGTAAGGAGCTTGGTCCTACCAAACACGGGGAGATGAAGAAGCACTTAAAGCAGGTATACCCAATGTCAGTGGGAGCATGGAAACCAAAGAGAAGCACCTCTTCTTCTCCATGAGGCATCTTTAGAGAACTTCAGCAAACTACAATGAAGTCGATACAGCCAAATCCTAAAAGATTACAGTTTAAGTAAGAAGGAAAAAAAGGCACCTTCTTTCTACATAATCAGTAAGGAAAGGGAGGCACAGATAACTGAAAAGATTAATTAGCAGCTGGGAGATTAATACAATCATGTTAGCAACTTAAACACAACACAATTCCTTCTTTTGAGACCATCTAAGTTACACAGTAATTATAAGCTGTGTGTTACAAGAAAGGGAGTGCTCCTTAAATAACTTAAAACACATCAAGTGACAGTGATAAATCAATTAATAAAAAGGAAAGCTCTGTATACCTTTTTTTCACAAAACCAAGTTTTCTTCTTTTGTATTAAGTAAATTAAAAGAAAATTTTAAACAAGTAAATAACATTTTATCTTAGCAAAATGGCTCCAGCTTAGTAAAAAACAGAAGCTGGCCTGCATATACCCTCAGAGAGAAGGTAAGACCCACTGATGAGGACTACCCCTACAGCTGGGAGGGGCAGGGCACATCTTCATTCAAAGGAAACTCCATATGAATAAAGGATCTTTGCAGGAAGGGAGAGGTCAAAACAAACCTGACTGCTGTAACCATCTAATCTTCAGTCTCACAGCTAAGAGAACAGCTAAAGCCCACTCTCTAAACCAGGAATCAGCATCCTTTTTGCATCTCAGGCACCTGGTTTATATCTCTTGTCCTAATCTCTTGTGCCAGGGAAGTTTAAACTATTATTAATTCCTCGTTTGCTAGTTATCAGGTGAAGACCCTACATCTAGGCAGAAGCTGAAAGACATTTTGTAACAGGCAGAAGATTGTCATAATTGTGTTTTCTTTTCATTTGAAGTCGTCTAAAAGTGCAAACTGGTAGTGCTTTATGTTTTGTTCGGAGAGGCAGGGATAACATGAATAGGGAAATCTGATCTCTCACCAACTTTTCCCAAAAGTGTAAATCAAGCTCGGGTTATTTCTGTATACTCCATCTCACTGCTATCTTTCCCTCTTGTGCAGGTTCCACATGAGGATCTTGCAGTGGTACACAAATCAGACTCGAAAAGATTGTCCATATATTATTTATGCTGTGGTACATTTCATCTAAGAAGTACTGATTTTTTTGTAAAAGCACTGGTGTGGTTCAACCACAAAGCAGAATTCGGTTCTGGAGTGTGCTACAGACTCTTTTTTGAAGTTCCTATTAAACGTGTTTCAATAAATTTGGACTATTGAATTTGATAGATATTTGTATCAAAATCAAATTCCCTGGCAAGGCAGTATCTTGCTATATGTAGTCTTCCTGTTGTCAAATGTTAATTTTTGCATGTAAAGGGCAGTTACTGGTGTACACATATTCCCAAATAATTCAGACATCCTGCTCCTTGATTGTTTAGAGATGAGCCCAGACCAAAGACGCAGATTCCCAAACCTTGAATTTCAGATAGATTTAGAAATAAAGGAAAAGAAAACTATTCCATCAAACTAGTCTTTATAGTAATGAGATTAGTTACAATAAAAAAACGTATTCTTTATGAGTATTTTCTGCTCTCAGTCAATTTACCAAAAGCCCTGCTATGGGATGAGTAACTCAGAAACCTTTCGACCTGAAAAGCATGGGGTATATGAGCAGCTGGTACAAATTAAACCAGTTACCATATTATGTCAGCCGAGAATCTGACATTCAGCTTTTTGTCTCTGTTTTCATATAGCTATATTTGATACCGGGAGCCTAAATCTGAGAAATTACCAGCCAAACTCTTACTGATATCAGTACAAGACTGAGATGGACAGGACTGCCTTCAAACAAGCTTGATAAAAGTAATCTGTCACAAAAGTGACAGAAAGTGTTAACACTGAAGTGAGCAAGACAAGACCTATATGGCAAGAGCAAAGCGACGGGTGGTTCTAACTCCGCTGGGTAGAGCACTGCATGATCACAACACAAGGTTAGGGAACTGGATCCCAGTGGGCTGGTACGAAATATATCTATATCGTTAAGTGGATTAAGACGTTATGGCGTTAGTCATGCAGATAAGGTTTTGTTACTCTAATGGTGATCTGTAGGAGAAAGAATGTTTGCCTGCAGAGGAGATAAGACACTGAAACTGCTCCGCTCTTGTACTGCTGTGATTCAGTGGTCAGGAGCTATTTCCACTACTGAAAAGTTGGTGTCCAACAACAAGCCTCTGGCAGTCTTAGCATCTGACTTCATGATGGTGTCAGACAAAGCCTTTTGCTTGAGATAGGATATGAACTGAAACAATCTGGTAAAGAAAAAACACTGTCAGAATTCAGAAGAAGTGCAAATTTAAAAGCCTCCCCCCCCCCCGACATACTTTAATGAATGCATAGTTACAGGGTGACTGTGTTATCTCACTTTTCTTGTGTCATTAACCGAGAAGAGAGTTTAGAAAAAGTGTCCCCACAGAAATCTTATTCATATGTTTTATTATATGCTCCAGCACGGGCACCACTTTAGTTTAATGGTGTGTTGGATGATGGTACAAATTTATAGCCAAAGGTTTACATCACAGACAGCTGGAATGAATAACAATAAATTAATTTAAAGTGCTACAAAAGTGCTCCCCATAGTATGCAGTGCTTATGTGCTCAAGGCTAATAATTTATAAATGCACGTCTTTTATAATCCTGATCTAAAGTCCTGAAAGCAGCTAGTTAAAAAGCAGTCACATGACATAAATTATTTTTATTAATATTTCAAATGCATGATTAGGGTGGGCACCATGGTCATTAGCATTAGATAGCTTTCATTTATGACCCAGTGCAATGAAGTAATAGCCAGAGACAGAGAAAATAGCTAAGCAATGGCACAACAACCATTGAGAGACTGGGGGGTTCATATGCTGCTGCTTCTGCGTGATTTTTGTACGTGAGTAATCATCACAGCTATGGCTGTTTCCTTTCCTTTTGCTGGTCTGGTGTGTTTCTCACATTAGATACCCATAAGGCCCGAAGGATGAAAATGTGTGCTACTGAGTGCGGTCAGAAGCAGCAGTGCTCCTCTGGGTGGTTTTCCTTCCATCCCCAGACACTGAACACCAATGACGTGTAATGCAGCAAGGGGACTGCTCAAAGGATGCCATAATGACTCCCCTCATTACAGCAGCAGTGCTAATTTGAACACTGAGCTAATACTAAACTTTCATACAAACTCTTGCTTGGATAGGGTAGGTTACTGTAAAGCATTTGACTTGCTTTGAGAGCACACCACCACTTCTGGCTCGGCGTCGGGGGATTAAATTGAAGCCATGCCTCCAGGCAAACAAGTATTTGCAGAAAAACATTGTGGAGAATAAGGATAAGGCCAGGACAGACACTTCCTTTTTGGGGTGGCGGGACAACAACCCAACATCTAGTCTTCTCTAACCCAACATCTGGTCTTCTCCAGTGAAAGAGTATAGTCTCTATTACTGGGAAGGGTAAAAGAGCAACCAGCTCAAATAACTTGAGTAACATTGCATCTTTTCCCTGATGCAGTTCCAGGCATACCTCACTGCAGGGATGTCACTTGACTTAATACCACCCTTGTTTTCTCCAGGCAATTTTGGCTGCCTCTCACTCTTCTTGGTGAAACTCATTTACTTGTTAAATGCAAAGTCATTAAGCTGAGGTTATAGAAGGAGTCTTTCACACCGAAAGAAGGATCATGAATAATTTCTGTGTCTCTTGTTCTGGGCCATTGCCATGCATTAGGCTACATATTTGAATCTTGGCCGATTGAAAAAAAAATATGCACCACAAGCAACCCCATTCACTTCAGTGGTTCCTCTAGAAAAGTGAGTGGAGCGAGACACAAAGTGGGCAGCAGTATCATCATCTGGTCCCCCACTCCCTCTTCAAAGAAAAAAAAAAAGCTTTCTGCATTACACAGAATGCAAACTTCTAAGTAACCTTTGGCAATTAATTTTTTTAATATCACAAACCTCTGCGAACTCATACTCTCTCCCCTCTTCCTTTCTGGCTTCCTTTGAAAGTACTTTGTAATGGAACACATTTTTCCAGAGGTCAATGGGGGCATATTTGCATTTTGATACGTTTTAAATTTTTGCCTCCAGCGTGCCACTCAAATGCACCGTGCTAATCAGAAGCAAGTAATGATCTCCCAGATACTTGAAGCGGGTGACTAAGCATATAAAAGCACCTCAAAATGCAAAATTAGTGAGAGAGCAATACACGGTAAAAAAATAAATAAATAAAAGAGGGCAATGATGCTGGCAAAAGCAGTTTGGATTTGTAAGCTGAGGGTTCTGCCTGGAATAAGAAGCTAATGTGTTTATGTGCACCGCTGGAGTGATAAAGGGATCGAGGGGACTCCGGCATCAGCCGGCTGCGCTGACGGACTGCGGGTTTCTCCGAGAACATCACTTGTATGTCAATATACTCAGATGATGCATAAGCATTTCTGAGGACTTTTTTACACTGCCGGCGATACCTCGTGTGCTGAACAACCCAAATCCTAGCTTAGGCAGGATCTGGTAAAATGGGGCAGCCCCCAAAGCATGGGTTTATCTGTGTGGAGGTCTTTTATTTTTAGCACCGGTGGTAGCCTTTCACTCAAACATGCCTGCCCCAACAGGAGTGGGATAAATGGGAGAGAAAACAAACAAACAGAGCTCAAGAGATTATTTAATTTTTATTTTTTTTTAAAGCACAAATATCTTTGACAGACAGAGTTGCAAGTAAACACGAGCGCTTCCCCACTAACCACCGCATCGGGATAAAATCTCCTGATCAGCAGATGTTGCTTCGGCAGCGACCAGCTGGGCAGCGTTGTGTGCGCACGGGGAGAGGGATGGGGATGCAGCCAGGCAGCGTGTGCGTGAAGGTGCTGTGATGAAGTGTGTGTGTGTGTGTGTGTGTGTGGCTGCAAGTGACAGCAAACGTGTGTGGGAGAAAACAGCACATGAGCAAAACCGAGCTGCTCCAGTGAGTATTTTGTACGTATTTATGAGAAGGAAACGACAAGCTGCTGGGGGCTGGGCGGGGGGGGGGAAGGTGGAAATAGACTGAAAAGACGAGGTAGGAATGACCAGGCAATCGTGTGGCTGGGCTAACAGCAGCACACGGTAAGAAATCCAGGCAGCAGGGAAATCATTTAAAGCCGTATTGATTCGCTTTGGAGGTGAGAAAAAGCAGATGCACTCAGCTTCTGTGGAATGGCTCCGACAGCAGCTACAGCTGCTTCATTTTTCATTATTTATTTATTTTTATTGTAACAACTTTAATTCATGCTGTAAACCCAAACCAGCCTGTACCTCTCACTGCTTCCACCTCTCCCCCCGACAACGGGAGCTGCCATCAAAGCCTGTCCACAGCAAGGCAGGAGAGAAAGAGGGAGCAAGAGAGGGAAGAAGGGAGGGAAGGGGATCAATGGCTGAAATTCAGTGGTTCTGGCTGTTTTCTGGTGTCACAGCAAACTGGGATCCATCGGAGGTGGCTGGGCAGAACGTTAGTAGAACCCATCCATCTCCCTTGACAGGCAGTGGCCCGTCCTGGGGAGCAGTGACTGGCCACTGGCCTCGGCAGCGCAGGCAGCAAGGCTACCCAGGAGAGAAGGGTCCAGCGCTGTTGCCCTTGGTTCGTGCATCTAGAAACAGGAGGGGAATTAGATGTGGCATGGGAAAAAGAAAGATGGTAGAATTAGATTAGGTATCAGGAAGAAATTCTTTACTGTGAGGGTGGTGAGGCACCGGAACAGGTTGCCCAGAGAAGCTGTGGATGCCCCATCCCTGGAGGTGTTCAAGGCCAGGCTGGATGGGGCTTTGAGCAACCTGGTCTGGTGGAGGTGTCCCTGCCCGTGGCAGTGGGGGTTGGAACTCGATGATCTTTAAGGTCCCTTCCAACTCTAACCATTCTATGATTCTATGAAAATAAGGGGGTTTGATATTCTGTAGGAAATCCTATGTTTTGGGGGAAAGAGAGAGGGGGGGTTTGTCTACATGGAAACACGGCCAGGCGTTGCCTGTGCTGCTCCCTGTGAAGAGAGCCCTGCATCAGGCACGGGCCTTGCTCTGTAGATTTGTGCAGATACCTTAATTCTGCTGGTCCTTAATATATTAAGCCACTGATATAATTATAGAATTAATACAGAGACACTGTGGCTGAGATCTTCAAAATACTGCTTTTCTGGGAGCCAGATACCCGTGAAGGTCAGGTCTGAGTGACTTATCCTCAGTCACAGAGCAAGCCCAGTCCTCAGGCGAGGTTTCCCCGTCTTTCTCAGATTCAGATTTTTTCTCAATGCAATCAGCTTATTCACCATGAAAGGCACCATCAGATCCACAAAATTAAATTCAAACTTCAGGAATGGTTACAGCTATGTAGTTCAATATTTTCTAACATTAAAAGTCTTCATTTTTTCATTTATAAAGGAGCTAAACTTCACAACAGCCACGGTAACGGAAGCTCTGCAGTGTTTCTTTAAGAGTTAAAACCGTACTGTTTTATTTAATCTGACATAAAATCGAGTACGTTTTTGTTTTCTTTCTTGAAACAAAAAAATAAATAGGTGCACTCCTGAATTAAAACCTAATTACTCTCGTAGCTCTCGTATCACCTTAGCTACTGTCCCATCCTTCCTGTTTTCTACACCAAGAACCTCGAGTGTAACCACAGGGGGATGCATGTGTGCTTGCTCTTTCCTGAGCATCTGCTGAGCAGCGTCTTATTCGACTGAATTATGAGTTAGGCTTAGAGCAGGTGAGAAAATAGCTCTTTTCTTTAGGAAAACTGGAATTCAGGCAGATGGATTTTTTTTTTGTAAAAATATAAAATTCAAATTTTGTTTCCATAGAAAATCAGAATTCTGTTCAAAATTTATTGTACTCTTCACTGAAAATACATGAAAAAAAAGAGTATAGGGGGTTTTATTGCAGATAAAAAACTTCCATCATGTTTTCAGTGAAAAAATAATCAAACAATGTCCTAACTGGCACTAATTCATGTTTTATATTTGTTACACTGATGAGTGTAAATCCACAGTAACTCCCTCGGCCTCTGTGAAGTTACTTTGATTTATACTGTTGTAAATAAGACTGAAATCTCAGTCTACGTGGTTCGTTCTTGTAATGAATATCTTTGCCTTCTAGGTACATACATACAGGAAAAAAAATATAAAATCACGAGGCTTGATGGATTCTGGGTCAGGACTGTTGTGAAGCATCCTAACTCCCTGTGGATTCAGTTTCAGTATCGCTGGTCATAACATGTCAAAATGTGGGAATTTAAAAGTAAGAACATAAATACAGTCAAGTATTTAAACATAATTTACAGCTGTATTTTTGTCACCTACAATTTGAAAGTCATCAGTGTTATACAGAACACTGTATCAATTTTAGGTCCATTTCTCCCAGTAAGTGAAACATATCCTAAAATATCTTTAGATCTGATGACAGATGAGTTTAACAGTGTCTTAGCAATACTAAAAAGAGCCTTTTTAAATCTTTAGATTAATTTGTAGACCAGTATCTTTTCTCTTTCACCTGTTAAAAAAATATCCCTTTGTTTTAAATAAAGAAACAAAAATTGCCACAAGATAGGGTGAGTGTCTTGCCTTCAGAAAGCCACAAGGCATTTTCACAGAAGCCAAATGTAGGCTACGAAGTCTTTGAATTCCCAGAAGTACTTCAGGATCTGGATTATGAGTCAATAGTAGTTGCACTGCTTGGATTCAAGTGGAGAAATTAAGTATTAATATGCAAATGCTACTGGTTTGCAGGCCAGATCATTTCATCTAGAAGTGTCAACTGAAATTATCACAACTGTTGTGCTGCTTTGGTTGACAGGTATCAACTTGAGCAGGAACTCTTGCAGTCAGCTTTTAATGCTTTTTCAGAGTGGTGCCAAATGTTTAGACCTGATAAATAACTAATTGTGGGCGATTCTGGTTTCCAAGGCAATAAATAAAATGAAGAAAACAGGATGAGGGCAAATTCATCCTCGGTGTAAACCAACTGACTCCAGTGGTATTTCACTAGAAATAGTCGTGGGCCAGGATTTCTTATGCAAACAGTAACACGAATTGTGTTAAATAAGAAAGTACCTTAAATTATGCCTTGGGCAAAATGCTTGGTTAATCCCAAAATGTTGTTGCAAGAAAATTCCTTCTTTTCCACAGTATTCTAGTGGAGCTATAAGGCAAGTTACATGGTCAAACTTTTCCAAGTTTCAGTTTTTTCTTGTTTCAGATCAACACACTATTTTTGTGAAGCATTTTATTGGTTAATTTTGCTATTCCCCCAACTTCCCCCCGCCCAAACCCCACAACCACAAACCAAACAGACTTACGAGGTTACTTAATGCAAAACTTCATGTTTTTGTCAGGTAACTCCTTCACGTGTTACAGAAAACGTCAACTCCGCTTCCCTGTCTGTAAGCACCTAAAGTAACCTGGCCCCCATTTTAAATCTGCTTGTATGAAGTCAGGGGACGTTGTCCTAGAGTTACCCAAGCACTAAGTAACAGAGTTGTCCAGGAATAATAATTTTTTTTTTATTTCAACATATAATAAAACCAAAAGAAAATGAAGTGAAAATGCCCAGTGCAATGAAACGTTGTCATTGTTTGCTTTGATTCAGCCACAACATAGGTGCTGATTTTTACTTTTGCTTTTCTGCTCTACACTTTCTAAAATCATGAGAAAAACTAAACACCGAGATGACAATATTGAAATAAACCCCAAAAGATTTCAGAAAAATCTCTACCGTGATTTTTTTTTCCCCTGTAATTGACATACACAGTGGTAAATTTTTTGGACAAAATAATGTTTACAAGCAAAAGGATTCTGTCAAGTAATTTTCAGCCGGCTTCCAAAGGCAACACTGATGAAAAAAAAAAAAAAAAAGATTTTTTTATTATATCCTGCTTTATTTAAGGGCCAAATGTGGCTGAGTGTTGTGACTGTGCCCATTTGTGACTAATCCTAGAGCCTGAGAATTTTGGGTTTGCCCCGCTGCTGAGTGATCGCTTTCTTTCCTAGCAATTGCTCTCCTTTCTGAAGGTGGCAGCTCTCACGTGAGCGGAGGAGCCTGCTCACTATTCCCTTCACAGCACTTCCATGTGCAAAACAGCAATCACAACAGTCAACTCTGCTTTGCACCAGAGCCGCTCGCAATGCCGGCAGTCCGAAATACTGCTGAGTAGGGGCAGCAGGAGCTGGATCTTAATGATTTGCCGCCTCCTAATCATTTGGCTTCATTGATTTCTCTAATTAAATATGCATTCCACTTCACCATTATTCCCAATGATCCCATTTAATCTCAACAACAGGTCCAGAGATATGAGGGCCTTTGCTTTTGGCAAGCCCTTCTGTTCGTTAGGGACTCTTGGATACCTCCAAGCATTAGCCCGGTGCTATTTGGCTACATCCTCCTTTCCTCATTGCCCTGCTTCCACCTACCTATTCACGCCTTCTCCCTTTCAACTGATCCTTCCAGTTCAGCTTCAGAGGTCTGGAGCCGCAGTTCTGACTGTCAGTTGTGTATGTAAAGCTGATTTATTTGGCCAGCGTGGCACTGCGCCAGGGAAGAGGCCATCTGAATGGTGAAGTTGTTAAGAAACTAATTGCGTGATGAACTGCAGTTACAGGGGAGCCTTTACTGTTTGCTTCACCTAATCACATTTGCTACCAAGGATTTTTCTTGTTTGCCCCTTTTCCGTTGTTTGAATTGGAAGAATACCAGGTTTACACCAGGGGTGGGCTCGGCCGATTGGCTCCCAAGCCTTTATCATTAGCTTGTAGGTCCCTTCGTTTGTTAGAAGGCTCAAACACTGTCACTGCTGTGAGTGTTTCCTTGCTTTCTCATCTCCGACTGGGAGGCTTTGAACTTGCCAGGATCTAAGTTCAGTGCTCTGTGTTTGTTCTGCTTGTGTTGATGAAGTCACTAATCCCTAAATGAAGGGCAGGGAGCTGTTGGGGTTGGCAATTTCATCATCTTTAACAGAGAACACAGAATCCCTCACAACACAGGTGAGTTAACGAGAAAATTATTTCCCTCTGCCTTGCTTTCAAACGTCTTTCTGAGCAGTGGGTCTGAACTGAAACCTTGGGTTGCAAAATATCAGTCTGTGGGAAGAACAAAATCAGGGAAGAACTCTGTGCCATCAGATCATCTTTAATTAGGTCACGCTCAGTTCCTTTGCAAGCAAACACACCTCATTAGGTGTTTACCTAACAGAAAAGCAGCCATACTGCCGCTTGTCTTTGCTGTTTCTACCTGGGGAAGGAGTGTTGGTAAAGGGTGGTCCTAATGATAAACTAAATGGTTCCCGTCCTCGAACCACAGCTTCAAGTGCCAACCACTTTTCCCCAGTCATGGGTGCCCTGTACCAGAAACATCACCTCAGACAGTTCGTCACTCTTCTTGTAATGCAGCCTTGATGCTTTCTGCATGCAGTTAGCAGTCACATTTTTCATTTGAGAGGATTATGTTGATTTTGCTTATAGACACCAGGTTCAAGTCAACATTGACTCATTCTCAACTAGACAAGCTTGAGGTCAAAACTTCGAGTTTCTCCCGATTCCAGTGCAAAACTTTCTCCAGTGTCACTGCCTGCCCCTGGGAAACTTGTGCTGAAGCCTGAGCCCAGACCACAAACAGGCATTAGGGAATGGCTGTGAAAGGCGTTGTGGATATTTTGCAGAGCCTTTGTAAGAAATAGTTTTTGAAGCCAATCTGATTTAAATCGCTTTCAGGTAACATTTACCTGTTACAAGTACATTTCAAATTTGACCTGTATCACTCAGGATCCGACTCTTAGCTGGTGTGACTATCTTTTCCTTTGCATACAACAGAATTACACTGCTCATGTTGGTCCTTATGTCCTGCCCCCTTCCTTTTGAGGCCAATGGAAAGTCTCCCATTGACTTCGCTAAGCAGTGGAAAAGAACCTGCTAAACTTCAATTGTTTGGGCAATTTCCTCCCTCCTTCATGGTCTCATTCAGCAAAGGCATACTGAAAGCAGTGGCCTTGCAGCAGTCTACCTAAGCATTAGGAGTTGCACCCTCTCAAAAGCCAAGAGCTTCAAATGGGAGCCTGCACCCAGCAGTAAGAGGCAGCAGGCAAAGGAAGATGACAGATGGAGCTCAATACAGACAGTCAGTCTGACAGCTTTGCTACATCCTCCCAAAGAACTCAAAACAGAACTTTTGTCAGCTGAAATCTTATTTACAGCCTCTGTTTTTCTCCTGAAAGGATAGAATAATTCTTAAAACAAGATAAGAGTGCAGGTTTCTCCATCTCCTAAGGTGGCCACTAGTAAGAGCTCTGCAAACCAAGTAGTCTCAGGTTGTTACAAATTGCTGTCTAGTTTCTTAATTCACAAATTTCAGCCCAAACTTGAGGAAGTTCAGCAAAGACATCCTCCTAGATCTTCCCCATACACTTCCTTGTGTAGGAAGCTGGCAAACCTTCCCAAAACCCAGGCAATTCCCCTTCCTCTGCAGGGCTGCACTCTTCTCAGCAATAAGGTGCAAGATGACTCAGTCAACAGAAATATTTACAAAATAAGATATTATTCTGGGCAATTTTCAGAAATTGGACCTCTGAGTATTAAAGGTTTGGTGAGCAATGATTTCTGGCAAAAGTGGAAAAAAAGGAAATAATTGCAACAGGATCATGAATTGAGGCTCACTGACATACCAAATCATAAATTATA
This sequence comes from Numenius arquata, assembly GCF_964106895.1. Lineage (NCBI taxonomy): Eukaryota > Metazoa > Chordata > Aves > Charadriiformes > Scolopacidae > Numenius > Numenius arquata. Next base: position 8,934,687 of record NC_133585.1, on the reverse strand, counting down.
GTGGAGGGGCAGAGATGGTTGTCCTTGTGTCATTGCACGTTAATGAGCCAGGACTGCTCTGTGATAGTCTGCACAAACTACTCTGCACTTGCCCTAACTGTGAAATTTTCAACACAAAGAGAGATTACAGGTTGGATAAACAGGAAAGTTATATGAAAAAGTTGTATCAGGAAGGAAATCTATATGCTGGCTGGTGGGAACATGGTAATAGTAGATGTAGGCTTTGTGGAGACCGAGCACAGCCAGAGCATTGGAGAAACACCGCAGAAATGAACCAGCGGCCATGCCACTGCACTGGTGCCAGCTTCGAAGAAATCAGCTCAATATAGTAGGTTTCTTCTCCGCAGACGGTACCAACAGTACAAAATGAACGAACATGCAGAGACCCATTTTCCACCCCTGGTTGTTTGTGTATCCCTTCCAAGCCCTCGCATAGTTTGACCTGCACATCCTCCTCGCATACCACACTCCCCCAGAAGATTAGCAGCGCTTATCTTGCCTGTGTGCACGGGCGCATGCGCCTGATGGGCTTGAGCAGGGAGTTACAGTCATTTTTCTAGGTCCTCCTTAAAGGCAATTAGCAGCTACCCCCTTTAACATCAGAGAGCAAATTCAATCATGGAATAACTCTCCTGCAATCGGTACAATTAGCAGGAATGCGCCTGACCCCGGCTTCACCTTCTCTGAAACGCAGTTCCTGGTACAAAGTGTTGCACTGTGTTTGAGAGTGACATGTTATGAGTAACTGGATGTCAGGATCATGGTGTGAAAACAAACAAATCCCTGAATAACTGGGAAGTCTTGAACCAGAAGCTGGCATAACAGAGGTAGAAATAATCCCTATTTTCATGTGTTACTTTCCTTTCTCATGATACAAAAACAATGCAGTGCAGCCCAGCCTTAACCCCAAACACGTGCCATTGCCTGTAACGTCTCACGAAAGCACAGCCAAAGCGGGGGTTTGGTTGCCACTGCAATGTGAAAACCTAAATCTTTACATGGACAGAGACAACACTTGGAATACTTCTCCCTGGTGTCATAAGGAAAGTGAAAACCTTTTGTTTCCTACATACTTTTATTATGGAGCAGGATTTTTTTTTTTTAAATTTTTTTAAGGACACAACAAAAAAAAAATCTTCTGCCCAGGCTCGTCTATTCATACGTAGAACCTTCTATCTTAGAGCTGGAAGACTGGGATGCCTAACTAAGAAGAAAAGTGCTGGAAGCTCATCAGACCTGCAGTACTTGCGTGTTGCACCCAGTCCCACCTCCTGTTTACACTGCGTCTCTGGAAACAATACTCTTAGTTCTTGAGAAGCATGTGGTGATTTGTGAGGCACTCGCTTTTCATTAGAGGTATAAGGAAAAAAAAAAAAATCTAAGAGGGAGCCAACTCCTTGTCTGTAGGGGAGCTGAGGTCAAAATGACTAAGTATCTCTCTGAGATACCATTATTCAATCATCACTCAAAATGTTTGTGAAAATGGTGGATTCCTCTAAACTAACGAGTGGCACAGTACTCTGTTTTGTCTGAACAATTTAGAGGCTTGGTAGTAGAGAAAGCTGTACTTTTTTTACTTAGGAATACAACTGTTTCGTTCTTTGCTTATTTTTGCCCATAAGAAACCTTGTCTTCCAGCCACGCTTGCACAATTGTAGTCCCTTTTCCCTTATTCATTTTCTTTCCAAAGGATTCCAAAGAATCCTTTCTGCCCTGTGTCCTACCCTGCTCCTTCCGTGACGTATGTACAATGACCTCTCTTCTCCGTGTCATATGCAGTTTAATCCTTTTCCTTGAGCATCATTTGCACAGTAATCCTTTTCCTTCTGTGACACAAGCACAAAACTCCCTTTCCTCCACTGTCACTTGCAGAACAATCCCTTGCTTCCAGTGGCACACAGGCAGTAACCCTTTATCTTCTGTGCCAAACACAGAACGATCACACTCGAGCTTTCCTTCAACACAAGAATGACAGCACAGCCTCTATGTTGATTCTCTGAAAAACACACTGCCATCCCTTTATTCCCGAGTTGTCCAAATATTAACCTTCATCTAATCAGTGAGCAGTATAAAAATACCATCATGAAAAATGCAACATACACAGCCCATTTTTTCCCTTTGTTTTGAAAAATTTCTAGAAACAATCCCAACTTTTCCAAATGTTTAGAAATAAAGACAAAAACTAGTATATGGTTACTTAGCATTCTTTCTATTACTCTTTTTTTTTTTTTTTTTCATTTTGTTCTTCTCTTTTTGAATGATATAATGAGGGGGGAACAGCAGAAAGGAATAGAAAACTGGAGGTGAATCAGAACTGGAAACCAAACATAGAGCATTTTAAAATGCTCTGACTCGTGTACTTCACAGGAGAAAGATTTTTTTTTTTTTTTTAAAGTTAATAAAAGAAGTTAAAAATGTTTTGACACACTGCCCCTACCCGAGGCAGACGAGTTGCTATAACAAATCAGAGTGAGAAGGCAGGAGACTAGTGACCAGGACTGTCAGCTTTCACCACCTGAGCAAGTCGCTTTGCCTGCTTTGCTTTAAGCCTTACCCAAACCCAAAGAAATACCCGTTTAACCAGGGCTTTGCAGCTTCCTCCAGCCGGGAAAACTCTGTCTGTAGCTCATCCCCCAGGCAGCCACAGCAAGACTGGAAGCTGATAGAGCTTAGGAATGATTACCCTAATTTGATATTCCCTTTACACAGCAGTGTTGCATTTGTTGATGATTTGGGCTGATAATGATCCTGTTTATTTCTTTGGCCTGCCTATTTCCACCTTACTGCCACAGCATGCTTTCAAAACAGGGCGCAATTAATTAAATGCTAAGTCTGACCCTTTGCAGAAACCCTAAATTTAGACCCATTGATTCTAAATCGGTTTTGTCTGCTATCGGAGCGGCATACGTTTGCCAGGATTGGTTTGACCCTGTATCTTTGGCTAGCTGCGCGCAAATTTCTTGTAACAGGAACGCTGTTTAATACCTCTAGGTGCTCCTGTGTTTGTAATATGCCCTGACAGCCTGTGTGGCTGGTGCATTTGAGGCGCAAGATTTACTATGTTCCTGGAGTAGCTGCAGAACGTGCCGTTGGTTCCCCATCGGTATTAGCCACAACAGCTGCCTGAGCAAAATTCAGGGTGGAAAACCACCACCACGTTTTTTGAACAAAGATAGTAATTATGGTAATTGTATCACTTCAGCATTTTTCTTGCCTGTGTTTATGAACAAGTGATGTGAGCCAACGAGAACAGCAGCTTCTTCCCTTCAAATTAATTCCTGCTTTGGAATAGCAGGATAGATATGGTAAGACTTTCGGTTCGGTGTGTTTTCTCCTGCATCTTTTCGGTGGTGCATTACACATTCACCACAATTCTTCACCTCTACTGTCACTTTTATGGCAGTGTTTTCCTTTTCCTCCTCTTCAGTCATGGGCACGCTAGTCTTTTGTGTCACAACCAGCACAACCCCTCCTTTATATGGGCCCCCTCCTCCCTGTGCGCCCTCCCGGATTATGCAATTAAAAGAAAAAATCATTTCACCTACGAAATCTAAAACACTGTAATTGTTGCTGTTGCTGTTTTTATTTCTATCAACCACTAAAACCAGTCTGGACTGAATAATTAAGCAGCTATTTGTGTCATGGGTTTTAATGCTGAACGTAACCCATTAACCCCATAGGAGCGAGGTCCTTGAATTCTGAATAATTCTGGGAGTAAACTGTGATGAATCAGGGCTGAGATAAGAGCCAGGCATCTTTAAAAAAATCTGGAACATGTTCTTGGCACTCAAGGTTTGTTCTGTGTTGCAAGCAGTTTCTGCTCTTCCTTTTTTTTATCTTCCCCCATTCAACTGAATCCCATGGGAAATGCAGACTCTACTTAGAAAAAAAAAGTGTTTGTTACAGTTCATTCTGTTATTTTCTGATATTTTTTCTTTTTTTTTTTTTTCCCACTGAAAATATTTGTATGTAAAGAACATTTTACCGTTCTTCGGGGCTCATCTATTCATAGTGCTTATTCTGTACTTGTAATTGTCATAAATCTCACTCTGGTCTCATTTTTTTCCTCAGAGCTTTGTTAGATGTAACTCGTCTTGGACATGCTCCTCTGAAATGGCTGCAGCTATACAACATGGTTCAGTGAGCACAATCAGTAGCAATATTCCTGGCACCAGTATGTGTGCTGGCCTGTCCTTACCTAGCAAGCTGTGTGGCCAAACTGGTCAAGGCGTCGGTAGCTGTCTCCTACTTGATCAGCTGCTGCTGGAAGCAAAAGACTGAATTTTTTAACATGAAGCTATGTGTTTTAAGATCTCTTCCTGATCAGGTACTTGGGAGGCAGAATGACCTCTCTACCCAGAGATGCACAGCTCTGCAAAATAAAAAAAAAAGGAGTCAGTACCCAGTTACAGTCTATCATGTAAGCCTGCAGGCGTATATACCACCCTCCTCACGTAGAAAAATGTGAGCTTAAAAGAGACCAGCATTTAATCTGGCCTATTGCATAAAAGCGACCATACAATTATTTTACCCCATAATTTCTGTATCAGCCCCAACCACTTCTAGCTGAATTGGACTGTCCCTTTCTGAGAGACAACCACCTCTGATTTAAGGACTCAGACCGATGGAGAACTTTCCCACATCCCTTTGTGCTCAATTACAAAGTTTAGTGAATTGACTGCTCGCTGTTCTCGTGGCTACAAAACACCTATCAACCACCTCGTGTACTGACATAAACCACACGTGTAGCCAGCAATGTCAACAGGGCTTTTTACATGAGTAATGGTGGTGAGAGCAAGCCCTGCGCTGGGCCTGCTGACTCAGGAAATGCAGACTTTCAGGTTTGGAGGAGGAACTCGGCCTGGGATTGCTGCTGGTCAGAAGGACTGACACCACCACTTCATCCAGGACTATTCAGTGTTGCAAACTTTTGCCCTTACTGACTCATCTTCCCTTTCTCCATCTGAGACCACAAATTACAATATCTCAAATTTAACACTGCTTACCTATTCTGGTTGGAGAGCAGATGAAAATAAAAAAATAAAACGAGGAGTGCATTAGGTATAACATCCCCTTCTTTCAGTGCTAGCTGTGTCACAAGAAAGACTATTAGAAAAGGGGCCAAATCCTGAACTGTTGGGAAGTATATAAATATTCTTTCTATACTTTAAGCAAACGTACAAACTGAGAAAACTAGGTATCGCATTAAAAGATAATGTTAAGAGAAACATCACAAGCATATTCAGATGTCTGAGAATATATCCTTGGTCTGAAAAACAGACTGAACCAACATAACTAGATATAATCAGTTAACATCAGTAATGCTGTGTAAGCTGGGACTAAGCACCAACACTTAATGACTGGCTGTGAGACATATTCCAGCATGTAATATTGAGCTTTGGTTTTATCACAGGGACATAATAACTGCTAGAGACAAAATACTGAAGAGAGGTAAAGGAAGAAAATGAAACCATTGTTTTTCAGGTCACAAAAGGTCTTACCTTCTCTTATAGTATCCTACTGAAGTCAGTTTTGAGCAACTAATAACCTAACACTTCACAGGACAGTGTAAAACCACAGCCTGATGATAAGTGCAGGAGTGAGGACGAGAGTCAGGAATTCTGACTACAGAAATGTGTGAGCATTTGCAGGAGAGAGGCCTTTATTTCTTTAAGAAATTTTTGCATTATAGTAATGCAAAGATAAGTTGCTTATGATACCTAACATGAAATTGATGAGTGTGCTGGTAAAATCTTGTAGTGAAGTTTGGAGATCTTTGTAATATCCAGAAGCATACTTTCCCCTTTGTCTTTCTCTCGCATCTTCAATATCTCCTTTTCTCTCCCTGAGGAAGAAACAATAATTTGATTCTGACTAATACACAGAAAGTCTTCTACAACCAGGATGGTTAACTTATAACAAGATGTTTTATGAGCCACAGCCTCGGCTTGACTAAATGTCTTCTGTGTAGCTTTAGCTTTGCTTTATGGACCTGTAAGAACATACTTAAGGCCTTACCGTTTAAGCAGGAGCTGTAGTCAGTGCTGGAGAGTGAGGGATCTCCTGAAGCAAGCCACTGACCTGCAAAAGACCATCATGCCTTGAGAAAACTACACTGGTGCAAAACCTAGAAGAAAACACAACCGCAACAGAAACGAGCGTGGACATCTGTGAGCTGCTTCCTGCTCCGCATAAACAAGAGCTATAAATTCATTGCCCAAAATTGAAAAAAAAAACCCAAAATAATCCTCTAAAAAAAGACCACTGTAGACAGCTAAGAGAGCTGTTGTTTGACTTGTACAGGATATCCCATTTCCACTTTCTCCAGTAATGGAGAAAGTCTGATTCTAACAGGCCCCGTTCCCATCAGTCCAAGCTCACCTACTTACTAGGGAGGCTTTTGGATAACTTCAGCCCCCTTTGGTGTGTAAACACAGAATAACCAAAGCAAAACACTGCAAAACTAAACCGCTGATGTACCCAACCTAAGTTGCTAATTGGCAAGAACTGAGACGGCCAAACTGGATGAACATCTACACAGAAGGAGTGGTGATGAGTTGGGGTCCCAACGTGGGGCTGTGCCAGTGGAGCACTTGCAGGTCAGGTTGTTCTCAATGGCTTGTGTGCCTGGGGTGAACCCCTACTGTCTTTCTCCACTGTAGGAGCCAGCTTGTTGTCTGAAGGACCCAGGCTCAGCCCTGGGCCAAGATGGCGGGTGTCACACTTCCACTTCTGGTGCTTCCACAGATGTCACACCCAAGGACCCACCACTAAGCAAGGATGCCGTGGATGCTTCTCGGAACCTAGGGTCAGTAAGCTGTGCCCTCACATATGGAAATGCAGCATATGTTTCTGTAGGTCTGGAGACTACTAACGAGAGCCCCTGTGTTGTACGTTACCTGCTGCAGTGACAGGTCCATATCTAGCCAGATAGATGTGCGTTTCTCAAGGAGCATGTTGCAGTCTGGCAAAGCACTATGTGGGCTCAGTGTTTACAGAAAACGGCAAACAGAAGGCGGCTGTGGTGTCGGAGAGGAATCGTGGCACAGTTGCACATGAATCAGTCTGGTATCAAAGCATTAGAGAATAAATTGCACTGCCCCCAACCTTAAGGACTGCAGATAATGCGCAGCAATGAAGTTTTATCTGTGCTCAAGTACATATTTTTTATGCAGCTAAAGCTACGTCGCAGATGTTCTCCACTAGAATAGATTTTGCCTTTGCTAATCCTGTATTAATCTGCTGGTAGAGCTGTATATGCATTATTACCACTGGGCTCCTTGCGGCGAGGAGCCACTGTTCGCTGGGGACACGGTTCTTCTGCATGTCCCTTTGTGGAGCTGCAGCTCGAAGGTCAGGCTCACTTGTGCTGGGGGGATCACCCCCCACGGCCCCCGTTTCTATTACCACTACAGTGCTCTGCCAGGAGAGGGAGCTAGGACTCTGAGATTCAGTGGCCTTTGATGTTTTCTGTTCACAAATCATGAAGGTGTTACAGCTGTCCAACGCTAACATAGGCTTTCCTGTTTGGCTGGGGAGATATTCAGGGGGCTCATGATTTTCCATGGAGGCTACTTACTGCAGAAGGGGTTTGGTTCCTGCTGGATCCCAGAGGACTCTGATGCTCTGAACTGTGTTTTGAGGCTCTCGGTCAACTTTTTCTGGCTGCTCCCCCAGGTGAACTCCAATGGGAGTTTGGAGTCGGTGAAAATGAAGTGGAGCCTATAGATTCTACCATCGTGCTATAGGTGCAAAACCACTGTAATGCAACCACCGCTGGAGTGAAGGTGGCAACCAACGGATGCATAGCAAGGCAAGCAACAGCTGGGAGGAGGGAAAAAATTTTGGTTAAGGCTACCAGGTGGCACACAGATGTTTGACAACATTTCTTTTAACTTAGAAACACATTAGCCTTCTTCCCCCTGCAGTATATGTGTTTCATTTTGAACAAGTAACTGGCAGCTGGAGAAAGTTATTAGAAAATGCTAAGCCTATGTTCCAGCACTTGCAACAGCAGCAGAATTACCTGTTTCCTATTCTGCCCAAGCTTTCTGTCTCCCTTTTTAGATATTGTTGGCCTCAAGTCAGGTTTTGCTTAAGTTATGTATCAGGAGGGGGAATAAGTGGAGCTCTGAGCTTGTTTAAAGAGGAGAAAAGGGATTTTAAACAAAGCTGGCAGAGATACCAACACAACTATTATCTAGGTTCTGGATGTGGTTGGGCCTGCTGGTAAGAAAACAGGAAATAAGTGAGAAAATAATTCCTAAAAATGTGAAAACCAGCCAATTCTACAGGGCTCCACTCTGTGCTCAAATGTCTGTAAGTGCTGATAAAAGAGCACACGTGATGAGAAAGTGCTGTGTCATTATCAAAGGCCTTTTCAGTCTTATTTTCATTTCAGTTTTCTTCAAGTGCCGGAGTCTGGCAAGGGAAGGAGAATAACCTCATTTCTTCTTTGACTAATGAAATGTGGTCACTAACCTGTCCACTCTCTATTCCTTCAAGGTGGTGGACAGAGAGTTGTGCTTCCCTCCTATTTTCTAGCTAATTTGAAAGCAAGAACAGATAAATTTGGTGATAACTTTGGAGGCTAGAAGAAGAGCACCTCAAACGGTGCTGGGCTCTGTTAGCCAGGAGGTGCCTAGGAGCCAAGCTAGAGAAAGGATTGTTGAATGATAACACAGCAACCACTGAAAATTGTGAATTATGAGGGAGACTTCTTCATAAGAAGAGCATTTTATTGGCTCTGTTATGAGTCAAAAAAATCCTGTGATCTTCTGATTCCCTCGGCCTACGTTACCCCATGGTCCAAGGGGTTGGCTTGGCCTGCTGGGAGGCCCCAGCAGGGACTGCAGAGCGCTGGGACAGAAGCTGCTCCCAGAAGAGTGGCAAGTGACCACCAGGGTGCAGGAAGTATTTGGTAGCCGGGCCACCGAGTTTATGGCTCTTACCATTTCCATCCTTGCAAAGGGCTCTAAGTGATAAGGATGAACGGTGTGGAGTTTTGCATGCAGGAGATGTGGTTGTGACTTCCCATCTCTGCACCAGCCAACAAGTTATTACAAAAATAAATACCTCAGCGGCAGCAGCAGCATCCCCAAGGGCCTATTTACTTCCACTGGCATGAACTAATTCCTGCAGAGGAGCTCAAGCCAAATCCTGCAGAGACCAGCAGGAATCTCTCCAGGCTTTTGCAAAGGCAGTTTGCACACTGGAGAAAATGTTGGGGCTTGGTCATATTTATCACCATGTCAATTAAAACATGTTGTCAGTTAACACCTTTTCTAACACAACATATATTTTCAAAAGCTGAAGGAAAGTGAGCCTTTTAACCTCCTTTTATTTTTCAACTAGTTATTCTGATTTACTTCTGAAATTGCGCAACATACTAAATGGTGGTTCACGGAGTGGCCAGGGATCAATTATTACCTTTTATGTGCAGACTGATCCTAAGGTATCTATCAGTCTCTTATAGTCCTATCTCCAGAAGGGATGCCCGATTTCAGAAAACTGTAAAAATATAAAGGAAACTAAGGCAGGGTGACATTCGCCTTCCTTGGCTTGCTCTCTAGAAGATGTTTGACGGGTGAGTTTATTATCCATAGGAAGAATGAACGAGCCAATACACCCTTTTCAAGGTTTGCAGGTACCTTAATGTAACTTGCTCATTTAATTTGGATCTATATACCTCACAAGAAGGGCAGAAGATTTTCATTTTCAAGGCCTTATTTAGCCATAAAACGCGTATCACGTTAGCTAAGAGCAGGTCTATGAATTTCATTTTATTTGGTGACAGGAGAAATAGGGATGTATATATCACCCTTTCAGTAACTGCTATTAAAAGGTGCATGTTTCATGAAGAAACAGTGTATTCCATGTCATAACATCTTTCGTGAAATAAAATTCAGGGCACTTGTAGTATATGTATATGAAAAGTATCAGTTCACTCATATGTTAAGAGTATGAGGAAAATATAAGCCCCTTTTGTGACTGGAACTGGTCACACCTGGAAAATTAGGATGGATTTTGCTGGCTCCAACAAAGTCAGTTGGAAATTTTCTATGGCCTCTATGGGGCCAAAAAATTCTCCTAGATTTCGTACTATTATAGATATTGTACAATTTAGCCACCAAGGTCATTAAAATGCTATAATCCCTGGTGTGATACATGATGGGGTAAAAGCACTTACAAAGGTATTGCTTTCTAAACTGGTGTAATTATGGTAGTAATTCCCAAAGAAAGTGTATTGCAAATGCATTTCCAGTTCCAGTTTCTCAATTTTTTTGTCAGTGTTCATTACGGTAGTGATATGCTTGTGTCTAAATCTTGTTGATGTCCTTCCAGAGGGCACTAAAAACCCTAAAGTAAGTAAAGAAGAATTTAGTTGGTGATTCTGACTGGCTGCTGAATTGCTGCCTTTTGAGCCCTGTCCCTCAGCTCATAATCTGTAATGTTCAACTCTTATACTACACAGATTACTTGCTCTTTGTTTATATTAATCCACTAACAGTTTGTCTAACTTAAAGGGAATTAGGCAAAAAAAGAACCAGCCCTCCCCTCACCAAACTTGGATGATTTGGGGCTAACAAGCCTAAGACAGCTGTCGACACTTTGCTGTATTTTCAGTCCTTGTGAAGTTTGCAGCCGGGGTGAAGCCACCCCGTGGGGCAGTGTGGTGTGGGGCAGCGAGGGACCGGCTTCAGTGGGGCTCTGGTGACAGTGCATGGGGCTTGGGCACCAAATCTCATGCAGTGGGTCTACCCCTCAAGGTTGTGCACAGGCCTGAAAGCCTCTTAAGGCACCAAAGAAACATATTGAGTCGTGAACCCTCCTTTTCCGGTTTTAAGAAGGGGATGGACACACAGGTCTCTAAATTACGGCAACAAAAGATTCAAGCTGAAATAAATACCAAAGTCTGACACGGGGTGAGAAGAGTGCTGGCGTGTTTCCTGATGGTGATCCTCTCAACAGTGATGAAAATCAGCTAGAGGTAAATAAAATAACATGTTCTCTTTACAATAAATGAAAAACCCGATTGTAGGACCCACTGATTTTTAATCTGACAGTTAAACTGCAGGGAGGAAGAGGTACTAGAGGCTCTGGTATTTTGTTTTCTCCCAGGGCTTGAAATTGGCCTTAGGTGCTCTGTACATGAGTGCTAAATGTGTTTCCATCTTCTCTGAAGATCTCTACCATCTGCATTTTTCTTTGCTTTGTAAAACCACCTCCTTTCCACTGCTTAACTAAGCTCTCGGATGTTATTTGAACAGAGAAGGGCTGTTCTTTAGGCAAAAAAACCAGAAAAAAACCCATCTTATTTATTCTCTTCCTACGAGTGTGTCAGTCCTTTGACTGATGATGACAAGATCTCTGTTCTTGTTGAGCTGCTAGCTTCTTCACAGGTGCTACCAAATAAATACATCAGTTTGGAAGATGATTTCTTACAACTGTCTGGCAAATTGCAGTGACAGTCAACTCATTTCTCACATGCCTTTATCAGATAGCTACCAGATTAAAGACTAAAAGAACAACGCCTATTCCAATTAGATAACAGATTAAAGATCAAATGAACAATACTTACTTGGATTAGACTTGAAATGGTCACTAGGTTCACTGTGATTTTATGTCTCCTCATTAGCCCCTGGCATTATCCCGTCACCAGCATACCACGTTGCAAAAAGGAGCTCGGTGTCTTCTAAGCTAGAAGGAAACCTGCAAATAATATTTCATTTAAATACACCCCGTGAAACCCTGGTGATGTCTCAAATGGATTACCAGCTTGGACTTTCAGAAACCATGCAAACTGGTATTTCTTACTGGTGTTCCCAGAGAATTAAAAGCATACAACAGTTACATATCATGATTTGATAGACTCTTTTGTAGTAAATAAACCCAGGAATCTCTATTTTTCTAATAAAGAATTTTGTTGATGTCTAGTACACTAAGTGTATATAGTACACAAACAGTAATCCATGTTTACAGCCTTTTTGAAAGTCCACAGTTAGAAAGACATGGACGTAATACCGAGCTGGGATTCAAAGTGGTATCACTGTGCTCTGGAATAGATAACAATAATCCTTCTGCAACAGTCACATTTCTTCCACAGTCTTTGGATTTATTATTTTTTTTTTCTTTTTGACTTGTGGTCTCTTGGCTAGTACTGCCAAGAAGCCACCACATTCTAAGCCAGGATCTCCTATATTTACACAGTGGGTGTTGCAGCCCCTCAGTGAATATGGCAGGCAGTAGCATAACCATCTGGAGAAGGTGACAGGATTTAGCCTGAATAGTTTTGAGGTTTGGTCCTCCAAGTAATAATAATAAAAATGTATTAATATAAGTTTTCAGCATTATTCTCCAGCCTCTCTTCCTTCCACACTGAAAGAAGTTGTGGCGAAGTTACGTGCAGCCTAAGGCTGACTACAACGTCTCTGTCTTTGGCCTGAAAAAACAGTGTGCAGTCATCATCATTAGCAACCCCCAGCATTTGATTAACCCAAATACTTGGGTAAAGGTTAATTACCCAAACCTTCACCTAATGAAAATGAGAAAGTAGACATACCTCAATGTCTTCTCACTTCAAAAGAAAAGCTCATACCATAAAGATTTTGCAACGAAGCCTTCATCTTACAAAGACTTACAGAAGAGCTAAAGCTGTGGCCTCACCAAAGTATAAGAAACAACCCCAAGGGCCCAGCCACACAGCAAGGATTTGTCACCTTGTGACGACCACGGAGGTTAATCGTGCATAAGTCAAGTACTTTAAGTAAGACAGAGGAACAGAGGGCTGCAGTATGTTTTACTGGTATAAAAGGGCTCAAATCTCACAACTGGTGGCTTTGGTTGCTATAATAACAATTATAATAAAATTAGTGCCTAATACATTAAACAATTTCGTCGTGATAAACTGATCAGTTCTATGAGAAGGACAGAAAACTTGATAGGACATAATCTACTGGGACAGCAGGAAGTCTGTCATTCCTCGTGTATCTACATGGGAAACAAGAAAGCGAGAAAAAACAGTGCTTCAAGCATATTCTAAAAGGATCATTGTGCAGAAAAATTCTCTCAAAGCAAAAATCAAAAGCTTTATAACAGGGAGAGGCAGTGCCTGCTCTGCAGTGACAGCTTCATGTTTATTTATTCTAGAAAAAATCAGAAGGAGATACTGAAGTAAAGACAAGATAATTTTATTCCCAGATCAAATAAAGGAACACAGAGTGTGTTCTCATCAAAGTGATTACTTTAGGGGGAACTAATACAATGAAAGTTATTAAATGAAACAACTTCTTTATAGGGCATCTCACATTAAGGATTTTAGTGTAAGTAATATTTCTGTCAGGCAAAGTGATGCAAGACAAAACATCTTGTAGAAGATGCAAAAAAGACCTTTAAGAAGGCACTAAGTAACAAGACATGAATATGAACCATTGTGAGAACTCATATAAGATGGCATTTTCTCAGAGCGCGCATGCATTTATGCATCCTGATAGAGGTATTCCTTAATAAACACATTCTTGTAAAAATGTATTCGATTTACTATACTTCCTCTACAGCAAATTATCCCTTTGCTTAAAAGCTCTGAGAAGCAAGGATGTCAGGAGCAAAAATGACTATTGTCCTTTCACTAGTTGCTTGAAATCTTTTATTTTGAATTAGACTTAGGTGCTGGTATACATAGAGCTAAAGTAAATAGCTGCTCAGCACAGACAGCTGGGACAAATCCTCGCCCTATAGAAGCTGTCTTTAGTGCAAATCTGAAAGACCCGCATGTCTCTCCTTCCATCATTCTGGAAGCCCTGGGAGCACACCCTCGCAGTGCTGGGCACGAGGTGCAGCCAAGAAGGTAAGTTTGTACAGATACCATGCTTTCTCAGTACATTTACACACATTAGCACTGGCAATCTGAGCTAAGAAATGTGGGCCTATTGTATCTTTTTGTATGCTGAAATGGACATCCGTATATCAGCGCACTTGAAGACCTACAGCTACATTTTATTATCCTAGATTCTGAGAGGTCTCAAGGGGTAATTATTCATAAAATGACTAAAACATCTTGCCTCGGGTGCAGAGTTCTGGAAAGCCATGTCTTCTTTAAGGGTCATGAGAGTTAGAGATGTAAAAGCCTGACTGCATCATCTTGTATTGTTCCCTCCAGTGCCTTTGCTAGTAATTTATCAAATCTGTATTTATCTTAGTATTTATATATGGCTCCCATTGCACCACTTTGCAATATTCAATTCCTTTATTCTCACAAGGGCCCTATCTGGTATATTCTGCATCACGTCAGATGCAGTCTTGAAGAGCAGGTTCATAGCAACAGAAAATGACAGGAATGTAGCCCCTTTTCCTCATTTGCTACTACACTCACTGGATCCTGCTTCGATTCTCATCTTATGGGGCTTCTGTCTCTCACATGGGAAAGACGAAATGAGTAGGAGAGTAGGTGGGAACTGAGTTTGTTCTGAGACATGAAGGGGTCAGGTCTGTCCTCTGTTTTCTGCTACTTTCTTCCACAATATTCAGGACTTTGTAGAAACTAGAGAATTTACAGAATGTCCCACTGCAATTATTTGGTCAAGTTCTATGGCTTTTATTATTCAGGAGGCTTGACTGCAAAATGAATATGTGTTTTTTGTGCTGGGATATCATTTTGTTTTCTTCAGGCACTTGCTGAATAAGGCCTGCATGTTTTAACCCTAATCTTTTGTTTTCTTTAGCTTCTCAATAAAAATCTACTAAAAAAAAAAAAAGAAAACAGAAAACCCTAAGCAAACCAACAAACAAATAATCCCCCAAAACTTTTTGTTTCTTTTTGCATTGGGCAGTTTTTCCAAATCTTTTAATCCTCACCATGACCAAATATTACTAACCCCAAGTGCTGACACACCACCATCATGGCGAGATGTAGAGACACTGGAGATCTCTTCTCCAGCCCAGCTCTTCTCTGGAACAAGAGATTTGGAATCTGGGTGTTTCCTGATGTATCGGATAACCCCAGAGAAAGGCTATTAGGGTTGAGTACAGAATCAAGAGCAAATTGTTTGGCAAGTCAGTGTCTGCCTTTGTTCTTTATAATTCTCCCAAGGAGGGAAGCACAGCACACGCTAATAGCTATTTGTGCTCATTCTGACTTGCAAATATCATAGATGGGCACATCCAAGTGACACATGGGAAATCAGGACTGGAGAACTCTGCTGCCCTAGGACAGTTTAAACGATAAAAACACTATCCAAGAATAACAGCGTGTGCATTTTGTATGGAAAGTATATTTCTTCTGGACCTAGACTCACTTCATTATTAAACTTAGAATTCCCCATGTTTTTACTACCAAAGTGCTCTGCCTTCACTCGCAGCACTCATAATGTCAGAACCTGCTGGCAGAAACCACCAATTCTGGCTTGAATGACTTCTCAGTCATTTGTATGAGCCATCAGTGAAAAGTACAGTGGAAAAATAAAACAGAATATGAGAAAGGCTGTTAGGACTCTCTCAAAAATTTAGAAAGTTACCTACAAATATGGAAAGGGAGATGCAAGCATTGGCACTTTCACATCTAATGCTCAAACAGCCATTATTTCCCTATCAATTTGATAGTAATAAAAGTTTTGAAAAATGCATTGCAAAGATTGTGATCTTAGGGACTTCTTACAGGCGTTTTCTCAACGGTCCTAATCCAGACTGGAGGCTTTGGCTGCAGGCTAATGGTTGGGTCTTGTTTACCCTCTGGGCACTTTTTGCAGTTCTGGCAGTAGAAAACAGTCTTGAAGTGTTTGTAAAATACAGTATACATTTGCATTGTAGCAAATGAGTCCCAAAGTCTTTAATGTTAACGTTGGTATGAATGTAAATTTAATAGACCCTCAGCTTTTTCATAACAGCCCCCATACTTTCTCTTTGTGAGTCACAAGAGAAAATTATCATTTGATAAAAAACATTTTTACCTTTGAACCATGCAAAGAAGTATTATTATTCTTTGGGAATAAAAAAACATGAATTCACTGTTATTTTCCATTTATTTTTTATTTTACTTTTTACACATAACAATATAAGCCTTCCTATTACTCCTATTATTAACATATGGAAATATTCAACAAAGAAATGGGCTTCAGTGATGAATCTGACTTGCTCTAAACCACAGATGCTAATTCCAACACTGGTCTGTTAGCTGTATCGTTCTCTCATTCATGATTGTGTAACAGGAATTTCTGGGGGTACAGAACCTCCTCTCACCACATATTTTGAGATGAGATGAACAGATTCTGATCTGACTTAAATGATCACCTTTGCAGACTTTGTATTAAGGGTTTTGCAATGCACATAAATGCTTCCATTATAAATAAATGCACCAAAAGTGTATTTAAAAAATCTCTAATATCACACATCCATTTCACATCTTGTATCTTATTTGAACTTAAATTTAATCATGGCAAATGAAACTGGGTAAAACACTTCTCATAAGCTTTGTGGTTTCACACAGATTATTTAATTTACTTAATTTTCTCATGGACAAACCTGAAGGAGTAGGCTAAAAATCATAGACTATCAAATAGTTTCTTCATGACGTGTAAAGAACTGACCTAAAGACTTTATTATTGTCTTAAGGGCAGCTCTTTTCCAGCCTCATTTTTAAGGTTCCTTCCTCAATCTAGGTAAAGTAATCATGAAAATAAATTTAAAAATGATATTTAAAATTTGTAAAGTTTCTGTATTTAAAATATGCCAGTAGATTAGCTTTGTCAGTACTTCAAGATGCTTGAAAATTGAGATACAAAGGAAACTAGACACCCAATCTGCCATGGAAATATATAAGAACATGAATTAGATTTAACAGGCTCCAGTAAATCATAACATTAATGCTGTGATATGAAGTGATACTTCACTTTAGCACCAGATTAAAGAAAACCCATCTCAAGTTGAAAAATATATGCTCTAAACCCACCAAGTTTGAGAATAGAGCTGTGCAAGCCATTTACTATGAAGTCTGTAACCATATTAAGCACATCTGACTTTTGTTTTCAGTACAGACATGAAACTTGGATGAAATATTTTTAAAAATTTTAGTTTTTAGAATTTAATATAGGAATTTTCAGGACTATGGGCCTTTATAGATTAGCACGTTTGGGTAGAAGTTTTTAAATGAATTGAAGAGAATGTTTGGGTTTTTTCAGTTTTGGAATCATAAAAAAATTCACAAATCCCTTTTACCAAAACATCAGTCCAGCAGAAATCACAAATATCACATGGAGACACAATCAAAAAACTTACAAGTTGTGAATCTTGGATTATTAATAGCTTTAAAAAATTACAAAGACTCAGTAACTTTATAAGATGCATCTATTTTGCCTGGATTTTCTACCCAGAACTCCTATCCTTTCTTTGAAATCTCCTATCACCAAAGCAAAACAAAACTATAAAACAGGCTCTCTCTTGTTTAAAACCCAATGCAGATTCTTCAGGGAGCTCTTTCTTCTGTTCCGCCTTTTATTTTTTAGCATGACTACAAGGTAACTACTTAAAATCGTGGTTGCAGTAGAAGCTTCTGTCTTGTGGAATGGAAAGGAAAAAATATTTTGGCAACTGATTGAGTAACTTTAACCCAGAGCGTCTCCATTACTTAACGTTTGGTCAAAGTATCATTCCTAAAGTTCATCAACATGAAAATGAAACCACCTCTGTGGAAGCTTCCAAGTGTGAGCAAGGAAAGAGTTTCATACAATTTTCCATTGCAATTTGAAGGACAAGGAAAATTCTAGCATTCACATATTTCTGGCATTGAATCTGACTTCAAAATTACAGAAGGTATTTTTTCAATCAAGTATTACACATATCATTTATAATGTAACTCCAAAATAGACAATTAACTTGTCAAACTGGGAATCTATCGAAGAAAGAGATGAAAAAAATACATACACGTAAGAAGCCATAGAAAGGTCTCAGAAGTGCAGGCACAATTACGTAATATGCATGGTTAGGAGAAAGATAATCCAGAAATTCTTATTTGTACTAAATATAGAGACTCAAATGAGAGAATGAAGTAGAAATCAAAGCCTCCAGGACCAGATTGGAGTGAAACAGAAAATTTCCTCAATCCTCAGCTTGTGTTCAGAAAGGCTGGGCATGTGCCCTGGCCCCTCTGAGCATCTTTGGAGAGTGCTCTAAAAGCAGTTACGTCTGGGCACAGAGAAGGTAACTCCTGCCTCTACCTGTGTGGGCTCTGGCTATGTTTCTGGTCCACGGTCTCTCCCAGGAGCCACAGATCCATTCCTCTCCTCGTTGGAAGCCTTAGTCACTTAGGGAGAGTCATGCAGAGATCCACTCTGTTCCCCTTGTTATCAGTCCTGTGTGTAATTAGGCAATACATAGCACACAGAAAGAGAAACAAAGAACACGCAAACCTCGTGGAGGAGGTTTTCAGCTACAGTGGAAAAACCTAAGCCCTTGAAGAGTCTTAGAACATAGATCTGCATGTGCAGGTGCCATTTCTGAGCAAACCGGCAGCCACGTTCTTAGATGAAGCAGGCTTCTTTTGGGTTTGCAATTCCTCCGAGGGATGTGGAATACACGGCTTCCTCCGCAGCAGGACAGTTTTCCTGAAACAGCCTCTTTCCAAAGTTTTGAATTATTGGATGTGGGAAAGACAGCATCGCTATTTAGTAAACTTTGGCTAAAAGAGGTTGTTAAATAGCCATAAAAGAGAGTTAAAGAATTCACTGTTTCTTATTTCTAGTAGAAATAGAACAGTTTCTTCACTCTGCTTCAGAAAAGGCGAATCTTCTCCGGCAGAGAGGGAGTGCGGAAATGGGCAGCGAGGACAGAATCACAACAGCTGACAC
Source organism: Numenius arquata (assembly GCF_964106895.1). Taxonomy (NCBI): domain Eukaryota; kingdom Metazoa; phylum Chordata; class Aves; order Charadriiformes; family Scolopacidae; genus Numenius; species Numenius arquata. The sequence continues at coordinate 8,915,851 of NC_133585.1, read as the reverse complement.
TGCAATTTATGGCATGATTTTTCAGAGAGAAGTACCTTGTCTGCGCAGACTAAAGACACCGCCAGCAGTAGAAACAGGCAAGGTTTTTTACACTTGGAGGTGCTGGTGACATTTCCCACTTGAAGTTAGGGACAGAAACGTGGGGTGGAAAAGGAGTGGCAGAGGCCTTCCCTGACATGTTTAAACACAGTTTTCACAACACTAGGGCCAGGGTCACTTAGGCCATCTACATTTACTGCAACTGGGCATTTGGTTTTAGCATGTTCTGAGAGCTCATACTAAGAATTTCCATATTTGTTTTCACGGTATGCAGATGCCACCCCATTTTTCAGCTGTCAATACATGAGTGGTGAATTTGCACTCTGACCCATGCGTAAGAGACATACCAGAAAGTGGATAACTTTTGACTTTGGCAGTGCAGCAGAGCTTTTACCATGTGGTTCACTTAGTAGCCTGACACCAGCCTTCAAGAGCTGCTGTGGTTATTCTTTATCCTAAAAATGTGGTGTCTTTTTTCCTACTGTCTTGCTGGGTGCGACAGAAAAGGACATTACTCAGGTTTTGCCTTCAACATCTCAATAGTTCATAGGAGTAAATAAAAAATAATTATAAGAAACAAAGGGAAAATCTCCAGCAAACACCATAATTATTTTCTCCCACCCAAATAGCCTAGCCTTGCTGACATTTGGAATTTCCTCCTACAATCAGGATAGCTCCTGGATTTCCTTTCCTCTTTACAGTTTAAGCTTTATATGGTTTTTTGTGCACCCAGAGCAGAAACATCTGCCTCTGTTCCCTTGTAAATGCTCTGTAGCAATTAGAAACGAACTGACAATACAGTTGGCAGTTTCCCAGTGAGCTCAAAGATGGGAACTGGTGGGAGAGTTTGTGGTGGGGACCCAGCGGGTGAATGCTGTGACCACACTGGGCTGAGAGCAGTGATTGTGGGGTAAGGCGGAGCAAGCGAGGGGGAAAGGTGGCTTCAGCCAGTTCAGAGGTGGGAGCTTGGGCCCTGCTCTGTGTGTGTGACAGATACTGCACTCAAGCCATGGTCATCATGCTGGAAATGAGGTGGGTGTTGGCCATGTAACTTCTTTTTCACGTACCACCAGCCATAGACTCAAACCAAGCAAATCCAAGAGGCTGGCTAAGCTTTGGGCAAGTCAGAATGGTTATCATACCAACAGATCGTCTTGCAGTATCAACCTTGATTTAGGAGGATGGTGTTTTTTGTCAGAGTCACTCAAACAGCGAAGTATGTGCTTGACTTTAAGCCTGGGACTAAATCCCACTAAAATACTGTTTAGGACACAGAATAGTTACCGTGAGCAGTCCTACTTAAAGCCAGAGCACATTTAGAGCAATAATGTAGATAGTTTTCAATAAATGCAGGCAATGAGACCAAGCTGAATAGCAGGAATTGTGCTTGGCCAGGTGTGTTCGTGTAGCTGGGTTATAAGAAACATCTAAATTTAGACAAGAGCAAACATAAACGTACACAATATGTAGCAAGTTTTTCCAGCCTGCTCGTTTATATATGCCATGCTTTTGCTTCACTCAGCATCCTGCTCCCATCCCAAAATGTCAATTTGGGTGTTGCTGGCTTTTGTTCTCCACTGGAAGCTCTTAATTTTCAGGAGGTGCTGGAAGTGATCTGTTCAAATTTGTCTTCTGCCAGGCATCCATATGATGGGGGACTTCAGCGATGGAAATGGTGACCCCATTCTTATAACTTCATTACACAGACCAGTTCAAATACAAACCGCAAGTGAGGAATTCTGAGGTATACGTGCATGCCAGCATCATGCATTCAGAAAGCCAGATTTAGTCTTCCAAGAAGATAAATCTGGCTTATAATGTTCTTTAAGAAACATATGTTTGTCTGGACTTTCACAACCCATACAAAAATTGAGCTCTTTGTAAGAGAGGGAAGGCTTCATTGATTTAAAGAAAAAAAGAATAATCAAGGCCCAGCTGAAACCATCTTGACATCTGAAAAATTAAAGAATGAACTGGGAAAAACAAGACTATCTATATAGTAAATATTCTGGATTCTTTCCTGAAAGGGGAAAAAGAAGTTTAAAAAACCCTCTTCTGTAGATATATGTAAGAAGTTGAAGGTTTTGATTTAGTCAGTTACTGGCATGATGCCATAAATGACAAGATTCTTCAATAAGTGGGATTATCCAACACTAAAATACTGATATATATGGTTATTTAGATCCACAGTCTTGCTGAAACCAAAGGAATTTAGGATCCAGTCCTTAACTCAGTTTAGATTTACAAGGCAGGACTCTCCGTAGAGCTGAGGATTAATCCCGCAGACAGGTAGTTCTGGCACTGTTCCAGCTCTTGTAAAATCTGTGATGTCTTTTCTGAGAGGTCCAGAAGCCTGTGCAGTTTCTGGAAGTTCGTCCTTTTGAAGATACCTACTGCAGTCACAAATGCAGCTGCTGCTCAGGCCCCACTGGAAGAACAGGCCCCTTAAAAACAGTCTGCTGATAATAAAGCCTCTGTCTTAAATGGGGGTTTAGCTATAAAGTGCAGAAATGGTTTGGACATTCACAGCTTTTACTATCTCCTTCTACATGCCCAGTACACACAGTTCCACAAAACACCTTTTGGACGAACAACAAATGCTGCGCTCTGTTTCCTAAAACTCACTATCTGTGCGCTTGCCTTCGTTATGAAATTTTGTTGCATTTGGTCTTGACCTAATGATGACCGTCACCGACCTGTCAGTGTAGATCCGAGCAAATCATATTCAGCCTGGCAGGTAATTGTGCTTTAACCTTGCTCCTGTTTCGGTCCTATTTCATAATACGAACAAGCGTCTCCAGACCTCACTTGGAGGGGTCCTAATAACCAGACCTCCATTTTCAAAGGTACAGAAATTTTGTCGGTATAAGACAATAACAGGGAGACAAGAATTTAGGAAATCAAAGGAATTAGTGTGATGTGTATGCTGCAGACTGTAGTTCAATCTTTGAGAGACAAAGCTATCTGCAGCATTTTTACAGAGGCATATGGGAGATTTTTAAAGTAATCAACAGCAAAGGAAGGTATAACTTCCTTTCAGAACATCATCCTGTATCTTTAAAATCACTGTTGGAACAAGCTGGTGTTTTCAAGCTGCTCTCTGCCAAAATGCCTAACGTGTCCTATTATCTGCAACAGTGTGTGCTTTTCTTCCACAAATCAAAGCAGGTATTCAAAACTGGACACATACGAGTAAAAGGTAGAATCATCACATACAGTATTTTCTGCATGTGAATGGAGCAGGACCTGAATATGGCCCAGGAAAGATTGTCTGCATTTTAAGATCGGAGTATTTTATTCTTTTGGAAGCTATTTGTTGGTGCTTGTTTTTTGTGCAACATAATATTCTCAGGTATGGCTCAGAAGATAGCATCGTAACGCATAGGAGTGAATGGATCTACGTGTACATGGGTTGGCTAGATATCGATCACGTCTTTTGGGAATATGCAAGAAAAGAAAAGAAGGATTTTCCCTTTTAAATCTGTGTTAGGAATTATACAGTCTTGCAGTGGAGCCCCTAGCTGGCTGTATGTGCTGCTTTGTTTCCTGTAGGGAGAAGGATATAAAAAGTGCAGATAACGAAACCTAACTAGAAGGGTAGGCCTCTTAAAAGTATTCATTGTCTGGGGAAAGAGGGAGGAAGGAACTCACCTGACCTTGACCACCCAAGCTTTTAACACTCAAAAAGACTTTCAAAGCTTTCTGAGGGAGATTTACAGCTGTGAAAGGACGCTGGAATTACACTGCGGCAGAAGGAACAGAACTCGCTTTGCTTCATCCCCTCCCTCCAAAGCACCCGTCATTTCTGCATTTTTAGAAGTTTAAATACGTTGTTTTGGGACTTGATTGACAGAATCAAAGGAATTTCTGGCTTAACACCCTCAGTCAAGATCTTCCTCCAAATTTCCAGCACTTTTCTTATACTGGCTGCCTTTGCTGTGAGAACCAGTCTTCAAGTCCCTTCTCTGTGCCCTCTGTAAGAAACAAACCCGTCACCCAGGGTCTGTGGCTGGTGCAATTAGCACTTTACAGCTGTAGTAAGTTCCTAAAAGCCCTTTTCTTGCTGATAAAGGTAGCTGTTATGGTCAAGCTACAGTTCTCAGACTTCTGGACTCTTGTTACCAGTAGCAGCCCAGTCTGGGTGCCTCCTTACTAACCTACATCAATATTATTGCTGGCTCTAACCCCAGAAGGTCCAGATAGGGTTAGAGATCCACTGTGCCCCACAGTCAAAATTCACAGTGTCTAAATTTTGTACAATATTATTGTTTTGCAAATACATCCAAATAGCAATAACCAGCTTCCAGCAGCAGTGAGAGAATTACTCCACTCACTGTGGATTTCCCTTGGAGCAAGCTCGACCCTCTCTTCAGACCTCCAAGAGAAGCTGTTGTTCTCAAAGACTTCTTGAATAAGAGGGAATATACAAACAAAACTCCTTGCATTCTCAGCATCTAAGGATCCTGTTTCAGTTTTAATATACACAAACGCAGGACTGTTCTGGTGGCAAAAGCAGGTGCTTTTTTATTCGTATTGTATTTGAACAATTTCAGGGTCTTTGGGGTTTTAGTGCCTCAGGATACAAAACAATGATTCAGTGCCTCAGAGAACTTATCTCTAACAGTTTCTTCCAGTCAGAGATGCCACAAAACCAGAAGAAATTTTTCTTTTCACACATCAAGGAAATGATTAGAGGCTGGGGCAGTTTCTGGCAGGTGCAACTCCCAAAGGGGCCCTGATCTACTTATCTCTGTGGTAGGCGGCGTGTCAGATACTGTGCATAACTTCTTCACAAAGCCCAGCCTGTCACACCATGCTCCTGCCCAAAGAGATGTTTTCGAGTGCTGGGATCTCTGAATCTGTTTTGAAGTTCTTTGCTGAAGGTACAAAAAATCATGACAAACTACAGGAATGTGATCTCTTTCCTTCTCTCCTCTCTCTCTGCTATGATGTGTTTTAATCAACATTCTGGGGTAAACCAGTAGAAAAACACTGAGCCAAAGCCTGTGTGAAATGCAGCAGTTGGGGATCTGAACTTTGTAGCTGACTCTTACACTTAGAATATCAAAATAGAAAGTATGACCGTATTCCACAATTTTTGGAAAAAAATTGTAGAAATTTATTTGCAAACTTTACAGCTAGGATCTTCCTCAATTATTTTAGTCATTATGTTTCCTCTTTACAATCAGTATTCATTTCATGTGTCAATAACATATGGGATGTATTAATGTATTCAAGTTAAGATGACATGTTCATAACTCATGCAGCTGTTTTTTCACACCTGAGACAGAATATAATGCTCCGTATCCGTGCTCATCCACAGCTGTACCATATAAATAAAAAAGTAGACTGTGAGGAAAAAGGAAACAATGACTGAAAAGAAAATTCAGCTTTCTAACCACAGGTTGTTGCGTTCTTAGTTAGTAAAGCTGAGAATCTGTTAAGCACAGTTGTGAGAAGTTATTATTTCAAGATTAACTCTTTCTCAGGGTCTTTTAAAATATCTGCCAATTCTGAGACTTTAGAAGAGAAAGAATTAGCCACTGTTTATATCAACCCTAGCCAGGACCAAAGCTGTATGTTCTTGCGGCAATTAAGTTAATAAATACCCTGATCCCAGAGCAGCACTGGCCTTTGCTGATCATGTTCATGAACACATAAAATAGGGCACAGAAAGCATGGTAATGATCAGACTCCGGCAGGAACAGCCAGAAGGGAATCAATATTTGCCAAATAGATCGGGAGACATCTGAAATTGACCTTTTTCCAAACTTTTCTCAGGGTCTAACAAAATAACGGAGGCAAAAATAACTACTAGTAAAATTCATCTACTTAAGGGAAAATAAAAGGTTTATGAAAGTCCTCTCTGTTCCTTGTCCCTGCTGTCTGTTACAATCTATTGAGGGACTGTGACAGCATTTAGGAGTTTAATGCCCATGGAATAGAAAGTTGTCACAGGTTGATAGGCTCCTGCTGCTAGATAGCGTCCACATCATTAATCATGGACACTTATCTCCTTCGCCTCACAGGAGAGCCTGTAGTGACACTTGCTCACTGTACAGTGGAGGACACCAAAAACTATAATCTACCAGTGGTAAATTTACCGTGAGATTCTGACAAGAATCATAGACAAATACAGGCTGCCTTGCAGCTCAGGAGCACATTTGTCACCCAGAGATGATGACTTTGGCTGGCCTCTGGCCTTCCCTATGCATCCCCACTCCCACCTGCAGGCTCCACTCGGCCGATCGGCCCCTGCGCTGGGAACTGCACAGGGTGCGGGCAAGGCTGGTCCCCTAACTGCCCCCGGGCAAGCATCCGGGTTTCCAGTTTGATCTGATGGACCAGTAAAGACAACCACAAAGTTTCCTTCTGAAAAAAAAGGAACTTTTTTCTTTCCATTAAAAACACCCTTTTCTTTCATTTGACACAAAAGAATTTTGTGTGAAAAAAGTAATTTGCTTTATTTTCTTAAAGACACTCCTGATGTAATTAATAGAAATGAAAGGCTAATTTCATGCTGCAATCACAAGACGGGGTGGAATGAGAGGTTCTAATTCTTCTTAGACTCAGTACCCCAAGTGCATGGAGAAGTAGAAAATGACTCAAAGATGCTGGAAACCCAGATTAGCTGAAGTTCTGAATAGGACTTGAGTTTACAAGTCCATTTTCAAAAGACTATTGTAACTAATGTAATATAAAATATTATAACTGCTGTTAGCATTTTCTCTTCAAACTGTCCAACACTATAGGGAGATTTCTTAAATATTAGTCTAATGAGAAAAGAAGTAAAAGACAGTTACTCCCCTTATAATCTGATAGTCAAGTCACTTCAAAATTTGGGAGATGTACATAAAAACCCACCACCTACATAAACCAGAGCAAACATCTGAATCACATTCTACCAAGCCACCAAGAAAAGATGCAAACAAACACATTATAAAAATTCTGGGTATTTCTTTAGGACTAGCTAGAACAGAGACAGGAACCCGTCGTGTAACTTATTCATCATAAGGGGGAGAATAACACCACTGACATCCTTTCCATCTCCGTTTTTTGGCACTCATCCACAGAATTTTTTAAAAGCCAAATTCTTTTGGCAAGTGCAATATTAAGTTTCCAAACAGGATGAGTTACCATAGTTTCAGCAAAGACAATATGGTTAAGAAGAAAAAAATAATAATTACCCACTTCTACGTCTTATTGGAGGGAAGGTAGATGGCAGCATATTTTGTTTCTTGAGACACCCAAATCAAACTACTTTTACACAAAACATACTCAGAAATTTAAAACAACTAGATTTGAGTATTTGGGGAGAATTTTCCCATAGGAGGTTGGGCTAACTCTCACCCCTCAAAGGTTTTTTTTAATCAGTTGAACAAGACTAGTTCCTATATTCAATAGTTTTAAAGTTCCATTGTACTACTCACTGCTTAACGAAAAAAATCCTACACATCAAAACAATGTAAGCCTAATATATTAAACAGCGGTGTTTGTTTTTTTTCTAGAAAAGACTTTTTTTGCAGGTCATACTTTTCTGTAGACAGCTGAGAATTTGCCTTGGACACTTCCCATCACATGAACCAGGATTTCCATAAGATCTGCAGCACTACTAATGAAACACGACATATTTACAGGCAAACAGTTCTCTTGATACTTGCAGCTCATACCAACGGCCTGGCCAGTGTTTTCTTTAGTTTCTTTGGAACAGCTTTTGCATTCAATAGACAGCAACCGGACATCTTGAATACCAAAGATTATGTAATCTCAAAGGGAATGACGTTTTTCTTTATTATTTTCTTCTCTATTGTTTTTACCTGTTTGTGTGATCTATAATGTGTCCCACAAATAGAAAAAATAAGCCAACCCTTACTGCTTTTTAAGACTGAAAAAAGATCGTGTTAGATGACTGTTCTGACAAATGAAAAGAACACACTGATGAGGAAGAAGTTATTGGAAATTATTTTGCTTAGACACAGACAAATACTGAAGTTGGGATTTTGATCCCATTGTGGCTTAAAATAGTTGTAATTTTACCAAATTAATTTGGCTATATTGAGACATAACCGAGGTCAGAACCGCATCCCGATGCTGTTGTGAGTGAATAAAGGATGAATCAGTATTAAGTTTGTTCTTTCCTGTAACAAGGAGACACCAGTGTGCTACTATCATCCTCCATAATGAAAACTTGGCTTGGACTTTGCATTTCAGATCTTCTTTTGATATTTTTGGATAGTTTCTCTGCAAAGATATGCATACCAAAGATGAAGGGGAGCAACAAGATATTGTTCTAGCTGAGATGCTAACAAAGCGAACTCATGCATTTTATTTTTTCCCAGCTTTGCCTTCATGAAATTCACATTGCTTGATCCTATTTTGAAAATGAAGTAAACTCAGGGATACCAGATCACAGAAATAAAAGATCCTTTTTCTTTCTGTCCATAAAACACTTAATTCTTTGCTGCATAACATAAAAGAAAAACATGCAAACCACACAGAAAAGAAAAAAAGATAAAAAGAAGGGGTATGTTCTTAGGTGATTCTGACCTGATCGGCTATGATCACTTAGATGCAGAATATATCTTAATCTTTTGTGCCATTGGGTATCTGTACTATTGTATTACATAACTAGAAGCAAAATGAGTGACCAGAGAGAAGTCTTCTTTATTGCAAAAATGGAAATATTTAAGCAGAAGATAATTGCCAACCTTTTCAAAAATTTTGAATGTTTGGTTATGAACTCATTTTCAGGTTACTAGAAAAATCCCAACCATTTTCCTGAATTTTTCACTAGTTGTAAGTTTTCAGACACATTAGCCTACTGCAGGTACATTTGTAACCTCCCCCCATGCAAACACAGTCTAATGGAGACACTTGTTTCTTGCCACAGAATTAATTTGAAAGATACGCTTTCCACATATTAGCCTGTTTTAATGCCAGACATATTGTAAACCTTTATTAGTGATTGTGGGTCAGAGTGGTAATGAAACAGTCAAGGAAGAAAGCAGAAATACTTGTTCACCTTAAATTTATTTCATGTTTAATAATTTTTCCCATGTTTGAGTCTGCCTCTCTTCATCTTGCAAACCCATGAATGAAACCTAGAATTAGTGCACATGAATAACCTGATGTAATCACATACTGTATGTGAAAGCAAAACCCAGGAAGAAAGAATAACATGACACAAATACACCTGTCTTTCTGACTTCAAACGTCATGTATTCCAGTGGTCTGAGAAAATGCTTTATTTGTAGTGCCATGCTCTGGTAGCTACGTGCTCCTATATAATTCCATCCAGTTCCTTAACCACAAAGAATATACCAAACCAAGGAACTGCTCATGCTTTCTTTCTCATATTTTATTTATTTTATTTATTTTTAGTTATTTTCAATTATTTTTAAACATATTTTTAAAGACTAAAATGTGAGATATCAATAAACTGTTACCATAATTTGGGATTATTATTTTTTTGTCTTTACTATCTTCTGTGACATTTCTTTGCTCTCAGGTTTAAGAGAGCTTGTGAAAAGCAGTGAAGCTACAGCCCTGGAGAAGGAACAAACACAACTATCCGTTCCTCCTGACCCCCTGCAACATTTTGAGCTCCGTAAACCATTAGGAATATTCTTCCTCCACCAAGTGCTCTGGCTTGGGGACGACGGGTGTGGGAAGTTAGTTCAGTTTCTGTCTATTCAATTAAAACTCATAATTCTATCTGTTTAATCATGGCTTCTGCTGAGATATGATCCTATATTTTTCTCATACCCTGACACTAATTTTATAAATAATTTGAAAAGTGAAGAAAATACACTTCCTAAACTCTCTGGATTAAAGAAACCCCTAAACAGACAGAAGTCTAGAAGTGACCAGCATAAATCTTCCTCTACTACTCAGACTACAATTGGGTAAACTCCACCTACTTCCATTTGTCTTCTGTTGAAATATTGGTGTACTCTGTATGCCAACCTGCTGGACGCGTTGGGTCAGCATCTGCATTTCAGAAAGGATGCTGAAAACCATTGGGAACCATTTGGAAAAGAGATACTGGAATGACTGAAGTATATAAGCATGCATTACAGGTATACAGAGAGGTAGCATGTAGAAACTGAAATCTGGCTAATTCTGACTAACAAAAAGTAGAGCTTTTAGACTTAGAAGATAATTAACAATTGGATTGATTTACTTAGGAATGTGGTAGATGTTCAAGTATCCAAAGCCCATAAATCAATAGTCGGTGTCTTGCTAAGAGATCTCTAACAGGTTAAATCCAACTTAATGCACTATTGAGTGAGATTTAATAAAAGGGTCTCAAAATGCAGCACTGTGATGTCCCTCTGGGAATGATTTCATATAATTCTTTAAACTGTTTGAAAGCTGTGTCCATCTAATGTCTATTCCAATATTCATACAAGAAGCCACAAACTCTTTGTGTATCGTCAGGCAGGTGCCCAGCAGAACTGGTCCCCAGCCTCCAGGCACTACTGCAAGGCAAACCAGGAGACAAATCCTGATGACCGCTCCTGGGATTTGTTTTCACTAGAAAATCAAGCAGTCCTAGAGGAGTGTCACTAACTAAGTGTGAGGCACAACATTCAGTGCAGAGAGGTAGAAATTTCATTTAACAGGGTGTAATTTAAAAAGATCAGCTGCAGCATTACCAGCAACAGCAATTCTCATACTTTCCATCAGACTCCCAGGCAATCAGAATCCCAGAGAATGTAGTGCATCTCACAATACTCGCTTGATTTCAAAGTTTAAAAATTCACCGTTTAAGAAATCACCACCCTATAGCTGGGTTGTGGTAACATATCACATGAGTGTTCCAGGTCCATCTCAGCACAAAGCAAGATTGATTAAATTATCTTTTCACAATAGCAGAAAAAAAACCAACCCAAACAACTTTTTAAACAGCTACAGCTATTTCAGGAGTAAATATGTGAATGAAGCCATAGAGTTTTAGGTTGGGGCTTTCAAAGACACCTGGGAGGATTTAGCATTTCAATTTTATGTCATTTCTGCAGGCTTGCCCCTTTGAAACCCCCAGTCATTTATACTGAAAAACTCACCCTATATCCTTTTAAATACTCACAGTGATAAGAACAGCTTTTATTTTATACAATTCTTTTATGACCCCACTAGTGATAGGTATGCGGAAGCCTGTCTTACACTGAAACCGTATCATGTTGGATGCATGCAGCCCTCCATAAAAACAGTGCTACATGTTCAAATACTGAAAATTTTTGACATCTTATCTGTTGTTTTCGTGGGAGACCAAGCTCACTTAAAATACTTGGAAAAATATTTAGTTTATCTCAAGGCATATTGTGCCTTAAGGAATAAAAATTAATGTGAAGTACCAATAATCTGAATTTTTTTTGTGAAACGCAGTCACATTTGCATTTTTCCTCTGTCAATTGAAACAGGGATGTTATGTAGCATTTTAAGTTTGCAGATAATTGAAGGGAAATAACCACAATAATGAAAGCACTGCTGGATTACATTCTGATAGGTGACAAATCAATTCATTTATGATACTTCCTTTGTCACACTGAGCCATTTTATTGTGCAGAGGAAACCTCTCAAATTAATAAAACTGTTAAATCCATACAGTCTCATGTACCAAATAGCACATCATAGAAAAAAATATCAATCACTGAAAGAATAAAAATGATAAATGCTAGCAGGAGATCATCTGGGAAAAAAAAGTCTTGCTTTTAAGAGGATTATGCTATAACAGTAATACACCACAATATGTATATATGCTTATCAGTGTATGTACATCTTTATATATACACACATATAGACATGTCCACACACTGATATTGTGAGCATTTTATTATCTGTTTTGTATTGCAGTGGTTCTGCAAGCAGGTACCAATTACATGGAATGGAAAAAGAGCACGGTGAATTCCAAACAGTTGCATCACAACATTATTTAATAATGTTTTTGTGGTGCTTTTGCTTTTTAAATTAAATATGAATTAACACCAAGAGATAAAGCTGTTATTAGGCACCTTCTAACATGATTTAGCTCAAATGAGATTTTGTAAAATTGCTAAACTTGCGTAAAAGAGAAAGAGATTAGAGGGACTTAAAAATTAAGTAATAATTTATTCAGTCTCCTTCCCCCTGCCCCCAGCCTGTGTACTTTTGCAAAAGAGTCATTCATGTTGTGGGGTACATTTTAAGAGGTCGTAATGAAGCTGCGACATCAACCACCTTGTCAAAGATACTGCACAGACAACCCTGGCAAACGTAGAATACAAAAAACTCTAAAGCAATGACCTTAGTATTCACAGTCTCTTTAGCAATCCCACCACTAAACATTCAGTTATTTGGTAACAGTGAAAGAAATATTTTATTTTTTAAATTATTTTTAAGACAGTGCAAAGCACCAGGGCACAAACCAGGCTAGGATGAAAAGCTGAAATGACATATCCTGAGAAAACAAAATTACTAGTTACTGAAAGACTGAAACTGCCTAGCCAATGAGTCAAGATTAACTCTTAACTCTTAACTCTGCATGGTTAATGTTTTGCAGTTTGAAGGCTTTCAAAGTACATGAGACAGTAGTGCTAGCTAATATTTTTCAAAGAACAGCTTTTTTTCTTTAAACAGTTAAAAAAAAAGGGCTTTTAGTTCTTTAATTTCAGTACATTTTCCAGATTTTTAATTTTTCCAACTTTGTATGGTGGGTTTTCAGTTTACCACATCTTTTTAATGGAGGAATGGACGGGTGGACAGACAGAAAAAGGAGAATAAGGAATCCCAAAGCTCACTCTCAATCTTGACTGCACTTCACAGTTGAATAAATGATGAAATCTATTGAAACTTGCTCAACTTTTTAAAATTGAGATAGAAATGTCTTGGGAAATCTCCATAGCTATTTCCTCCATTGTTCAGGCATCTCTGCTTAGATTATTTGCTCACTAAGTCGCCCGAATACCAGGCTCACCAGCACTACGAATCCTGCCGGCCCAGCCCGCAGGACTCAGAGGAAGAAGCCTGGCATAAGGAACGGCTGCCCAGCCCCAGGTTCTCTTTGAAACCTCAGTAAAGGGGGCCCAGAGTATTCAGAAAAGGAGAGTTTCTGCAAGCAGTATCCCTGTCTCCTCTGGGGTTGAAGTAGTTCCTCACTAAAGCAATAACATCGCTTTGTAGGACCCGAAACTATGAAGCTGTTGGCAGAGGTGGGACTTATCCAGCTGGTTGCCTTCCAGCTTGTGTGCAAACCCTTACCGTGTGGAGACAGAAATCTGGATGGCAGGGATTCATACGCTTGCTAGAGTGATCCCTTTTGGATCAGGCATTTTCACTTTACTTGTCATGTCACAGGTTTACCTTTTAAGTACTCTTTGAAACTGTCATGTCCTGTTTGACACTGATTTATCCCCAAGTTGATGCGTATAAGATAAGCAGGTTGCAAAAGCAGTGTTTTTTACCATACGCATAAAAATTCCCAGCACTGACAAAAGAGCAAATACAACACATGTATTAATGCACTGAATAGGCCATGAAAGGTTTTTTTCCACAAATTGGAAACGTTTGCTAGAGAATCAGCAGTTTCACGGTAAGTAAACAACCAGTAGTTTCACAGCAATCAAATGATTCCAGTATCTATCCAGCAGCCTTAAAAGTGAAGCCTTATAGTGCATCCAGGGCCACCAGGACTAAATCTTAATCAAACAGAATAGATATTCACTAAATAAAGGAACAGCTGAAAGATGAGAAATTTCTATGATAATTTTTATTAAATCGATACTCTGTGAATATGTTTAATGTGCTGCCAAAAGAGTCTCAGCCTAACTTAAAAACAGTAGAGGAAAACATAAACTGTACTGTGCCACATCTGTTGGTATGGGAGGTTTGGCTCCCTGGACTTTCCTGGGATTCCAGGTACTAATGCCAGCCTCAATTTGCACAGAAATAACTTTGTTGAGTTTTAAAATGGCGGAAGCATACACAATTCACAATTGAATATATTTCTGTCTCCAAATGGCACCATAACAAAGAAAATGTTTTTATTCACACCTTTTTTAAAAATTAGTTTGATTTTAAATGGAAGCACAAATTATTTTTTTTGGTGTTTACTTCTAATGAGGCAGTAGTGGCAAGTGGCCTGATTTACAGGAATCTATAGGCACATCTTTTATAAATTCTTGCAAAACCAGTGAGTTAAAAGAATTAAGAGTGGGGGAGGCTCTACCTGCATCGCTTGTGGCAGTGATCTGAAGGGAAGTGACAAATAGGCATATAATGAGACACATGGCTTTATACCTGACAATCTCACACATAAAAAGAGTGTCAAGTGTATTTGACAGAATGAAATGAAACTAAAATGTTAGCATTAATTGCTACTCAGTGCTGTATTACCAGCCCCACAATCCAAATCAATTATGAAGATTTGTACCAGTTGTGAGACAAAAAAGATTTTGGAAGGCTGTCAGCTCTAGGGTGTCATTACCTAATGCTGATATGACTGCTCGGGCTCTGCTCAGAACAGGGAGAGTCACAACCGCCCACTTTCAGGACTGCAACCAAAATGGCACAACTGGAGTGTTTTAAAGGCAAGGTGACAGGTGTACGGTTAAACATCACGGGTTTGAACAAAAAGATGTGCTTCCCACATGGAAACCTCAGATTTCTTGCTGCAGTACCCCCCATCCCCAACCCACCTGAATTAAGTAAGAATTACTTCTGTGTGCTGCTTCAGCAGCCATCACATTTATTTGGTTATCAAAATTAAAACATTGATATGCTGAAAAATTATATACTTATTTTTTCTTAATATTAGGTATATTTTGGTACCTTAAAGAAATGGTTGTGTGAGAATTTATCTGAGTTTTCTGCTTTGATGATTTAGACGAGGGAGTAACTCATCAGTGGTGACAGCAGAGACTGATAAAACCTCACAGCACATTCCTGTTAGGTGAACTTCAAGCTGTCTTTGTCACTGAGAAAAAAGTCCATCTCAGGAGCCATGACATGGGACTTTTTTTTACTTCATTCCATCAGTGAGATCAAATAGATGGTGATTTAGGTAACAAGAGGAACATTTATGTTAAGGAACAGGGGATGTGGCTCTTTCCATGGGTCATCCCATGGTGCCTGCAGAAAGATACATAGGACTGTACTCAAAGCACTGCTTTTATTCAAAACAAAAAGCTTCCTCCATTTCAAGAAAATAAATTGCTCTGACTTTGCAAATGTAAAATGCACAAGACTGTCTAGGAAGTGTTGACTCTGCTATCCCTAGTGGGCAGCATCTAATCTCTGTGCACAGTGCACTGAACTCCTCTGCATCCCTGTTGTGCTGTTTCTTTTGAGAGAAGTCTTTCTTGTATATTGAGGAGAAAAATACTAAGTAGAGCAAAATATTTTCCGCAAAGCAAATCTTCAGGATGGAAGAAAGATAAGAGCAGAATTACCCAGAGACCCAGCCGCTTCCCACTCTCAGCATTTCCTTTCTAACCCATCTGGGCTGTGATGACACAGCAGTGTGGACAGTCGTTACTGTTGTGCTGGTTATTGGCCTGATGCACCAAACATCATTGAGTTTCAAAGTGCAGCTTACTGCACAGCGTTAAACACAAATAACTACTTAAATCACACAGTCTTTCTACTAAGAATAACACCTGCATCCACAGAAGAAGGGAAAGGAGAAGAACCCCATGACTTCCTGAGCTCCCAGTGGGTTTTGCTTCTTGTTTTTCTTTTCCATTTTTTTTTTCTTTTTTTTCTTAAATGTATATTGAAGTCTCTGGGCCCAGATATGTCCTATCTTGTGAAACACATTTAAACTATCCCTATCTGTCCCTGATCTAGACTTTACATAAAAAAGAAAAAAGAAGTGCCAAAGGAGCAAAGTCTACCATAGGGTAAAAATATTCATTGGAGAGGGACTATCATTTGAATAAATCAGTAGCTTAAGAAAAAGGATGTTTAGCTTTTCTTCCAAGTTATCAAAGCATGTATTATTCCTTAATGGGAAACAACTTTGTGTTATTCTGGACTTAGAGTTTACCCAGAGTTTACCAAATAAGGTGGTTATTTGGATGGTGCTGGAAATGAAAGCATTAATGTCAAAGCTGAATGAAGCCCTGTTTCACCGTATTTGATTCTTGCTATAGGAAACAGGCTCTTGATTTGCAGCTTGGGACTGGCTCATCAGCACTTGTCCCACCCATCAATTATCAGCTTGCAGTATATTGCAGATGTTGACACTATATTCTGGAAGACAGCAACAGTTCAGGAAAGATCACTGAGTGAAGGAACAGTATCCTTCATGTTCCTTAGCACAGAAGTCCACTGTCTGCCTCTTCTCCCTTCACCAGTGTATATAACTGAGGTCAACAGATTTAGTATTTTAGTCAGCCAAAGAGATGTTAGAAAAGTCAGAGAGAAAATGAAATAAAGAGCCATAGCTGTATAACTTATGCTTGGACCATGTTCAGTGGAAAAGAGGACATGAGCCCATCACACGGTAAAGCTAAGTAATGTTTATGCATTTTCAGTGGTTTCCCCTCCATATGTAGGCAGTATAAAGATTAGTCACATAAGACTTGATTTTTGCCCCTCAAAGCCTGTAAGCAGACTAGCAGTACAAAATATTGATTGTTAAGCCCTTGTGATGGTTGGGCTCTGAGCCTACTACAAACCTTGAGCCCTACTGAAAGCTGTTTTTTATCGAGCTACATCAAAACCTGTTTTAGCAAAGTTTTCTAATTCTCCTGACTCCTCCGCTTCCGAACTGCAAATTCACCATTAGCAAAACAGAGAGTTTAAATAGGATACTTATAAATAATAATAAAACTGGTAAAAAAAAAAAGGATAGGAAAAAAAAAAGTAAGTACCTTTTCAATAGCATGAAAATAAGATACAAATGTGTAGAAGTGGAAGGCTTACGTTTATGTCTTCCAAACTGTGTGCTCCAAAGTGTATTGGAGGCCAAGTCTGAAACCCTGACATTATTAATTCTAGTAGTCAAGGATGCAAAACTATGTGCCAACTAAGAAGACTTTCAAATTTACTGAATCTTCATAATGCCTTTTTACAGTTATATTTCAGAATACTGTTACTAAAATGATCAACGGAAACTGGCACTGGTTACCTTTGAAATTTGCCTTGTGATCAAGACATTAACATACTTTGCACATATTTTCATGCTAAACAGCACCTCACAGCCGGTTTTACTCTAAAATTACCTACTTACTCCTGCTCCTCCACTCCTCCATTCACAAATTATAATCGCCTTTCTGCAATTAATATAAAAAGTTAGAAGTGTTCCTGAGAAAGATTTTTAACAGTTATCATGTAATTTTTTTTGTATATTTCTTATCTTGCATACTTTCAGAGAATAGTATCAGGTGTTTAAAAAGAGACTCTAGGAGAAAGGCTAAAACCATGTCTCCCACTAACTTTCCTGTGATTATGGGGTATTCTGCTAATCAAAACCACTTTAATTAAGAAGTAATATCTTGTTACAGACTTCTGAAAAAAAACCTTGTTATACAGGGTTAATTCTTCAGCTAATAAGCAACTATTTCAGTTTCTTCAGAAATTCCTGAAGTCCTTGGGGCTTCTTTTACGATTACATCTTTGAGTTAAAACCAAATCAAACAAAGCAAGTCCACAGCTGTTTACCAGAAGTAAGCTCACTCAAATTTGGTTACTTCTGCTGGCTCTACAAGAGCAGACTCCGGGGCAGGCTGAATGCTGCAAACCACTCGAAGGTTATGGCGTCTCAAGGATGAATGGTGCATTTTTAAAGAATAAGATTCAGAAATGCACCCGGTTCTGAGGAACTGACCATCATAACGCTGTGGAAAACAACAGACTCTCAGAAGGATGAATAAGAATCTTTGTCCTGGCCTTTATTAAGTCGCAAAGGTTTAGTAAAACTTTGCCAGGAGAGCAACTGCCTTTATCTTTCCCATTATTGCCTTTGAGTCTCATGTATCCAAGAAGTCTGATTCTTTCTCAATCTCTGCTTGAAAACAACACTAGTTACTGGTGTTAGTATCAATACCATTGATAGACAGTGTTCATGTGTGTAAAGAACTAAGATTTTTACCTGCTTTCGCACACAGCATCACCAAATCCTTCACTGCAACTTTTGGGTTTGTAATTTGAGTTTGTGACTTGTGGTCGATCCACAGGATCACAGTCTGCTACCAAGAGTTTTCCATTGTATTTCTGGGCATCATTCACACACAGCAGGTGACAAAACTTGGCACGAGCCTATTCCAGGGAGACACCAGCCGCTCTGAGTAAATCCCTGCACTGGGGTCCCAGCACTCCTACACCCAGCCAAACCTGGGCAGGGCTGGGACCTGGCTCTTGGCAGGAACATGCAAGAGGTGGCTGCAGCAGCTCCCCTGGAGGGCTGCTCTGCCTTGTCACTGCCTCAGATCATCAGCGACCACTTTATTCCTTCAACCACCCAGCTGCTTAAGATATACTCCCTCTGAATTTCATGTCGTTTGAAAAGATTACTCAAAATCAATGTGGAAGACAGGCTAGGAAAACAAGTGTAGCCAAGTAATTTCTTAAGCACGGTTTTCTTTACACTGAAGAGAACACTAGGGAGTTACTAATCTTTACAAAACAAAAAGGATCCCCGAGACGTGCCGCTTCTCTCTGCAGCCCTTCAGCTGATATATGAACCCAAAGCCTGGTCAACACTCAAATCCAGACAGACTCCCTCTTGAGTTCTCTGGTCTGGCTGGCTGTTTTGCTGGCAAATTGCAGTGGGTCTGTATTCAGCCCAGACAGCATCTTGCCTTAAACGCATTTTTTAATCCTGTTTTGCCACATATTCAGCCTGCATAATTTGAATCCTGAGCCTGCAGAAGCAACCCAATAGAATAATTACTGAGTCTTTCATAAGCGATGCATCGGGCCAGGCTGTCTCAGTAAAATCAATGTCTAGCATCAGCTCCCAGTCTCTGCCCCTCCTTCCTCCAGCCTCCAAATCTAGCTACTTTTTCAATAAAAAAATGCCAAATGGCTTTTCACAGGCAATCAACAGAGGATTAAAAATTTACAAAACAAACCTGGGATTCAGTTTGATACAATAAAACCTGACTAGGATATACGAGCTTTGCTTAATGTACTTGCTGACTGCTTCCGGTCATTAAAAACACCGGTTCCCGGGAGTATTGATGTCTTTCCTAATCTGACATATTTCAGTGCAGCTCATGAAATTCCGCCCTTCCAAATCTGTCTGCTCTCATTTCAGTTGGATACAGTATTTATTTACTTTAGGAAGCATAATTCCTGCTCAAATCGACTGTTGCAGTGTATGTCAACAGCGTCTCCATTTGATTCCAAGGGGAAGAAATACATGTGAAGAAATTCCCCTTGCTTCAGAAAGAGAGAGTCATTAAACCCTTTAGTAAGAGAAATACTGAAATAAATACTTTCCATTAAAATTACTCTTGCAAAGAGTTTGATCACAATACAGGTATAATCAAGAAAAGCCTACCTTTATGTCAACTGGTAACAAAACGTATTGCAAAGATTTTAGTGATGACACCTAAAATGGTTTGAAGAGTGGATAATGTTGATGTAGAATTTATGCAGCAATCTTTTCCTATCAATTTTGAAGTAATACTTTTGTGAATAAACATGACTTTACTGCTTCAGACAGTATTTCTTTGTGGATTAAAGTACATGGCCTATTATCTGAGCGTGCCACAACACAGTCACTGCCTCAAAGATCCTACAAACTTTTTTTTTTTTCCCCTCCAAATGAATCTAGTGATTTTTTGCCAGTTCTGTTCTCAGTATTCAACCAGTTCTTGGGGCTGACTTCTGCAATTATCATAAATAAGAATAAAAAAGGTGACATTCAAGACTGCTGCCATATCTGCTGGTTTTAAATTTTTTCCATGTCTCAGGACAGTGATGGTTAGAATAAACACAGAATGCAGCATTATTTTAACTCACCCCACTAATTATATGCTTTAAAGAAATAAGAAATTGCATTGTCTTGCAACACTGCAACAACTGTAGTGTCTGGAGTAAACTGTTGTAATAAAAGAAAAGCTACTAGATTATCATCATAAAAAAGAAGTTTAAAATCCATTGGAAAATGCAAGTAATTTAAAGACCCTTTTGAAAAACAAGAGCTACTCTGGGCAGATCAGCATTGTATTTATTATTGTAACCATGGAAACGATATAAATTCCCATCTGTTAAGGTATTCGTTTGCTGCCTGCAAATGGTGAATATACAGTACTCAATAGGTGAATGAAATAGTTACAATTTCAATAAGTAGCCAGATTTGTGATTTTTGTTCTCTGTAAACCACAGATGAGAGCTCCTGGATATGATTTAAAGCTCTACAAAATGTTTGGAATGAGACCACAAACCCTGGGAAATTTGCCTGGTTCCAAAGCTTTGTGACAAACCAGAAATTCAGACTCTGGATTTATGAAGGTTCATGGTAAGTTTTGAGAAACTGGGGGAGAGAGAAGGGAAAAGAAAAAAAGAAAGGGGGAAAATAAAAAGCCAACTTAAATGATTTTTTGTGTGATCACGAAATGTGTTCAGTCAATTTGGTTTGCTTGATTGAGTCCTTCTTCAAGGTTTGGGCTCACGCAATGCGTGACTAGAGCAGAAGTGTCTGCTCCAAACTCTTCCCTGAACTTTCCAGGTGCTCAGAGCCAGATCAGAGATTGGGATTTGAACTCCACAGCTCGATCTCTCTATAATGGGCTGACAAGAAACAGTTAAACTTAGCACTCCAGAAGCGCATTCAGATTGTGGAATTCAGGCCTATTTCTGGTTCAAAATTGAAGTAAGAAGCAGCTATGCACTTTTTATTGCTCTTTTGTGGGCACACTTTGAAATATGAAGCACCTTCCAGACATTCAAAGAGGTGTAGACTTTGTCTATCTGACAAAGATAGACTGTGTTCATCTGACTCTTTTGTCCCAAGGGAACCAGAAGCTAGAAGATAAGGAAGCTGACAGAACTAAAGAAAGAGGAAAGAAAAGAGGGAAAGAAGATAAAAAAAAAAAAAAAAAAAAAAAAAGAATGTTTATAAAAGTCACTAAATTCTACGTAAGCATAATGTTTCTTTGGAAGAGGTTCCTGGCAACCCTTGGGATTTTGCAAATAAACTTCACATTATAATACAGGTGCAATACAGAAAAAGGGAGGCATTCAGAAAGAAACCCAGAACTGTTGTGTAATAATCCTTCTCATTCTGTGTATATACTTATTTTTCTTAATATGGAATAGTGATACAGGATGGAGGTTTCTACTGGGCAAAATTTTTTTTTTGAATGTTTGAAAAGGTTGCTATCAAAGTGATCAACAGTCTCAGCTTTGAAATACAGTGCTCGTTACTTCAGGGGGAAATCAATGGTGCCAGCAATGACTCTGGAATAGTCAGAAGGTGAAAATGTTGAGAATGTCTGAAGAATGTATCGACCAACAACTTCTTTCCCTTTCATAACATCACCAATGATATTTAGTATTAAAAAACTACTGTAAATGTACTGTGAGATGTTATACACTCTCATTTTACAATTATTTTTGGTTTAAAAAATATGTTAAATGTCAAAGAACATGAAATTGAAAAATAGTTGAAAAGTGACAATGCAAAAATTATACATTTGTTGCATGCAAAGTCTCTTTTTTGGTGGTTTTCAATCAAATAGCTTATGAGTGAAGTCTTAGGATGATAATAAATAGTCCCATGTGAAAATAGCAAGTATAGACTAATAAACTGGTGTCTGTTCTGCTTTTCACATCAAAGGAGTTATCAATGCGATAGGATGTGATAAATATTTTTGGTAAAAATTTCCAATACAGAAAGAAAGCAGATTGGTTTTCAGACACTTCATGGAGTCTGCAAAGCTAGAATTTATGGAAAAATCCATAATCCTTCGATTTTGGGATAGAGTGTAGGATCTGACAACACACTTGAACATAAGCATGCATTAAAAAGTTCCTTTATATCTATTAATTTAAGGGTTGTTTGAGAAATCTTCCTGCTTGCTCTTACTGTGTCTTTAGTCCCTGCGTATAAACAGATCTTGAAATCTAAAAGTAGTTGGAGGGGAAAAAGAAGAGTGTCACTGGAGTGCTGAAATCCACACCCACATTTAAAGTTAGAGGAAGATTTAAATTTAGAGGGTCCTCTCTGATCAGGTAACTTTGAGAGTCATCTGTGTTATAACAACCCAGAAAGTACACCAAGATCCTGTTGGCTTTGGTCACACATATGTTATTAGATTAGAAAACATTTGCCTTAAAAAAACTGTCAAACTTTTCATGGAACATCTTTGCAAAATTTGTTGAGCATCTATTTGTACATTCTCTGTGAATGCAAATGGGTATTTACATGTGTTAATGTGCAGTTTAATGTAGAAAGATGCATTTGGGGAGCAGCAACAGATTTTGTGGACATATTTAAGAATGTTAATTTGAAAATGTGTGCTATAAACTTTGATAATTTCTGAACAGACCCTGGAGAACTCTTAAGTGGCAAACACAAAACACCTACTCAAAAAGGAAAGAAAAACAAAAAGCACATCAACTCCATTATAGGCAAGCAAGATGAGCAGAACAGAAAAATTACTGGGGACAATTTTACAAGACTGAATACAAGAATACCTTGAGAGCCATCACCTTCTTACCAATCATGATTGCTTTATTGTCTGTGGAAGGACATGCTTAACTAATATAGAGGGAGGTTTTCTTTCCAGTGATAACTGCTACAGTGAACATGGAACAGACACCGGTCACTGTACATTTTGATTTTATAGAAACATTTGATATTCAGTTCCAGAACAGAGATTATAGACTTTGGTGCTGAGACATTAGGTAAGGTACAGAGCTGTCTGTTGGGCAGGGAGCTGTATGTAGCAGCATCTTTCTTGGCAGAAATGTGAAGAGAGACTAACACAGAATTTAGGAAAGGCTTCCCTCTCTTTGGAATAAATACTAATGGTTGAGCCAAAGAATGACACTATAAGCTATGAACTAGGAGATAATGATAATTTTAACATTACAAACAAAATAAACTGTGCCCCACAATATTCTCCCCATGGTGCTAGTTGTACCAGGTGGGGAAACATAGGATGATAAACATTTTATGCGCTCCTTTCATTAAAAAATACTCATGCATTTTAAAAGGAGGACAAGCACAAACCTTATTCAGACGTTGAGCCTGAAAGAGACAGTTGAAGTAAGTAACAAAGGTGGAACTGAAATACGTAGAGGCTCTTCTGACTAGTCCTATCTATTCTTAGAATCAATATATCGTTACAATTTTCCTCTTACCACAAACCGGAGTCCAGATCCAGGTTGATTTGTCACATCAGCCATGGAGACTTCGTAGCACTTTCAAACTGAATCCAAGACCTCCAAACCCTTTCTGCATCCAATATCTCTTTAGAAATCTTTAAGCATACGAAAGTTAGATATAAGTAATACAATTTTTCTTCAAAGTAACTACAGAGAGAAAGTCACTTCTCTGAGTTTGTGGATTATAAGAAGTCAAAGGCTTTATCTTGACTGCTCTCATCATTTATTCTAAAAATTTTTTAAATTTTATTAAAGGCAGAAATTGTGCCTTGAATATTTGTTACTAGTAAAATAAATGATTCATTTTTAAAAAAAGTTATGGCTAAAAATAATGCCTGCTTTAAACTTCTCAGAGTAGCTTTGTTCTGTGCATAGCTAGACTATTCTCTTAGTAAGCCGTTACCTCATTTTTGCCCCATCAGGTGTTATAGGCTGTTCTCTGTTTTCAGGGGATTCTGAATAAATTGTGTCTTTGAACCCAAAGATTTTTTTTTTACTTCATTAATATTACAATCTGTTAATTTCAGAGAATCAGATTTGATTTTCTCTCTTCTAAAACCTGGAGAAGAAGTGAAAGGGCAAGGTCTTACACTGCAACACCAAGGAGTTTGTTAGAGATGAAGCATGCTCTCTAACACCTCTAGAAGTCTCTCATTTTTGCACCCTAATTCAAAAATCAACTCCTCTCCCAAATACACATCTCAGGCACAGGGCTTCTAAGCAGACTACAGGGAAAGAGAAATTAAAATTTTCTTGGTTTGTCTATAACCTGGGGTCGGGAGAACTGACAGAGCCTCTGCTGACGGATGGCGTTTCTCTGCTGGGCTTGGCTCTGCAATAACTGTGATAGGTAGGCAGTCACCTCTCCTTTCAGCCTTCCTAGTGATCTATTGCATGTTCTCTTTACCTTGTCAATTGGCAGAGAAAGTAGAGATTTTGGATGATCCTGACCTAGGGTGTATGTGCAACATGTACTCAGCTTGCACAATAATGCAAAGACTTGTGCAGGTTAACGTATCTTCACAGCACAATAAAGCACTGTAAAATAAAACCCCACTAGCTTACTCTCAAAATCAATAGCTAAACTGCTTCTGATTTCACAGCTAACATAGCTTCTGCTTCGAGTCTTTGTATTGCTCACCTTTGCAAGATGTGCGTGCATCTTCCTAATAGGTTTGTGTCTGTGAAATGCTTACAAAAGCATCTGTTATTGGTCATGACTGCTGAAGGAGCTTTTGCTAAAGGTAGAGCTAGCAGTTACCTGAGGCTCCGAAGACCTGGGGAAATAGTCTGTACGCTGACAAGATGCTGAAGCTGTGAGAAAAGGCTACAGTCAAAAGACAACTATAGACATCCAAGCAGCCGCTCCAACACGTGCATGAAATTGCATAAGCTCACATATCTGCCATGTCTTCCTCCCCTTGCCCCTTGTCCATGGCAAAAAGTCAAACCGTCTCTTGGCCGAATGCTTATTTGGACCTTGAAGGGCAGAATCAGTAGGATCCATTTAGCAGATGAAGAACTTTTGCTCTTGTCTGTTCTAGTTTATGTAGGGTAGCTCCTAACAACACTGAGCAGCTTTATTTAACATGGTGGTAATACAGGTTGGAGGCTACAGGGAAAGGAGTCAAAGAGGTATTTCTGGGTAAACATGAATGTCCTGACAGGCAATGTATTCCTTTGAATTGCTAGAGAAGAAACAGGACAAGTTTCGGCAAAGCTGAGACCGAGCCAGCTGTATGAATGTTTTTTTAAAAGCCCATTAAGAATAAATTGCCTTGATGAGGTCACTTAGCTGGATTTGTGTGGCATGGTGCTCAAAAGCAAAATGCAGGAAGAATGGGAAGAGCTGATGGGATACTCCCATCCTAAGAGGAAGAGGTCTGTCAAGGGTGCTCTGTAGCGGCTCCTGAACTCTACAAAGTTCCTAAGTGAGGAACAACAGCCAGGAAAAACAGGCTGGTTTTACTTATCCCATCTGGTGCACGACAGTGGGTCATTACCAGGGTAAAGCCAGAATTCAGGATTTACTTTGGGTCACAAAACTAGGAGAGAGTGCCAGAATTCTGATTGTAAAGAGAAAGTTAAAGGGCTTACAAATCCAGATGGATCTTTGCAGAGACACAGTTAACTGTGAAGGCCAGAAAAGATCAGAAATATAGCTTCTGGAAAGAGGGAAATTCCAAAATATAAATGACAAAAGCAGACCTCCCGCACGCAGTCCAGTAGGCCCAAATCGAGAGATTTACCTGCCACAAACTCATGCTTAAATGCCGATGTCACCAGTGGAAAATCATTCACAGCTTCATTAGAGTCTGACACCAATTCACCTTGAAAATTCATACGTATAGAAAAGAATCACCACAGGAAGGAAACTGGAGAGATTTAATACCAGGCAGCAAACCAAACTTGTGTTATGATCACAAAACCAGAAAACAGTCTCAGATACGCTCTAACTAGCCTGTGAATGACCCCTTCCCACCCAAATCCCCCCCACCTCAAGCCCTGTCCTACAGGGGTAGATCCTGACTTCACAGTGACGTCACTCTGAAGTGATGAGGTAATGCCTCCATTCCTGACACACAAGATAGAAGGAATGCACTAATAATTACTTCGTGTTAGAAATGACTAAAAGTAGACCCTAGCAACGGTTTCCTCTTGCTACATGACAAAGCATTAAACTTCACATGTCTGTTGCCATGCTTTACCAGCCCCACCATCAATAATTATAATGTGCCTTCTTTTGAGAGAAAAGCAAAAGATCATGACCTCATTGCTATTTCTAAAACAAGATGGAGTTTTTTTAACGTGTGTTTCAGAGTGGAAATTACTCCCACACTGTAAAAAATACATCTACTCTTTTATCACCTGTTTCTGTATCAGTTGAATAGCAATAATTGTATATAAAAAAAAGTACACAGGAACATGGTTCAGACCCTTGCATTCCTAGAAAACACGTTCTTTTTATAAGCTCAAATTTTTAAATGGAAGTAAACACAGTTGATTAATGTATAAGACCCAGAAGAATACGGGATCAAATCCCCGTAGCTGCAAACCAGTGCAGCTTCCTTCATACTTCTGCAGTCAGATACTGGACAAGCATCTGCTGAAGTTTGCTCACGTTGCTTCGTTCTGTTAATACAGACAAGAATTACCATAGTAGATGAGAAATACAGTCCATTCTAACATACGGCTTCAGGCCAAGGACATTCAGGGGACAGTGTAATTGCTTTGTATAAGGCAGTTAGAAACTCTGTTCTAATCAATCACTAATTGTTGGAAATTCTGTGGAGTTTAAGGACTTTAACTACCCATCCATTTCATTTAGGTGCTTCTCAAAGCTTACTTGATTTGTTGTGAAATGTTCCATATGAAAAACAGATGAATCTCTTGAGCGTGGATGGAATTTTTAACGTAAAAGATG
Organism: Numenius arquata; assembly: GCF_964106895.1. Classification (NCBI taxonomy): domain Eukaryota; kingdom Metazoa; phylum Chordata; class Aves; order Charadriiformes; family Scolopacidae; genus Numenius; species Numenius arquata. Next base: position 8,889,066 of record NC_133585.1, on the reverse strand, counting down.
ATTATCTAGATTATTCTGCTACTCTGTATGGTGATATAATTTCATAACTGAAAACTGTGGCTATGGCTTCCTTATTTCTAGGAATATTAAATTTATTATGAAAAAAGACTTAAGATTGCAATAGTGATACTTATTTGAATGAAGAAATTGGAAATTCTGTGGCCTATCAAAGCTGGATGGAAAGACACTACTATATTGCCCACAAGAAACCTTCTGATATGATGAAAAGCAGTGATGATTTTCAGAAAGAAAAAATACAGACAGGATAGTTCATATAACTTTACAGTCTCTCAGGGAAAGCTTTGTACATAGTGGATGTTACAGAAATCAGCATCCTGGAATTTGAACATGATACTTTTGTTATTAGGAAAATATCATTAATGATAAAAATATTTTTTTTTAATTGGACAGAACACATCCAAGGATCATAATTTATGCTGATAACTTTTCTAGAGATGTTTATGACTTTTTCCTGCTTTAAATGATTTTTCTGTTGTTCCCATAGCCTTGTTTAACAACTTTCTACTGTATTTTTCCAATAAACACTCATTTGTTTCCAACAAGTGCATACCCTGAATAACATTTTATTTTTAAAAAAAGTACAGGTGACAAACATATAGAAACATTTATAGTTTTCTTTTGTGACAATGCTTTTTTTTCCTGCAACTTCACATATCAGCTTTGAGAGGGGTAACTTACTAACGCATATCATCTCTTCAAACACATGCTTATGAACATGAATGAATATGCCAGAGAGAGAAAAGATGACCTAAGGATTATTAACTCCCATAATCTCTCCTTAAACTTCAATGGCCTTTGAATCAGGCTCTAGACACACTGTATTCCATTCACTTTCAATAGGTTTCCTTTGAGCATACTCTATTTCTGTATGTTTTATGGTACTTGGGTACTACCAAGTCTGTTGAAAAAATGGTGAGGTACAATTAATTTTTGTTTCAGTCTTTTGAATTTCCTTATATTAAAATTTGCCATCAATAACGTCAAGCTATTGCCTTATTAATGCTTTATTAATCCATCATTAATCTAATTTTAGCACTATGCATATTCCTTATTGGCCTGAAGACGGCATTTAGCAAGGTTTGGGAGCATGAAGTAAAGGAGTAGTACTGATATAATTTATCACCAGCTTTTCTTATGAATAATTTTTTAGACTGTTTATCTTGGCTCCCAAGTTATTTTTGAGGGTAACTAAGCCTGTAGAATTTAAAATATATTTCTTAGACTGAAACAACAAGACTGCTGATTCTCTCAAGTGGATCTTTCCATTTTGTTTGGTTATCCACATCTTTGGAAACAGCCCATTACAAAAGCCCTCCCATGCTAAATCTCAGAATACAGCACTACTTATTTCACTGCTCTAATCCAGTTCTGAAGTATGTTTAAGAGGTTCATGGATTAAATTTTGTTAACAAAATAGATCTGATTTGATCAACTTTCAGGAAGGTCCCCTGACCTTCTTTATATCAAAAGATATATACCCCCTTTCTTTATATCAAATGCCCTAGAATATCACAATTTTCTAAAATCAAAGAGAAAGTAGACCAAACTCTGTATTTCTAGTACGGCAAGCAAAATGTTTAAAACATGACGACTGTTTTTTCTTCCAAAATCCCAATTTAACGCATTAACCAGGAATTCCAGTGTAACTCCAGAGTTTTAAACAAGATTAAGAATTAAGAATTTAAATGCAGTACTCAAACACAGTAGATTTGTACCTCTTCAGCAGAGATCTCAGTGGCTGTCTTGTACCCTGCTTAGTAGACCTTCACTAGGAACATAAGAAGTATTTTTACTGGTCCTGGGTAAGTTTTCCCTGTATCCTTTTTTTTTGCTCCTCTTCTCCATGGAATTCCTCAGTGTGAAAGAGAAGAGACCTCTTGCTCTTCCATTGCCTTTGTCTTTGGGTTTGAAAAGTAGTTTAACCAGAGAAGAATTTCTGTTTGAGACGGATGTATGATATCTACAACTGTGGGATCTGAATTTCTTAGGAGTAAAGTCCACAGCAGCAGTTTACCTCAGTGGTGAAGTTCCTGGATTTTTTTGACTACTTTTACTCAGTCTTTACTTTTGATTTTTTTTCAGGGAGTAACAGAATACTCCCCAAACACTTGCTAAAGCCTCTTTTCAAACAATTACCCAATTCCTTCCCCCTCTCCCTCCCTCAGGATTACCTCCATCTCAGCTGCTACTTCCCTGTTCTGCATGGCTAGACCCACAGAATCATAGAACGGTTTGGATTGGAAGGGACCTTAAGGACCACCTAGTTCCAACCCCGCTGCCATGGGCAGGGACACCTCCCACTAGACCAGGTTGCTCAAAGCCCCATCCAGCCTGGCCTTGAACCAGGAAGCAATAACAAAATGAATACCGCTGATGGAGTGTTTCTCTTTCACTCTGACTTTTCTGACATCTCTGACTTTTCATGAATAACATTCACTTCCAGAGACACAACCGCAGTAACCCTTGTACTGTGAAATGAACAGCAAGCGCTGCTACAGATGGCCTCGGAGTGGTTAGCTCCTTAGCAGTTGTTGGTGCACATGCTGACAAGTGTTATGATTAATTTCTGAGTGCCTGGTTAAGGCAGGTCACTTATTGATAGGGGACAGGAAAGGCAATCTCTTACCATCCTACCATGTGGAAACAGTAAAGAATTAAACAAGAAAGGCAACAGCATTTCTCTACCAAAAATTCTTTAGCAAACACATGCAGATGATCCTTTGCAAAGGGTCAGGGAAGGCTACTGGAGTGACATGCTACAAAAGCAGATGGTTCATTTAAAAGTTTCAGTCTAATTTCTGTTAGCGAATCCTCTTACACAAGCAATATATTTTAGAAAGTGCTCGAGGATTTAGGTATTCCTCAGTTTTGGGATTCCCATTTTAGCAAACTTAATGAAACTCATTTTTTAGAAGAACCGTTTTTTCAGCACATTCTGTAAAAAAAAAAAATAATAAAAAAATAGGTTACTTGGCTTTCTGTCAGACTAGGATCATCGAAACAGAGCTTAAAACTCCCTAAACCAGGCAGTTCTGCAAATGATGGCATTTGGAGCAGTGGTTCCCAACGAGCGAGGTGTGAGCACATTACAGGAGAGGTGTGGAGCTCCCAGACCTCCTGTCCAGAGCCAGGAGATGACAGACTTGGGGACGACAAGGTGGGAGCTGCAGATAAGGTAAAAATCATGGTGCAGGGGTGGAGGAAAGACTGAACCTAAGTGGGTGCCTCTGTAGAATGAATCTTCTCTAGAAAGTTAGGAATCACTGACTGAGGCACTCACACCTTCTGTCCTTGAAACTGATGAAAATTTTACCGTTCGTACAGGGAGCTAGACCTGTAGTTCAGTATTTAACTTTGAATGCTCAGTTTCATTTCTTTTCCCCTGCAGCAAAAAGAATTAGTTACACTGTTCCATTTTCCCATTTGACAGCACCATAGTAAACAGTGCTTGAAAGTAAAGATAGGAATGCTTTTAACCAAAATGGTGATTTACAACTCCAGAGTGATAGAAAGAAGCCATAATACAAATAAAAATTAAGACCTACATATTGGCTTTTTTTTTTTTTTTAAATTAACAATCTCCATAGCCGTAAGAGAGAGAAATTAATTACGCCTGGCCTTACATCATGCTCAATGTGTACTGATGCAAATGCACCCTATTTTAATTCCTCTGAATGTTAATAATAGAGTAAATGAGCACTAGATTATATTATACAAAAGCAATGGAAGTAATTAAACTTCATTTAATAAAATCATCAGGGATACAGAAGCATTAATGACTTATACTCTTCCTCTGCAGGGAGTGGAAGATGTGTTGGTACATAGGAGCCTGAGTACCACAGAGATGAAAGAAATGTAAATATATAAACAGGAATGCTAAGGTAAGTAGTGTATCATATATGAAAAGTCTTAGAGTGAAAGCCCCAAGCTACAATAAATTATTTACTTTAAAGCATCAGGAAATAGTACCATCTCAGGCAAATGACAGCAAAAATATTTTCCATCCTCTGAAAGTCAAAGCATCAGCACTGAACTACTTTTTAAGTGCAAAGCTGGATAAATGTTTTACTAACAGTGTTTGAGAAAAAAAAATGTTTGAACTGTGAATGGTTTGCTTTGTAGAGCCTTCTGTCCCTCTCTAAATTTATATTCACAAATAGCATTGTATTTGTACGACTCTTGTCTGGAATTGCTGTTAGCTCTGGAAATGCTCTCGCTTGGCCACAAAACCATATATTCATTTTTTATGACCATGGACACTGGCTGATCACCATTTACTCCTTATTTTCACCCATCCCCAGTCATCATTTTTCTGTTTGAAAAAATACAATAACTGTCTCCTAGTCAGGAAGAAGGAAAAGTACCATCTAACTTAGTTGATCAATGGTGTATCACAGTTGATATGCTGTAAAAACTGCTTATCAGCAAGATAATTTAAAATCAAAATGAGATAAATTTGAAAGAAAAAAAAAATAAATGAACACCCCCCCCCCATTAACAAGTACTATTTTGTCTTCATTGCAGTAATGGAACTCACTTCTCTGCCACAAAAGCATGACTACAAAGCTTCCTATGAATATTAAACCTCCAATGAGTACAAGAATCTGCAGAAAACAGATCTAAGTAATAATAAATATTTATTTTTCTTTGGATTGTATGGTTTTATTATAGGTATCTTGACTGCCTACAAAGGATTAATGACAATTGATGGCAGTAATGATTGTATTTCTGTAGATATTCCACAGAAAAAAATCTTCAGACATGTATGAACCATTCATGGGAGAAAAAGTCTAACTGGACAGCAGACAACAGCACAATGTTTCAGATTTTTAATGGTTCTACGTAAGTCTGGTTACATATTTTGCAACTCTTTTCAAGCCCTTTTCAGAAAGTGTACTCATAGTTCTAATTCAGTGCAGTGGCACTGAGCTGCTGGGGCCTTTCACTAAGAAAGAGCCACACTTTCTAATTTTTCATAAATAAGGCAGCCACTGGTGACTGTTATGAGAACTTGCATTTGTTTAATTTGAATTCTAAAGAAAATAACTTCTAATATTTTGTACAACATCATCTGTCTGTAGATCATCATACTAATTGGTAAGATTTTCTTAAGTCTCCTCCTATATCTCCATAATTTTCTCTTTTTTCTTTTTTTTTTTTTTCTTTTTTTTAATGAAGAAACTTCTTGATATTTATGTCGGCTGAACTTTAAGCCACCTTTTAACCTTGGGTATATTATACAACTGAAACAAAGATTTACAGGCAGGGCTGAAAGGATTTGTCATGAGTTTAGCTATGTCCATATCTGGCACTTTCTAAAAGAGTCACTAAAAAAAGTGACACAAACTGAGCATAAAACATCTGTTGCACAGTAAGTGGTAGCTGCATTATGGGATGAGGCTTTATGTGATTTCCTTAAAAACAACAACAGGAACAAATAAAAAGCTTTTATGAAAATTAAATGTTGGTATTAGTGCTCATAATGTGTTGCAGAAATATCAATACATTTGGCATAGATATGACCATTAAGAAAATGTATTGAGACTGTGACATACATCAATGTTTTGCATTATAAGCATCAATAATAAAGAATAATAAATTTTCACTTCTGCCAAATGGCTCAGCACTCTTCGCAGCACCGGTGCATTAGATATACTGCTTCTCATTAGGCAAGAAATAAAGCTTGGAGGCCGGTGGCTGGAGTCTGACCCCAGTTTTACAGGCCAACGTTTGGAGTAATTCCTTCAGCTCCCAAGGAGTTACTTTTGGTTTGCATCACTGTGTCCAAGATCAATATCTGTCCCCACAAGTGCAGCAAGGGGTGATTTTCCTTCACTTGCCGTGCAAAGAAAAAGGGGTCATGCTAGGAACGCTGTTCTCTTGAGGAAAGACAACAGCAAAAAAATAACAGCAGGGAAATGTTCAATCAATCCTGTAGCATTACGGTGGCACATCAATTTGTGCAGCACTTGTTGTCACTGTGTGGAAGCTGGCATTGGTGCCACTGCTTATCCAAACAGATTTGACTTATTTTGTGAGCAACAAAAACTCCCACAGCACCCAGGACCCCATTCTCCACTATAAGCAAGCTGTATTATTATTTCTTTGACAAGAGAGATCTATTTCAAGCTTAAGGTAGGCCGGATAAAAGCAAGGAGCTCAATCAATATCAGGATTCCTTTTTCACTTATATTAAAGAATGATTGAGGAGTTGTTAAAGACAAGTTGGTAAAGAAAATTTCAACAATATCGCTGAACTGTTGGAGAGAAAACCTGGCTCTTTAGCTTCCTCTGATCAAGAATTAAATGTCTTCTATTTTGTCAAATATGCAGTGCAGGAAACAAGATTGTGGAGGTGTCCTCATATTTACATCAGTGTGTTCATGATCTGCATTATTATCAGGATAGTGTTTTTATATTGCTTGCTTCTGCAATTCCCATTAAAGGACACCTGTTTGAGTAGGTACAGTAAATAGTACATATTTTGAGGAGCTCCTTGCATTTCTCTACTTGAAATAGTGACAACTGTTTTAAACTGTTATAATAGCATATCATATTTCATGAAAGTATTGCAAAACCACTCACGCAGATAACTACCTAAAGCGATCTTCAAGGTAAAGATCACAGAGGCTTTTAAGAATAGCAAGAAAGTGTACTTAAAGAGAGTTAGTGCCATTGGTATGACTCATTTCAGAGCCTCCTTGCTGAAGCTTTCCTCCAACACATTGTCCTTGACTCTGCCCTGATGGTGCAGCACATCTGGTGCACAAGGCACTCACCGCCTGGAGAACCAGTTCAGCCCCACAGACGAACGAAGGGTGCAACATCACAACAGATATATAGACCGAGCTGCATAATTCTGCATTTCTGTAAGTTTAACTCTAACATCCATTCCTCTACTTCATTTGTAACTTGTGATGCTAAATGTACTACTGGATATTTCAGACATTGAAATGGTGGGTGATTTTACAGACCATATGTGCTGTAATCTCTAGACACGTCGCGGCATGTTAAGGATGGGGAATCAGATGCAGTCCTCAGATTGGGTTTTTGGTTCATTTTTGTGGATTTATAACAGATTCTCCATAAAGTTAATTGAATTTTGCTTTCATAGGGCTTTACACAGATAGGTAAGTAAGAATTTTTCATGGAATTCAAGAATGACTTGAAGAAAAAAGTGAGATAGCCAGTAAGGAATTGTTCAGAATTCAACCAGCATCAGGATTAATCAAGTTATTGGTTCTGAAACATTCAAAGTGACTTTAAAGACATCATCCTCTTCCATGTTGCCATCAGAGTGCAGGATACTTGGCAGATAATATTAATTTCAGATTTTGTGCACTCCAGCATGCATGATTGGCTCATGAAGGTGATGACTGTTTTAGGTCATGATATAGAAATAAATCAGTATTACTGTGAAGCCTTAGCCAATTTTAGAAGCAATCTGTAGCCAAATCTTTCTTGAATTTTTGGTGAGAATTTCAGCTTGATTTTAAAGCATTAGCAATGTTAAGAACTTCACATATGTTTTAGAGAACTAGTTGAAGCATACAGGATTCTCTGCACGGATCCCAGCTCACTTATTTTTGTATTTGGCTGCATGCAATCGTAAAGGATGACCTTTTTTCCTATTTTGCTTATTACAATGCTTATTAAAAAAAGTGAACAGATTCAACAACTAGTCAAAACATTCTAGATACCTTTTAGTTATCCCCATGGATCTGAAAATAACATCTCTGTAGATTTAAAAAGGCGTTGATCAGAAGACCCATGCATAAACTCTCCGGTGGAAATAGAAGCTCATCTGCTAAAAATTTTGCAAGACAGTCTTCATAGTCATTTCATTACAGTAAGCCTGCTAATGCCATAAAGATACAGCTCCAGCCTCTGCCCCACACCGACCTTCTGGATGTTAGTGGTCTATTTTTGCCTTGTCTTATTGGTCCATCTTGATAGCCTTTACTCAATCTGAGTAGTTCTTTTTTTCCTTTCAAAAGAACTCTTTCCAGAAGAATGCTTCCAGTGTGGTTAAACAGGTCTTAAAAGAACACATTTAGCATTTAATATAACTGTTATAAATCTTGAAAGGAAGTGGATTCCAGATGAAGGAATACAGAAACCTTCAAGGATATTATCATAAAATTACAACCTGGGAAGATTAAAGAAACCAGATGATTCCGATCTAAATGACTGTTTAGAAGTGGGGTTGCTACCTATTTGTGCTAGACCATATCCAGTGAAGGTCTGAAACAAAAGCTAAATAATTTCAATTAATACGAACTCAGCAAGGAAAATTGCAAGCACAGATTTAAAAGCTGGATGTTGAATATTGTTCATGTAATGTTTTACGTCTAATAGTACAGTGTTAGTGTTAAAACTTTAATGACTTGGCAGGGTTGAGTTCCTCCCACCTCAATCCTTCACTTATACCTGTCTCTCACTGTTGAAATTATAAACTGCATATTTTTGTTAGGCTAGCAGCCTGTCAAATTATTGAGATTATTTATATTGCCTTTAAGTGATTACCAGTACAGTGAGTTAAATGAGGAAATTACACCACGGGGATGGAAGATGACTGAAATGTGTATGTTTGAATGGGACCGGCAGCAAGTGCACATTCTCTGCAGAAAAGACATGGCTTTAGGTACAAGAGCTTTCATGCCTCACATCCCCAAATATCTACACTGTAAGGCATAAGATATTGGTATACCGATGAGACATGATATGCTATCATATAATGTGTCAAGTGGAGTTTACTAAACTTGCCCTCTACTAAGAGTTTGTGTACGTATCAAAAAAACCCCAGGACAACCCAACCAAACAAAACCCCAAACCATCCACGCCTTCATGATCACAACCATTCATTTCATTAATTGCCCTGGACGGGTATAAACACAGTAAAAAAATTAAACAGAATACAGGACACCTACTTGAGTTTCACTGCTGCCAGTGTAACACCATCAATGGTATTTCAATAGGTGTGCTGGGAGTAGGAACTGAACTTGGCTCCTTTAATTAAGATATAAAAGTGCTGTCAGCTGAGCACACTGAAACAGACCACCTATTTCCTGCTAGATGATAACCACACACAGGTATTCATAGACAGAGATTTGATGCTGCTGTTCCCGTCTCCAAAAAGTGCTACTAAACAAATCCCTTAAGCAGTGTTTTACCAATAAAAACTGTGTGCTGATGCTCCTACCCACCGAAACATATGTACATGAAAACAGCATCCATCTATTTATTACTGAAAACAATGTAAAGGGGGGCTAAAAAGCTTATAAACCTGCATGTAGGAGGCAGCGATCTAGCCAGTGCCATTTCTATCCAGCAGAAGTATTTATAACGCATCTATCACCTCGGTATGCGAGCAGTGTTCAGGCAATCGTGAGCCGGGAAGACATTTGTAGTCCGGCGTTATTTACAGAAGCATTTTTGCTGAATGCATGCATTTGGGCAAGAAAATTCATAGATATTCTGTATATGAGATAATTTTCCTGACTACATAAGAATACTTACAGGAAAATGCACATTTATATCCAGCAACATGAATGGTACAGCTCCCTACCCCGTGCCGCACCCCAAGAGATGCGGGAAGCTGTATAACCAGAGAAGAACACCCCTGCCCTCAACTGCACCACCATCACAGGGTGCCTGTCAGCTTTAAACTGGTGGAAATTAGCTAGGATTAATCTGACATTGCTATTTCCACGTATATCAGAATATTATTCCCTCCCTGTCCCACCTCCTGAACAGGTCCTCCTCATATTGTTGTGTTTGTGCCTACAAACTACAAAGTATAGCTGGCTGAGATGATGCTCTTGGCTTTTAGTGTTACTTCATTTTGATATATGACAATTTCAGGGTAGGACTACTTCCCTTTCCTTCTCCTGGTTAGATACGCTCTTAAACTAGATGCTAGGTCTTAAATTAGTAAAACTTGTTTCTCTAGGGATGTATGTAAAACTACGTTTTGAAACCAGAAGAGTTAAATCAGCAAAACCCCATATGGATACTTTTATTTTAAGCCAAATACCTTAGGAATTGTTTTTGGCTAAGGTAAAACATGCTACTCTCCTACAGTACAATCCAGGGGATTTACATCTGTTGAACCAATTCCACAGAAAAACATGAAATGCAGCCGATGAAGCAGTAGACAAGAGTCCTTAGTGCAGTTATTTTCATGACTTCCAGTGTTGGTTCAGGTGGTTTCTCACAGTGTAACTGTTGCCCCAGAGTACATAAGGATGTAGAAGCTTTTATTCTGGTGGTGAGGAACAAAAGGAAAGAAGCCAGCTAAAGAAGATTCACAAGGAAAGAAAAGAATTTCAGGAAAAATTAGGCTAAGGATTAAGTTGTGTGGCTGCCCCCAGTACATTTAAGCATACGTTTGTTTGTCATCTGGAAATGTGCAGAAACAAGGAAGTTTTACTTACAGCATGAGAAGAAAGAAAAATGGTAATAGTAAACTATGCCCATTGTGAACTAGGACCACTCAATACACTTGGCATTATTAATTAACTTTGCAAGTGCTCCAGCAACACATTCAGAAAATTAGGAGGGAAAAAGACCATTCCCTACAGACTTGTGTCTCATGGTTCAGCTGCGAGCTTCTGAGCCCTACCCATCCAACACTTCGACAGAAACAGCTGTGGGTGGCTTTGAGGACTTGCCCTTGCCAACTGGTGCTAGAACTCAGAAATAACATGTCAAAAATTTGGATTGAAAAACAGGAGAAAAAGGAGGAAGAGAAAGGAAAATGCTAACAATACCCTATACTACTTGCTCACACATACAGCTTAATTCTATTAAGTGCCGTTAATTAAAAAACCAAATCCCAACATGTAAATGCGTACACAGAGAAGGGATAGATTTAGTCCAAGTTGAAGATACAACATTTTAGGAGAGCTTGGAAGCCCACAGTCAGGCAAGCACTATAGCTTTTAAGTTCAAATATATATTTATAACAATCACTATGTAACAAAGCTTATTGTAACACATAGTAAGTCCTACTGATGCTAACAGAGACTTCGTCAATCTCTTCTGATCTAAGCATGTGTTTATCTGACCTGGATATACAGAAAGGTGAAGCTTGCCAGCAGGCTTAGGGAACGTATCTATTAATGGTTTAGCATATAAGAACACATGGAGATGGAATTAAATTTCTGTTCGGTTTTAATATTCTTTACTATAAACATAAACGCAAGCTATGTCCATATTAAAAAAAAATTAAAAAAAAGCAACATGAATTTGAATTAGAACATTTCCTCCAGACTTCCCTCCTTAGGGGCAGGTTCTTTGCTGGTGCAAATTTCCATAATTCAAATGAGTTACAACTGCTTACACCAGCTAGGCTTGGTCCCATCTATCACCTCTATTATCTAGATAATATGGAAAATAATCTGTTCAGAGTTTTCATTTCCAAAACAATGTCATGTTACAATTCTCAGCAGAGTCAAAAGGCTCCCCAAAGCCATGTATGAAGAATAAACTGTAACCTTTTAAGATTTCCAAGCTGTGTGATAAATAATACTGAACTAATAATAACTCAGAGAGAAAGAGAAGCACTGTTTATCTTATTTTTCTGCTTTAGGGGAAAGAATCTAGGTAGCAGATTTTGTCATGATTTTATTGCTCATTTTCAGTTCTGCAGGTTTCTTTCTTTGTGCTCATAGACTGTAATGACTTTTGCAAGAGAAATAAATTGTATTTCCATGGGAGCATGGAGCCAGGGCGTTAGGCAAATTGCAAAAGATGATGATGAAATTTGGACTAAGCTCACAACATGCTCTAGGTCTTGATGATTTAAAAACATTCCTTTAGTAATAAAAATCAAGTCCTTAAGTGCAATCCTAGCAGCCTGCGTGAAAACAAAAACATACACAGGATTATTCTGGTTTGATTTATAGTGCTTTTGCCTACTGGAAAACAGCGTGAGAAGCTTGCCAAGGTCAGTGCTTCTGCTTTCAGATTTCTTTATGAAAAAGGAGAAAGCAAGATGCATTTTCAATTTTTTTAAAGGCTCTGGCACAGCGCCAGCCACTAGGCATTCAAGAGGTATTCTGTAATCCATTCAACTGTAACATAAAGTTTTGTTAAAGGTACGCTCACATTTTCTGTGCCGGCTCTGTTAATCAGTAATGTTCCATTAAATTGGCCACTGTCATATTAAAGAAAGATCTACACACTTTGTGCCCCCTTGTAACAATAATATTTGACAATAATTATAGTGATACCGAGGTGTAGGTGGTCCAGTTGGCAAGAATAGCACAATATTTCTCTTTAATAGTGACTTGATCAAACACGTATGGGTGTTTTGTATAGACTTGAAGAGGATTATGATAGCCGAAATAAGATGAGATAATTTGCTGACAAAGTTTTTTCTTCTTTAGGAGAACATATCCTTCTGTGTGAGTGTGTGTGTGTGCACATGTACATACCCACACACAACCACCTCCCAGAGAAAATAACCCTTATGCAGCCGTGCACCAAAAGAGCTGGCAAGGCAGAGCACTCCGCCGGAGGGAAAACAGAGAACATGCCAGGCTTTGTCTGTTTGGGAAGAGGCTTTAACAAACAAGGGCGCTGCGTTGAGGTTTCTGCCCTCAACTGAAGAAATTGTGACTGTGGCATGGCAGATGTTGTTCAAGGCCACCCCTCCCACCTCTGGACAGTCACGTCTGCTGTGCACTACAATTTGCCGTACATTACTTCTGCCAGCCAATAATTAATACAAGCCATAGCATGGAAAAGATCACCATTTAAGAAGACAACAAGCCTCTCCATTCCCACTGCCTCAAGAAAACAGGAATGAGCCAACGGCAGTGAGAGGTCCTGAGCCAGCACGTCCCCCCAGCCACATGGATTGTCCCCTCCTGCACTGAACCCCCAGGTGCCGGGCCACATCTGTCACTGGGCCAGAGTGCTCCGCAGTGCAGCCCCGTTGCTTGGGGTCAATTTTTACCAACAGTTTAGCTCAGAGTTTCTAATCATGTTCTTGACAGACCGCTGTGCGACAAGGCCCTTCTGCATCCTTGGTCTGCTTTGGCTTGGGTGGTGATGCCAGTGAAAAACAGCAAAAGGAAAGGCGGCTGCTGCTGCTGGAATACACAGGGTGAGGGAAAGGGCACAAGTGGTGGGAGCTGGAGTTGTGTTTTCAGTGTTGTGTGGAATTGTGCACGTGTACAAAATGAAAGAGATCTAAGCCTTCGGAAAATAATCTTCAAGATGACACAGGAAGACAGAATGGTTGGGGTTGGCAGGGACCTCAGCAGAACATCTAGTCAAACCCCTCTGCTCAAGCAGAGCTAACTAGAACTGGTTGCCCAGTACACTGTTGTCACGTTTTAAACATCTCTATGGCTGGAGACTCCACAATGTCCCTGTTCAACTTATTCCAGTGTTTGACCACCCTCACAGTACATACATGCTTTTTTTTGTGTTCAGATGGAGTTTCACATGCAACAGTTTGTCCCCGTTGCCTCTGCCCTGTCACTGGGCACACACAAACTGAGCCAGATGAATGCTCTGCTGATCCACACTGTGGGCTCTGCCTTCATGGAAATCTGCACAGAGACAGCAATCAGCCTAATGAAGAAACCTGCACAATTACAATCTGTCTGAGGGGAACTGTGTTTTCTCCATTTCTCCTTACTCCTTTTCCAGTATCTCCTCTGGCCAGTTTTTCAGGAAAACTTCGTGTGGACATCTGCACAGATGACATCTTGTATGTACTGAAGTCCATGGAAGAAGTGGACATGGGGGTTTATTCACCAGTGCAGCATGACAAGGGTGCTACTTGGGGCATCTATGGAGGTGTCAGTGTTTCTTCAGCTGTACGTAAAAGGTGAATCAAACCAATGCTTCAGACTAACTTGCTTAGCCAGTTCACAACCTAGGAATGAATTTGTACCAGGATGATTTAAATCTGTTGGTAATTCCTTTTTTCATGGGAGGAATAAAAATTATTATTATGGCCATTTCCAGATGTTTTATCCTCTTCTTAAAACAATACCGTAACTAAAACTGGCTGCCCTATTTCAATGAAGCCCTGCATTCAATCGCTGGTAGTGTGTACCCACCGCCTCTAGCATTTTGCAATGCAAAACAGTCGTTAGTAATCAGAAAAGAAGCCTTAGCCTAGACTCAGTAAATAGTACTTCCCATTATACTTACTGGCACTTGCAGCGCCTTGAGATTATTAAGAGACTGCACAAGTTCTCTGTGATTTCCCCCCCCCCCCCTTTTCCTCAGCATCTCACGTGTGTACTCTTTGTGGTATTCAGAGGACAACAGGCAACCCAAGTGCATACAAATCCACAAACTGTCACATAACATGAAAGCCGCATCACGCACACAGACCCATTAATGCATTATGACATTGATTCAACACAGATGCAGAGGAAGACAACTGCTGCGTGCTCCAGCATGTCCACCAGCTCCCGGGTGGCCACTGAAGCCCTCCTGAGGAGCTACTCATCTCCTGACCTGACGTAGTACAGGGGGCCTCGCAAGATCACAGCCCGAGGTAATACGGCCACAGGCATTTATTTTTTTTTTTTCCTGCGATTGTTCCATTTCTCACCTTCACTTCACGCCGTGAATACTTTCCTTTGAGACAGTGACACAAACTGACAGGCCCCAGAAATCACCTGTTATGGTTCCCGCTCTGACTTCCCTTCTGTCTTACCCCAGGCAGGACAGGACATCTCTTATGGGATATATGGGGTATAGCTGCTTGCTCCCCCCTCCTGCCCCCTCAAACCTGGAAGGCTTCCCTGGGTAACTTCCAACAACTATGCCATATGTCAGAATCAGAATAAGCTTTTCTCTTTTTGCCCTAGAATATGTTGAAATGAAGTGACCGTCCCAAATAAGCAAATTAAAGAAACAGACAGCAGTTGCCAGTGAAGGACATTGCAAGCTGGTCACTGGTTAAAACAAACAGGACACTTTACAATACTAACATTATATGGTCAGTAAGATGACTTTTGGAAGTTTCTGGGCAGATAAATTTGAGATACAAATTCTTTTCCCTTCCTTGATTTTTCAATCCTCAATAACCAGGAGGTCTGAACAAGACTATTATTAAAGCCATATGAAAACATGTAACTGAATTTTAATTAGATGTTATGATTGTGTGCTAATTTTGACAAATGCTTTGCTGACTTGTTTTTTGTGACACCACCAACAAGAATATTTTGCTTCTTTTAAGTTTCAGTGTTTTGATATAGTTTGTCAGCTCAGTAACTCCAGTCCATGCTCCTGTTCTGTATACCATCTAGAAAAGATCATATAAAAGAAGCGAACATTCATTTTCCATAGTTATCACTGTAAAATTGTGTGAGAGATATTTTAGTCACGTAAAATAAAGTAATTTGCCCTTTTGTAAGATAAAACACATCAACAAAACAGTCCAATATTTATAATTTGGAAGAAGTGTTTGGAGAGGAACCTGATTTAGAATAAAGAGTCGTTCTAAATCCAGTTCATTCTTTTTTCATTAAATGTCATACCTGCTTTAGTAAGCTAATTTTAAACACATCTGGGACACTATTCAAAGTAACGAGATCAAACTTAAAGGGTGCATCACCCATCATGAAAATCTCATTTTTTCTGTTCCTAATGGGTGCTTGAAAATAAAATGCTGGATTTTTGTCCTCCAAAGAGGAACTAACAGCGAACATGAAAGAATAACTGGTTTTCCCAGAGGAGCAGGTAGTTCGATTTGGCCTGACGCTCAGCTAAGGGATGCTCTATCCTCCACTCTCGACAGCGCTGGGCATCTTGTTTGCCCAGGTGGTTAAGCTTCACGTAAGGGTTGAACAGTCAGCAACCGAGGTACCCACTGGGTGGGAAGCCTCAGCAGAAGAAGGGGAGCACCCTGCGTGTGCCGGCAGGACGTGCCTTTTGCTGGAAAACAGGAGCAGCTCAGCAAGCATCAGGCAAAGCTTCTTGGGAAGTTTACACTGGTTCTCTCAAAAAAAGCCAGCTGGCCACCATCACTGGAAATTGAAGCCAACACCCAGTTTAAATCAGACCACAGGCAGAGATTTGTCTGTGCTCCATCTGTAATACGGGGATGACATGGAACTGTGCAACTCTGTATTTGTGAGGTACCTTGAGACTGGGTGGAAGGCCAAAAGGGAGTGCCAAAGATTCTGTTATTCTGAAAAGCCATTCAAAGATAAGCAAATGTTGATGTTAGCGAAAGCATCAACTTTCAAAGCTTTTTTTCTTCTTCAACGAAGTAAATTAATTTACATATGAAATACATCAAATGTATTTTCTTTGATAATGACAAATTATCTTAGTACCAAGTGAGTACAAATTGCAGAAATCTAATTGGACTTTAATAACTTGTGAAACATTCTGAATATTACATTTTATACATGTAAATGTTTGATTTTGTTTAAAAAACAATCCCCTAACAAAGAAAAAAAAATACATTTTATGTAAAGGAATCTAAACATAAATGGCCCTGTTGTACTTTCAATTTGTATATGTAACTTCCACTGGCAGAAATAGATGCTGTGTATATATCCAACTGAGCAAAGTATTGTGTTAACAAGAATCTCATAACTACAGACAATTACCTTGGTTTTCTTGCACCTGGTGCTTACAAGGATTCTTTGTTGGATTTCTTGAAGAAGGAAAGATATTCTGCATGTAAATCTCCAATCTCTCCTGAAGTTAAAAAACACTAAACTAACAACAACAAAAACCCAGAGCTACAAGAAACTACAAACAACTCTTAAAACACCACCATGACAAAACAAATCCTGAGCTAACTGAAATTGCGTGAAAGTAGAGGAGCTCTAGGTGTAGACAGCTTCTCTGCTTAGAAAGAAGAAGAAGAAAAAAGGAATAATTAAAAAAAAAAAAAAAAAAATCAGTATTCTGAGTTTCTGGTTTATGCAAACATGCACTGCAGGGAACTGGTTCAAGAAATCTTTCTCCACCCACTTTTCTGTGCTTGTGCTCCCTCCAGCAGTTTATAACAAGTCAAGTCTCAGTGCTTGGGTAATACAAGAGCTACCCTCTTTCAAAGCCTGAAAGAGTAAGGTCTGTCAAGAGATAATGGCCCTTACCCCTAGATGCTGTTACACAGGAAATGGAGGTAGTCCTGGCATACTGGTTAAATAATAATTTCTGCTGTTAAAGTAACTTATGGTCTTTTTCAAAAGGCTGCAACACTTCCACCACTTAAGGCAAAATGCTAAAAGCTGACAGTGATGAAATACCTATGGTTAGAGACATGCTATTTGCTCAGCCTATATATTCTTCTTCCAGTTTGGATAAGTTATTATTTTTTGAACTTTGTCACTTCCATTTAAGGGTTTGCAATACTCTAGAAATTTTGGATATTCAGCCAAAATCTTAACAAACATTGTAATGTTAGGTTCATGCCACTGCCAGGGTCGCAACAGTTCCACATACTAAACTGGGAACACTTGGACACTGATGCAGCAGAGAGAAATAAAAAAATGTTCCCCCTCCACCTCAAAAGCTTTTGCTCACCTCTGTCCACTCTGACACACCTGATCCCATGTGCTATACTTCTGCTACGGCGTAAGGTCCCTCTCTTCCCCCCACCCCAAAATGAGAAGCTTCCTTTGGATTTCCTTGATGAGCATCCAACGCTAGAAAGCCAATCCCACAAACCAATGGGTCTTTTCAGAATCACAGTTTCTTCTGCTGCAAACCAATTTCAGTTTAATGGAACTAATTGCAATTCAATACCATATTCTTTCCTTGAAAGAGTATAAAATTACATATGCAAAAATATATTTAAAATACTATTTCTAAAGTAAGTTTAGGTACTTGAAACCTACAGAGTGGCAGATCAGTCTGGCACTTGACCTCAACTCAGCCCCTTGCATGTACAGGGTATGATGCAGTCTTTAATTATATGGTTACATAATTATATTTCCACAGAAACCCAGATTTCTTCAGTAGAGTAGGATATAGAATGAAAGCATATGGCTTTAAAAATGTATTTATGGTAATTTAAAGAGATTAAAAAACAACCAGTACTGAAAAGATCATTTATCTCAGCAGTAGCAGATGGGGCTCCTGCTGAGATCAGGACTTCATTGTGCTCTGCTCCGTACACGCACATTAGATCAGACAGCAGTTGTTCCAAAGACTTTAGAGTCTAAGTAGGGCAGTCAGGCAAAACTACAGGAAAAGGAACTATTTCCTTCATGTTACTAACAGGGAAGTGGACACACTGAAGCACAAATACGTTAAAGCAAGGTCAAGCAACTGAATTTAGTTTTGCTAAGGTGCAAACCAGTTTTTACCTGCTGTCACTGGCCTCCTGGTCTTATACTAGTTAGAGGTATTGGTTTGTAAGAGGAATGTAGTTCTAGGCGTTCACAGATGTTGAGGTCGGGAAGTACTATTACCATGAGCTAGGCTAGTCTCAGTATGTTTCCCAGTATCCCAGACACGTTGCTCTACTTGTTTATCAATATTACAACTGTAATAGCTTTGCTTTTCCCTTCATGGCCAAGTCAAGCCAAGCTGCTCGATTAACTTTGCCCTAGTAGATATTTTCATTTCATTACATAAAATTTAAAATTATCAACTAACATTTCCTTCTAAGAGAGAAGAGTTCAGAAACGGATTCACAAAATAGAATAGGTTTAGCAGCCTTAAAATTATTACCTTGCCTGGTAAACATGTTACACAAGTATGACATGTTTTAATTGAATTTAAAAGTTATTTGCATTGGGCAGGCAAAGCACTGTTAACAGAGTGCTGCAGGTCAGAGCTAGGTATAATTTGTGTCTGCTAGAATCAATAGTGCCTAATAAAAACATGAAGTGGTCTAGGCCTAGTACATCAGATTCAGGAATTTCCAGATCTGAAGGAAATTTGATGAGACAAGACCACTGCAGTTTTTCTTATCCAGGAGAAGGTTTGTCAAAGAGCAAAGATTTCCTCTAAGCCATCAAAACCCTTCAGTTCACAAGTTCTAGACAATGTGCCAAAAGACTTCTTAGTCCTCTTTTGTCTGCTTTCTTTCACCTGAATAGGCTGAGAAACAGTTAGTTAGAGGAAGTTCTTTGGAAAGGTATGTGCGGGTTAGAGGAGATCCTGAACACGAAATGAATTAACAATGTAATGTTACTGCAAATAATTAGTCATTATGCTTGGTTGCTTATGTGGTCCTCTCACCTGCAAAACCCAGAGTAATTCTTTTGCTTTGGGAAAGTTGGAGTTAGAGTATTTTTATTCAGGTTTTGGTGTATGTTCCAGTTTAAGTAATTAGATACAACCCATTATTCACTTCAATTAGTATTGTTAAAAAAAAAAAAAGTTCTGTAATCCAGATCTCACATTTCCTTTACATATACGAACTTCCAAACAAAATTTTAATCTATAAATCAATATAATCAACTATAGTGCTTGTCACTACTCAGTGATATAAGCAATATAGAGAATACAGCTAAAATCATTTGTTCAAGGAGAAAAAAAATCAGTCTCATGTTCTGCATGTTTCTAACAATCTGTATGGCACACCTGAAGAAGTCTTGCCATTGTAATATTCTATAATTTGTAAACTTTACTGTATCTTTCAAAAGAGAAAACCTGATTCAGTGCATAAGTAAAGCCCTTAGTCAAAATAAACTTATTCAGACTTTTTATAATAATTTCTATCAGACCTTGAGTCAGAAATAGCATTCCTAATATGAATATCTTAATGAAATTGTTAGAAGATTCAGGGTCAAGCCTTTGAATCTACAAGAGAAGCTTGAAGCCTGGCTCTGTGTCTTTCTCACAGCTCTTTAGAAGTGACAATCTGCCTTTACACTTACCCTGCCCAGTTCTGAAAATGAGACTAGCTGATTTAAATAGAATAGGAAAGGGTGTGGGGAATGCAGAAATTCACAATGTTGGCAAGATCCCAGCATTTGTAGGATGGACATGTAAAATTCTTACTTTTGGTTCAAAGTATTGCAATCAAAAGCAGATTTCAAGAGATATGAAAGTGAAAAAAACAATATCTGAAGTCTTACAGTTGATACGCAAATTAAGATTAATATAGAAGAACCAGAAAAGGCAAGGAAACTTACAGACACATGGTATTTCAAAGGATTTTCAAACTTGGGTCCTCTTCAAGCAGCATTAAAACAAACAAAAAACCACCTCACCACCAAATTAAGTCCCTTGTCTGTGTTTTCTTATGTTAAAGAAAAAAAAAAAAAAAAAAAGAGCCTGGAACTCTTGTAACAACAGGCCTTCTTTTCTGTGGTAGCCTCATTTCTCTGTAGAATTGCTGGGCTGTAAGTGTGTACAAAATATCATAAAGCATTGTTCAAGAGCAAAAAGTTGCAGAGCTTTAGAGTGTAGTATTCTTATACACAATGAAGTTGTGTTCTACAAGATATTCCTGAACAAGAGTATTTGAGTCTGCCCCTCAAAAATAAGTTAAGCTTTTAGCACGAGTCCTCAATGCAAGCTTGAACACTTCAGCAACAAAAACATGAACACAGCCTTCAAGAGAAAACAGATACGCCACTGTCTGCAAAAGTTAGTCACATTATTTTACACAGACAATTAATCTCAAGTAGGCAGAAAAGAGAAGACATTCTACTTCGGGAGAAGCATAGTCACTGTCTTCAAATAATTTGGGGACAAACTTTGTTGCATATAGAGTGTTTACCTATCACAGTGAAGCTGGTATCATTATGGTTATTAGTTTAGTTTTTACTCTGAAATTTCTGCTGATTAAGAGACTTCAAAGAGTATATTTGTTTTCTCAGCAGCTTCTATTTTACAGATTAAATAAATAAATAAATAAATCTGTCTATCATTCACATGCATTGTATTCAGAACTATGCGACTCCTTAGCAGGTAATTAGATGTGAAACAATAAAGGCTGCTCATCTGGCTGAACTGAGGAAAATATTATACTGACGAGTAAGGGATGATTAGTTCCTTGAATATCAATAAAGGATACAAGCAGAGAAAGTCATTTTTAAGAAAAAAAGTAGAGACAAAGCATCATCGTGATGCATAGTTAAATCTTTATGTTAAAGAAATAAGCCGCTATGTAATACGTCATCTATTAGACTGAAGACAGTTTAAAAACAACTGTTCTCTTTTATCCTCAGTATGACTTTTGCTTACTAGATCACCCCCAGCACAGACTCTCTCCTTTAAGTGTCAATATTTATTCCATAACTGTACCATAAGCCCACGTTGCTTTGATCAGCCTCCCGACTAGCCAAATGTTGCAGATTATTTCCAAAGGAGCACATCTGCTCACATCTCATGCTCCGACCAGGACAGTGGTGATGTTGGAGCCTGCTAAGCGAGTAGCAGCCAGCAACTGCTACCAGCAGCTCCCCTTTGGGGTGGTCACACCAGCTGTGAATTAGAGATCAGCTGACTATTTTTTGGTTTGGGGCAGCAGGAGAGTTGGTGGCCTGATGCAGTAAATTGGAGAAAAGATGATGGGGGTTAATAGCTGTTCATTTCTGCCCCTGTGTTACCCCCTCTCATGCCAGCACAATAACTTCTGCACCTGATTTTCTCAGTTCACTTTACTGTACAATCTGGCTGAAATTTTTTTTCTGTTGTTGGTTGTGGGGGTTTTTTTTTGTTGTTGTTTTGGTTTTTTTTTTTGTTTTATGAACCAGTTTGCTGAACCTGGTCACTCTGCATATGCAAAGAAAGAAGAGGAAAACACAAAAAGGAAAAAAAAAAGAAAAAGAAAAAGAAAAGAGTGCCATGCTACTGAATGCCTAAAGTTTACCTGACTGCAAATGGAAAGGTCTTTTCAGTATTCTCCCATGGGGAATATTCCAAATTCAAAACAATAGTCAGCTTGCAGTCCCTGGCTCCTGAAGCACTACTCCCACCTGAAGGGGTAAGGGTTACCACACCGGTCACAAGCTGACTGGTGACAGCCCCTGCACCTCGGGGGAACAGAGCACAGCCCCAGCAGTTGGTAGGGCCACGGCATGGAGAATGCACTGGGATATCCCTATCTGGGGATAGCCAGTTCTGGATCTGGCTCAGTATAAGGGAAGGGAAATATTGATCCCATATTGGTTCAAACTTCATCTGCCTGCATGAGATTTCTTGAGTCTAAGAAGGGCCAGCTAAGCAGTGAAATACAATAAAATGCTCAATTCAACTGCAGGCATTGCTAACCCACTAGGAGAGCACTAGTTAAGCAATCTGCTACAGTAAGCTATGTATTCATCCTCATGTTTGGGAGACAGGGTGCAGGGGGCTTCAATAGCGGAATAAGCCCTTTCTGCTCTTTGTCTGTGTTTCATCTCTTGCCTCTAAAGGTCTAATTTCTCGCGCTAATATAGCTTAAAAACATGACTGTAATAAGGCAGTGTTTTCCTTCAACTAAAATTCATTTTAAAAACAATTCTCTGTCCAGCTAGATTTATTTTTCTATTATAAATTAAAGTTTACTCTTGGCAGATGATGAGGGAGAAATGGGTTAGTGGAAAGCTAAGATATATTCTTCCCTTGACTTGTTTTGTCCGGTCATCTTTCCTCCATTTGCCAGAAATTACAAAGAGATTGAGTTCAAAGGCACCACACATTGTGAGTCAGAGACTGATTTTCCACTGTATTTACCTTGGGTGTATCTATATACGGGTTGTAGCGAGTGCTGCGGTCCCACACCAGAGGCCGGCATGCCTGCGCTTCCGCTAGGAACCTTCCAGCACCTGATGAAACAGGAATTCCCTGCTGGGTGGGACTCCCTCAAACCCTGCCTGTTGGGAAGAAAACGCTTTCCTATTGACATAAAAGATTCCTCATTAGTACTATGTATTGTTAAAAGGCAGCGGCAAGCCCCGAGGCCAGGCTCCGGGCTGGTGGGGGTGTGAATCCCAAGCGATCCCAGGCGGTGGTGGAGCCACAGTGGGTGCAAGCGGGCACCGGAGCTGCGGTGCTCCTACTGGTCGCTCCATGCTGGGGGAGGCTGACACCGCACAGCCCGGCTCCATGGATCCTCACAACCGCCGCCACAGCCTCGCGTAGTGGTGGGGCAGCATGGTGTACCGGTGTGCAATTAAGCCAGACTAATGACATGCCTCTCCCTGCTCCCCACCCTTGGCACGTACTTCTGTCGTTTCGGCTTGAGCCAAACCTTGCACTTCTCTAACCCCACAGTGAACCTGCTCAGAGCTCTAGGCTGGCAGAGAACTCGCACTACCAAACCAACAAACAAAAACTTGATCATGTTTCTGTCAGATTTTCTCCCTCCACTGCTCCAGCCGAGCGCTGGCGCTGTGGCAGCCAGCCAGAGGGCAAGGAGAGCCACGCACGAGTCATTAGTTCAGCCACATTTTGATAGCACTTGGCATTGGATCTGCTTGGTTGAAGTGTCAAACCTTATCTGACATTCTTCACAGCCTGCCATTGGCCTAATGAGGGGATGGACAAACACAGCCCTGACCAACTTTGAGTGGTGCTCTTGAGCAAGGCTTCCAACAGGGAAAGCTGCCCTGACAAGACTTTCACCCATAGGACGTGGTTAAAGCTGGCAGATGAGCTGTGTACTCTCTTTCTAAGCGGGAGGGAAAAAACAAGACCCTTAATAAGCAAGAGGGTTAGAAATAGAGGAGACACTCATGCAAGACAACAGATGCTATGGCAAGGCCATTTTGGAAAGCTTTCAAATTTGGAATTTTTACAATTGTATTGGTGCCCCTGTGGATCTTTGAGAGAAACAAGAGAAAACACAGATGTGGAGAAAGCAATAGCTATATGTGTGACCCCAGGGCAGGGCAGGGAGGGAGAGCTCTGCAGCATGAAACTGGCTGAGAAAGCGAACACAAAAGCTAAGAGCATGAGACTACCCATTTGGGACACAAGATACTCTCTTTAGTTTTGGTCGATAAACGGAGTCACGCGAGAGGTACACACCCGTGTGCACACAGAATCCTCCCTTCTCCATTCAACAGGCACACTTAGGTCAGTGGCTCTCTCTGGGCTAATTGTTTGAGCCTGAAATGGGAATGCTGGTGTTGGGGAGACTGTTCCCATTTCTTATAACCCAGGCTGGAACCAGCACAGATTCCAGAGGCAGAATCTGACCTTTCAAGAAGATGTCACACTGCAGCAGAGGGTAACCAAAGTCGCTGCTTCCTGCACTTGCCATCCAAGAAAAGTGGAGGCTCTCATTTCATTTTTTTTGGATGCAAACTGCTTGTGCTAACCAGCTGCCATTATTGCAAATGGAAAGTGTGATCAGCGGGACTGGTTAGTAACTTGCGTTGTCCCATTTCTGACTGGTATCATGTTATCTTGCGCTAGTGCCTGCAAATGACACGAACACAAATACAGCTTTTGCCAAAACAGCGTATTAATCTTTGAGTCCTTGCATGGTAGCAGGACTAAAACAGAGCTTCTCTTTCTCTCCATGAAAGAAAGAAGGAAAAAAAACAGTGTGTGGGGGAAAATCCCCCGCCCGTGAGTTCTCTCTTTTCCACCCTGACAACTTTTGTGTGTATGTGAACTGCAGTAGCTTTCTGTATTCTTGAAAACTGGCCACTCCTAACTGATGAGCTCACTGCTGTTTGCATCCTGAAGAGACATTAATGCAGAAACTCAGCAACAGCAGATCAGCGTAGCTTCACCCAAGTAAGGAGAACAGTGGTGATTTATGCCAGCTACGAGTCTAGATTCATCCTGTTTCAAGACACAGCTTATTCCAGTAAGGAACATCACTCAGCTTACAGGCAAGGGATGAAGCAGCATTTAACTCGGGGGAGGGAGGGAAAAACCACAGACATTTCCAAATGTAGAAAGAAAAAAACCCCAAACCACTGGAGTTGAAAGATCTGTTGTAAAGAAGTCACTAGTTACACTAATACGCTAGTCCTAAGAATTTTTCAGGAGAAGAGTCACACAGGCCAGGGTAGCATTTGATTGCTTCTTGGAGGGAGTATAAAAATGCACGCCCAGGAACAGCAGCAAAGGCATAGCTCCTCAGACAGCAAAATGCCTTCTGGAGCTCATTAGTACTGGTAGAGTGAGCAGTGCAGGGTGGAGCGACTGCAGATTTCTACATCTACTGAAGAGGTGTGGTGCACTTTTCCCCGTGGGAGGAAAGGAATACGTGGAAGTAGACCCTCCTCTCATCAGCTGTCTGCTGCCCCTTCCCTTTTCAAGGCACACCTTGCTAGCAGCTCATCTCCCCCCTCCCCAAAACACACATGCTGTATCTGTACGGATGCCATGTAGCCCATGACTTAACATCTTGGGAAAACAATATACTCATTCCTGTTGTTCAACTGATACTAACTGTGTGTGCTCATTGCACTCCAAGAATCCTCTCTTGGATCAACTATCCCATTACTGCACATATCAGTAAGACTATAACATACTATCATTCTTGCCCATGTTTGAATTTCATTTTGCATTCAGTTGGTGCAGTTTTTTCCACAGAATCCAGAAGGCCACAGTTAGTTCTCATCATTTTACTAATACAGTTATACTGGCATTTTGAACTGTTTCAGGACAGCAAGACTTTCTTTGTATTTATGCCCCCCTTCCCTGCCCCCTTAGATGCAGTCACTGGTTTAAATATGCTACAGCTCACAGTTGACAGCTGTGTCTTTTCCAGTATTCTAGAAATTACAGTTTGCCTTTCAGAACTGCTACTACACGCCACTCACACTGCTCAGTTGTTAGGCACCAAAGCACATTATGAAAAAGAAAAAAAAAGAGAGAAATAGAGGGTGCCAAATAATACAGTTTAAAAAGAAGTTCAGAAGAACATTAACTGAAAAAAAACTCATCACTTAATTCTGGATCTGAAAAGGTCATATTCATATCTGGGCAATAGCACATTTACTGTTGCTACACTGTGCAAGGGCTTTGTGGACCTACACCACAAGGTAACGTGCCCCTGCCACGCTGTTGTGGGCAAACGCAGTGACACACTGTCAGGCGGTCAAGGTAAACACAACGCTTTGAAAAGTTAGTTTCTTGAGCAAGTAGCTTGTCACTAAGTAGCATCCTGTTTACCTGGATTTTAAAAAATCCATTTTGGCATTTGTCTTGTTAGTAGGACTAGTTGAAATACTCTGTAGCAGAAAGAGTCACTATCTGGAACTGTTCTTTAACTGAAATGGAAAGGGTTTTTTTTCCTCAGGGACAGTAAATATTTACTCAAGGTAGGGGATGGCAAAAAAACCCACAAAGAATTTTTCATTTCCCCCCCACATTCTAGAAGTGTTTTCTCTTGATACATTTTATTTGACAGGCATTTAGAAAGTATTCAAGTCTAACATTATACAAACTAAAGTTATTCCATAGTATGAACTACCTTGGGAGGGCAGGTGGGAAAAGAGGATATCATCATGTCTTTGAAAGACACAGCTTATCATTCCAAGTTAGAATAAAATCACAACAAATTAAAAAAAAAATAAAATAGAGAGTTCTCAGAGTAACGATTTTGTCTCCTGACTGATAATTAGCTTTTAAGGCCTCTGCGGTTTTTGCTCCATGACTGATCTGCTGAATGGCCTTGTACAAGTCACTTATCCTCTTTATGCCTCAGAGCACATGCAGCTGAGAGAGATATACACTGGCTGTAACCATATGTCATTATGCCGGTGCAATGCAGTGTGTCAACCCGAGTATTATCTTATTCTACCTACATGGAGCACGTCCATGCAGATTTTGCTTACCTAGACAAATCTCCCATTTGCAATAAGTGGGGTAAGGAACATTTACTGTAACTGGTCAAAGTTTAGAAGAATAACCCCTCGCTCCCTCCCCAAAACAGCAATCATCATTCCCTCCGTGCCTACATCTCCTGTGACTCTGACTCCTGGAGCCAGAGCTGTACACATGCTGCTAAAGGCAACGGGTAATTGTGTCCAAATATCTGAGGTACTGCTTTCAGCTGCATAGGATATTGTGATCTCCTGTTCCAAGACAGCAAGAAAATTCAATACCTGTTTTTATGCAAAGAGATGTGATTGAAATAGCAAAAACGCTCTAAAAAGAGCAGCCATTTCCTAGGAGGGCAGGGTGCACGAGTACATGGGCAGCAGCCCCAGGGGACAGGGGTCTGTGGGGCAAGAACACGTAAATAACCTTTTCAGGTGTATTATTGTCAACTGCCTTTGAGATTGCAAAGTTCCTACAGCTCTAGTCGCTGCAGCTAAAATGCACCCTCTGGTTACGATGCTTCCCGTCTGGGGAAGCTGCAGGCTTAGATGAGCTTTCCCGCTTGACTGAAGACCTTTCCTGCCAACTAAAGATCTACATATGTGTTATCAATTGCACCACCCTGGAAGCACTTCATCTATTAACAGCAGAGCGTTAGAGGATATTACTGTACACAAATGCAAAGTCAGAAAGATTATATTAAGCACACCTTAGGATACCTGACATTAACTACAGCATGTTTACACAGTATATCTTCCCGCAGCTTGCCTGCTTTAAATGCCTTTGCTGAAGTGGCAGGTTTCCATTCCGCAGCTACCTGATAGAGATGTGAGCAGGAAGAGACTCTTGAAGCTGCAGCTCCGTGTGAGCCATATGTTATTCGCAGATGCAGAAGACTTTATCTATTAGAATTCAGAGCAGCTGTGTTCAATGATAAAATGATAACTAGTATCAGCTCTTTTTCCCAGGAGCTGAGCCACCATCATCTGTATAAGGGAAAAACACTGAACTGAATGGCAAGTCACGGGCAGCCAGAGGAAGGACACAGAATCCCAGGAACTGGTTTTGTTTGCAACATTTATTCAGGTCAGCTCAAGAGGTGAGGAATCCTTAAAGGACTTGCAGGGTCCACAAAAATCAGACTTATTCTGGTACCTCCTCTGCACTTTCTTCACTCTTTGTGCACGGAAATCTCCCTTTTAAAGTTACTATTCCTGTTGGAAGCACTTTTATGATCTTACACCTTCCAGGTGCAGCCTCAGCTCAGCACCCGCTATTTAACCAGCAGCTGATCCTCTGCAGCTGTATGACCGGCCAACAAAGCTCTCCCTGCTTTTCTTCTGCTGCTATGTGCTACAACTGGAGCTGAGAAATGAGATGACACGTCAAAAGACTCTGGCCTGGATTTCAAACCTCTTAGTATTCAGGGTGTTGTTGATTCGCTGTTTTTGGATTCAGACCACTTAAAAAAAAAAAAATTAGAAGCCAACAGCTCATTTCACATCTGGATCTCAGGTTCCCTCACCCAAACTCCAAATATGTTTTGTTACATGATCTTTATCCATTTTACTCCGAATCAGCTCTTACATGCTGCCCCTCACCATGATGGCAGGTCTCTGGTAGCATTTGAGAGTGGCTTCCAGTGTTTTTCCTTGCTTTGCTCTCGCAGTCGCTGTTGCCCTTTCCGCATGGCAGCAAGAGGGTGCTGTGTGGGCCAGCTGACCCCTTCATGCGATCCACTCCCGATCCATCTTCTCTTGAGTGATACTGTTTTCATTAAGGATTTGAATCCATTAGTGGAAAGAGGCTAGGGACATAATGCATCTTCGACATGTTTCTTTTTGTGAACGCTTGTTTCCCTCCCCTCTTGTAATTCTTCAATTTACTTTAATTAAGCCCTGAAACAAAACCACCCAGGCTTACTTTGTAAGTGTGACTGGTGTTCCCAAGCTGAATCCTCTCACCAATAAAGCTACTAGCATCCATCCTTGTGGACATCCTTGTCAGCCACTGTCTACAGGCAGCTGAAGGCTACGTTCTGCCCTCTGAGAATTTTAATGATTTCTTTATTTCTGCTCCCCTTGGGCAGTAAGCCCAGAGCGGGGTGAGAAGGAAACAGGAGGAGTCCTCATTCTTCCTCCCTGCTTTGGGCATGGTAGTCTACACCATCCCAATGTGTAGAGCAGCTATATTTAGTTTTCGCCAAGATCTACATACTCCTGCTGTGGGAGGTCTCTCGATTTACTGTGAGCTTCAGATCCAAAGTTGCTCTTGTGCCTGGAGAACTGTAAGTCACTATCAACAGGCTTTTGATCAGGACTTAATCAATTGCAAAACTAAAGTCTTGGAAATGAAAGATTTTTTCCCATATACGGTATTTTTGGAGTGCCTGACATAAATGTGAAAAGCTTCAAGATACACAGCTAGGGATGTGTGGCTGCGGTGGACACAAGACCATTCCCAAAATTATATCATAAATGCAGGGCTGTTGCTTTTTAAAAATCTCTTCTCTTTTCAGGAGTTCAGACTCACAAACCTTACTTTATTTAAATATGTATTCTTGCGATGGGACTTCTAGATGACAACCTAGGCCTTCCCCAAATCATACTACCACTCTGACCAAAACATGAAGGTGCCACACCATCCTCTGCATCTCTTTATGCAATGATATTTGGCATTCATTATTTTTAGATTGAAGCTGATGTGGCCAGAAACCTTGCTTCATTTGTTAGTCAGTGCCTACCAGTAACTAAGTAGTAATTGGTGACTGGGAATAATGACAATTTTCCTCAGGAATATGGAAACCAACTGACCCAAGGTCTGTGTAGTCCTTGGAATTCACCAAGCCAGCAGCCAGCGAGTCATAGCCGTCACAAGTAGGTGCATACTGGAAACTCTACCAGAGCACCCAACACCATTCCACTGTTCTTAGCAATTCTTCTATTTTATGACAGTTCAAGCATCCTTAATGATATCAGTTTTGTGCTAGAGTTTGCTAACATTTTGTGGCTGTCATTATGAAGAGCAGCAACTGTTCCTCCAGTTTATACCCTTAAGCTATTCTCCACTCCCACTATCCTTACTTTCCTCAAGATCTAGGAGTCAATTATACTACTTTTTCTAGTCTGGAGATTTACAAGCCCGGTTTTCATTCGTGTAACTGCTCTCTCTCAGTTGTCCAGTCCCCTCAGATGTTTTCAACCTATGTACCATTTCAATTATTTCTTACCCCCACCTTGTAAATCAGGAATATTTTCTGAAGCCTGCCTCTCTTGCATGGTCTTGTGCCAACACGTGACCTGACAACAAAAGCTCCATGGCTTTTTGGTTTTCACAGCAAGCTTTATCACTTCTCTCTGCCCTTGCCAAACAAACAAGCAATGCAAGAAAACCTTCATTTGTGCTTTCTGAACCAGGGTCCAGTATTGTTGTGCATACAATGAGTCACTATCTGTTCAGAGAAGCCATGAAAAAAGAACAAGACAGAAGAGTTGAAGGGTACAAAATGTGCATTTAAAACCAGGGGAGCAATGAAAAGGCCAACTGAGTGAATGGTTAGGACTACTTGGGGCAGAGCCTGACTCGTGTTTGTATTCAACACATATTAAGTGTATTCTTTGGAAAAAAAAAAGAAAAGTATCCATTTCTAATGGTCTGAGAAAACTCCACTTTTGCTTTGCAGACTTAGTAACGGTCTCCTCTTTGCAACACTGAAGTCTGAGAAACATCATATTTTTACATATTAATGAAGATTTCAGAGGCAGAAGCACAACGCTTCTCACAACTGAACAAAGTTTTAACAACTAGAACAAACTGAACACACTTGAAGCCTAATATCTGCAAGAGCAGATTACAGTAAATGTATGGGAATTTTTTTTTTTTTTTTAATTAAAAACAGGTTTCATGTAGAGGAATTCCTTTTTTCTTTTAAGTTACAGCTAATCTGAAAGTGAGATCTAGAGGCCACAGAGTGGGAGGGAAGATGGGACACTGGCCTTGCTCCCGGACTATAGTTACACAGAAGGAAGAGGAGAAGATAAAGAAATATGTTTCTGTTCACTTTCTCTTATTTTGTACTATTGGTCAGGGACACTCATAGCAGACAATGCTGGACATAGATACATTTTTAAAAATTATAAACTTAAGGTGCAACGAGGCAGGAGCCTCACAGTTACAGAATATGATAATACACAGAAAAAGAAAGTACAAATCAAATATAAACTGTTACGTGCACATCAGTTAAAACAGAAGTTGAATGTCTCCAATCGTCATTCTCGTTTTGGGTGTAGATTGACTAACAGTAGCAATGGCTGCTTTTAAAAAAAAAGCCATCACAAAAAACCACAAACAACCCCTCCCACTCCCCCTCAAAATATTTTAGCATTGTCCTGTGAAATGGAGTCAAGTTCTATAATTAGAACTTTCGATTTACTTATTTGAATTACTTTTGATTACAGTTTCTTCTATATTTTACACAGTGCATAGAAGACACTCAAAGTCTTTGGGGAGGAAAGAGTCAAGTGTTTTCATGATCAGAGAGTTCTGGACATAGTCAAAAGATCTGGCAGTTCAGACACAGAAGAGTTTGGAAGCGAATGTTTTATTTGCTCCTGGAGATAGTCTGGATTGTTCAGAAGCAGAAATTTAGTACTGGCACAGAGAGGACGCAGCTGATTTTCCATTATCCACTATTACTCGGCAGTGGAGCCACGAGGAAATAAAAGCGTTCAGGTCTGCCAGATCTCAGGCAAGTTAACCTCAACCCGAGTGCCCAGAATTACAAGCTGCTGAAACAGATCAACAGCCTCGTGGCCTCATCTAGTCCCGCACCTCCATTTCCTCGCTGGAGTGGCAAGGGCAGTAACGAGAGAAGGCTTCATTATCACGCGGGATGAGGAGTGGAGGGTGAGGCTCAGCTATGGCATAGGAAGGGAGACCCGTATTATGAAATTGTGAAGCCACACACAGTGAGAACAGGATGCAGCATGACTGACTTTGTTTTCCTTTCGAGAAGGAACCAAATTCTTTCATAAAGAACATTTGTATCAGCCAGCAGTAATAAACTCACAGAAGGCCTTGATGGATCACCGACACTGCCCTTACTCCCCTAAAAAATGGGAGGCTGCAGACCCTCAGATGAAAGCAGACTGGATTTGGAGAAAGGCACATGAGCCAGTATCAGGTTCCAAGGCAGTGGTCAGACTTTCAGATCTCAGCCAAATCACATATGTCTGGCTTTTCAGATCTCAGTTCTCACTCGGCCAGAAGAATCCCTTCTTCTAGACATCTAGCACCAGTAAAAATAAATCTCCTCAGGACTTAAAGTGAAAGACTATAATAACTGTATGCCACCAAACTTCCGTGCAACAAGGAAAAAAAGAAAGGAGAAAAAAAAAAAAAAGAAGAAACCCCCCTCCACAGGTGAGCCTTAGCAACCTGTGTGTTACCCCACAGGCATCTGAGGTCCCAGACCTAAGCAACCACCCTGTGATGAGAGCGGGGGAGTCTGTTCACACACAGCAGCTGACCCAGCCACCCTGGCAGTCCTAAGCACAGGCCAGTTAGTGCTTGTGCTGCTCATAGAGACCACGTTAACTCTTTCCTTGTCAGCTCATGGTACAAAAATCATTACTTCTTACATGGACTTCACAGCATGTGATTAACTTTTTTTTTTTTTTTCCTCAATCAGTGATACTATGCTCAGTAAAATATTGTGGAAGAAGTACCTTTACCTCAAACTCCAGTTTCTCTACCATTTGTACTTGGTCTTAGCCAGGTGCGTTGGCTGAACAGTAGCCTACGTTTGCATTAAACGTGACTGCAGTTTTGTTTGGACTGTCTTGTGCTTCTCTTTGCACAAATGACAGAGCATATAGCCAACTGGTCATTTACCTGACTATGCAGATAGATGCTGTCAGTCATTGAAAGAGTTTTTATTGATTCAGAAATGGATGTATTAACCCACATGACAAAGCCTATGCACACAGCAAAAGGTACTAAGGCAACAATCAAGTGTCCAGGCAGCACAGAAAGCTTAGAGAGCTCTGCTCCCTAAATATACAGTTCTAAGTCACAAGTCTGACATTCCACAATTCCCAACCTGTAAGAACATCAATTGCTAAATGCATTAGCTATATGAGTTTAGAAAGAAAAATTTTTGTTATGAAGAAGTAAAGGGACACTAATATAACTGAAACCCTAAAGGCACACAAAATTAATTTTACCCCTGCGTGCAACACCAAAGTCCCTGCAAATTGCAGTTTGCACAAGTGAAATCCATCTCGCCCCACAGCAAAGCTGTTTGCACTGGTGGGCACAGACCCCGGGTTAACGCATGCACGGATGCACAGCAGAACTGCCCCACGAGCCCTGCAGGCTGATGTCTGCAGAGAGTGAGGCTCACACTGAGTTTTGCTAGCTCTGGGAAAGAGCTGAATATCTGAATCACAGCAACCGTAAGGTTGAACATCAGCTAAAGACGCAGAAGCAGTAACACAGCCCTCACGCTGTGTGAGTTCTGGACTCTTTTTCACCGTTTGTTGTTATGGCTCAAGATGTGGACAGCTGTACCATCCTGGTGCCCACACTTACAGACATATCCCAAAGGATTGACCAAGATTAGTACTGTATGACTCAGCAATACACCAGCAAACACTTTTTCTATATTTCTGTATCTATTTTACATGTATTTCAACTTCTAACATTATTATTAAAGGTAAAAATAACTGATAAAAGAAAAATGAGGTTTAATTTATTTATGACTAAGCATTTAGCCAGTTTTAGGTAAATCTATGGTCAACAATTTGTTTTTTTTTTTTCCACCCACGTGCGCTATCACTTGCTTTACACATCCTATACTGATAGAGCACATGGCGCTTTTGCTGAAGTCAGTAAGAATCTCAATGGAGAAGAAGAATATATGCAATAAAAGCCTACACATCAGACCTTTGCCTCTCACAAAAAGAGTTCACATCTATGCCCATTGAATTGCATCCACCTCAGAGGGGGCAAACAACAACTGTTCAACAAGCAACTCTTCAAGGCTAAGCAACAGTTTTAGATGAGAAGTAAAGAGGTGGTGATTTTCTACCACTTTCCAGTTTACTCAGCTTGATTTCTCTCATGCTTGAACAAAAAAGGCATACAAAACCAGAAAGTATTCCACAATAAGTACCACAGCCAAATATATCACAGTCCTACTGGAAGGGCACCAAGTAAAACAACAACTGATACAGAAGGTTTGATAAGGTAGGTAGGTAGGTAGGTAGGTAGGTAGATAGATATCAGATTACTTACAGCCCTAGCAGCCTTCCATCTATTTCTACAGCAAAATGGTTTCCAATTAAAGCTATATACCTTTGTAAAGTTTGTTGTTTGTTTTAAAATAGAGAGCAAAAAAACCCCCAAAACACAGAAATCTGTTAGGATTAATCCCTACCTTCAAAGTTGTGGTGACTGAGGTATTCCAACTCCCTGCTTAACACTACAGGGCTCTGAAGAGCAAATGAGCTGTGTCATCTCTCTCACATGCAGGATAAACTCACAACATCTGGCTAAGCAATAAGATATTCTCCCACCAGAACCTCATCATGCAAAGCTCTTCCAATTAAGCCAATCTGTTTTACCTCAGTACTGCTGTAGCTCAGCCCCACTGTTATAACCCTTCCTTGTTTGCATTCTTTGTGTGGCTCTCTTTTATACAATGTAAATATACATTTTATCCTTGATGAGTACAGCTATATTTTGAGAAGGGATTGGATCAGTTTCAGATAGCAACAGAAATATGAAATGAGCACAGAAGCTGAAAAACTGAAAATACATATCAAAGCATGCATTACGAAGGCATCCACAAGGTTGTAAAGCAGGTATTTTAAAAGTTAAAAAATACAAAAATTAAATTTGTTTATGCAACTTTTTTGGAGTCCTCTTGTGGCTAAATGGTATGATAAAACCTTTAATTGCATGATCACATACAATTGTTTCTCCTGGACCCCTGTCCCTTTCACTGCATAAAATAGACAATGTTCTCCTAACAAGAAGCTATTCGATCTTTTGGGTTTTTTTTCTACATTATGCAATATCTGGCCCATGCCTTACACACATCAAAATAGTATAGCCCTGCTGTAAGGACAGAAATATTCATTTTCTTCTGGGCTGTTGTATCTTGCTTATTACACTGGCATCCAAGTATCCCACTAATTTTAATTTTACAACATGCCCCTGGTATGAGAATGAATGAGCCAGACTGCAGACGCAAAAGTGGGACAAGGACTGGTAAAGTACAAAATACCCTGTACTTTTTTGGTGTCTGGTCCAAGATGTGTACATTCTGATTTTTTTCATTCCCTTCTCTTGATGACTTTTGGTTCACAGGCACTGTTTACACATATTAAAGCAGAAGGTGGTAAGCACTGAAGTCCATTTGAAAGTGAAGTTTCAAATGAGCCAAATGTTACTGTTGCATCACTCTTATTCTGCAGAGAAATCAAGGTTAAATGCCAATTTAGGTAAACTAGTATAAACTCCTATGTGGACATCGCCACTTGGTAAAGTGACCAGTGTTTTTATTACTTCTGCAATTTAATAGCCATTATAATGTTCTTTGGCATTCACATCTCAGCTTTTATTTCAGACTACAATAAGGAAAGTTCACTGCTGTAAGGATTTCCATAACCAAAATGCATTTAAAAAAATATTACATAATTGAGCTAGATTGATGTGACTCTGTGTACCCTCCGCCAGACCATTTACTTTTTAGGAGTCCTCACTTAGGTGTTACTAGGTTCCCACAAAGTACTGAAAGCAAGCTCTTCCACT
Source organism: Numenius arquata (assembly GCF_964106895.1). Classification (NCBI taxonomy): domain Eukaryota; kingdom Metazoa; phylum Chordata; class Aves; order Charadriiformes; family Scolopacidae; genus Numenius; species Numenius arquata. Next base: position 8,853,561 of record NC_133585.1, on the reverse strand, counting down.
TCTAGCTTTGATCATTACTGCCTTGCTCAAATCTACCTCAGCCCATAGTTTCTTTATTCTCTTCTTAAAGCCAGTCTCGATGATGAGACTGTTGCCAACATACCAGTCACAGCATTCCTGTTCCAAGCGTGTTTGGAGTAGATGTCATTGGAAGCTCCAGTCTCATGGGATCAGAAGCTCAGGTCGGCATTGCATTATACACCTGCAAACTAGTACACTTCAGCTCAGCCAAACTGTTTAAGACCTGCGTTTGACATAGCCCTTGAGAAATGGGTGGCTGCTACAAACAGCAGAGTGAAAATCAGAATGCCAGTTGAACACAGAAATTGCTAGTAAGGTAGGATACTGCAGAGGCTTCTGGAGATATTTTCCAAATGAAATATTTTCATGTCCTCTGTGAATCTGACTCACCCCCCCACCACTGAACATGAAGATTGGCTTTAGTCATCAATGAGTTATGTGATTTTATATTGATCCAAAATCAGTGGCCTGGAGCTTTTCCTGAAAGATCATTTAAGTACCACAACAACGTTTTCAGCTCTGCCTTCAGTCTTGGTTCTTCTCAGACAGACAGTAACAGCTTTCAGGAAAATGTCCTTTGGGTAATGGGAAAAGAGGAAATATCCTCTGTTATTAGGCATGGTATAGTTTCTAACTTAATCATAAGTAAAGTAGGTTATCCAATCCTTTGGAACTGAAAAATGCTTTGTCTTTTGATCTCGCATGCTTATCTAGGCACCATCTTGATGATGATTTTATTTATTTATTTTAAAATTAAGCAACTGAGCCATGATAAAAAGTATAAAGCACAAGCATATTACTAAAGCAGAAGGGACGGTGGGCAGATGAAGCACAGGACAAGGGCTCAGGAAGCAAAGCGTCTGTCTTGCCACTCACTTCCCAACTACGGGCATATCACTTCCCCTTCCCTGCTGCTTCCTTTCACATCTCTTGTTTCTCCTGGTCCCTGAGTATGAATGTGCATTTCGAAGTCAACTGATGCTGGACTCTGATCCAGTTGAAAATCTTTTGGATCCGGCACTTGGAGAGTAAACTCCATTTACACAAGGTATAATCAGGGATAACTCCATGTAAGCCCACAGTAATTACAGGTGAGCTTAACTCGGCCAGTTCTCTTTAATTTAATGAGTTATGGGCATAAAATGTGAAATCGTGCAATTTCCAGTGCACTAGTTTATTACAAAGGCAAGCAAGTCAAAGTCCACTAAATGTCATAACAGCTTATTGTTTTAAATATCAAGGGGCAATGTCCGCATCCATCATGGATTCCACGTCTGTGTTCAAGTGTTCATATGGCAGTAAGATAAAGCTTATAAGTAGGACTTTAAGAAAACCATTTAAAGCTGCCAGACTCTGGGAGCTAAAATAGCAAAGAAAATTCACTGCCTCTCAGCACAACTTGTTATACAATTAATTTGATCTAGAAACAGAGTATTTACAGGGTAATTTGCAATACGTAAACTGTTAAGCACAAAATGGCACTCTTTAAGTCATTAAACACAATTCACCTTCATTACAGGCACAGTTGGGATCCAGGGATTTCTTTTTTGTGAGTGTGAGCGGAAAAAAAGGTTGCTGCCAGGAAGATGACTTCTGTAGAATTTAATCAAGTCTAATACCAAATTTAAGTGATCAAAATGATGTTTGATCAACACAAGTCACAAAATACTTCTTCTCAACAAGACTCTGATATAAACTAAGCTTATTAATGCACCCAGGAATTCACCTTTTAAAGTATAACTCTAGCAGCACAAAGCAGTTAATGTGATCACAGTCAAATAGCAATTAGGTTTCATCAAGACTGATATAATGGTATTTTCCTTCATGCAAGATAAACTGTTAGTTAAGGGACTATATCATTGTTTCACATGCTCTCTGGTTTTAATAAGCACACAGACTTGAAAAAGCCCAGTAGTGGCTGCTTTTAGCATGTTTTAATCAGCCCAAGTAATAATTTCTAAACTGAAGTCTAAGGCTACACAGAGATTTAACTGTTTCACTGCATGGTTTTAGAGATTCAAATTCAGTTTTTCTTCCTCTGATTAATACACCTACAAAAACAACCAACATTTTCCTAAGGATCCTGGACCCAATTAAGTATAAATTGTCTTTCCTCTTGTGAAATCCACGCTGATTTCTACCAGCAGGAAGTCTGGATGCAAGTGTCAGACAGTGCACTCTTGCCTATAACTTTGAAAAGATGCGTGGGCCAATGGGCAGGTTCATTTGCGTGTGCGGTTTCCAAGAGAGCTCTCCCAAAGTGGATAATTGCAACCTACGCATGTGATTTCCCATCTGTGTCCACAATCTAAAGAATAAATTCAATGTCCTTATGACACTGTTGCTTTGTACAAACAACAGACACAACTCCAGTGTCAGTACTTATTTAGAAGGCAGTAGGCCTGAGTCCTGCTTATATGGATGACAAGAAGAAACAAGAAAAGTACTTCCAACTACAGAAAACCCTCAAAACCCAGGTCAAGTTAGCCTCCTGTAAGGACTCAAGAGACTTTTACTCTGAAGCGTAAAAGGTATAATGAGAAAGTAGAATTTTTTTTTTCCTGATCGATGTGAAGGTGGAGTCACCGTTGTCTTACCTTCTTATTTGGAGCAGATATGATCTAGTGAACCTAGAGCAAATCACTCGGAATCAAAAATCATTATTAGACAAAACATTATTTGCAAAAAGAGAGAACTGGCAACTGCCAGCAATTTTGATTGTGTAAAGAGGAAGAAATGACTTATTATTTCCCAGCATCCAAGTGAAATACAATTCTTAGCTCCTGGACTTTAAGAAATAAAAGTAAGTATTTTAATATCTTATTTCTTTTAAATTCTAATTGAAATATATAGTGTATCTTGAAACGCTATTTCTTTACCTTCATGATTATGGCAAGACAGTTTTCAAAAAGTTTTTGTATCCTAGCTTATGGAGTTATTCATGTCTCTCAGATTTTCATTGGATGTATAAAAAATTAATAGAATGACCCAGATTTTTTTAGAGTTCCATGAAAATTAAAATCACAGAAACACAGGACTAGGAGAGATCTCAAGAGAGCACTTAGTCAAACTCCCTACATGAAGGAAGATTCAAGAATACTTAAATCATCCCGAACATATTTGAACTGTTCTTAAAATTGCTGGTTAAGGAGTTTACCAGAATGTTGCTATGTAAACCATTGCAATTTCTGAACACCCAGAATTCAGAAGTTAAGCAAATTTATTTTTGCCATCATTCCGGGCCATTGAGCGTAATTATTCTCAACTTAAAAATATCTGGGTAATATTTGAAAGATCTGCATTTCCTGTAGGTCTTCTACTTTCTGTGGTAATTAGGCAGTGTTTATTCAAATGTTTCTCATATGCTATGCTTCCTAAACCTCTTATCATTGTTGCTGCTTCCCTTACAAATTTTTCTAAATGCATACATCTTTTGTAGAGTGTGGTGTCCAGAATTATATACCAGCTAAAGCCTCAGCCATGCTTATCAGAACAATACAGATACCTCTTATTTCTAATGTGACACTTCTGATAGTACACCCCAAAACAAGAGCTTACCACACTCTGACAAAGAAGGGAATTGGACTGGTTTGATACAATTGCTTTACCATGAACATATCCATCTATAATTCAATTGTATTATTGTCTTCTGTGTTCATTCTTTACCAGTCTTCCACAAGTTTGCACAATTACTCAGAGACTATTTTGGTGAGCTTCCTTAAATACTCTGGAATGAACACCCTCTGTCAACTTGAATCTTGCCTAAATATTATTTAAATTTCTTTCTCTCTCTCCTGCTTCTCATGTTAAAATGATTTTCTTAAAAATCTACTCTGAATATACCTCCAAGAAGACCGAAAAGGTGGCATTGACAGTCTTTATCTGCCTATGCTACTACCTATTTCCTTTCCTGTTCTGTTAATGATGTATCTTTCCTTTCTCTTGCAGTTCTCTTTTTTTACCTAATACTTTTCGGGCCACTTTTTTTACCTTTTAGATCTTTTAAAATTTACATTCATAACAACATAACATAACAAGTTAATGAATAACAAAGGCAGTTCATATATAGCATTTTCTATCTTCTGGATGCACTGGAGAACTTCTCTTAATGCTAATCTTACCTTCCCCTTGTCTCGTTTTGAACGATTCCCCTTCCCTACAGTTTATATCAAGGCATTTTATAAGATCTCAGTTTCTGGTGATGTGCTTTAACTGACTAAACCAAAGCAGCCTGACTAAAATTCACACTGCTCCATAGCTTATGGCTCCTTACTCTCAGCTCTGCATCATGCAGTTGCACTATAAGCACTGGTGGTTTCACACACTGTATAATACGTAGCATTTGTTTTGAAGCCATATACTCTGCAAGCCAGTGAATATGAGAGCATCGTTTTGTTTTCAGTTTTAACACATGCACCTTGCCCTCTCTGGCTCTGCAGGAAATCACAGTGTAAATAAATATGAAATGGCAAACTGTTCAATACTTATGTAATTATATATATTTACACCAATGGCTTGTGTGAAGTGATGTGGGAACTCAGGAAACAAATTGCTTTTCAATTCTGTATATCTACAATATCTACTGTAGTGATCGAACATCACTTGTCTGGGGGTGAGAGATAGTTAAAAGAAAAGTAAACTAGATGTCAGCATGACGGACAGGGTAGAACCAAAAAAAAGTGTAGATTGTTCTTGCTTTTGCACTGCAGGAGGAGTGCAACTGAAATTTTAAGACATTACTAGTTTTAAGTCCAGTTAATTATTTACTAGTAATAAAAATTGTTTCAGCTGATACATCTGCCCTAGAATCCCCTGATATATTTTTGGTCTGCAACTATATATTTTGTTCTCTATTTAAAAACAATTTTGTCCTCTGTCTCCCCCGCTCTCTTCACCTTGGACCACAGGGAGTATATTAACTGACTGAACATAGAGGAGAAAAAAGGGGGGAAAATTTGTCATACATTAATTGTAAGGAATCTCTTTTTTAACAGCAAACTAGAAACTTCGTTAAAAACTGGAAGAACAGGATTTCCCAACAGAAGTAGCATTCCTACTTGCAAAAATTCCCATGGAAATTTCTGGGCTTTTAGTTAAAGGAAAATTATTTTCATTCCTCACGCTTTTTCTTCTGGAAATATATCCTTGATAACCGAAAGATTAGTCTGAACGTTAAAGTATTTCTGAATGTTACAATGTCCCTTTATGTAAAGACAGACGAAGTCCTAGAATTTCTCTACCCATTGAGTAGAATACAAGTGTACATGAGTGGACTGTTTTGTACAAAGAAGTTTCTAGAAAGTGGAAGGGAAGGAAGAAGAAAGATAGGTATGATAAGAGGATGGACTGACGCTCTCTTAAAAGAAAGAAAACTACCTCCTTCTTCCTCTTAAAAACGCCCCAAACCAAAAACACAGTCAGAGACAAAGAAAGACTGCCAGAAGTGTTTGCTAGCTTTGCTTTAAAGTTTTTAAAGACTTTTTCCAAAAATTATCTGTTCACTTTTTATGTATCTGATTCAACAGTCTCTTCTCATACAGTAAACAACATATGTTTAAATTTAGGCCCATATGTAAGGCCTAGTGGTATCAATGAGCTTATGCTTTTTGTAAAATCGTCTTATACTACATACACAATTTTTTTTTCTAGAGGTTTTTAATTAGGGATGCTTTTTCAAAGTAACCAGAAACTATAAGCATTTGGCATTAACATTAACTGTTAGCATTTTCCACAGCCATAAATATGCAGAGTTTAAAGGTCTAATTCCTCATCTACTCAGACGGTAATTCCAGTCATATAATAGTTTGTTGTCCTAGCCCAAATCACGTCTGTGTAAGCATAAAGTGTGTCTGGCAACATATTCCCTGAAGTTATGAATGGCATGTCCCTGCTTCCAGTCCTGAACTGCTGTGTGATTGGCCATAAAATGGCAAGTTTCACAACCTAAAAGTGGCTATATTTCAGAGAAAAAAAGTAATATAAATGTAATTCTGTAGGGAAAGTTGGGATCTTGAGAGTAGAGAAAGGGATATAAACGTTAGGAATTATTTTGAGGGCTAAAGTCCCAGTATCACAGATATTGTAGACACTGCAGACTTTATAAATGATTACAACTTCAAAAACCTCTAAATATTTCATGAACTAAACTGTAAAATCTGGCCGTTTACTGTAAACCAAATAAGTAACTAAGCTGCCCATTAATTCAGAGAGCAGAGTGTGATAATAAAACTGCTCTTAAAAATGGGAGTCGTCGTGAATGACTGCTTTTAACATTTTAATAAGCATCATTAACTTCATATGAAAGGTTTATAAACATTTACTTTGCAAAACTTCTCTACTAGCAAGAGGATAGATTTCATTGCTTGTTCTTATAGAGGTTTCTTTCTTAAACAGTGAATTGAAAATAGGCCATGTGTAGCCCAAAATTCACTGCAAACCTTCAGACTATGAATTATTATAAACCTTCTCCTGTTCCTGGGATCTACTTCCAACACATGCCATAAGATGGTCACCTACATTCAACGGAGCTCGCCTTGCTTTGGATATTTTCCTTCTTTGTCTGCTGCACGTCAGGCAAAACCTTCCTTCTCCCCTTATTTAACGGTATAAACCTATTAGCAGTCAATCATTAACTCCTATGGGCTCCATTCAGTAAAGGAAAAATTACCTCCACAGGTGCCTGCTGTGAGATCTCCTGATGGCTCTGCAGCTGAAGAGTCTGATCAAAATAGCTTGTGTGGAATTAATAAAAATAATACGTGGCAGTTATGTGGCACTTCCTTACTTTAGAATCTTCAAGTATTAATTAATGAAACTTCACAAGACCCGAGTGGAGCAGGTAAAGACTACGAATGCTTGATGAAAGGATAACCGAGGTATACTGAGTCGAAAAGCACTTCCAAGGGAAAACTGTAAATTGTTGCCAGACCCGGGATTAAATTTACTCAGGAAGTCATTTAGTTTGTCTACGCGGTTTCTGAGACGGCATTGCATTTCTGCAGTTAAAGGTTTTAACCAAGCACAATTCTCCTTTTTTCCCTGCGTGATGAACCTGAGTTCTTCACTGCTCTCTCCTCTGCCCCTCGCCCATCCATGTCCACCCCAGGGTGGACTCAAAGGGCACTGTCCGTGATGAGCAGGGGAACGTCACTGCGCTTGGCAGAGGAGTCTCTCTATATACCATATAGCCAGCATTTCCTGAGCAGTGTTATGGAAACAGGAAATTTCAAGGAACACTGAGTGCTTTGTGTGCTGGACTGGATTAGAAATAATACAAGTACGTTTACTGTCACAGAATTTCTAATTAAAGTCATTGCCCTTATTTGTTCTCTACGGTGTGGTCTTTTGCTGCTGGGAAACCATTTTTATCTGCTAACAAAAATTAGGCCAGGAGTGCATTTTTGACGGTACTGAGTACACGATCCTTTAAGAGGTTTAAGAAATATTGGGAAAGGTCTTACTGCAGATAAACCACTATTACCTTAAAGGTACTTTTTTCGGTATCACTTCTTTTGCTCACAGACCCCTGTATCAATTCCACTGTCAAACCCACTTTTTTTTAGCCTGGTTTCTAAGGAAAAAAATAATGCAATTGTGCTACCAGGCTGTCTGTCAGTCCTGACCCTAATGATCTTGAACCTGCTAGCTGATTTCAACCCCATCTGACAGTGCCTTCAGGATAGAGGTCTCAAAAATCTTTCTCTCCTAGGAGTTTAATGATAATCAGGGGCTGGTAGAGGAGAGAAAATGACTGTATTAATCCTTTCTCTGAGGAAAAGACATGGAGAAAGGAGGCTTTCTTCATTCAGTTGGCAGCAGCTAGCTGGGTAGTCGCCTGTGTGTGTGGACTGCCTGATCAGCACAGCTTGCCAGTCAGCACAAATACACGTACTCCGGGCTCGGCACAGCAGAAAGCCAGAACGTATACACGGGGAGGAGAGGGAGAGTGTGGGAGGGGTCGTAGGACTGCAGGGAGCAAAGGAATAATGTGTGGCATCACGATAGGGAGTGATTTTAGGAACATGATATGGGGGACTGTGGACAGGGATTCAGGAAATGGGGGGGGGGAATCGTAGGCATCTTGGGGAGAGGGGGAGGAAATGGGGCACTGGGTTTATGGGGGAGACCTGCAGATATTGTAGGCAGAGCTGTCATGGGCTGGCTTACTTAGTGGAGGAGATGTAGGTTAATTAATCCTGCTACTTTTGGAATCATTTATTAAATTACATGCAGCTTCTGTACTAGAAAGGTTGGCTGGTGTATGCCTGGATAGCGTATTGTGTAGGACAGGCTTTACACAGGAGTGGCTTTGAAATACAAGAGGGGCATTAAAGGACCTTGCTTTTTTTCTTTTTTTCATGGTGGGCAAATAGGCAATGAGTCAGTTCAGCTAAGGGGAATGATTTAGTGATTGATCTAAGTGTCAGGTTTGAAATCACTGCTGTAGACTCCTTGAAACTACAAGGTCATCTCAGCCCTTCATCGTTCCAAGGAAGAAAAATTAAGTGCCATGCAGTTACCACATCTGGTCCTTTGACTGAGACCTTTAAAAATGAAGGCCTATTTGTTCTGCATGGATTTGAAAGAATCTGAGGTACATGCTCACGTTTTCACACGCTCTAGTGTTATACAGCAACCTCCACAACACAGATTTGTGTATTTACCTATATCCAGCTGATAAAATACATTCCAGATGGATAAAATATATAAAGATATGTTATAGATAGATCTGTAATATTTATGTTACAGTACGAATGAGCCCGTGCTTTGCACTGATAAATGAGAGATGCTGTTAATACCAGTGCTAAACATTAGATCTCTACACCCTGTGAATAAATAGATTTTTAGACTGCTGACAATTCACCCTGCCCTGGTGAATCTCACACATGAGATTCTCCCCTTCTCTTGCTTCTTTACTAGTACTCATAGCAACTGTATAACGTTCAAGTCAAATATCAGAATAAATTAACATGCGACAAGCTCTGTGCCACAATGGCCATCATAGAGATTCAGCTGAAGTTAACATAACATGGACTTTTACCTGAAGTTCGTCCAAACCCACACATTTAGGTTTTCCTGAACTGCTGTGTTCAGAGAGAATACCTTGACTGAAAACACCCAAACTGCGTTTGCGCATCAGCCCTGAGCTGACTCAGCTGTGTCAAGGTGAGCTGCACACTAGCCAAACGTGGAGTCTAAACAAGTCACTTCTTACCAAAGGTTACCTTGCCACTGTCTATTCTTGCCTCTTGTCTGTACAGGGTACGATGGGGTCCTTCTCCGTCTCTGAGGCTACAAAGCACTGCAGAAACTGTTCCTGTGCTACGGTACTGATAATAACCATTGGCCTCCCAAACTGTCAGTGCATCAACTTTCCATCCCAGCAATATGTTCACTATTGTCAGATTCTCATTTAAAGAGAGAGAAGTCAGATTCAACCATTTCACACTGAAAACTAATAAAAAAGAAATAACCCAAAGTGGAAAAATTAATTTCATGCCACTTTAAAAATAAACTTAAGAGAGAGTAAAACAAGTAATAGCTACTTGTTGTGTTTTCTGTAAGGTACTTTGACAAGAAATCAAAGCAAGTCAGGGAAGCATGTTTCTCCAATATTGGGAATGTAGCTATAATAACTGTTACATTAGCCAACACAAATTGAGAAAGCCTCCAAATCTGTGACTTGTCTCCACATGTCAAAAGGAGCATCTGGTCCTGTGATGAGAATGAAAAATACAGCTTAGTGTAGGGGGAGGTCTGTAAGTGAACTGTGAACAAAGGACACAGCTATCTGAGTGCAGGTGTCTGGTTTAAGTTCAGTTTAATCTTTGCTCTCGTGCCTTCTTTGTTTGAATGTATCTCTGCAGATGGGGGAGGGGAAAAAAAGCCTAACAGAAAGGAACGCCAGGTACTGTTGAAATTCATTTAAATTGCAGTCTGCAGTAGGCATGGACTTAGATTGCTGACATAGTTATAGCATCCAAGGGGCATGTAGAGAGAGAGAAACCTTAGCAAAAATCTGTGTGCTTTCCATGCCAGATAAGGTTTGACTGTTTTTTCTTACAGAGTCTGTATTCTATATGAAGGCATTGCTCCTGGAAGAGAGAGACTAATAACAATGAGTTGAGCAAGGCATGAAGCAGACAGGGAATGTGCAAATTCACACACCCACATCCACCCACCCATCCATCCCTGCAGGAAACCTGCACCGCTCCTGCTCTTCTACCCCAAAGGCTTATTAAGCCGGCCTGAGCTTCCCAGCTCTCCCTCTAAGGGGATGAGTAATAAATATCCTGTGAGAACACTCATATGGACATTTACTCTTGAACAGCTAATGCCCTTCAAGGTATTGCCAGTTTATCCACAGTTTGTTTATATCCTAAAACACATTAGAATTTTCTCTGATTTCCAAAACTCATCTTGACCTATCTCTACATCTCCTTTCCGGCTTTGTATCACTTCAAGACCACACATTAATGTTGACCTATACTTTCTTTGCCTTTGTAGGACTCCCATGGTTAGTGGCTATTGGTTGCTCTCATCCTTTTTTTTCCACTTATCTGCAAAACATCATCTCACCTTCCTACTCCAGACCACAGGGCTAGTTCTCATGTAAAACTTTTCTGTTTGCTTCAGCCAATGACTGACTGATGCTGTTCATCTTTCCTTTCCCTTTCCTTTAGAACTAACTTGCAAAAATCCTGCTTGCTTGCATTTTTTCTATTTGAAAAGTTAGTTTTCTTTCCTTGTCCTTGGCTCAAGGATTCTTTTGAGATGCTTCTCTACTTGTGCAAAGTTGAGCTTTGCCATACCCAGCTCTGTAGAAGTGGTTTTATTCACTCACTTATTCTGAGAAAAGATAAGTGATCTCTGTCTCTTACAAAGTTGGTAGGATAAAAGGTAAAAAGCAAGGGAAATGTAGTAACATCCTATACGGAATATGAAGGAGGAACACCCCTTGCAAGGAAAAGGAGTCTGGAGAGTCTCTGCTAAGAAATCAGAACATGTGCAAAGGGCTAAAAAGATAGATGTAGTTGGTTTCTTCAATAAAGAACACCATGTTTTACAAACATGGACTTTTCTCATGCTATCTTCTAAGAGGGGAAAAAAAGGAAAAATGGGGAAAGGTATGTCCTTAATCATTTTCAAAAACCTCTTAACATACAGCTACCTTAAAGCACACAACTCCCTACCCCTGCAGTTTCCAGCATGTCCGATGTCTTCTACTTTCATGTGTTTTTGACTCAAAACTAATCTACAAATAAAATAAATGTATGCATTTCTTTTTTGATGTCTTCAACTGGCTAGCTGTACCTTTCCACAGGCTCTTAGAGGTCAAACATCAGGACTTCAATGTTAGCTGCAGCCTAGCTTGTGATATGTGTTCATTCCCTGCAGCATGTGTAAGGGCTAATACTGAAATGCTTTTAGACTGAAGGAGACTTGGAAGAGGTTAGAAACTTTTCAGTCATTTGTTATGTATTGTTTCACTCAACTTTGCTCCCAGTATCCATGATCTTAAATATGCAACTACCTTTATTAAAAAGTGCTTCTGTATTGTTTATTTATGTTGTAATTTATACTGATTTCAAGCAAGAGACAACACAAAAAGGGGAGGGAAAGGAATACAAATAAAATCTTCAGCTGGTGTAAATAGCTATTGCTTTACTGAAGCTTTACTGAAGCAGACAAAGCCATGTTAATTTACTCCTCATGAGGACCTAGACCAAAACCATGCTCAGCATTCTCAGCTGAATGGCACTGAAATCCAGGTATTTCTGGATACGGATAGGAAACTATTTTATGTGCAGTGAAGATATCATGACTTGAGCAAAAAGCACACATAATGCTTTTGAGTTTAGATATGAAACCACTTTGTGGCTTTATTTAGTTAGATTTATTTCCATACTGCCTCCCTTCCTGTACATTCAACCTATTACTATCAAAATCAAACCCGTCTTATTGAAAGAGTTGATGTCCTCTCAAAATACCTGAAAAGAAATATGATTAAATGGTCTCCCCTCCTCCTAAAGCAAAATAGTAAATGGAGGGTTTTTTTTTTTTTCCAAATTATTTTTCAGTCTGCTGTACTGGTTGTTTTTATAGCATCCTGTGTGAATAGTAAATTTTATAACAACAGATGGTCGTCAGCCCATGTCTGCTTTAAGGAGAAAAGATAGTGCATTCTAACTACCAGTAGGTTAGTAAACATTTCTATGCAGAGAAATAAGACAGTGGAAAGTAGAAGAATTCAATGGAGTGATGCTTCTTTATGTGTTTTAGATATGTATTACTTTGTCTATACATTGATTGTCGAAACAGGGCACGAGCAATTATCCTACATATAAAGCACTATGAGTAGTTATTCCTCTTACATGAGCATTTTATTAAGGGGTCGATGCAATTTAAAAATAAGGCTATTTCTTCAGATATAGTTCCCTCTTTCTGATACTACCTGGACAAGGAACCTCTCACCCAAACAAGTGACTGTTGGATAAGCCGTATCACCTCTCCAATGAAAAGCGCAAGGAGACAGGTTCTTCCAAAATGCAATAGGATATTATACGTGCTCCGCAAAGTGCTGTTCTGGCTGGGACAACTGGTCAGAGCCATGGGAGCCCAGATATCCAAAAGCATCCAAGTGTGACAGATCGTAATTGGTCACCAATTAAAATAAAGGATTACCTCCCACCCAGGTACTTCAGCCCTATGTTCTTTGCAGCAATTAAGCACAGAAGTATACATTCATGGGAAATGTCTCCCTTGTCTTGAAGTCAGGGTGAGTTTTGCCATTCCTTGAGTAAGGACAGTGCTTCACCTTGAAGTATATTTAATGTTTAGTAGATAAGGGAAATATTTTGCTGAATCCTTGCCTTTTTAGGCAAATACGAATGCTGTTTTCTGGATTTTTTTTTTTTTTTTGTCCAAGAGGAGATCTATTGCTGCAGCCTCCGTGTCCTGATACTGCTTTTCTCATTTTCAGGAGAGAGTTCACATTTATCTGGAAAGTAGCTAGCGCTGGGACTAATGAGAAACATCTGACAAATGCTGCTTTCTTATCGCAGTGGTGCCAAAAAACCTGAAACAAAACAAACTAACTCCTTTTTTGGGTATGGAGTATTCTCCTTTATAGGAACTGTTTCACATTTTATGTGTTGAATGGAGCCAGTCAAAAAATCAAACCAGATAATTTTCTACTTTTCCATCTATCTCATTATTTGTCGTTTGTGAGACATTCAGTTAGCTGCTGGTCTATTTGCGATGATCTTGGTAAACCTACAGAACATAATTTAATTTATTCTGAGTAAGTAATTATTCAAAAATTGGTCCTAAAAATGGCATAAAAGCTATTTAATCTTTCCTTAATCAATAATAGTGTTTAAAATGTTTGAGTGATCAAATCAGAAGCTAGAAACACAAAACTGTTTGACTAATAAAACCAACAAAAAAAAGAGAAATTTATAAATAGTCCAAAGGTAAAATAAGTTTTATGACCTGTTTAATAAATGTCTAGAGCCTAAGATATTTGTTAAAAGTGGAGAAAACTAGTTTAACATAATTTATTTGTAAGCAATAGTTCAAACAAAATTTAAAGAATGCTGACAATAAAGATTTTCTTCATCAACTCGTGAAAGTTTGATAAATTGGGAGTGAGGTAGTAACAAGTCCTTAAATAAGAGAGTAAAAAGAAAATAGATTTCATAGGGGTAGTCACTGTAGCCACCACATTGCCAAAGCAACATGAGCATTTAAACATCTAAAATTATGAAAGTTAAACAAAATAAGAAAAATACTATTTTTCTTTGACATTTTAGCACGCGACCCACTAAAATGAATATTCAATTTAGAAAGTAGGATATTTTACAATGGAAAGCAGGTTATTTCAAAAGAACAAGGGAAAATATAGGGAAGCTACTAAACACTTCCTGATCACAGCAGGATCACACTTTACTATTTCCAGCCCACATGTTCCTGTTTCCTCAGATCAGTTCCTGTATCCTTTAATTCCAACAAAGAACACCATTAAGCTGTTCCCATACCATTATGCTGCTCCAATTATTCTTTTAAAACTGAAGTTCCACTGGACCACAACTTAAAATAACCTCCTTAGCCAACAGTGACCCAACGCGATCTTGCAGGCTTGGGTAGAACTAAGCTCCACTCCAAGGGTGACCAGACCTGCACAGCCTTGCTGTACATTTGAAATGCTGTTGAGGGGGCTGAGACACACCAGCGCAGCAGCAGCACCCTCTTTCCCCGCTCCCCAGCCCTGGGGAGAGCTCGCACAGCATGGCTGGGCACAAGGAGGTCTCTGGGCTGCACAGGGAGTAGGCACAGCACTTCCCCAGCCCCGATGTGCCTATGGCCCCAGATCCCAGCGGGGGTCACAACCACCCCTTGGCTTCCTACTTATTCCTTGTTACTCCTCACCTGGCCACTACAGAACCTGTGCCTTTCATTGCACCAACATTGGCCTGATGCTCTCTGGCAGATTTATGACCTTGTTTATTAATTTGTGAATCAGCAGATTCAATATTTTGACTGGAAGCAGTAAATACTTAACATAGAGGGATCATAGTTTTCAAACAGGTTTTTAGACATTTCCTTTTATTGTTTCAACGAAAACTTTGTGGTTTTATATCATATTCTTTTATTTACACCTCCAAACCTCTTCTGCTCTCAAGCTAGTTAATGCTAAAAATAGATGAATTAGGAAAAGCTTGGTGAGTTGTGCTCTGCAGTTTTCAGTGCAAAACCAATGAGGTTGCTGCTGAGTTCAGTGGAGTTTGTTTTTGCCAGCCTACAAAACTTGTCCCCTGTTAGCCAGCTGTCTTTACAATGTAGTTAAGAACAAAAATTGCTCTTTGAAAAAGTTTCAATTTTAGAAAATGTCCAAGATTTTGAAATAATTTTGGTTTTGCTATACTTACTATTAAATTTTCATGTTTATAAAGCCCAGCCTTTTTTCCCCCCACCCCAGGTTCAGTCTGCTCTACCCCACACCGTGCATATCTATGCGAGCCTAGACGCTTCCTCCCGAGCATAGGCTGAGGCCGTAGCTGTCTATACAGCTGACTTCCTATTTCTTCAGTAACTGTATTTAATTTATCTGGAAAACAACAAAGATTTATATTTTATATCGTCTAGTCTCTGCTGCCATTGATTTGTCAGTAGAATGGAATGGAAAGTGCTATCAAGGTCTGGCAGCTGAACTGCAGTGGTGATGAAAGGTTGCCCTGCTTTTACTTGTTATTGCACCGCCCACTACCTTTCCAATGATGATTTGTCTGCACTATCACTTTTACTAGCTGTGGTGCAAACCACAAGGATACTGTTCTCAGGTCATAGCTACAGTGGAGAAAAAAGTAATCCTTTTGTTTCCACCAAGGAGTTTCCATATTAAAACTAGCTGAGAAGGAAAATCCTCCCAATTTAATTTCTCTGGAATCTCTTGTCTGGCTATACAGCACTTAGACTATAAATGATGGCCAAGGTTATGGTTAAATTAAGCAAGCTGAAAACAGGAAACAGAGACAGAAAAATATTAGAGAGCGCAAAAAAAAAAATCTATTCACCATGTTCTTATCAAGATATTCTGCGCATAAACACTGGGACTATCCCTTAAAACTTGATCAATTTTCAATAAAAAATATCCTGAAACGATCAGTGGTAGAACATATGCTTACGTATATTTTTCATACAACAGTAGCAAGATAAAGAGTTGGGAAATCATTCATAGTTGTTGCAAGTAGTCCATGTCCACAGGGATCAATAACAGTCTCGCTGCCTAGGGCCTGAGCCAAAGTTGTTCTTTATTTCACTCTGCATCTCCTCCAAATAGGAGCCTCTTACTGAGCAACTGAGGAATGCAACAAAGACATAGGGTTTGGATTGAATTTGTAGTCTAAAGCTGCTTCTAACTCTGAAAAGATCTTTATTTCTTACTATATTAATGGGCTTTTGGGGAGCGGGCAAGAACATTGTGCTCAGTATGAGAAGGAGGAAAGGTGGAAAAAAGTGTGGCACAGACAGGTATGACCAAAGCTCTCCGTTCTGTTTCATAGGCTTGAAACTCTGGGTCTGTTGCCTGGTATTTACTGACGCTGCAAAATAAACTGGTGCTGTGAAATAAAGGCATAGGCTTGTGGGTTTAAGGTCTACTGGCCTAACACAGATAAAGGACTCAATCTTGTCAAGATGAACTCATGGGATTTTTCACTCTGGAGAGCAATCCCAGTGGATGCAATGGACCAGCTCAGAGGAGCGAAGCTACCACAACCCCGTTGCTGCCATCAGACTCATGCAACAGCAAGACTCCCACACAAAATCACTGATGGGACAGAGGCACACGTGCCAAGCAACAACTGATAGTGCTTAACGAAGACCATGTGTATTACTAGGCCTGAGGACAGGAAATGAGAGATTTCCCCCTGCTCTTCTAATGATGTCTAAGAGCAAGATCTGTGTAAAGAAGTATTTATTTAGGAAATAGCTGACTGACTGGAATCCTTAAGAAAAAAAGGGAGAGCTTTCCATTTCTTTTTTTCTTGGATTAGAGTCAGTCTTGGTTTCTGCTCCCTTCCCAAATTTCTTAAAATTGTTTTCCAGACATTCCCACGATGCTAACGTCAGGCCAATATCTAATAACTTTTTCCTGAACTGCTTATATTTTAACGCAATATCTTTCAGTTCAAAGGCCATAAAACAATTCTGTTATTCTTCCAGCCAACACTCAGGACATACAGAAAAGCCTTCCTGCTTCTGACTAATAGCAGATGCAGGTCTCATAATGGATCAAAACAAAAGTTTCCAAATGCTAATAAGTTTTCACGATACGTTACTGATGTATATGTTTAAGTTACAGAACCTAATCCATACAATTAGCTTATATTGTAAATTCCTGAGCAGTCCAGGTTTAGTAGCACAGAAAATTGTTTGTCACTATTCGTAGTTAATTATTGAGCAGAAGTTGGAATATTAATCCTTGTAGAATTGTCTGTTGTCACAAGTGAAACTTCAAGCATAGTCATAATTTTTTACTGTTATTATTTTATTGCTCTATCAACATAACTTGATTTTCTTGAGGTGTGTCACTGCACTACCAGGCATTAGATATAATTATATGAGGGGAAAAAAGCAAGTTATTCCCAACAGCTTGTTTATTAGTCAACACATCAACTTTTGCTAGTAAATAAGACAAGTTCTTTTGGTTAAGCAAGGCTGTGTACAATATTTATAACCCTACTAACACATGCAATTTTAGCATACCTGCTAATAAAGAGATCTTGAGGGAATCCAAAATCTTGTGTAGCACATTCTTGTATGTAAGTGCCATCTATCTTGGAATGCCATTATCTGTAGTAAGATAAAGTCTGATATATGTTGTCTGCTTTTCATACCAGATTAATCAAGCTTTGTGTCTATTACTAAGAGGTCCAAGAATTTCATATACGAGCCTAAAATCAGAATATGGCTTTGCGCTTCAAACTGTTTTTATGGCTCTTTATACTTCATCTGTTTAATACTTTGCAAATAACATGAGACAATTTCTGCGAAAATACTATCTTATCACATGACTTTTCATAGAACTTAAATCGTAAACTCAACTGCTTATTAAAGAACGTTTAACATTTTTAGGAGTTTTTAGGAGTTAGTTAGTTTTGCTATACACATATAAAATGCGTACAGCAAAAAGGACAGAATGCAATTTCTTTTAAGATCTGGTAAAATGTTAATAACTGTCACAAAGAAAAGCTAAATCAAATATAGTGCTCTTCAATTTTCTATTGCCAGCATTTAGAAAAACAAATGAAAAAAAGATCTGAATATTCCTGTAGAACACAGTGACAGTCAAACAAAGCTACACAGACCAGCCCTCACATAACTGATTCCCAAAGCAGTTTTGAGGCCACTCCATTCAAGTGCCATTGGCTCTGCCAGCTTCTGTCTATACTGCTATGGAAAGTTCCTAATGGCACTTGACTTGTGCGATCTTGATGTTAGCTGAAATAAATGGGTGCTCAAATGTTTTACAGTTATTAATCTGATTTTTCTTCCCTTCATTAAAAGGAGTTTCTGGCCCTTTCTTGATATCTTATCTTCTACATTAGCTCCAGATCTGGGCAGGGAAGACATCCAGCTTTCTTTGTAAAAGTGAACTTCAAGAAGCATACAGATTTGCTCTTTACTAAATAAGTAAATTGCTATTTACTTATTTATTAGTTTCAAAAGATAACATTTAATGTGGAATGGCTTATGGAAATACTTCTTAAAAAACAGTGATTTCTTCAGAAAAGAAATATTTTTGTCCAAACTCCTGAACAGTGGTAGTTTATGCCACTAACAGGAGGACCTCCTCATTTTTAGGGTGTTGTTGCCAGATATGACCAGCTGTTGAATTGAACTGTTCACCAACATGAATCCCATGTGGATCCTAGAGGAATTTCTTCAGAAAGATTTATGGAATATGTTCCATGACTTTGGGAGCTTCTCCTGGAAGTGGGCAAGGCCGGAATAAGCAAAGCCCCAGTTTTCCTGGCTATTATCTTGCAGCCTATCCTCGTATTTCTACAAGTCTTTAAAAGCATAAAGATGATGCAATAGGTAACATGATAAAAAAAGATAACACATTTAGTTCAAAATGTAGATACTTTCAACTGAAGGTTCAAAAATAATGCTTTTTTAATTTCCTTTTTTAACATTTTTACAATTTGGTTGCAGCAACTTTTAAAATTTTTTGCAGATGCTATGAAATGACAATACTTTTCTGTGGCAAAAAATCTGTGCTTTCAGTACAATAAGGACTTCTATGATCATTTTGCTAGCATTTGCATATGATTTGAACTAAGTTGGCGAAAGAATACCTATAGAAACTTTTTTTTTTATTGATGATTTTCATCAAAGATATTCAGTTTTGAACATGAAAATATTTTTAATGGAAAATATTTCCTTTGAAGTACTACAATGAATTTTCATGGACCACAATTTATACACATGGATAAGTCCAATTTTAACATAAACCAAAATCTTTGCCTTTCCTTTAATTTCAGTAGAAATGGTTTGGGTCTTTCATACCTCTCTGAAAAGTCTCCAAATTTTTTAAAAAAAAATCTTAGCAAGTAAGGTAGACAGATAGACAGCATCACTGTACCCCCACTATTGGGTATGCATTACTGTGCATTTTGACACATATTTTTGTGGTAGATTAAACCTGGGTGGCTGAAGTATCACAATGCTGCCCACTGCTACTCCCACTTCCTTTCTAGAGCACAGTGGCTCAAAAAATATGGGGAGGGACAGGATCTGCCCTCGCATCCTGCCTGGTGCTGTGCTGCTTCCCAGGGAGGCTGTGGGCCTCAGCGGGGCACTTGCAGTATGATGCGGTGGGGTCTGTCATTAGATACTTTTGGCAGGGTCACACAGGGCCAGGGAAATGGAAATAATTTTTATTTCAGGAGGTTGGCAGCTTTGTATTTTATAATGCCCACATTAGGCTTAAAAAAAATACTTGCATGTGTTCTTAAAGCAGATGTAGTGTTCAGGCAAGCAGCAGGCATGAGCTTGTAGCCTGGATTTCAGGAGTAGTTTTAAGAAGCTAGATCAATTCACGTATTCACAGTAAGGAGAAAAAAAACACCCCAAGAATTGCTATTATTGCTATGTATTTAGAATTACTGGCATCATTGTAAATTCTCTACCCAAACTGAGAACATTAATGTTTAAATTAAAAAAAAAATCCTAATACTGCAATTAAATAAAGAATGACTTTCTTGTTTATGAGAGCTAGAATCAAAGAGCCACTGCAGTTTTTCAGATGGTTTTGCCAAGTGTGATCCTATGGCATAGAATAGGTAAGATGGTCTGAACACAAAGACTAGCTGCATGTGGAGAAACAGGGAAAAATACATCAGTTATGTGTCTGAATTTCTTCCAGTGGTCACAATGATTCCTCATGTCATATAAATTATTTCATCCATGTTTGAAAAGGGCATTGAAGGTCTTAAATGGAGATTGGAAAGGAGGAGAAAAGTTGATTTCCTAATGGGTATTTCCAGTCTTTTGCTCTACTCACATCTTCTTAAACTGTAATTTCCTTTTATAGTGAAGGTTCCTAACTGCAATCTAGACAGAGAAAATAACTTCAAAGTATGTTTATTGCCTACAGTATAATCTGCTGAAATGTCTTGGAATTTTTAGTTGTTTTTAAAGCATCTGTGTTTAAACCTCCTGAACAGTCTCTCAGATTCAACTTTCTAACAACTTATTTATACCACCTACATTTGCATTCTGATCTCTTTAAAAAGTTTAATGAGGTTTTGAGAGTTTTATGTAGACCTTTTTTATTTTTTTTTCCCTGCACAGGACTTTTTATCTTTTGCAGTGTCCTGGTCTATAACTAAGCAAACTACTGCGGGTCTAAGACTGATCACACAGCCCTGTCACCAGGCTGGGCTGCAGAAGCTGGTGCAGGCAGACTGAGGGTGAATTGGCCTGAGGTGATGCAAAAAGAATGACCAAAGTCTCCTTACTGTAGATGTGACACATTTCTTTCAAGTTCCCTAGGTGTCAGACAAGTATGTGTATGTACATACACATAGACTAGGGACCCACTGGAGATAACGAGTCAGCAGCAGCCCAGAAGTTACATCTCTCTGTGTTGTTTCATTTGCTCTTACTCCAGCTCTGGAGACCTGGGCTGTTCCTCACACCCATCACTGACCAGGGGGTTAGTCTGGGCAGACAGATCCCCCTTTGGCTGCAATACCTGGGGAGGGAGAGGTAGAGGGAGAAGAAGGGAGAGATGCCTCCTTCCACGCAAAGCCCTCAACTTTCCTCCCTGAGGGTAAGTGCTCTCAGACAGGGCTCTGCAGCGTCAGAGGCTGACCCCTTCCAAAATTGTTGATCTCTTAGTCATTTTACTGTAAGAAAACCCAAGCAATCTTGAACATGATGTCAGTTTACCAATTAGCTCACAGCTTCATCTAAAGTACAGATAGTTAGTGAAGGAAACCTTTAGGGGCTTCTTGGTTTCTAAATGAGAAAATACGATGTGTGATGAAATATTCAGTGGGTTGAAATCAATCTGTACTTTTGCAGTGTAAGTGGAAAAAAAGCCATCCTCGGATCACCTCCTGTATGGGCAACAGAGCTCACGTGAAGCCTTTGGCAGACAGATACCGAAGCAGCAAATAAGGGCCTCAGGATATTAGGTGCCAGTGAGAATGGTTTTCAAGTTTAGATTTCAAGAAATTAGAAGACTAGGAAGAAACCTTTTTTGGGTGGATGACACTGTCCAGCCCGAATAATTAAATAACAAATCATTCACTGGAAAAAAGGTAATTGTATATAAAACCAGAGAAACTAGTTATAAATAATAAATATGAACCATACCATGTCTTTGACATGAAACACTAGGATAAAATCCCTTAAAACTGTAGGCAACAGCTTAGTTTCATATCACCAAGTGTTTTTCTGTAGCAAAAACGCAGAGCAAAGGGCTCACAGATCAGACAGGAATCTAACCCCTATGAATGCCCTGGAATAGGGCAATATTAGCGCTGACCTCTCAGACTTGCTTCCCACAGTCTACACCCGCTTCCAATAAAGTAGCTAACTGAGGAGAGACACACTTTTTTTTGTTGCTTTACACTCCAAAACAGCCCAAAGGACCACAGACTTGAGCGGACAACATTTTAGTTGGTGCTTCACCCTGTGCAGAACTTTCTCCTGAAATGCCAGTCAAGCTGGGCTGGCTTCAGGTGCCAGCAGGGACAGGGCAGAAGAACCCCCACACCTCACTGTAGCCATGCAGGGCACTTTCATATCATCTTCCAGGTGTGGCTGCAACAGGAGAAAAGGAAGCGGAAGATGTGTCTGCACCTGTGCCTCTGCAAAGCCCAGCAGCTCAGCGATAGGTGCCTCAGCCAGGATTTTCAGTGGGCTGGACCCACTGAGGTCCTGGACTTCCTACTGAAGACTTAAAATACAGGCACTAAATTCCTTCTGCTGAAAGTAAAGGGAAGTATCAGGTAGAGAGGCAGACTGTATCACTGAGGTCAATATGCCTTAAACGTCATTAGCAAGATCTCTGAAAGCTTATTGCCTGAGCTAATTCCATAATTAAATGTATAATTAATATGTACGCTAATTCCATAATTAAAAAGACAGCCCTACCTCAAGTATGATGCAATGCTCAGAATTAAAACAGGAAAATTAGTATCATTATGAGTAGTTCAAGGAAGGAATATTATAAAAAAATAAAATTGAAAATGTGTTTTACTGTCAGAAAAATTAGATCCTGCTACCATCTAGCATTCTCACAACAAACTTTCAACAGACATCCTTACTCCAACCCTAAACTTCTCATATTCTTACATACAAACTATAGAATTCATATCAATAATTTTTAAGAAAAGCAAACACAATAATTCCTAGGATTATACTTAGAAGATACAATCAATATCCTGCAAATTTATACTTCTTTATTGCTTAATAATATCATACTCTGTATAGCAAGTACTGTTTCTTCTCCGAAGTCCATACCTCCTGTCAGAGGCAAGATAACTTTATGATTACTTTTGAATGCAGTTTTCTTCTTTGCAGATTGAACTACTCTGAATTTATGTGGGGTTTATATGTTTTAAGCAAGCAGACCTTGATTAAATATGAAACCTTTCACTTGTTATGGTTCTAAACTAATTAATCAGGCTTCTTAGCAAAAAAAAAAAGTATATTTTCAATGAAGTTTCAGAAGAAGGTGGCCTGTTGTTTCAAAGTGAGCTTGGAAGAGAGCTTGACGTTGTTTTTTTTGCAAGTAGCTATTAAATATAACAACCAGCATCCTAGACGCTTGCCTGCAAGAGACTTCGCCTGTACAGCTGAATTAAACTATTATTTGTTCTAACTGCTGCTTGCAGATTCTTTCTTCCTGGTTTCACGGCTTGGTCATAAGGCAAACCTTTTTAATTTTTATTTTTACAGCTGTTTAATTGGGACAGTCCCCACTGATGTTTATTGGTGGTGTTTGTTTACACAGAAGGCTTTTAGGTTTGCAAAGGCCGGGTTTTGCTGGTTGGAGGGGCCAGGTACAGTGTTTGTGCAGCTGGTCACCAGGTAACCCTCCCAAACACTGCTGGAGATCACTGGGATCAAGCATGAGGATCAGAAATGGTGCTCTCCCTGGGACTACTTGCATCCCAGCACAAGCTCAGATGTTTGCTCAATTTTTTTTGATGTCAGGCAGAACCATAATTCTACTTTGAAAAGATAAAAACTGTGAAGCAGCAATTAACTCTCTTCAATAAGTAGATTTTAAGCAGAAGAAAATGAGCTGGTTTATTGCTGAGTGTGGCTGGGGAAAACCACTATGGTTTAGTAATAAAACGTCAGTGTATGGTTGATCCTATGCAGCCAAATATCCCAAGTCACACGCCAAACATCAAGAGGATTAAAAAAGAAAAAAAATCATATTCATTCTCAAATAAGAATTTGAAACTCACCCTTTGCTATGATCTTAGGGACTTTAGGCTTAAGTTGCACCATGTTTTTGAGTTTTTGTCTCCTTAATTGAAGCAGCTAAGAACACGGGCCTGATTCTCAGCATAACATTTGTCTGCTGTCCCCAGGATTAGACGCACTATATGTGTGCAATTAGCAGCCAGCTCTGTCTGAAGAGTGAGATCCTGCTGTAAGGCAATGGTTGCTGGTGCTGGCAGAGGTGGGAGCTGGAGGACCCCTTCTGGAAGGCACTGCTCAAGTCCAAGTGCTACTGACTGTTGATAAAGATCTCTAAAGCTGGCACTTCTGCAAACCTACATGGAGCACTAACAAGAACAGGTTCGAAGCTTACTCCAGTGTTACAAAATATCCAGGAAAAAAATATACCAGTTACTAAAGACATCTAAACGGGTTGAGCACAGTTTAATCTGGTTATGACCCTTGACAGATCTGGGCATTTGTGGATCTGGACTGCAGTAAAACTCATAAGAGAAACCCGGGCGTGTGAAATTCAACTCTACCTTTCCCACTACCTTCATTACACAATTTCTGTGAGTATTTGCTTAAAATCCAGTCTGTGTGTATTTAAATGACTTCAAAACCTCAAAGAAAAACTCATTTAGAACAGACAAGTTCCACCAGTCCTGCTTATAAAATTTACCAAATATACCTTACATGTAATTTCAGCAGCAACATTGCAAATTACATGAGGCTGCCTCTAAAACTTAATCAATAATAGCAATCCTTCCTGAAATTTTGAGATGAAAGAATGTCTAATAAAAGAGGAAGACCAACTAGATGCATGTACTCGGAGACAGAGATATATAATGCAAATCAACACACACACATTTCACTCTGCTGATACAGAAAAACAACTACTGTTTAAAATGTGCACGCGAACATCACAGACTACTTATACTGCACATGGTATGTGTGTACATATATATATATGTTGAAAATTTCAGGTAGTCACATGCTTTCAGGATCTGCAAATTTAAAAGAATGTCTCTCACCCTGGTCACCTGTAGGTAGGTTGGAAATTGGTCAAGCAACAGGTTTCTTTGGAACCACAGGGAAGAAAAAGAAATTATTTTTGTACCTTAGAACAACCAAGAAACATTGAGACAGTTCAATACACATTGTCAAGCCTTTTATTTTTAACTTTTATATGATTCTGCATTGCATTGTGCTTAACACATTTACATTTTGTACTGCATCTGTAGCATTTCTAGTCATCCCTCTCCAAAATCTGAATTGTCATAATCACAGCACAATTCTGCATGAAGTGTAAGACAGCCATTCTGCATATGGAAAACCAATTTAGAACAGTCTTACATGTCATGGGTAAGGCTGGATTGGCCAATGACGCACAACAGATGCTCTCCCCCACCTCTTGCCCCAAGGAAAGGAGGAAGAGAGATAAAGAGATTTAGGAGTTTAGAATGAACTGAACTACTTTAATAAAATACTAATACTAAAATAAAAAGAAAATAACAAAATAGATACAATATATACAAATATATACAAAACCGGATCAAGCTCCCAGGATGTTACCGGCAGGCACTGGGGAAGTCCTAGACTGGACCCAGTGATGGGTGGGAACTGGATTCCAGCTTTGGAGTCAGGAACACATAGATCGGGATCAAAGGCAGACAAACTGACAGGGTCCTCCTTAGATGTCGGCCATTGAAAAAAGAGGGCTGACCCTTTGATCCCTCAGCTTTTATACTGAGCATGGGGCAGATGGGATGAAATAGCCTGTTGGTCAGTTTTGGGTCACCTGTCCTGTCTGCTCCTCCCTGCAGGTGGGACCTCTCTATGTTTTCCGTTTCCGACCCTCCAATGAGGCAAATAACAAAGTTTGCTGACCTTGGTTGTTATCGCATTGAGTATAAGCAAGAGCCTCTCTACATACCGCTCCTTGGCATTAACTATAAACACAGGTCTTATCACTCTGAGAACGAACAGTTTTCTGCACAATATGCTGTTAATTTCAAAGAGTTAGGATAGGCCTAGCTAAAAAGTAAAATTACAAAACAGAACATTGCTTCTGTTTTACCTCAAACCAGAACATATGAAATACACTCGATAGAACATGGTTGTGCGGGTGTGCGCTCTACCCCAAGACAACGAAACAGCAGAAAGACCCTTTCCTTAAGGAGTACATCAGTCACACCCCTCACCCTGAATAACCTAGACAGTGAATGCTCTTGGGTCTAAATTTTTATTTTCTTTTACCTGGATCAATCACTGAGAGCATTTTCCCCTTTTATCTTATAGTCACCTTCTGTGCTTTCATCCAGATATAACTTCAAATAATTGTTTCCACCAGGGATTTTTTCCTTTCTCCTTTTCAGTGTAGAGAAAGAAGTTAAATAAGAAAGAAAGGTTCTGGGCAAGTCAGTGAAGCTGACGTTAGTGGCTTTTATAAACAAAACCCCCTGTAGTACAGATACTAGTGGGTAATGGTAACTTACCAATTTGTTTCCATTCCCATAGTAACTATTCTAAGTACCATGGTAACAAATCTAAACAAACATAAATATTATCTTTCCTTCTGGTCCCAAAATTTTCACGTTTAATGCTGTCCTAATAAATAGCTACAGCAGCAGTTCCCCAGCTATTGTTCACAAAGACATGCTACAGTAAATAGATTCTCAGTGTGCCTACCAGAATATGCAAGCAGTTGCAGTGCCTAATAAATAATATGTGATTATACATACATAATTGATTTTATTTAGCAATATAGGCACATGTAACAGTAAGTAACATATGTCAATGAAACAGCATTTTAAGTAAGACAGGTTTGGTGAACTTACTGGCATGGCTTATCAGTTTGTTTGACAGTCTGAAAAACTAGAGCTATTTTCCACATTCATAATACCTGTCAGAAGCATATTATGTGATTAACTTATGATTGTAAGGAAAATAGATGCCTTTAAAAATTTTTATTCTAGTGGAAATTCATCTCAGAGCTCATGTAGGTACTTGGCTCTTTTCTTCTTGATCTGTTTCACAATGTTATATACTTTAGTATTTACCCACAGTTCAATTTGTGTTTGGTAGTTTGATCATGTCAAATCTTAATTTTCTAACACAAATATACCCTGCTGCTATCTGCCAACTGAGCTTTGCAGTATGTGCATCCTAAAGGCTCTGCAGGCAGATAGCACTCCTGCATCAGGAAGCCTGCCTTTACCATACAGTGACCAAGCCTTGGGCTGCTCTTTGCGGCCGAACTGTCTCCAAGCAGTGCCTCGCCTGGGGCTGTGGCACTGCCCTTCTCAAAGGACTTGGATCAGCACTGTCAACTTCAGGTAGTTGTCAGCATGTTATAGATGCAGCTCATCTCACATGCATGTTTTGCACAAGATTCTGACCAGACAACTTGCTTTTTAAATAAAGAGGAAGACACCCCACAACAGTGATTCTTTAGAATCACAAAATCAGTTTGAATGCAATAGTTCTCTCTCTCATTTATCTTTCCCTTAAAAATCCAGTGAGTCTGTGTTCAAGACTGGGATACACCCTTTTTTATGAGGATACTGAAATATCTCCAACATAAAATAGTAAAATAGCTCTTGCCCTTTTGTCATGTTCCAGTTTGCCATCACGTGGGCTTGCTCAGCATCTCAAAGCGAGCACAGACCTTAGTGCACAACCTTGTTGATAGCTGATGTCTTCCCAGAAAAATCCATTTCCAAGGTAAGAGCTTGCCTATTCTTTAACTTGATTTGATTTCAGGGGTAGCCATCAACTCAATGCCATGAGTTTTCTCCCTCTGGACTTCACTATTCCTTCACAGAGATAAAACCAGAGAACAAAGAGCTGAATATTCACAGTGGAGTGTGGGATCTAATTAAAATAGGTGCAGAGACCTCATAGGCTCAGACAGATTTACACTCACTGAGGAAAATAGTTCCTAACCTGCACAAAGCAAAAGGGCAGAGAAGACCAGCTAAAGTACGCAAGTGCAGGCTCATGTCTACAATGCTTCCAATGGGATAACTAAAGCTACACAAACACATCGGCCCTTGACCCCAGGTTTGTTTGGGTTGGAGGTCTAACACAAAAGCTGTTCTGAGCTCAAGTCAGCTGCTCCTTGGCTTTGGGCATGACCACAGCTTTGCATGACCTCATTTCATCTGGAAAACACTATGAGTTCTGGACAAAAACATTTATTCTTGAAGTGGCAGATTTTCTGCATTAGATTTATATATTTTTTGCAATGTCTGGTTCACCAAATGTCAACAGGGTTACCCAGGAGAGCTGAACTTGTTGCCTGTCTTGCTTGAGCCAGTTTGAAGCTATTGGAGTTGCAATGGGAAATAAATTTCCAGTGAGGCAAACTACTATTTTTGCATAATGTTAGCAAAAAACTGTTGACCGATAGTCAAGAGTTGATGTTCACAGACACAAAAAGGAGCAAGGGCATAAACTGAAACACATCAATATCCATCAGAAGAAAAAAACCAACCAACCAACCACATTTTTACTCTGAGGATGGAACAGGTTGTCCAGAGAGGTTGTAGAGTCTCCATCCTTGGAGATACTCAAAAACTGACTAGACACAGTCGTGGGCAACCTGGTGCTTTAGTCGACCCTGCTTGAAGTGGGGGGTTGGACCAATGACCTCAAAAGGTCCCTGCCAACCTCAACCATTCTGTGATCCCTGTTCCTATCCTAGATAGCGTGCAAAGGTAAACTAGGTAAGGAATGATCAGCCCTCAGAGAGATTTTATCTCCAATTTTCTGCGGTCAAAAGCCAGCTAAAATCCCTGTTACTTGGTGAGTCACAGTGTAGCACTTGTCAATCCTCTTCTCAATTTGTTAATAGGGAAGCCAAAATCCATTGGGACTTCCAAGACAGATATTTGCACTGAAGAGCATACGAGCATCTCAAGACAGTTATTTTCCCTTCAAAAACCTCTTAACTTCCCCCCTGCTCCCCAAGACAGGTATCATCACCTAAAGACATCTGCTTTTTGCAGATGTTTTCAGAATTAGAACCAGAAATTATGTCTGGAATGTCAAAATTTCTCAACAGTGGATTCCATCCCACAGGCATACAACTGGAGGCTCTATTTGCTTTGAAGCCTGAATCTCAGTTACTTCAGCAATACAGCTTAGATTGCATTTGGGAAACTCTCCCTTAGTTTGCCAGCTTTTTTTTTTTTATTACTATTTGTCTTTGTTGCTCTTTGTCAGCTAAGAACTCAAGGAAGTTTCAACATCTAAGCATTAAATAAAATCTAGCTTTTTCTCAAATCCAATTTAATAGGTACGAAGATAAAATCCTAGACAGACCAACAGATAGTTGATGTTCAATTCATATACACATTTGAATCATTCATAACACTTTTTTCCTTTAATTTGGAAATTAAAACCAATATTTTCAAGTGCCCTAGATATGTCTCCAGATATTTGGTAGAAAAATACGTGTTTGAGTTGTCTCTAATGCAGTCCTGTTTCTCTGGATTCTAGACTACACATGCACGATCAAGAGAGTGCTCTGAGGAGCACAAAGACAGGAACTGAACTATTTGTTTAACAAAATGCTTTAAAATAAACCAGAAAATGTGACAGATGAGCAGAAATTTGTTCTCCAAGTTTATCTTTCAGGCTCTTAAAGAATGGAAATCTTGTTACAGAGATGTTTAAGTGTCCATATGTGCAGTTTGAAGGAAAGAAGAATGTCTTTTATGGAGTGGGACACTGCAAAGAATAGAAAGTGTTTGATTTCATTTTTTCATTTTGCAAATTAGAAGCAATACACATTTTACACAATTTAGCCATAAAGAATTAATTTTTATTAGACTCTAATGTACTGTCACATCAGTTAAGTGCAGTCTCTTCTGGTGATTTTACTGGGACTAAGTTGCTACTAAAACTATGAAACCAAAAACCTAATCTGAAAAACTTCCTGTCAACTGGTGTTAGCAGACAGCACTAACTACAACAGCTACTGTTTAAATTCCAGATCCCTGACCAAATTTATATTGTTTTGAACCAGCAAGAAGTAGAAGGTCCAGTTCGGCTCAGGTCACAAGCGCTTGATGGAGAAAAAACAGCCACACAGTTCTATAGCCTTATAGCTTGAAAACCGTACTATCAATAATCCTGTAATACCCAGACAATGCCTCAGATTCTCTTATTTTTCTTAATAGCCTGATGAACGTATTTCAGCCAGTTTTGAGCAATGCAGCCCACCATTTACTGCCTTTGTACTATCTTTTTCTATTTGTAGATATATTAGCCATTAATATTCTTTCTTAAACTGTGTGATATCAGAAAAATCATTAACCATCCTCAAAAAATAATAATAAATGTGAAACTGAGATGAAATTCGCAAATTGTATTTCATAAAAAGCTCAGGCATTAAAGTATTAATGTATTTTGAACAAAGGGAACCTGAGAGTAAGTAAACTGAGAAATGCCAGGAACAGAAAATTTGAGACCAATATTGTAGTCTTCTTATAGGCTTACTGAGAACTCTCAGTTACCACAACCAGAATTCCTAGGACAGAAATTTGCTCAAACCAGGAAATTTTTATGACAGTATTTCAAAGTATGACCTTTTGCTCTTGAAATTCATAGCTTTAATATTTTCTGTCTTCTAAAGTTCAACTAAGGAGGGTAGCTTTTCCTGTGTACCAGGTTATTGTCATTAACCATGGATTTCTGTCTATAAGCAGGAAATCTGAACCCTGGGAGAACCAAACCTGCACCCTGGAGGAAGAGAGCAGGACCTGCGCTCCAGCAGAAGGAGCTGCCTTCTGCTCCGTGGCACTGGAGGTTCTGCTTTCACGCTCCTCCATTCTGGAGTCTCTCTTATTGCACAGCTTCTTTCGGTTGCTAGAGCAGGAATGAGTAACACTGATAATAAACATTCCTTTGTTACTCATCTGTCCCTTATGGCATTATTATAATAAGATCTTTGTTTGAAAGGTTTTGGTGAGGGTTTCCTGACACCAAGATGCAATTTATGTTTTGAATAGCCGTTTGTATTTTATGTACAAATATTAATAAGAAAAGCTTTCTCTTTGTACCCACTGTACTACTGAGAACTAAAAGAACCGTACTCTCTCTTACCCAAAATTGGATGTAAAAAAAGAACCCTGTTAGTGGGAGCAGGATGCAGTAAAGCTTGTTTCTGCTGACAAGGTACAAGGTATTACAGTCTGACCTCTCATAGAAATACATTTCCACAGCAAATACACAAACTGTTTACAATGGCAGTGATAAAGTGTTTCATGCTCTAGTCTTCTGCCTCACCGCTTAGACCAGCAGCCAAGAGGAAAGCTGAAGCTCCTGGATATTCTGATAGTTCAGAAAAAAATGACCATAGAAGGCAAAGGTCCACTTTAATAAACTGAGTCAAAGGCTGAGTTGGAAATTTTTGTCCTTGTCAAGTTTGTACTTCTTAATAGTTAGGGGATTTGGGTTATGTTGGTAAATATTCAGTCCTTGTGATTACCGCATTCATTCTACTGGAGAGGGGCAGAAAGCGTCAGCTACGTGAGGGCTAGTTTCATTGCACGAGGCACGATGACAGGCACAGAACGAGAGCAAGCTCTGCTTCGAAGATCTGGCCAGACAGGTCTGGGAATGTGAACACTGAAGCACAGAGAAAGATAGCAATTTGCCTAAGGTGAGGCAAACATAGAGCCTTGCAAACAGTGAACAAGAAAATGGGTAATTAAGCTCTGATAGCAGCTCTCTCTGCTGCTCATCCAGCAGCCACAGGTCTACATTTACATGTCTGTTACTTGAATGAAGGCAAAGGAAAAAGTAATTTTCATAATTATGAGGCAAATTCTCCCACTCAGCTAGCTGCCTCCTCTCATCCTGGCACAGTACCCCACTTATCACATCAATAAATAATAAAAAAAAAAAGGAACAGTAGATGTAGCTGAACATATTCATATATATTGGAAACTTTCAGCTTCACTTTTTTTTCCTGTTTTACATCGCTGCAACAACCCACATCCCTGCTGGGCCTTGATTGCAGCTTTAGCTAATTATATTAGTCGAGACATTTTGTCATACAGTGAATCAGATCCTCAACTGATTTAAATGAATGCAGCTGCACTGATGTTAGCGGAGATTTGCCTGTTCTTACCAATTATTCATTATCTCCCCAAAAATGAAAATGCAAACTGCCATACCCTGAAATGCAGTTTTAAACCAAAGGCATATGCCTTTAGTAGCTCTTTCCAATTTGTTTCCTAGAACACACATTGAGAATTCCATTTGCACTCTAGAAAGCACAAAGAAAGCATGCTGGCTAACAAAGATGACATGAACTGTGCCTTCAGTACATTCTCCAGATGCATCTTCCCATAGACATAAAACTTCAAGACTACTGCCACATCCAAATCTATTACATATATCCAAGAAACCAACAAGCACAGAAGGCTGCTAGATGACTAGTCTTATGTACAGGATAAGAGAAACCAGACCAGGGAAGATTACCTCACAGTTATCCTCCAGACAAGAATTCATCGTGGATCGTCACATAGGAACAACCATAAAAATATTATTTTTCTTTGTCTTATACCAGTTCTATTTGGTCTGGAAATGGTCATAAGTTCTGGCATGTCAAAAGATTTACAAAACTAATGAATAAATCCAGCTAGAAGCTTTGAAAGGCTCCAGTGTTCTGCAGCTATTGGTGTTTAGGGCACTGGATGTGCTTTTTCAAATACTATGGCATGAGATAAAAGCAGATGACTTTCCTCAACCAGCTATGGATTTTCTCAGTCTTTTTGCACAGTTGACTGTAAAAATTCTTTATCTATCAGCACCCAAACATCCAAATTCTTTCTGGCAACATTAACGCAGGTTAAATTTCAGCTGTCACTCTGCCTTGTCCCTGATGCCTAGAGATGCATCCTTATAGACCCACTCATTTTCTGTAGCCTTATACCTTCTGGAAACAAAAAAAAAAAAAAGGCAGCCTAATGGAGGTTTATTTCTGCTTTGGCATGTAGCTTGAACTTCATAGATCAGATATTTAATGACTTGTTTTCCACAGCATTGCTGGCACCAGCCTTGCTGCCACCGCCTATGTGTTTGTGCAGAGGTTCCTCAGAAATGCTTCGTAGCTGGCAAAGCTGCAGGAGGTGGCACATGAATCTCGCAGAGGGAACGCAACTCCCACCCCGCACGGAGCCCGAGCCCGGCTTGGGGCCGACCCTTGGCACGAATCCGGGCTCAGCGTGTGTGTTCTCCCACTGGGAGCACAGAAACAGCTCGGAGAGATGCCGCGGCTTTTCCAGCCCCTGCACAGACACTGCAGTTCGCCCGTGTGTGTGCCGCCGCTGCCCGCTGTTTTGCGGAGGAAGCTCTTGGCCCTTGGCTTCAGCAGGAGGGAGAGCAGCCCCCATCAGCAGCGCCGGCTCCTCGCCCCCCGGGAGTCGGTGCCTTCTCACACTGACGGGGGCCTTGTAACGGGAGGGAGAAGAGGCTGCACCTGCTGCTCCAGTTACTGCTTTGTTAGCAGAAAGAATTCTCAAGCGTTTGGGAACAAATCCTTCTGCCTGTGCTGGCTCTGGCACTTTCTAGATACCAATAAAAAAAAATTGCAAATTTTTCAGGTGACTAGCACAATATTTTTCCCTTTCCTTTCAATTTTGTCAATACCAGTGTTCGCAGCCCTTCTCGGGCACATCGAATTAATTAATAACAACCCATAATAGTCATCTATACCTTTTCCCCATCTTATTCCTTTCTCAAGGGAAACCATTAAAGCCAATCCTTCCTACTGTAACTAAGCTGAGAAAATATTTTCCTCTATTCTTTCCTCTGACGTGCTTACACTCTTAGCCCCTGCTGAGAAAGACTATATTTACGAGACCGCTATTTTTTTTTTTAATGGCGGTTTTGCTAATTTTTCCATCATAAATGCAGATGATTTTGAACAGTGCAGTGTTCAGTTGCCTGATTGTGAAACTCTAATGGTAATAGGATTATTCATGCAGGCACTCTCCATATTATGCAACAATTGCATAATCGCAGCCTGAATATTGCCTTAGGTTCCAGCTCCAGTTTCTCCAAATCTCCTCTTCCCACCCTGTTACAAGTGTTCATGATGCATGCAGCTATGGCAAAAATTCCCTCCAATAAGTACTGCAGACAAAGCATTGAAATTTGGATTCTCCCAGCTTTCTAATGCACTTCTCAGCACTGGAGCTCTAGAAGCTGCTTGATGCTATTTGAGGGGGGGTTCTTGTTTGGTTGCACAGCTGGTTTTGTTTGGGTTTCTTGTTGTTGTTTGCTGAAAGGAACAGAAATGGCAAAGACAAAACAGTTTCCCCCAGTTTCTTCCTGCAAGTGAAACAGTTTGGTTTTATAGCAAACACAAATGGAAGCGCAGCTGTTCAAAATGGATTTCTAGACTTTGCTATTCTGAAATGGAAAGAAGAAAGCAAGGTGATCATTGCTGCTTTTTCTTTGCATCTCAGACTTTCCTTTTAGTCACTGCTCTAATCATTTTACTACTATTCTAATAATTACATTGTTTCTACGTGGTCAAAAGGTGAATGAAAACGTTCAGCGTTTGGAAGGCGTATTGCTCTGTAGGGACCACGACTCATCATCCATACTAGAAACAGTAGTAAAATTAGAGACCATCTGGCCTATTTACCTGCTCACGGAGAAGCAACGGTCCCCAGGCCAGCTGGAGCTGTGTTTGCCAGCATTTTGGAAGTCCCCAAAGCTGAAGTTAATGACCAGATGTTAGTGGAAGCTTAGCATCACCACCTCCACACACCCTACACCTTTCTGTCACAGTTTCAGTTGCCTTTGGGTGCACAGAGCATGGAAAAACTGGCCTTAGATACTCTTTGAGCCCTGTTTCAAGTCCGCTTAGAATAAGCTGATTTTGCAGAGTGGTAGAGAAGGGATGGAGCGTGTCCGTGAAACAATGTCTGTGACAGTAAATCCAATCTGAATCTCATAAATATGCTCGCTACTTTGAGAGCTGCATGTTTGAAAAATGATCAAAATTCAAATGCTGTATACTCTCAGGCTCTATCTGTATTAACATATTTTCAGGTTTTCTCTGCAATATCAGTAGCGAGTGTCCCAAGTCTAGGCTCTCCTCTGTCTTTCCAATGCTATGTCCGCCTTTCTCTCCCCACCCCCCCACCCCCTTCTTTTTCTTCTGTCATCTATATTTCAGAGCTAGGAAAATACAGAGGATTTCAGTGTATGTAGTCACTATATGCTGGCTCAGTGACACAGATTCCTTCAAGAGACAATATTATCACATATATTGTAGCACTTCGTGAATGCACTTGGCACCCAGCACAAGCTGCTGAAATGGGGAACTTGAAGCGGGGCTAGAATGTGCCTGATGCTGGAGCCAAACCCCTCAGATCCACTGGTCTTTGAGAAACAGGATGCTAATCGTTGCCTGATGTACCAGAAGGCTGCAACTACCAAACGTAGACTTTTCATGGCACGGACAGAACTGAAAGCTGCATGGCATTGCCTGCCCCCAGGCAGCCTCTTCTGCCACCTGACATCCAGGTAAAGGCTGAGGAAACCGAACTATTAATAGGTACTGCAGGCATTAATAGGCACTACAGGTTTACATTTCAGATGGTTTCCATATTATTTTCTGAGCAAACTGTAGACTTCAAATATCCAGTAATGTTAATTTGACCTCTTTGCAGATTTTTTTTTTTCCCCTTATATCCTTGTTAGTGTCAGAATAAGAGACATCCACTTCTCTCCTAGCCCACAGAACCAGTTATTTCATCCTACTAGGTAGGCTACCAGATTGGTCAGGCACAATTTGCCCTTGGTAAATCTATTCTGGCTGTTCCCAATCATCATCTTGTCCTAGATGGAACTGAAGGTGGTAAATACAAAATGGTGCACCGGTGACAGATTACAGCCCACAAAGATTCCTGAGGACTATACATAATTATTACAGTGACAAGGGTACAGATGACAAATGCAAGATATGAAATTTCAAGTATAACACTCCTAGAGTCCATTAACTTCCCCCAACACACTCAAATCCCAGGAAATTGTCAGTCTGCATGCCTTTTACGTACATGGAGAATAACACAGATGATCATATATTTCCTATAGCAACCACTGTTTGTTAGAGTAATACATTCCCAATCTCAGAAATTCCATCCTAATACAAACCAGACCATATCAGTAAATGCCAATAGAAACTCCGCCTTCTCTCCATTTCAATTACTTCCAAATGTGCACAGTTTATCTGAAGGTACATGGGGCATCTCTGCATCTCCCCATTTGGTAGTGCTTAAGCAAGAAAAAGACGAAATACTGGCAGTGACATCATTTTAACAGGGAAAACGCATTAGTAACTCCAAAGAAACTTGTCTGAGTGTTAAGTCCTGACTTTACTCCTTTCTCAATGCTTACAGCTTCCTTTGCTCAGGCACGCTTCTTGTTAGATTAAGGCTGAGAGATTTCAGAAGCTGGCCAGTAATTTAGTGAATTGGAAAGCATTTTATGTATCAAGTCATATTGCCCTTTTTTGTCCTCACAACTAAGCTGGTACATTCTTAAAAATATGTGGTGGCTGTGCGTACCTAAGGACTGATCTAAAGCTCTTTAGAATCAGTGGGAAGGATTCCATAAGGAGGCATTGGACTAAGCCCCACCCTTGCTCAAGCAATGACTTCTTCTGTGTATCACAGGATTTAGGCATATGCCAACTGTGTATGTTAAAGTTATAGATCTTCTATACAGAAATGTGTGAAAAACTTTCAGCTGGCTAAAAGAGAGAGGCCCCATGTGGCAGGCAAGTCTATAACGGAGTAGGCAAATGGCTTTTTCCTCCATCTTCCAAGTCCCTACTCCAGAAGGAAAAATAAAAAGTATGTTGGTTGCCATAAAGAGACATGGGTTTTACTCTCTGCATTTTAAGAAGCTCTTAAAGGTATTTTCCTCTCTTACTGGTTTTGCGACTCCTGGAACTATTCCTCTCTATACTTGGTCAAAGGGGCTCTGTTCTAAAGAGACTTCAGTTCTGGAAAAAAAAAATAACATGCTGAGCTGGAAAAGTGAAGGACGGCAAAAATGAGAGCGAAAAAACTCACATGGTTATAGCTATAAGGGGAGCTAGTCAAAAAGTAGTCTCCAATTCCCAGGAAATATGCCTCTTCTGGAGTTTGGGTTTGGACAAATTTGAGTTGACAGCAAGATGTGTTCAAAACCACGTTGTTTCCATAGAAAATACGTTCTCAGGATCCTGCAGCTGCACTGACTGACTTAAAGAAAATAAGCTTTGTGATTCTCAAAACTGATGGATTCTAGACAGACCTGCCAGGAGGTCAGCCCTGAAGTCACAGATGCTGGACAACTATTCCCACGTTTTCAAGTTTTCACCCATGCTCTGCAATGGGAAGCCGCCCAGTGGTGTAGCCAGGGCTCTAGCTGGGTGACACAGAGCTGGACCTGCAGGGGCTGCTGTGGGCCCTTCCCACTCAGGACAGAGCTTGAAGTTTCTCCCAAGGCACCCTCAGAGACAAAAGTTGCAGGCCTATGCCCAGGCTCAGACCAATCTGCTTAGATTCCAAAGACTTCACTTTTGGGGCAAAATCTTAGGACAGCCAGTTTTCCAAAGGTAAGTATCAAGTCCTATCAAGGTTGCTGCTTCTGGGGTAACCTGGATGGGATGCCCCTGGCTTCTGCGGTCCTAGCTTCAGAAAGGTTTCATCAGACTCACAATCAACTGGGCAATCTTTATGAATATGAGAAGTATTTTGATTCCACAAACAGTCTTTTGGCATTTCTGTGTACAAGAAAACTCCTTTTGTCTGAAATAGCTCTAGCTTTATTTCTTACTTTCCTCCATGAACCAGGTGTAAATAAGCTTAAGTTTTACCCATCATCCTTGACAGCTGATGGATCACAAGCAAAAATCATATGTATTTAATTTAAGATCTATTCCATCAGTTCTAGTACAATTGTTTTGTCTTTTATGCATGTATTGTACTGCATTTATATTAAATATATTTCAGTTCATGAAATGAATTCATGAGACATCTAGCGAATGGCTATGCTTTGCTCCCAAGATTTAATTAAGACCTGATCAGATAGCAGGTTGCATCTTCCACGCAAATATAACTACTGACCAGCAAAGTAATTTATGAATATAAATGCCTCTTTCTACCAAAGTGTGTTCTTTCTAACAGGTACTATTGTGGTCTCTGAAACATAGCAAATATGACACTAGATCCTATCTCCACTTTATACATACAAGTATGTGACAATACCCTCATGTATTTGTAGCAAAACCGTAAAAGCAGGGCATAGGAAAGTTTACACAGGAATGAAATGCTTTACCAGGAACAAATGAGAAAGTGGAGTCCGAAGGAAAGTTTTGAGTAATGAGAAAATACTAAGAGGAAAAAAATTTCATGTGGAATGTTTAATTATTTTTTCCAAGAAAAGATTTAGTGCCATGCAAAACATTTGGTATGTATTGTAAATAATTATTTGGAAGTGTAGAGATTTGTTCAGTTTCTCAAAATTTAATTTCTGGTGCTTGTTCCTTATTTTCAGTTCACACCAAAAACTATTATGAATTTTACAATGAGTGAAACCTTATGTTCTGTCTCATTATGATATTCCATTCCTCAAATAAATCCAAGTATAAAATTTCTATAAGCTATAAAAGCTTTAATGAACCTGTTGTAGTGTCAGTGTGTTTGTTTCACAGCCCTGTACACTGAGATTATTCTCTGACTAAACAAAGCTGAAAACACTGATGAAAAATACTAGAAGCCTTTCAAGCAGCACTGGTCTACTGAAGCGATTAGGGCACTGTACCACTGCAGAAATGAGTTTTCCAAAATACATTGCAAAATTTGTACAACTTTCAATGATACAAATAGATACTATGTGGCTACAAGCTCCATTTATCACAAAAAAAAAGTCTGAGTTTGTCTCAGGATTCTTAGTTCATTTTAAAAATAAATGTGTTTAATTCTTTTAAAAGTTAAAAGACTGCAAAGGTAAAACACACCTATTCCTCTTGATTTATTTTCAAGAATTCTTTTCTGTTGATTACTATTACATTTTTTCAGATTTGTGTAAACCAAAATCCATAATATAGTCACAAATACTGCTCTTAGTCTCTGCAACCGGGAGGAGAGCACAGAGAAGATACACGAAGTACCCCAGCGCTGAGGCTGACTGCATTCCCCACCTATGCCATAGTCCAGAGTAGTTTACAAGCTGCTTTATCAGCACTGACTGGAAGACTTCAAACTACTGCCTGCCTCCTAACAGTATACAGCCGAGGATTTGTTTACAGCAATGGATCTCTCAGACAAGATTCCACCTATTTTTTCAGTATAAAGGACCTAGAGAATCCAATCCGTTGTTTTTCCACCACAAAGATAAATTTAATTGGCAGCTATTCTCCCAAAGTTGAACACTCATAGTTTTACACTTGAATTTGTAATTTTGACTAAATGTGTTAATATTCCCTTGTTATCACTGATCTGAAACCTCTAGGAGGAATATAATAGTTCCAGTTCTGCCTCTCTTACACTATCAAACTAGACAAACTCTCAACTAGTGGTGCAAGTTAATGATCTAACAAAAGTTTCCATAGTCTACACAGTTGTCTACAGAAAAATGGATTAAAATTCAGCTTCGTCATTTAGGCTATCACACACTCATTAGTTTCTACCTAATTACAAAAAGAAGTCAGAGGAGAGCCTGAAGATGAAAAGTTCTAATGTGCTTCAGTTTCAGAACTGTATACTTATATCCAACACAAAACATTTGTCCTGGCACCTGAAAGCCGTGGCTTAGATTCTGACATATGTACTATCTTAGAAGATGGGCTATCTGGACAAGAAAGGCCTGTTCATTTCTTTAAGTAAATAAACAGAAAAAAACAGTAGATTGACTTCAGAGCAATGGAGCCATGATATACAGTCATCTACAGAAAGTTAGTGAACCTGGTAAATGCTTGGTCACTAAGAGGATGGACATTAAAAATTGAACCATATAGACAAAATGAAATAAAAAAGCTTTTACTTTTAATGGAATACCCTTTTGCCAATTATATAAGCAAGGTCAGCATGTAATGGGATAAAACCCTAGATACACAGGAAAGAATAAAATTTTTACCATCAGGATAACAGTTACACACTTCAATTTAACAAAATTGAATGAATGCTTAAAGTCCAATTCTGACCTTCTTAGAGTGCAGCCACTATTGACTTCAACCTGCAGTATTTGGCTTGTAAAATGCTTTTGTCCTTTATACACACTTGGTTTTGCTGTGTGTACGTATATAAACCACCTGAGCTTGCAGTGACATACTGCAGGTGCTACTATAGTGTTAGGCACCGGATTATGGAACTGAACTGAGATCCCCATTTTCTCTGCTGCAGGTTACTCAGAACAGATTTTTCTCCTATACAGGCAGTGACTGATACTCAGCTCAATTATCAGATTCAATAGTAAAACTTGGGTAGTCTCCTTCCTAAAAGAGAAAAAAATTGGATATCCTCCAGAAAATACATTATCCTTTTTTCTGTTCATCAAGATCTTATTCCTCCCCAGCACTGTTACAACTCATTGTTGTACTGCTTCGCATCTCTGAAAGAAGTGTCTAAACCTTTCTGTTTATATATCACAAGAAAGATCTGCATTTTTTTTTTCAGTTTGTGAAATTAGAATGAATTGGTTTGAGGTTGAAATGCTTCAAATCCATTGTCATTTACAGTTTCTTGACCCTTAACAAAAAAAACTGTTTCCAGTTTAGATCCCTTCAAAGAGAGAAAGGGGAACCTCATTAAGTTTACAAAGCTCAACCTCCTTGCTTTAAAGAACCGTGGAATAGTTTCTTGGGATTTGTTACAAGTACTTAACAAAGATGTGTTAATTATCTGATCTAAGTTTACATTTGTTTTATATTCATTTTGTGTAGGCGGTAGCATATTCATTTCATGCTGCCGCCTTAAAAATGGTTATTGAAGCAGCAATTGAGGTTCAAACCAATTCAAGTCAACTTTATGCTGAACACATGGCTCAATAGCATAGCCCAGTCCAATACACTCCACATGAAGGAAAGACAATGACAACGGAGAATGAAAATACCTCATCCAATGTTGGAGATTTCTTTAGAGTAATTGCTAATACCTGTCTGCAATAATTATCCAAGGAGAGAATTTTCTACTGAGTACAAAGCTTGTTGATTTTCACTAAGATCTACGTGTATAGCTCCCTGGGGTGTTTTGAAAATTATTCATTTCAGTGCCAATAAAAATCTTTGTACATTTTCTGTTCGCCTAAATAGCAAGCTATGAGTTTGTTTAAACGGGTACTGGGCTTAATGGAAGTTTACAGAGATCATACTTGCACTCCCAGTGTCCAGACGTTACAGTACCACAGAAGGCAAGTGGCCATGTCAGCAGGTTTTCGGGTATTAGTCTCCTTCCGAGAAAAATTATTGCACTGCAGGACACTAGAGACAGCTGTGAATGTTTTCCTTCATATGAGGTAAGGACAACTGAGGAAAATAGATGAGATTTTTCTTCATTTCTGTCAAAGTCCATATACAAAGAAAACATTTCATTTCTGAACAGGGTATGAAGCAACCTGTCTAAAATAAACAAGTCTGGCTTAAAAAAAATAAAAATCAGGTATCAGATGGCAAGGACTGCTGCTAGCATCTATAAGAAATGATTCCATAGAGTAGGTAAGGTACATTTGAAATGACAGGACAAGATAAATATAGCTGTGTGTTACCAACTTCCACTGACTCACAGAATATCAAATCCAAGTGTAATGTTTTCTTCTGTTGCAGTTGGTCTAAAACAAGCCCTTCTATGACCAAATATTTAGAGGAAACGGGTGGGAAAAGGTATAATTCTACTGATGAATAACTCGCTTGTTTTTCAAACTTGGTGATCTCAATTAAAATTCCTGCTTCGTGAATGAGTTAATTGTTTTAACTTTCACAACCAACAAACCCAACCTGTGCCTTAAGAGTTCTATGGCAAGGAACCCTTATTTCAGGGTTACTGGAAAATACACACAAAAGTAAGTTCCCCGCACACATCGGGAGGACAGCAGATTCCACAACAAACCTTCTAGGGATACTTGGTGTGTTGTTGCCTATATGCGCCCCCTCATGAAACCAGTGGTTTTGTTGCAGCTGGACTTCACATTCTGACAACGCCAAACATTTTGCACATTTTCAACAGCAGTGCACATCTGAATGCCCACAGCCCTGACTCGGAGCTTTGCAGATCAAAATCAGCCCCCAGGCACAAAATCTACTTTTGTGGTAGTGAATGACCCAGGCTAAGAGCTCTCTGGTCATGCAGTGAAATACCTGTTCTATCTGCCTATATCACATCCACACGTAAAGAGCTTATGAAGACGAACAAGCCTGATAATTAGCTATAGAAGCATTACTGATACTGTCTTATAACAACTCTATAGTCTATTTTATGTACCATACCAGAAATGTCCGTGAAGATGAACTACAGTTTCAGCTCATAAGGTGTTTCTGGGTGGATATTCCAAAGTGCTTGAAATTCCAGGTTTAGACATGGAGTTTAGAAAACCGAAAAGGTGACTAAGCCAAGGTTTGTAAGTACCCACACACAGGTAAAAGGCTCTCTGCAACAAACAAAAGCACAATAAAATCACTGCAAGATATCCTGGGGGCAGAGTCTCATTTGTGGTGAAACAGCACACGTTTCCCGCAAAG
The DNA here is from genome assembly GCF_964106895.1 of Numenius arquata. NCBI lineage: Eukaryota > Metazoa > Chordata > Aves > Charadriiformes > Scolopacidae > Numenius > Numenius arquata. The sequence goes on along the minus strand of NC_133585.1, from coordinate 8,811,311 downwards.
GCGGCAAAAATGAAGGTACTGAAAGAGATGTCATGAGAAGACTCTTCTAAAAGATTGCACCAGCTTCAGATTAACAACAACAAAATGGAAAGGGATGCTGCAATTTAAGGCTCTCTTCTAAATAGTAATCTATGAAATAGCTCAATCCCTATTTATTCGAAACTTGAGGGTGGCCAGCTTTGTACAAGAGTTGCTCTAAGGTGTGCGGAGCCTGCAAACAAGTTGTTTGAAACACCACAATAGCCTGAGACTGTTTACATATGGGGAAGAAATGACAAGGAATCTGCAAAGAACAAGTTGTTCCATGAGCACTGTTGCTAACTCCATCTGGTTTCCACTGGACTCATATCTTCTAGTTGGTTGACTTTTAACTGAATATGTGTGAGCTCACCCTAATTAAACATCCAGTAAGTGCTAGTTGGAAAAAAATCTTCTATTACTCCTTGTTTGAAAATAGACAATCCAGACAGGAAAGAAGCTTTAGTTGAGGAGGGGGTTCTCTAGTGCCTGAAACTCCAAAAGATGCTTCTTTTTTTCCCCCCAAGCAGTTCATAAATTGCTATCCTATGTAGATTTTTTACTTCAGTAAGAATTTAAGTGATCCTTATTTTCTCCACTCCCTGCAGTGGGTACACTAATAAGATATTTACTTTCCAGGAGAGCTTTTTTCATTACTTATTAGGAATTTAATATGATTAAGAACTCTGTTCACAAAAACGTCTGGTTCAAAAAGAGAAGATAGGTAAAGATGCTTACATAAACCTTATTTCCTTAGGAAATCAGGATTCAAATAATAACCTGAGGGACTAGGTAAACTTGGAATTCACAGTGGTTTCCCAGCTGATTAGTGAATCTTATTTCAACATTCCTCATGGTGGAAGAACAATTGTCTTGGGAAAATCCAAATATTATTTCCATAATTACTGCACCACTGTCTCCTCCTTAAGGAGTATATGATCTATGCAAACAGAGAAAGGAGGAAATATTACCTCTACTTTACAAACACACAATTCTGACACTGTAGCCATTTATGATACAGATTTCTCTGCACGCCTGGGGACGTGTGGCTTAATGTCCGAGCTCAGGTGTCCAGATCTCCATGCTAATACCGTAAGCACAAAACCATTTTTCCTCCTGGACATACTGAGGGATACGTGAACTCTTCCATGTGAGTAATCTCAGCAGGGAAAGGTGATACATCTGTGCAGTGGAACATGGTACCTGGCAGACTGCCAGCAAACCCAGCACTGGGGATTCTGGATGTCATTTATAACAGAGAATTTAGGCCCCCTGGTTAGGTTCCAGATTTTTCTCACTGGGGACTGCAACGAGAGAGAGAGACTAAGCAAAGACACTGCTATGTGTGGGTGAAAGATAAAGGCACAGTCACTTTTTGCGTGCTTGAAACGGTGCTCCACTACATTTATAATGACAACAAAAAACTATTGGAAAGAAAATTTTGCTATATTGGAAAGAAAATTTTGCTATATTTCCTTTTTAATTTATGGAACTGTCAACAGAATAAACCTAAGCTTTTATTATGGGCATATTCAGAAGAGTACCAACGTGACAGCTACTGCGATCTATTTTAGAGAATAACTCAGCTCTGAGATAAAGCAAGAGCATACCTTCTAAATGTTGCCACGCTCTTCAAGTAAAAACCTTACTCAGTATAGATTCCTGGCCACATAGTATTCCCACTAAACTTGGGTTCCTTTTCCCCAGCTCGTAAGTGGTTTTGTTTCTTTTAAAATGAGTAAAAGCAATAAATATACTATGAAACTATGAAGTCTACTAGAAGGACTTCCATTGATTTCAAAGGGATCCAAATCAAACCCTGTTTTGCTACCAAGCATAATGTACCTTGCTATTTACACCAGAGAATACAAATAAAAAAATGACTAATGAGTAGAAAAGAATGAAAAAGTTTCCTGTCCTGACTTTTTTATACAGCCAGAGAGATGTGTAAACAAAAAAGGAAAAAGAAGGTGTTACTTCATTCTGAATGGAAAAAAGCAGAATTAACTCAGGGTGGTTCCACTAATTATCTGCTTCAAAAGGAGTGAGAATTATGTAGCCCTAGGAATTTTCCAAGGTATGAGCCCTAGAACAAACTACAGTAGTTAATTAGCTGGCCCCATAAACTGGAACCAACAATCAGTTAGGGGGGAGTAAATTTAAGGTTAATGACTTATTTTGTTGCTTCTGCCTTTTTATCACTTAATTGCATTAACTTAAAACCTGTTTTTAAGTGAACATCTCCTAAAAATCTCATCTTACAGCTTAAATGGCTTCTAAATGATCTATCCCAACACAGTACATCCAATTCCAACAGGCAGTTGGAGAGAGTAGTTCCACCCTTCTGATGCTCTACTTACTGACACAAGGCACAGGGAGGGAGAGACAACTCGGCATCCTTCTTCAGAGCTTCATGGGTGGTTTTGGAGATTACAGACCATCCCGGACATTAGCTTGGGACTGCCTGTTGGCTGGTGATGAGAAAGCTTCCCAATAATCACAAGAACACCAGTGCGGTGCCATCATCTTCACCCATTGCGGGGATAAGCAGCTTCCCAAGGTACCAAGCAAGTGTAAAAGCAGTCCTCTTTTTCCCAGTACTACTGTTGTGATTAGAACCAGGAAAATTATTGTTACAAAATAGTATCAATTATATAGAGCGCATGCAGGAGCCTAAGAACGATAGCCCTCATAGCATAAAGAACAAGCGATATGCAAGGAGGTGACTCCTAGTCCTGATTGTAGTGTACTTTCTTCTCACTTTTTCCTCCAGTGAGAAATGGCTTCCTTACTTCCTACAGGTTTATGCAGAATGAGCGCAATTTTCAAAAAAATTATTAAGAATTACAAGAGATAATAGATGTTCAAATGCCACTTTTGGTCCTTAAATCTGTTACTTTGTAATGGGGAAGAGTGAAATCAGACAGTTGTCCCTATCAGGACCACCAGCGGAGACTGTAGAGCAGAAATGAAGAAAATCCTTTATCTGCTTTTTCCATTTCTGAAGCTGCATTGGCCAGCTTCCATCACATTAGTAACAGCAAACAGTGATGTCACTTTGCACTGTCTCCACCCTTCTGCCCCAGTCTTCAGGGAGGACGTTCTGCTACTGGGAATTCACAGATCAGTTTTAGAAACCTGCTTTCCCCAAGAGCTAAAACCCACAGTTTTCTATTTTTATCTCCTTTGTGTCTGAAAGAGAAGGAAGATGCAGATGCTGCCTATAGTTAAAGAAGTCTTTTCCATGCAGTCTGTCAAAACTTCTCTAGGGACTAACTCCCTGACACAAACAACTTCCATAGGTACAGAAGGAAGCCAATGCACATTTTCTGTCTGTTCCACACAATCCTTGCAACAGCTGCTGTTTTTCGGTGGAAACAAAAAGCTATTAGGTATCTCTAAGTAAAATAGACAGGGAAATCCCAGAGCCAATCTTTAACAAGATACATTAGACACAGTTAATCACGCTCTCTGAAAGCTATATAAGCAAGTAAATATATGCAGAACAGGCTGAGCATTTGTTCCTCACTCTGGGCATCTGCTTTTATGCGTTTTAGGGAAAACTCCAGGAAAATTCTATGTTGAGTCACAGTCCTGAATCCTTTCTACCTTCTTAGGGCAGTATCCTCATTTTGAATCTATTTTCACTCAGTTTTAGAGGATCCTAAAAGAAATTAATCTCGTGGTGCCACCGTGCAATATGGAGTTAACACTGTGGCACTTGGTCCAGGCACAAGCATAACCACCAGCAATTAATTTGTAAACTTGGCAAACTCAGTTAAACCCTCTAATACAAGTTCTTTCTCTGCAGTTACACCCAGGACGCGATATTTCTATCAGTGATGCGTTCTGGGACATAGTTTTACATGACGACATCCATTTTTAAGCCCATCTGAAACTGCCGGGTGTCCTTTTTAAACAAGATCATCTCACTCCCGATCCAGGACGAGTGCCACCTACTGGCAGCAAGAGCTGTTTCTATTTGCTTAATTAAATTAATCAGGAATTCTAACCTGAGTTGCTGTTGTTTCAGACAGCTTCACTTTAAGTCCAAATGGTGAAAACAGGCTTCAAGGAAAAAGGAGCATTTCAAAAACCCGGAATGGTACATGCCAGATTTTCATTAAAGCCTGCCTGCCCACAACGCTGCTGACTGATGAAGAATTTCCTAGCACCACCACCACCAGTCACTCTACCAACATTTTCTGCAAAAAGATAAGCAAATCAGACAAAAATATTCACCCTCTGTGGATAATCAAGTATTGAATTCAAAAGGTGCATTAGAAAGAAAAGAAATCAAAAGGTAAGAGCCAAAAATCTGTAGGAATATGTCTAAATCTGGAAAAAACCAACAAACGTCTATATAAAGGAAACCGAGTGTTACAGGATGAATAAAAATGCCACTGCATTGTAAAAATTCAGCTGCGTGGATTCATCAAAAAGTCTCCTGGAAAAGATTTTCGATAAATTACACCTCTGCTCTGTATACAAGCTTCATAAATGAAGTATAGGATTTTAAGAGACATTTTCTCTTTCTTTTGTCAGGTCTGGAGTCATTAAACAGAGATTAGCTGGATAAATAGAGGAAGTGATTTTTAAACTGTTTGCAAACTTAATGTGAAGAGCCCAGCCTTGCAAATTATCACGTCTAATCAGAGATGCACGCTTCACTGCTCCAGTAATTGTACTAGTATTAGTCAAATTCTTGTTGTCTCCTCATTAGCCATGAAAAGGAGACTCAAGATGTACTTCATTAGAGTATCCTGAATATAAATTGTTAGTGTAAGGAGGAAGAGATGTATTACTGCACTGTATATAGAAAGAAAAATATTAAGAACATAAAACATATTGAAACACTCTGGTGTTATGCTGAATATATGACTTTAACAACCAAACCCCTCTTCTCTCTTTTCATTGTTATTGTCTTGATCCCCTCTTTTATTTGCAATGAGACCATAGTACTTGAAAATGTAATTTACAACCAATGCCATTAAAAAAAAAAAAAAGTGTGGTGTATTATGCAGCCTTTCCTATTTCCATAGCCAGAAGAATGCAGCTTAATCAAAAACTGCGACTTTAGTAGAGACGTTTGGTAAATTCTTGACTACTGGCTAACAGGTAAAGGTGATCTAACTCACATTAAATGTAGATCAAATCAAAAGTTTGGTTCCTTTGATCAGCAAAGCATTTAAGTACATGCTCATGCCCTTCTTTATTCAGCAATGCCCTTAAGTACATGCCTCTAAATCAAGAGAATTTAAACACATGCCTAACATATGAAGCATGTGCTTAAGGGAATTGGGGTTTGAAAAATCCAGCTTGAATACGATTTCCAAACAGGTCTATTAAAAGGGTAAAATTGAAAACATTTCTAAGAATTTCAGTAGAAACAGAGGCAAAGCAAGTTTTTATGATTTGTTTTTCAATAGCTGTTTTTGTTGGTGTGAATCCGAGTCTGGAATATGTGTGTTACTCAACAATAGCTGCAAATGAACTAGGCAGGTCACCAAAACGCTACCAATAAATGCTTTCTACCTCTCTACTTTATCACAGGTTAAAAAGAACCAAAAAGCAAATAACATGCAAAAACATACCCTTTCACTCCTTGAACTGCACACAACACCAAATCATCACGAAATCAGATGTCTGAAAACAAAAATCTAAGACAAATCTTGTCTAGCATTCATCTGTGTGGAAGACTTGGCATGAGGGCAGTAAGTAATTCCAAAGGGGAGTTAAGTCTGTGATGTATTGTCCAGTAGCTCTGCCTACTGCAAGAAAACAAACTGGATTTCTAAGCCTGAGGCTTGATCCCCATTCAGTTGTGTGCTCTCAGAACACAGCAATATCACCGAACTTTAGCTCTATCCCTCAATAAAAGATTAGAATCTTCATTTTACTATTACCTACTATAATTTACACAACATGCAGGAGCTCAGCATGGAAAGGAACCTATCTTGCTTGGTCAACATATCCTGGACCAACAAAAAAAAAAATAATTCTGAAATACTTCCTGGTGCCTCTTTGAACGATATTAAAACACTTCAGCAACCTTTCATACAGAATTAATTAACATAAAAACCAGCCTCCACAATGCAGCAGAGCCCTAAAGTGGTTTCTGGAATTTAATTAGGCTAACCTTCTTTTCTCTACATTGGTACCACTCTATAATAAGTGCAAATCATTATTAATTCCTTTGGTGTTCACTGTAATAACATTAATCATGATGAACTCTTTTGGTAGTAAAGTGTATGTAATATGTAATTCCATAATAATTTAGCATTAACTTGAAATTAATTTATAAAATATACTATTTGTCACCACACACTGAACATTCATAAAATTCCTTATCGTCATTAGTATTAGGATAACTTGCATAAAAAAAAATACATTGGCCACAGACTTAAAAAGTTCATAAATACATTTGGGAAACTCAGAGATGTTAGTGATCGCTTATGTAGCAACTTTTCCTTTCAAAACTATATAGTAGGGTCATTTTAAGAAGTAATAAATGGATCACCTATTGTGGAAAACACCTTAATCCTATTTCATTACTAATATTTGTGCAACACAGATTCTAGTTTAAAGCTGATTAAAGTCTGGAATTTAAAAGAGTTCAAGGATGTGTAGTAAAGGATAACTTAGCCAATTAAATGATAAGAGAAACACATGTAGAAAGAATTCTAACTGTAATTTGGATGTATTGAAATAACCAAGTGACATGTACTGCTTTGTACCCAAGAGCTAACCACGTAATTTATGATAGTGGGAGATAGTAGAGGGTGAATTTGTTAGCTTTTGTTAAATTATTCTTACTTTATGGAGCGACCATGAAATGTTGAGAGGTGGTTTGTTTCATCAGGAAAAATTAGCAACACAGGGTTACGGGCCAGATCACACCTCATTGAAGCAAATAGCTTTGACCACACTCTTTCACCAAAGATATTACAACTTAAATCACTGTCTCAAAGCAAGGACAAATAGGAAGCTGCCCACTAATTAAAATTATCTGGGCAGAATAGTTTAGTTATACATAATATTGGGGAAAGTTGTGGAGAGCAGGCATTTCAGTGCAAACAGAAAATGAAAGGGAGATCAAACCCAGTTAGAGTGATTGTTGGTAGTGGATCCCCAAAAGAGCTGTGATACAGAGTTTTTTGGTTCAGCACTAGTTGAAAAACCCGATTATTTGAAGCAAGAAAATTGTTTCCCAATGTCTTTGACTTCTCTGGGACTTGAAATAAATCTAGAACTTGCGTATTGTTTGTAAATAAGCAATTTAGCATCAGAGAAATTCTCCTGATCATCAATTCTCTCTCCCTGTTAGACCAGCCTAAAGGACACTAAATTTTCACCAGCGTCCTCAGGCAGGGATTTCTATGACTGTGTGAAAAATACAGCACAGTGATTTCCAATAGATGGGCTTTGCAGCTTGCATATAAAGGAGAGGAAGATACCAAATAAAAGTGCTTGTCAAGTGGCATATCTTGTTGCTACAAATGGCAAAGTGATTAAGTTTAAGATGCTATCAGACACTGAACGTATACAAACATCCTCAGTGAGCGATACTAATGGAAAAACAGTTTTGTCTTTCCACAGATGATTTGTTTTCATTACTGGACAATGCAAAATCTCTGTATTAAAAATTCACAAAGGATGTATTTGGAATCCTTTTATCTGTCTGTCTTAAGTATTTCTAAGGTGCCAATCACTATATTATCTAAACGCATTAACAGCGTGGCTGGCTTTTACTAAATATAAAGAGAGATTCCAAAAAGAATTTGAGATCAAAACACCTTCTTACCCAGCCACAGAAAGCCCTTCTCAGTGCTGGGAAAGGCTTCTCACGACAGCTCTGAGGAGGTGCCATTTGCAGGGCCCAGCAGCTGATGGGAACACATTTACTTATCCAGCCTACAGCTCTGCACGCATTCTGAAATGACTTGCATTTTTGGTTTTGGACGACGCCGTAGCTGATGTAAACTGTGTGTGATAGTGAAGCAACAGAACATGTAAGCATATGCTACGAGTGGGAATGAATTTAAGCGTGTGTTTATACACTTGGCTGAATCAGGCCCCTCATCACTTGGGCAGATCTTCAATGTATTTTATATCAGCCTTACCTCAGCAGAGTTCTCTAAGTTGGTACGAGTGAAAAAGCAGGAATTATGCCCCATAAATTTTAGGTGTATTGACAGGTCTTTCCCACCTTAAATGAAAAATACTGGGCATCTCTATACTCCGTGCAATTACTTTTCCATAATACTAGGTATCCATTGTGAAAAATGCTTATTTAAACAATTTCTTCTAGCCTAATATTTAAAACTGTATTTTACTCTTAAAAATTTATTAACTTAATTTATGCAAAAGGAGACTCTGTTTTGGAAAAAGTCGAGGATTCTTTGTCTCATCTATTTCCTGCAATGATTCAATGGTGGATAAAATAGGCAAGAAGGATCAGATCATCTCTTGGTATAAACTGTTAGCTGCAGACCTTGCATCATAAACATCTTCCTCTTTTATATTATCATTAATGTTAATCACAGGAGACTCTCTGAGAAGTTGCTCCTTAAAGAAGTATCACTCATGACCCTGTGGTTCAGCCTGCACTAAGCTTTATATTTAAAATGTACATTCAGCTCTTTAGTTATGTACAGTGAATTCGGTTTATTTCTCCCCAAATCATAACACTTTTTTGGAATGCAGAAAGGATTTTTAAATAATGCATATTCATACCCAAAAGACTTACATTTAAGAAGTCTCCACAGGCCTGTTGTTTAAAGTCAGAACTTGATTGAATTCCATTTATGTTCAACGTCAATGATAAATCAGTGATAATTCACCATGTGCTGGAAACAAAGAAAAAACTTACAGCTTGGAAACATTATATCCTTCTCCTTGTATATTTGATATCTAAGTGTTTTCCTAGCCATACTGGAGAGCTCTCATTCTGCACTTCTGAGCGTTTCCCTCATCAGTACTGGAATTTAAGCATCGGAATTGGAGAGGGACAAATTTCAATTAGTCTGACCCTCATTATGAGAGCTATCAGGGCTCTTCTGTGAACTACCACAGCTCAGCACTGGCCTAATTCCAGCACTGCTTCTTATGCTTTCTCTGCTCTTTTTCTTAACCTTATTCTCCATTTTTCATGTGATCTTTTCTGTATCATTTTTCCCCTCACAATTTGCATGACTTCTTTATCCTCCCTCTATCCTCATTCCTCCTGGATCCAGTATCTAGCCTTCAAACTTCTCTTCTTCCCCCCCCTCCCCCCTTTTATTTTTCATTTATCTTCAAGCTTTTCTCTTTGATGAAGACCCTTCTTTTTCTATCAATCAGTATTTAAAAAAGAAACCCCAGCAAATTTCCTCTCTGTACAAACTGAGACTTTCTTTAAAGAGACCATTTTTATTGCAACTCAAAATATGCTCCCACTGATACTACAACTTCACTCAACTCAAGGTCATAAAAAGTAGCTTATATGTTTTACCAGCCTAGTGATCTTAAGTGTTTATTCTCAACAGATGTGAGCCTGAATTAAAATTTCCACTACATGCCAGAAATCACAGGTATTACTCCAAACAAATTACTACTCAAATGACTTCATGACACTGTCATTCCAGGAAAATGGTATTTCTAGGTATTGTATCAAAGTCCCAGATGAGCTATATTTGAAGCCCCAGTCATAATGCTTTATGTACTCTATAAAAGTACCTTTCATCCCCAAGTGTTCTTTCTTTTTTATGAACTATTCCTATGTAGATGCCTTTGGGGTGGAGTTGTTGGACAAAAGTAACCCAAGTAGAAATTTTAGTCAAGTATATGGTGTTAGGTTCTTACAGAACAAATAACATAGGATCTCTGACATTCCTGCAATAAACAGAAAGCTTGTGATCTCAAGGCTCAGTAGAAAAATAACACATTGCTTGCTTAAAAACTTTACAATTGCATAATGTGGAAATAAATGAAAATAGAAGGGTTTTTTTTTCGTTTTTCTTTTTTTTTTTTTTAAATGAAAGATTCCTTGGAAGGTGTTCTCAACAATTGGCTGCAATTTGAAACATCTTTTCATGGGAGGAATGGCACACAGACAAAAAAGCTAAGTTAATTAATTTACATATGAAAATTGGCCCAGGTAACATTCACACTTCAGACCTAGCTCCAGAGAGCAACACAGTCCTTGGGGGAGCTATGACTTATTGCTATTTGTGCCCAGAAGACACTTTCCTCAGCAGAGCTGTGCCCCACACCTGGGCTGCAAGATAAACTTGCCTGGGAAGCTGCAGGTTTACTACTGGCAAGCTGAAGACTCCTGCCAATAAGTTTGCACTTTATGATTTTGTAAACACAGATTGCTCCTTCCTCTTAACCAACCTGGGTTTTTTCCTTTACAGAGCTGTTTGATTGTCTACCTAAGCTTTTTTGAGTGTTACATATACTAATTCATTAGCAGTGTTTTCTTGTAATCCCCATCTATTTATACATTCCCAGCTACACCAAAACAGAACTTGGAAGGTTGTTAGCTAAAAATCACCTAAAAAAGGCAAATGGGTTGCTATCAGTGGCAGGAAGATATGGGAGGAGAGATTAATAGGGGTTTGCCCCAGCCTTGGCTCATCTTTTAATAATAAACTAATTCAGATAGCGAACATACTGAGATTAGCAATGAAGCTGAAGTACCAATGCGTAACAAAGATTAATGTAAGTCAGTCTGATGCTGTCAATTCACATATTTTTAAAGAGCCGTGATGGAACCAGAGGCTTTGAGCCACTTGCAGTTCACTCATCCAAAACACAAATGCTTCTGGATGCTGCGCAGGTCTCTGTGTGGCAGCCCTTATAGGGGGGAATCACAAATTAAAATACAAGCTTCACCCACATTCTAGTGAAGCAGCAGCATCACCCACATCTCCTGCAAAGTTCATGGCCAGTCTACTGTTCCTGTATAACATGATGAGGAGAATATTAGCCTCTGCCATTGGAAAAACATTGTCATAAAGGCTAGGGTTGATTCACCGAATGCAGTATTGCCTTACTGGAGAGAAGGCTGGCTGTTCCCTTTCATGAGACTTGTCCACTGCATAAGAGGATATTAAATTACAGTCTTATCCAACTTTCTCAGGCTGCTTTTGTTGATGAAGCTAACCATTTACTGCATTTTTCCAAAATCATTGGGCTAAATGAATTTTGCCACTCCCTGGGAAGGTTCAAGGAAATTCTCTTGATAGGAAGAGGTTTTATCCTGCGTTTTGGGCTCATATGAGGCTACAGGATCTCAGCACCTCTCTGCAAATCAAGCCAAAGTTCAGATACAATTGTGCTTTTCACAATTAAAAATGCAAAACTCTCTTCCCAGATCCTCACCCACCTGGCAAACCCAGTTCTCCCTCATGTTGCTGCTACAGAGAAGTTACTTGCTCACGACTCCAAGGGCCTAGAGAGTGTTTGTGAGGATAAAAAAGTATTTTGTGCCTTCACATCACTCTTGCTTTACAAGAATATATAAAGTGCCTTTCTAAAAATTTGTCAAGGATAACGTGCAACTGGTTTGCTATGAGTGCTGCATCCAACAGGGAAAAAACACTGGGCTTCAAATTGCCATTTCTTTGATGTGCAGGAACAGATCAAAGAGGAATGGCCAGAGTAGTTCTGGCCAATACACTGACTGACGCTTATAGCCTATCACAAAAATGATCCTATTTCCTCTTATCAAAACTTTTCTTCTTCTCCAAAATACTAGAGCTGAGCTTCTAATCAAACTTCTTGCTTATGATCTGTTATTTGTTAATATTCTACCTACATCCATGGCTTAAGCCCCTTGCAATATGTTAAATTACAGCAGCACCTATTACTGTGCAATTACTCCTATTTCCAGCTATGCAAGGAGTCAAATACAAAAACCAAGAAGAAGTACCAGAGCTCACCAAGGAAAATAAAGAACAATTTGAAATTGGTGGAAGCCACCTGCTTGGGAGAAAACATGGAAGATCTTTGGTATTTTGTCCCACATCAGAAAAAAAAAAATCCCATAGGTTTAGAAAGACTTTAGCTAGCCTTCCCCTCCTCATTATTTCAGGAGCTCCTGCTTACCTGAATCCTGAGGAATATTAGGGAGAGCTTATCTTTCCTTTGACTGTTTTTATTACCTCTCACACCTGCTCAGACCAGGTGTCAAGCGTTCCCATATCAGCACAGGTGTGAATACTTACACAAGGCTCAAGCAATGAGCTTGTGTGATGGAAGGTTTGTTAGTTCCATGAGAGCTCTGGAGTTCTTTCTAGAGACAGTCTTTCTTTGAATTTAATTAGTTAAGAGGTATCCCAGAAAATCTGACTCAACGGGCAAATTATCCAAGCTAGAACCCTAGCTCTGAACTCCTGACACAATTGACTTAGAAGAAACAAAGAGAATCTTCATAACGTCCCAGAGATGCCAAAATTATGAATAGTTTCCTTCTATTTTTTCAAATAAGAAATTCTGTAAGCGTTTCAAACAGGTAGGGTGGAAACAGCCAGTACCAAACTATCTCCTCCTAAAAACACAGTTCTTGTTTTGCAGCCACTGTTATGCTTTTGCAGGATAACAGCATTACTTGGAGGTTTCTAATCCAAAGGTTGTGGGATGCCAGAGAAAGGACTGATGCAATCGACTCAGTGAAGCTCATTTCAGTTCCTCTTCATTTCTTTTAAGCTGCACCTTCTTAATCCCTCCTCGCTGCTACTGAGGATTTCCCAGCCCGTCGGTGCCGCTGATTCTCTCTCCCCTCTGCTCTGCCCTACCTGTCTCGCTGGCAGCTGTCACACAGCCCCATCTGCCACCCAGCCCTTCCCTTCCAAACCTGCACGCTTCTCTCTCCGCTCTGCAGATATCCTGAGCAGTGCTGTAGCAATAAACTCCAGCGGATAATAAATAATCTAGTGGGTGACAAAATTCACCTTAAAATCATTAAACCCTCGGTTTAACTATATTATATTAGGTAATTTTGAACAGGGAAGGGAAGATAAAGAAAGATGTTCCCTTAATTTTGTTGCAGGTTTTTTTTCTTCCAGTTCAGTGCTTTAGACAAATTATTTCCCACAGTGCATGTGAGATGAAAAGAAATATTAGCCACCCTACAGTAAAATTATAGGCAGTGCCTTTCTTTTTAATCAGATAAATTATCGCTAGCTGACTGATGAATCTACTCTGGAGAGGGCAACATGACACAGTTTACAACCTTAAGGATTACAGTAGTCCAGATGCTATCATCTTAATTGGAAAAACACAGTGTTGCCAAATGTCCGTGTCAGAAAATGGAAGGTTGCATTATTATTATTATTATTTTTATTTTGCCTCCACCCCTTTCTTTTCCTCCAAATAGCCAAGAACTATTAGATCCTTTGTATGGTTTTTGTTATTGAAGTCTTTTTATCAGCTCATAAAGACAGCATTTTTGAGACAAGGTGAGTCCCACTGCATGGGAGCTCAGTGTCTCCATCCCAAATACTCTCATTTTCCTATCAAAAAGGGGAAGACAACAGAAAAGCCTTTTCAAACTTTCAGAAAGTGCCTGATCTTAAGCCCCTGTGTCAATAAAACAGTTATTACACCATATGTGATGGGTCACAAACAGTTTTTACAGTGAGGGAAGGGAAAAGGGTTAACTAGGTAGCCAAGGTAACCATCTGCAAGTCAGGAATTTCCTGGTCTGACTTCTCTTGTTCTCCTCTTAACTGTGTGCCCAGAACACCAGCACAACAGTCTAGAGCACTCAAAACTTTTTTATGTAATTACCACATACTACTGTGAAAAAAATACAATTTTCTATTTAAAGCACACAGGGACTTTTAGAAGCATCTGACAAGGCACTGAATGAAACCGGTGAGCTTCAAGCTAATGCTCTACGCATTGTTCCTGTTTATTGTCCTTGGGTGAACCACTTAAATCACACTGTGTCTCAATTTCCCATCCAGAAATAAACCCTCTTAGATTGTAGACTATGTCTCACCAGGTTTGGTCCTTTTTTGGGGAAGGTACAGTCACAATACTTAACTACTTAATGTAAAATAATTCCAGTTGCTTTTATGCATGTGAAGCAGCTGGTGAAAACCTTCCTCAGCTCTGTCCTTCCTCAGAGTATCCAGCATTGGGTTTACCTTGTGTCGTGGTCAGTTCAGGAAGGAACAGGGAGGAGGAAGAAGGGGCTTGAGCCAATCTTTTGATGCAGGCAGTGACTTAAGGGAGTCCATTCACATACAGTTTAAGTACAATTCTCTCCTGCAAGATCAGTAAACAGAACAATGCACTCCCACCACTGGAGTGTACTTAGAGTCCTGCCTCAGAGGAGCTAGGACAAGCTTTGAGGATGGGAGTTTCAGAAGCATCCAAAGGAGTCGAGGACAAATCTCTTTGATGTCTTAGTGGGATTTCTGCTCCCAAATTCCCTAGGTACTTTGAAAAAACCATTTCCTTTATATTTTTATCTCTTTTTAGAATACATGCAAGAAAGGTTTCTTCTAGTCCATCTTCAGCGAGATCAGAATTATCTCACAGTAATTCCTAGCAGTTAGTCGTCAGTCACAACCGTCTATTTCCAGCCAATTGAATTGTACAGGTTTCTTTGTAAAGAAGACAGTAAGTAGGAAAAAACAGTAAGATACTCTGGGTTTGGTGAGGGCTTTATGGACTGATGGAACTTTTAGCACTTTTGATAGGAAGAAAAGAGACAGAGCTGTCAGTGCTGGAGGCACTCAGCAGCTGTGCTTGTAGGATAAAATGGAGTGCAAAATATATGTGAAAATAAATTAAAGGTACTAGAGCAATTAATATGAGATATGAGCTGTTAGAGGGGTAGAAAAAGGCTTAGTTTAAACAGCATAAAATTAATAATAACACTGCAACCTTCATGCCTGATTTTGCATTATGGTTGTTATAGTTTGTATGTAATATCTCTGTGGATGTAAAACAAGTCATTCTTTCTAACCTTTCAAATTCTCATGTCCTCATCTCAAAACCAGACACAGAGTAGAACTGAAAAAGAGAGAAAGATGATTTAAGGGATGGAATGGTTTTCATACAAGTAATGACTACAGCTCTTCAATGTGGAAGAGAGACAGCTGAGTGGGTGTATGATAGAGATATTTAAAACATGAGTGGAACGGAGACAGTGAATAGAGAATCAATATTCATTGTTTTTTCCAACACAAGAACTACAGTGCATCAACTGAAAACCAGCAGGTAGAAAGTTTAGAAGAAGGAAAAGATAGTACTTTGTCATGCAACATAGTTAGGTTGTGAAAGCCCTAATGAAAAGGCACTACAGGTCCTAAAATTTACATTTGTTCAACCAATTATAAACTCATAGAAGAAAAATCCATAAAGAGTTATTGAACAGGAAAGCAACACATTTTGTCTCAGGAAGACTGAACTGCAAATTGCTAAAGTCTGGGAGAGTATCTGGACAATATTTTCTTCCTCTGTTCTTGTGACCTTATGTGGGTGCTAATGGTGTTGTGGGTAACAACTGAAAATCCTGTCTAGTTCTGTATAGTATCCTGGCTCAGCATGGCCCTTCTCAGGTTTCAGTTTCTTAGGTTCCAACATATGAAGTCATTTGACTGCTCTAGAGTCAGGGGCGATGCGTCACATTTGTTGAGGAACAAACTTGAGAGGAAGCCTTTGGCACAAGTGCAGAGTCCTGCCTTCAGCTCCAGCTCAGTGCTGTAGCCCATCCGTCAAGTGGTCTCCATCCCACTTAGTCTGGTGTCAGAATGCCGAGCTGCATCTCGCACATGAACCCTTGAAGGGAAAGATGCTACAAACTGTTTGGCAAATATCTTGAGATGTGAATGTAGCAAGACAGTCAAACCTGAAACTGAAACAGAAGCTCTGAGATCTGATAGAAAGGCTGTCCATGTGCAGAAGTGAGGTTTGGGCCAGGATGAGCAATGAAGCTGCAGACCCAAGTGTCTGTATAGAAAATGTTTTATTAAAATGATGATAGATGATTATGCTCTGTTACTCTCCTTATTGAGGGACGTAGAAGTGAGTAATTTCATATATATTCCTTAATATTTCCATATGTAAAAATGCAGTGAATGTTATTTAAGCTTTTGTGATCCCTTTTTCTTTAATTCCCTCTTCCCCTCCATATGTGGTCAAAAACCATATTTTGTGTGTTCTAATTAACCTTTTCCTTAATCACTGAAAATATGTTTTAAAATTTCACCCCTGTTGGCACTACAAGATTGGACAGAAAGTTCACTGGGTGACAACACTGAAAACAAGGAGTCTGTGAAATGGAACGGGGGACATGGTGCTCTCTGGGAGAAAGATGAACTCGTAATAAGATAATCAGTTCAGTGTGACTGTTTGGCGAGGAGGTACACTCTAATCAACTGTCTATCCTACAGCCAAACAATTTTCCCTTTTTTTGCTGCACTGTGTTGCCAAGTAAATCATACTACAGCATGTTGGTTCTTTTCACAAGATGTCTGACATCTGTGTCTGCATTAAAGATGCCAGCTTGGTTTTCTGTGAGTATGAAAAGCCACGGTAAATTCAATATTTCACACCTTTGCTTACTGAATGATGTTGTGCTGCATAACTACTGGGATTTCCTTTACTTTATTACAAAACTCCCCAAATTAAACAAGGAGAAAAAAAAAATAGAACCACCCTGCACAGATTTAAAAGAAACCCCACAACTTAAATTTTCTATCTTTGAGTTAGGTAGATGATTCTGAAGACCAATCAGAGGTCATATACTCCTTTTGTCATTAGCTGGAATAGGGAATATTCTAATTAAAACTTCCAGAAAAAAGCCTTTCGCAAGTTTTCAAAGTTCAACAGACTTGGGATCTTATGAAGTGCTTAATAATGAAAAAACTCTATGGAGAATTTTAAGTCAAAGAAGAAGAAACACGCTGTTTCTTAATTAGTCTGTAGCCTGTTTCCCCGTTGGGCAACCCCACCTCTCGAAGCACTCTAAGTAAAGTGATCTGCAAGTGGCTTCTTCTGCTACATACACATCTTTACATATTCACTGGATGGGTGTTTGATTTGGCATTTAAATCCATTCAGATTCAAGAAACAAGGAGGAAGAAATCACCAATAACCATTAAACAGGGAGAGTAACCAGTAGACATTCTCTTTTTATTACCTTTGATTCATCTGCAGTGGTTTGTTAAGACCTTCTCCACTTACTGGGAGATGAATATTTGAAGGTCTTACTATTGATTTCAAAGTGGAGCTGTACAAACCTTTTAATCTGGAGGAACATACCTAACAGAAAAAGCAGATCCTATCTATTAACCTTCAAAGAAAGAGAGAGAGATGTAAACCATGGCAGAAAAAAAAAAAAAAAAAAGTGGAAAACAGTGACGGAAAGAATCAAGACAGAAAAAAGGTACATTTTCTAGAAAGACAAATCAAAAGGAAATATCTTCAATGTTATTTTCTTGAACCACCTATATTTCCCAACTCTCCAAACACCTAAATTAGTTACCGTATTATTTTCTGTATTTTCCATTTTCTTGTGTAGTCCATCATCCCTGGACTGGAACTGATTGCAAAAGGGAATTAACAGAGACCAGGTTTTGTTAAGGCTTATTAACAAGCACCAATGCAAACTAAAACTCAGCCACTTTTCATAATCAAAGTGAGATCTCTGACTAAATCCTTGGGATCTCAGTATCTTTTGCTCAGCTATTAATCTTTCAGCTTTTTGTTTCCCCATTTCTTTTTTCTCACTGTCTACCCTTTTGTCTTTCTTACATATCCCTATTTCCCTTTGCCTTCCTTCCTTCATGTTCACCCTGCAAACATAAAGTAGAAATGGCAAAAACAAAATCTGGAGTAAGCATCGTTAAAAAGGACTTAATAACTATTAACTAATTCACTGACAGCAGGACCAATGGCACACAACCATGGCAGACACTAAGAAACAACAGGAGACCTATGTCACTGTGATGGTTCTCAGTTACTGACGGCAACCCAGTCAGGAGTTTCCCATCTGATGGCTGCGTCAAGAAGTATCGGACAAAGAAAAACTTTAGCATATAAAGAGAGTTTAGAGCCCTTTTAACTTTTTTTTTACATCTAAGACCAGGTCCCCAGCTGCTGTACGTCGGCCTGCTTTAGTGGACAACACACAGTGTTCAGGACACGCAGGGAGGAAGCAATCTTTGGTACCTGGTGACACGAAGCCTCATTACTTCTACAAGAGGAATGATGACATATATTCTTCAATGCCATCTGCTGGCACTTTATTTAATAGTAAAGTCTTCACAAATATCTGCATTTATCATTCTTATAAAAACAGGTGTCTGAAGATTCATATTGTTTAGCTTTCCATGGTGGAACATAGAGAAACCTGAATCTGGATTGCTCCTGACTGCTGCTCCAATGCCCCCTGTTATCTTCTGAGCTGTCTGAGGAATTCCACAGTTGTTTTTCAGTGGCAGAAATGACTGAGCTATTTAAAGGGTCTATTCCATCTCAGGGGATCTAACTTTTTTCATTTTAATTCACAAAACTTTCATGCTAGCAAGCATTTCATACACTAATTATACAGTAAAAATATTCTTTAACTGGTGAGCAAGGTGTCCAAGTCACTCAAATTTACAGGGGATTTCCTAAATCTATTTGTATATAAAAAAAATGAGCATATTAATAATCACAGCTAATGTGCTTGCAGTCAGTGCTTCACACACAGCCATTAACTAGATCTTTTCCTTGCTTTTCCTGGCATCTGTAAGCACCGTGCACAGAACAAACGCTGAGCAGGGCTGACAGGCTTTCTGTGTGGAGCGGAGCTGGATGTGACGTTACAAAGCAGAGATATATTTGTAACAGGACCAACAGCTGAAAAATACAGAGGACTTGTAAGAAGCTTAACGTGCAATAGAGCTTGATGCTGGGGGTGAAAGGGAGGGCACTGGGACAACTAGTGCTTCTGATCTCTGCCTGGTCTCGCTTTAACATAATGATAGATGATCCTCAATGAATTCTACATTATGGAGTCCTGATTATACTTAAATTATTTTGAAAGCTTAGATTTATGTTAAATTAACACTTTCTCATGATTTCTAGAATAAGGCTGTCCAGTGCTGTCACAGACTGTAAATGAGCTTTTGCAGTATTTGGGGCTAGTCTCGTCTGGTCCATATTTTATAAGAAATTTATCAAGAAGCTATGCCGCTAAGATTGTTTTCATACTTCTTCCACTTGAGAGGAGCAGCAAAAAGGTTACTTCATATTGTTGGCACTTATTGTACCCACTCTTTTGTGTATTGTTTTAATTAATCCAGGACAGACATAATTCGGATTACTTCTTCAAAGTAATCTGACTATAAGTCAATGCAAATTATTAACCTATTAATATTTTACATTTTACTGAAACAGTTCAAACGCCATACATCAAATTCTGCATTCACTTACCATTGTCCTTTTTTAGATAAGCTTTTTTTTTTTTTTTTTTTAAACTCAGCAGAGTTAATCCAGTGGGAAGATGTGGCCCCAAGTCACAAGGGACACAACCAGACTGAAATTGCTTAAATAGCACAGGAAGATTGGAATAGTTTGTGACATGTAGCATGTCATTCCCCATTGTCTTGCACCTTTTGTAGTCATTTATATCAATACATTTATACCGATGTCTGCAAATGGCAGGCACGTACATGATTGTATTCCCAGGAAACCCTATGATACCAGACCCTATTCTTGCAGATACTGCACAAAGAAACGGATGACAATTTATACCCAGTTAGTCAGCTACAAAAGACTAGTGTGAGGTTCAGACCTACACAATATTCATATCCTTTTAAGTTATGTCACAGCTGCTCCTTTTCAATAATAGTACCTCTTACCTATATTAATATATAAAAAAAAAATTGCTTGCATTTTTCAAAATCTATTTGATCTTTCTCTGCAATGACTTCCTAAGTTTTGTGAAGATGCATTGACTCTTTGATTTCAGGGTTGAAATCAGCATGAAATTAATGCATCAATCTTTTCAGGAAATGGGCAGGTTAAGAAGGCATAGATGTTCTCTGAGCCAAACTGCAGAGGCAATCTTCTTCCAAAGAAGAAAAAGAAAAGAGACAAATTTGAAGATAAAGTCAAATGCTTGTTTGTCAGCCTACCAATGACCCCATCCTGACTACATTTTACAAGCTCAATTCCCCCAATTAAAAAAAAAAAAAGAAAAACAACACGAAACTACATTTTCTGAATGCATTAGATATATTTCCTGTACTCTCACCAGTGAGAGACCTGCAGAAATTCAGTTACTGACTTTTGGAAGAAAGAGTGCAGGCACTTGTTGATTGGAAAGACCGAAGCTTGTATACCCATAGATTTGTATCATGGAGAATAGTGTAAAGCTTTGGTACAGCGTTCAGTGGTGCTAGTCAGATTTTTTCCATCTGGGACCTGACACTAGCTGGGATATAGCTATTAAGTCAAAAATGAGGACTGAACAATCCTTGATCTGGCTATCTAATAAACTCTAAGATAAAATCAATCAAAGTTCAAGCTATTGGAAAATCAACTCCTGTTTAGGAACCTCTAATTTAAAACCTTTTTGCAATTATTTTCAGGCATGAAGCTTTCAAGAGGGAGCAGGAAAGGACGTATCCTGCCCTAAAGATAATAATAGAAAATGAATCAGTGCTGTTGAGTCTACCAGCAGAACCACCAAGGGAAAGTACCAGATGTGGCCACTGATAGAAACACTGTATGATCTGGCACAGTGCAATATCGTCAACCATTTGGCACAATTCTATTTTGCTCTGTCAAACACCTTGTGATGGCAAGTGAACTGTCCCATGAGAATTTAAAGCCAGTAAAATAAAGGGGAAAAGGAGGAAATACATAGCATTCCTCACAACTAAAGTGATAAACCAATCTACTCTAAAAACACACAGGCTGAAATCTGCCCTTAGTATAAATCCACAGGATTTACTTCAAAGATGAATTCAGAGTGAACATTGCTACCTAGCCTCAAATTAGAATAAAGATTCTTAAAAATAGAAAGTGCAACAACCTCATTTCATTTCATGAAGCTACACAGACTTACATGCACCTATCATTTATCTCTTCTCTTGATTAGAAACCGTTTAACTTTTTTGTGTCATTCCAAACTCATTTGGGCTTTGCAGTTCAGGAGATCAGCTAAAATGTGTGCATCAACTTTTATGTAATTAATAAAGATGAAAAAGAAAAAAAAGAGAAATAAAAAAGTAAGAGTGAAAAAACAGAGAAAGCATCAGGGAAAGTAAAACTAATCCAGTAAAAGTGTAAAAAGTAGACTGAGGCATTAGGGTAGGAAAAAAAGCATATCTTCCTTCTGGCTCAGGCTTCACCTTACCAAGAGCCCAAGTCCTTCATAAATGGGTATTTCATTTTAGCTGTGTTTTTTTTTCCCCTTTCAGTTACACTGAAAATTTAATGTTCATTAAATGAACACTTGGAATCAATGCAGTTAGAGTCACTAACTTAAAAAAGTTACTCTGAAATGGGTTGCATCGTTCACAAATAACTTGTTGATCCTTTGTTTTTAATCAAAATTATCAGCATTTTTAGCAAGCCAGTAAACTATTTTGATAAGATATAAGATAAAAAGGACTCTAGTAAAGTGGTTAGGTTACCAGACAGAGAATTCCTTGAACTAAATGACAAGGAATACCCTGCCCAGGGGGGTTATTCTGTTGCAGAACAGCGGCACCACGTACCACGGAGAAAAGCACCGCTGCACTGCGATCAGGAAAGTGATAGGGACTGTTTCCAAAAGCGCCCACTGTGTGGATAAAGTCCCTTCTCACTAGTGTCAGTCAAAAGTTCCAGTAGGATTAAGTTTTTGAGCCTTCTAAAATGGAAACTGTAATACTGGACTTCAAAAAAATAATAAAAAAGAAATCAAGTCTGAGGGATGGTACTGAGAGAACCACAGTATGGAGGGCCCTAGAATTACTAAATGATTTTCAGAATTTACATTAATTTGTTCTAACAACCTAAAAGTTAGCACAGGTGGGTTAGAGATAATACCTTAATATTGTCAGATTGCAATAAAAATTACTGTCCTAGTAAGAACCATTGCATCTCTATAGCATCACAGAAGTGTAACAGGAAAACAATTTTCAACATTTTCAAACTACTTAAGACATGGTTTGGGTTCATGAATATTAGAAAAAAAATCCCAATAGCAGGATTTACTAGCCTATAAGAAAAACCCTTAAGAGAAGTGAAGGAATCCACTATGATTTATTAATTTAGGACGGATAGGACAAAACGTTAGAAGATGTCCTGTAGCAAACAATCTTGCATTGCCAGTGAGTTGCACAAGATGACCTAATATGTCTTTTCCATAAGCCTGTGATTTAGCCAGATGCTCATAATTAAAAATATTCATTTGAGGCTGACTGACTACCAAGAAGAGCTGCAAGTCTTTGGGAAAACCTGTCTCATGAACAGTCCCATTTCTAAAAAGAAAAATAGAACGCAGTGAGTGTATCACATCGAAAAGTCAAATTAAAGTCACTGGAGACTTTACAGGCCAGGAAAAAAAAATCAAAATAATCAGGACAATCAGTTGTTAGGAGATGGACTTTTTCCTTGTCTTGAAAATGCTTCAAGTTTCTTTCCAGTGTCCCACTTAAGGGAAGGCTTTTGGTTCCTTTCTCGCTCCTGGGCTGTCTGCTTGATGTTACACTTGAAAACTAGTTGGAAATTCCTGGCCAGAGCCGAAAAAAGCTCTTTGTCATGGACTGTAGAGGGGGATTCAGTATAATTATACAGAACGTTGGGTCATACTGGCTACCTCAGAGTCAATATATCACAAAGTCCTGTTGCTGATGTATGGGCTTCTCCTTTACATTGTACGTAGGACGCTTTAGTAAGAGCGGGCACTGTGCTTTGTGTCACATTGACCCAAACTGTCATGGGGTGTAGTACAGTATCAACACAAGGCTTCTAGCAGAAATGTATATCATTGCTCTGAAAAGCACAGCTTGGATGTGACATGCAACCTTCTCTGAATGTACCATTTCACAGGCTGAAGTATTTTTTGATGCTGCTGTTAAATCCGAAACACAAAAGCTGGTTTCCTAACAGCAGCTGTTTTCAGTTTTCAGTCAGGCACACACACTTCTATCCTCTACCCAGCAAAGCCTGGATTCATTAATTTTCAAGCATTTTTGACCTCTCTCAGCTCCATTTCTGTGAGCAGACAGCCCATGCTTACAGTGTTTGGGTGAAGTCATGTGTTTGAAGCAAAGGCTAGAAGTGCCTTTAAACTGACTTGTCTTTATCGTTTTCTATTATTTAATGTGTTCCTCATGTGGGGCTACCACCAGAGATCCCCTGCAGGTACATTTCACATGCAGCAAACACTATATAGAGAGAAACTACAGCCGGTGTAGCCATGCCACACTGCAGGGACATGGCTTGCAGCTGGTGTGCGCAGGTCCCTGTGCTGTCCAAGCACCTCATGGACACCAGAAAAGGTGCTGGCAGCTTCTGAACTAGCCAGGCCTGCCTTACTGGGACAAACTGCCAGAGAAAAGTTGTGATTCTTGGATGGTAATGTTCAGCAAGACAAGTGAAGAATTCCTCGAGCAGCTGAGGGAGATATCACTAGAAATAATTTGATGGAATTGATAAAGGGGAAATTTCAGTCTAATATTTCAATGTTCTCATCAGTGTCACCAGGACTGGCGAGACTTGTTCAACTGTGTAATAATCACCCAGGAAAACAGGTGATGTTTTGTCACATGAAAAATGGAAGAATAATTTGGCACGCTATTCAGATGTATACTTTCTGAAACAGTTCTGCACCGGCAGATGGATCGGACAAGCCATCTCTTTTCCAGATCTGGGGCCAGCTCCAGTTTGGAGAAGCTTATGTATCAGCTGTGTATCAGCATCTCTTCTCTGAAATCAGGAGTGCAATCCTATCTTACGTATGACAGCTTGACATTGAATTTGCGTGAGACTTAATATCTACCTACAAAGCACCTCCACTGAAGTCTCATAGGGATTTTGAGTCTCCAATTGTGTGACGTGAAAATTTCAAAAATAGTAACTCAAACACACTGTAGGAATAAGTGATTATTTCCTACTAAGATATCTCTATGACAGTGCAAGAGACCTGATGCCTATGAAAACTCTGTGTCAGTAGTGGAGGGCAGAACACAATCTAGTCCTTAACGGAGTTAGGAGGAGGAGGGATGTTTAAAATAATGTTGAAACATTCCTTTCTTTAAATGCAAAGCAGATATCAGAAAAAAGTTGTTTCCCATGTCAAAGTATTTTAGCTGTGAGATGAATTCTTTTCCCTTTAAGAGAAAAGCTCTGTGCAAAAGGAGTTGATATTAGGATACTCATTACAGGGCAATTACAGTCTACAGCAAAGGCAGTTCTGGAACTTTCATGAAAATCTTCTGCCGCTTTTCCACTGGTCACAGATCACATTTTCCAGGCTCAGGCATCAGAAGCCTGATAAGTGAGTAATCCTTAAAGAGTTTGCCTTCATCTTTTGCAACCTGCAGGGAAAGGGCTTCTCTGAGATCCAAAAGCTCACTGATAGTAAATGGTTCAGGTGAGACCAAATTCTCCAGCAGTTTTATCCTCACTGAAGTTAAACCCACTGCACTGAGTACTCAGTTGCTGTTTGAAGGGGAAGGGAAGAAAGAAAAAGGAATAAAATGCAATCTTTCTCCAGCTCAATCCAAATGCCTTTTCCGTAGGCCTTGGAAACTGATTGCAATTTCAGTCAAAAGAGCTTATCTAGTGGCGGCTACCTTTTGCACACAAAGCATCCTGACCAAAGGATCATGTACAAAATGCACCCCAGGAGGATTAAATCCAAGTGGGAGGCTCACTTCTCTCTGCCGCCTGGTTTGCATCAAAAGGGAGGGACTGGTATGTTGCAGTGTGGTATCAGCAAGGGCAGGATCTACCATCTTAAAACCTGGCTTCACCACTCCATGAGATGTGAGAAATGAGACCGGAGCTCTCACCATTTCCTCACTTGGGCACATGCTTGACAGCTCAGCCAGGCATTTCTCCAAAGGTATTCCATCAAAGCTTCCACATCCCCCACAACTCCAAACACACACACACACACACAACACCCACAGAGCTGAGGAAATAATAGCAGCGTGCTGACAAAGATTCATTGTGAAACACACTGTCACAGCAGCAAAGGCCTTTCTAAATCCACCCAAATGCCTTCCATTAGCAAGATCTAACTGGTGATGCTTGCTTATAGGAGACAAAATTGACAGTAGAGGAAGACAAAGTAGAAAGAGGAGATCATGGTTAGACTATGTGATATCACAGATGGAGAAACAGATCACCCTCTATTTGGGAATAACTATTTATGTATTTGGGTAAATTGTTTTTCCACCACTATGTTTCCGCTTGACTGTGGAAGAATGGAGACTGACATCTGTGGTCTTTGCATTGTACTTTTCTAACAGCAGGACACACGCAATAAAGCATGTTTATTTTACTTGCCACTCATTTATCACCTCAACTAGAAATATTCCTAAATAACAGCTCTTGCATTGTAGCAGCTGATTAAAGGTTTTCCTCAGAAGACACGCATGAATCTTCACCTTCCCCCAGCACTGCAGAGCTGCTGTCAGTCAGGAGCTATGCGTGGCACGGTGGCATGGAAGTGAGGACCACCTTAATCAGAGCCACGGGAGCCTTTTCACCCTGCTGCCGATGTGCGAGGCAGAAAGGGGAGCTGGAACACGCCTCCTAACTGAAGGACCAAATGTATGAATTTCAAATGCTTCTTTTCCTAGAGCCTTTGAGACAGATCTTAAAGGACAGCTTGGGATAGAACTAAGCAGCTCTTTTATAAATCCAGACAAAATAAGAAGAAAATAGGGTAAGACTGTTCCTTGCAGGGTACAGGATACTTGTCTGGCTGGAGAGTGGGTCCAAGGCCATGCGGTTATTCCTTTACAATGTGTGCTCTGACAGGTATTTAAATGTATGCCCTCCCACGGCTAGCTGAGACAACCTCTTGATTTTTGTTCCATTATAAACAGGCCAAATAAAATCTTTTGTCATTCATTAACTCTCTAATATTTTCTTAATTTAATCTCTTCCACTTTCAATTATGAAAGCCTTTGAGATTTGAGTTGTTAGTCAGGCATGGGGGTGCTTCACTTAAGGGCTTTTTGCAATGGTTTAATTAGCAATCAGGGGCTTAGCTGCTTTGCTCAGAGACACTGTCAGAAGAAATAGCGATCCTTTGATACTGAGTTTGGAGAAGCAGGTTTCTGCTGATGTTTTATGAGCTGGGATAGTTCTGATTTTTTTTTTTTTTTTTCATTCTCAACATCACTATCATAAATATCTCCATTTTCTAGTTCTCCTCCAAACAGGTACTACTTCTCTTCAACCCTGGATAAGCAGAACTTGAAATTTTCCTTACTAAGACAACAAAATTCATAAATTCTTGAGGTCAGAGATGACCGTTTGATCATGTAATACAACACTGTAGGAGACATTCACAGTCAGGTCTGTATATAAAAATTACGTTGTAAACTTACATTGCAATAACCAGAACCATATTTTATAACCTCATGGCACCAGGACGTGCAGTTTGCTGCTCAGATGCCTATGATCTACTGCACATGCTAATTAACTGCACATGCATTTTTCTGCCTAGATTTCCAAACACATTTTGAAAGACGTATGTACCTGATGCACTTTAAAGCACCTTTTCATCCGCTGTAGAAAACAATTTTCATTACGCAAAAATCTTTATATTTCAAACCCTTCATTTTAACATGTTGAGCCCTTCCCCTGTGGGAGGATAGGGATCAAAGTTCACCGTATATCCACAGACTGGATGAAGCTGCTTTCTTTCAATGCATATAGTGTTATAGTGGAAGAGTTGACAGTATAGTTATCAATTGAGCACTACAGATTTTAAGAGATAGCTGAAAAATAAATGCTAGCTTACTTCCTGCAGTAATGTTTTCATTCTGTATTATTTTCTGTTGTGGGCCTTTTAATGCAAAGGTATAATCTGAAAAGCTGTTAAATATTTTAAGAAAATTCCAGAAAGTTCCAAATGAGAAGTTTCGAAGTACCCCATTGCAATATTTAGTTTCAATATTTTCATCAGAAATATAATTGACTTTTTCTGATGGAAAACTTTCTTTAGGGAATCCTTATTTGCTGCTGGCAAAAATTTCTGCCTAAAATATTTTGAACTGCGATACTTCTAATTATTTAAAGTTTAAATATGCTACAGATACTGTGAAGTATCATACATAGAGCAGATAAAAAAGTATAATCCACATCATACGGCTTTAAGACCTTTTTTTCATGAACCGCTAAAGCTGTTAAAAACTGCTTTACTTCTCTGGAAGTGAAGCCTCTGGGATAACACACGTTCTGTGCCCACGTGGCCCAGAGGAAAGTGTCACTAGGGTTTCAGGTGAAGTTAAGAAAGCTTGAGGCCATTACAGGTCACTTTTCTAGACAGGCCAGGATGTTTTCAGTGTCCCAAGCATCGTGGATACCAGGTACTGAACTCACCCTTCCCTTTGCTGCTTTGGCCAGATGGCTGAAGGAGGGATGAAGGAGGGAAAGATGAGCTGCTCTCTTCCTTACATCTTTGTAGCCGGGGAGGAGACACTAACTGATGTCAACTATTTTCCCAAGGACAGCTTGCTGAAGAGGGGAGTAAATGAAGTGGGAAATATTTACAAGATGATCAGATCCTCAGCTGCAGGACATCAGTATGCTCTCACTGAAATTTGAATTATTCTGCATGATACTAGCTAAGAATCCGTGTTCTTTTGGTCTGGTCAGCTTTAGGAAGCTAAACTGACAGATTTAAAACACATTATCAGAGCAAGAGTAGAAGACAGTGGCAGTGATTAAAGCCACAATGATCCACATTGTGCCTTTTAAATTTTAAATAGGGTGAGCTAGGTCATAAAGTTTAAGTGCTCTTGGTCTATAAAACAGAAAAAAGTTTTAAGGCGGCACCACAGAGTGACATAAGAGAGACCCTCTCAGGCCTAGGAGAAATACAAGTAAGCTAAAAGGCACTGGCTATGATTATATACATTACCGCAATTCACTCTTTGGGCTCCCTGCTAGAAATGCTTGAAAGTGTGGCAGTGATGGTCAGTTGCTGATTTATATAGTAGACGAATGCTGTCAGGGGAAAAAAAAGTAAATTCTACCCTTTGTATAAAGCTTCAGCATTTCATCAAAGTATTTTTAATAAAAATTATGCTGACAGGATTGCAGAAGATGTTAATATCAATAGCTCTAATGGAGGCAAAGAAAATATCTGGGCATCTGAGCTAGATTATTGCTGGCTAGTGTGTGTGCATATGTGAATGTGCATGTGTGTGACTAAAATGACCGGTTTCCCCTGCAGAATGCACCACTGGGGATAGAATGATACAGGGAATGGCTTACGGTCTGTGTGTCTGATGGTAAAAATCAATGACTTGCCTTATTGAAAGGTGCCCTCAGGGGCAAAAAGCAGTGAATAGCTTATTAGTTTGTGTGTGCATGCTGGCAGATGATAAAGCAGCATTGAAATCAGTCATAGACCATAATAAAGTACCCATCCCCATCTTAAAGCTAGTGTGTACTTCTGTCTCAGGGGAACACGCCTCCATTAACCCAAACTGCGCAGTAACTCATCTTTAACCACAGTACAAATATGCAGTAGAAGAGGAACCAGTAATGATTTCTTATGGTTACTGATGCAAAAAACATAGCAGATAAATTGCTGGTGTGCAGGGCAAGATTCTTTTCGGTGTAATATTCCATAATTCTATTCTACTATTATCTGGAATGGTGTGGATGGACTCCAGCTGAGGATCTGGCCTGATACCAGGAATATTTTACTCATTTCCAAAATAAAAGAAGAAAACATGGAGTGATGCAACAAAGAAAAGACGCAAGAGACAGAATGTTCCGACCTTTTTTCCCCATCAGTAAACTCTGTTTCAGAGTATATTCAGGTCATCCATTCAGATACATAAGACCCACATACAACTACATTGTCACTGAAGCATTTATTGACCTTAAAATGTTGTCATGCTAGGCACTATGTGTCATGCCCTGGGATGCTTTGCTTTGATGGCATACATCTGATTAATGCCAATAACGCCTTCAGCAAACATAATAGCCATTTAATGTGGAGCTTTCCCATAAGATCACTAGGGTAGATTCAGGCAAAGAATGAGAGGTGATGATTTCTCTTAGTTGCAAGGTGAAAGCACCGACTTCAGTATTTTCATGCTTTAATTATTTCCTAAGAGATGCTGATGGCATCTGTGCTCGTATCCATGGATATCCAAAACTAGTACAAAGTGTGTCTTTTTTAAAGGACTTGACACTTCAAATATGTAGTATTTTGTCTTGAAATATGTCATAGCGATGGCCATATGGGGCAGAATAATTCCCTTAGCTGGAGTAACTGATGTGTAGCATTTATTAAACAGATGGATAGACACGTGTACACTCACACACAGCTCTGCTAACATTATGTTAGTTGTGGCACTCCCTGAAGGACATGCCTCTGGAAACCACAGGCAGAATTCCTGTCATCATATTGTTATGTAGAAAGGTGCTAATGGCTTCCATAATGGAGCTTCTAATAAAAAGCTATACAAAAAGAGTTGGGCGTACAGTATAGCAATTGCATCCAGAAGGTCAATAGGGCTCTTGTTCTTGTCTTAGAAATGTCTGAACTTTCCATCGCAGCGGCTGCTGAAGGAAGAGCAATTGGGCTAAGGAGCCTTGCAGGAGGAGTTTCCCAGGTGTAAAGTCAAGGGAAGGAAGAGGGAGAGACTGTCTAAGCAGCTGGATTCGACTGAGATTTTTAAGTGCCCTGGAAAGAAGTGGTGGAAGTATTGGTGGGTAGGATAGAGACCCCACTTGAGAAATCTACAGCTAGAAGTTGTTGTCCCCTCTTAAGGAAGCAGACCTTATCAGGTACAAAATGTATGCCTCTTACGTTTAGGATAATCCTTCACACTTCATCACAATGTAAAAGACCATTCCTTTTCTACTGTGGTAGATGTCTACAGCTTTACTGACTGAACACAGTAATTCAAAAGGAAAACAAGAAACAGAAACAAAAGTCCCCATCAAAATCATCACTGACAAATTAAACTTGTGGAAAACAATTTGCAATCACTCTCTATTAGCTACTCACAAATTTGATTTTATGAGAAGACAACACATCATGACATAACCTGAAAAACTATTGCAAAATATAGCAGCCATTGCGAAAGAAATGTGATACATCAGATGGAAGTGAGTGGCTGAAATTTTTCATTCTACTTTGCAGGATAGCAGTTGCACAGACTGATACCAATTTAATTTTTGTTTTGATTTGTTTTACAGGTTTGCATGCAGCACGCTGCAAAGTCCTGCTGAAGAAACAGAGCACTTGTGCTCTTTTACTTTGTCTTCTTCAGAACAACTCATAGAATCATAGAGTGGTTTGGGTTGGAAGGGACCTTAATGATCATTTAGTTCCAACCCTCCTGCCATGGGCAGGGACACCTCCCACTAGACCAGGTTGCTCAAAGCCCCATCCAGCCTGGACTTGAACTCATATGCAACATTAAGCCGTAAATGTTTTCAGTTATTCATTACTTCATTCTGCTGTATAAAGCACTTTTTGGGGGGTGGTCTGCATCTGTGAACTTGGACAAGCCACTCCTTGTACGGCATTATGTAGGGGTAAAAGCATTTTGTAGCACTAGCATGTTGTGAGGACTGATTGTGAAGAAAGATTGGAAAATGGCTAGTCTCTCTGGTAATATGGAGTACATATGTGTCTACGACAGATTAATAACGACATGCTTTATGAGATATATTATATAAAACATGTTTGAAATTTGTCAACATTGGATTGCTCCATTGTTGGATCAATCTTTTCCTTATCACTGCATTTTGGGCTTTCAACACAATCATGAAAGGATTTCAAATAACACTAGGAGAATACGCAGGTGAACAGAAATGAAGGAATGGGAATTGCACTTGGAAAAGGAAGCGGGGTCTTTCTGTAAAGACAACTGGCTTTTATCTCCTCACAGCTGACCATATGCTGAGAGTGCAGGCTATTCCCCAGCTAAACACGAAGCAAGGAGTGGCAGGTAGAAAGGCAAAAATGAATCCACTTATTACTGCTAATTTTTTAGAGGGGAACCACAACCTTCCTTGTACTGGTCCAAAGTTCCTCTAGTTCTTTAAAAGATACACAGTGGTTTTGGACTTGTTGCACCACACACTGAGAGAATTAAAATTACTGTGTTGCCAGTATGGACAATTTTCTAAGACTAATTTGCAATCAAGAAGATCAGTTACTGTACGCTTGATTGCAATGCTTCCTCCACAGAAAGTCCACACCAGTAACCACACTTGCTTGGTGCCTCAGTCTCTCCTAGCTCAATTATTTTGAAAGGAAAAGACAGGACCGATGGCTTCAACTGAGGACTGATCCAAAGCCTCCCGAATTCAATGTGTGCATTTATGTTAGCATTTCAAATGAGATAAGGATTGTCCTTTTAAATCTGATCTTCCGGTTTCCCCCATTTACTGTGCTTTGGTTTGCTCTTGGAGAGCACTGGATTCCTTTCAAATGAAACTAAATGGGAAATGCACCCCAGGAGTGTACCTCTGCGTGCTAGCTCACGACAGGATGTCAGTCCACGAAACCAGACTAGAGCTAATCTGAAGTAACCCTGCTTTCCCAAACACACACATTGTAGGTACCAGGTCCTTACCACCCACTGTTTCAAGCTGCAGATAGGTGCCTATTGTGCTGCCCTCCTTGTGACCGCAGGTGTAGCCAAGGAGATTCCCTTCTGGACACCTGACCCCTGCACAGCCTGGTAAAATTGAAGAGATCTCTGCACAAAGGAAGGGGAATACTGGGGAGCATTATAGGTCATGACATAGGCTTCCAGCTAAAAAGGAAAAATACATATTGTTTTCTCTAGTTGGATCTTTCCTCACAAGCTGCAATTTCACACACAGCAAAAGAAAATAAATGCAAAAATTATTGTGGACACTAACACATCTTTTTTTTTTTTTTCCTAGGAACATCATAATAAGACTATACTGATTCCCTAAGGAGGTAAATTTGATATTTCTCCAGTGTGAATCCAGACCCCTTCTGGATATTAATCCACTTCACAAAGTCATTACGAATAATTTAGCATAAAAGCAGCCTTTTTCCTCACAAGACAAAGCGCTGAGGCTGAAGCATTTGTAGAGCAGTGTGAAAAACATACTGTAGCTGCCTTGGCTCCATTTGGATGGAGTATAAATAAGGAATTTTGGCTGCAAATCCTGTCAGTCTCTTAGTCTTATTTAGCACAAATATTCAGGAAAAACAATGATAATATCATTTGGCTTTCTTTTTCTTCTTTTTCTTTTTCTTTTTTTTATAGTGCTAAGTCAATGCATAATTACTGGAAAGCATTTCTGACTGAATTTTAGATGAGCATTTTGACAAAATATAATATTGGAAACAATCTTTATCAAACATTCATGTGTAGTGTGAGAGATAAAAACAGGAATCCATAATTCATACGGCAGAGTGTATTACCAAGTGTGAATAAGAGGCTGAATTTAAATGAGGAGGTCTGAACAATATTTTCTGCGAGGCATCTGCTTTAATCATTTACATTATTCACTAGGTTTTCCAGAACTGTAAATCTTAAATATATATTTGTGTTTGTGAGAATGTGTATGTAAATACACACATATATGCACACATACACAAAGCATTATACATATCCACACATCAGCGCATATTCATGCAGATACAGAAATGTGTTTGCATACAGAGACATAACAGCTTAGGGCCTGATTCTGAAACCGTTCTACGTGAATGGGAGGACTCCTATTGACAGTGATGGATTTGGGGATCAAGACCTTAGTGCCTTGGTTTTTCACCTCTTACCCTGAGTTTGCAATGCTATGAATCAGATTAAAGTAAAAGGAAAGACAAGTCTTTATTTACCCTAAAATAATTGAAACGTTTACTTAGTTGACAACGCACGTTACAGAAAACCAGGAAACCCACAGTGAATCCCCCTGCACTGACACGAAATCCTAAAGACCTTTCTGTCAACCGTTTTATCCGACTGACATTCTTACCCAAATTGTGTTTTCAGGACTGGCTCCCTACGCTTCAGGGTGCAATGACAAGAGAGACCCTTGAATGAGCAGCTGTGTGGGACTTGATCACAGCCTGCACGGGGGCCCCATCCAGATCCAAGGCTTCCCATACCCCACCGACCCACCTTGATTCAGACGGGAAGGAATTTTAATCCTCCTCCCAGTGGTTGTCTCTGCGTGGTTTGACTCTGCCTATACCCCTTAGATGTTAAGTCTTGCCAAGGTAGCAAAAGGAGTCACCTAATCATTGCTGGGTGCTTCACTAAGCCCTAAACAGATTTTTGGTCCATGATTAAGCAGGCCCTCTTCTCATTGGGCTTTCAAATCCCAGAGTGCCATTTTTAACATAATAATGCTTAGATTTCATATAAACTTATCTACTTGCTTATCATAATTCACACTTTCACACAGGTATGGTTTATGCATCTAGCAGTTACTGGCTCATTTTTGACTTGTAGGAAAGCAAGTGAGGAGTGATAATGGGTTTGAGGGCTTGATGTTCCCTTCCTCGTTGTGGAGGGACATCAAGATTGTCTTTTTTTTTTTTTTCCAGTTGTGGCTACTGCATACAATCCAGCCCTCTTATTGAGAATCCCTTTTCAGAGACATGCTTAGGACAGTGTAGTACCTGAGGAAGAGTCATGACGGCAAATAACAAAAGACAAAGGCCAGCACTAACCCAGGGTCAGGGTGTGATGCTCACGTATCTATTCTGACATTATATCCTACATAAGGAGCATTCGCTGTGCCAGTTTCTGTGTAACGATGTCATCTGCATAACTAATCCTTTTATTTCCATGTCCCCGTTTAGTGGCTGGTGAAGCAATGTCACAAAGCAGTAGCTGTCACTTCGTTTCAGGAGGCGGCCAGAGGACTAGAAATAGCTGAGCTCTACTGCAGGGGAAAGGTCCACCTCCTCTGATGGGGCTCAGAGATTGCCTGTTTAAAGAAATCTGTCTCTGCTCCTTCCACTGCTGTTCATTTGTTATAAACAACCCACCTTGGGTTTTTTTTTTTTTTGTTCGATAGCACTCCGGGTGTTGCTTTTTTATCCCTTTCACTTCTTAACCCCTTTCTATTTCATAAGAATGTGTTTCCTGATCCTAGCAGATCTGTTTGCCAGGTCAGGAACAGCTGGTATTGCTGCACAGGAGGTCGTCTTACTCCGGTATGTATGTGTTTATTTAAATAATTGTTACTTTCTTGAAGAGTAACAGTGAACACATGATAGAAGAAAAATACCAAAGCAGTACAAATCTTCCCATTCGCTGAGTTATATAGGGCATATTAAAAAAAAAATCACAAAGTTTTTAATTATGTACAGCAGACAAGTCGATGAGGAATCATGCATGAAATCCATGCACTCTGAAGACCAATGAAAAGGAATTTCACCTCTTTTTATGAAGCTGAGCCCAAGTGATTAAAATGATTGTGCCCTATCATTTTAATTCTCTTTCCTCTAAGCTTTCTTTAATGGTGCCCTCTTCCATGCTTAAGCAAAATGATGAATTAATTCAGTTTTTCCCCTGTGGGGCAGAAGAAAAGCAAGATTCAACACATCACATTCTGCCAATATTTCATTCACAAGGCACATTACATTTACCCATTTTTTCCCTCCTTGATTGTTTTATATTGTTATCCTGAGGAATGTACACAGATCATAGAATTTGTGACTGTGAGACATTCTGATAAGACAAGAAATCGGATGTACTGCAAAATTGTGCAACGTAATTTGGAACAAAGCACTACTGAGAGGATGGGGAAGAAGGACAGGCGCAGATTTTCTAGAAGAGAAAAAGGGACTGAGCTTCCCCTCCATTGATACTGTCCTGTCTGGGGTATATACAATTGAAGCAGCTGTATAGCTCCTATAGCTTCCAACTATCCTGGTCACAGCTGCATCCAATGATCTTCCTTTGTGGCTAATCACTTGGGAGTACTGACACCGCACAGTTTTAGCACTTTAGCTGAGACAGGAACCGAGGCTCTGGCTGTGTCCCAACTGCCCCTTTATAGCATCTGTAATGGTACCAAATGCCCTAACCAGACCTAGACTGTGGAATCATCTTCAGGATTCTTGCATGCTTCCTAGCTGGAAATCCAGGAAATGTAACTCAGGGCCTTTAAAAAATGCTCAAGGGGTCGGATGAACCACATCCCCGAGTGTCCCTGGTGGGGGTTGCCTGAATCCACCGGTCCGTGTCCCACAGGGCTTTGTGGCATGGCCCTCACCACTAGGTCTTCACAAAATGTCCTGCCACGCCAAATCACACAGTGTCTTCTCAATGAAGATATGGCACAGGAAGAATATGCATCCTTTTCACACACCTGATTGTCACATCAGCATCTAGGTCCACTGTCAGCTTCTTGTCCGAGGGACGGGGACAGGAGGCAGTTTTGAAGTGGGAGGTGGTGTAGCTACTTCTCTTCAACAAGGTATATCACTCCTGAGAAGGTATTTTGGAGAACTTTTATGAAACCACTTTCATTCATGGACTAACTTAGTTTAGAGTCTTACATGAAAAGCAGTTTTGTATCAAAGTTATAAATAGAGTAAAATTGACAATAAGGCTATGAATAGTCACTCCTACTCAGATTTAGATGCTTTCCTGCCTCCGGATTGAGCAACCACTGTAAATCCTTATGAGGGAAGTTGCTGTAGAGTTTATGATGTTACATGATCCCAAAAGAGGAGGACAGGTATCCTGTATTTTGACCCTGATATTTTCAGGGAGGAGAATACCGAAACATCTGGCATACTGATGTGGCTCATGGCCTCCTCCAAGCAAAGAATGGCCACCAGCCCAAAGAAAGCTTTTGACAGACTGGCCCATGCCCAGTTCATGTAGCCTCTGTAGTGTGTCTGTCTCCCAAGGATGACCACAAACCTCATTCTATTAAGAGCTGCTATTTAGCACTATGTATTTGGCCAATAGGGCACTTAGTCAGTCTCTGGTGCATTTAATGGCCAGGACTCCTTCAGGTGGAAGCAGGTCATCCCCTGCAGAAGGCATGCCAATGCTTCCTTGTGTCTGAGTGACAGCTGGCTGCTGTAAGCTGGAAGTCTTGATTAAGGTTCATTTGCTGTATCTTCTTTGAATAATATCTTCCTAGTGAGAAACCCCTTCCATCTTCTTGGAAAAACCTCAGTAACAAATGCTGAGCAATGCAGGATGTTAGTGAATTTTCTGGGTTATTCTGCTCTCAGAAAGGGAAAGATTAGAAATGGGACTTGGTTTTGAATCAAATATTGGTTACAGGAAAGCGGGTAGGGTAAGGGACCTCTGTGTTTGGGTCCAAACTGCAGCATCATCTGTTATTCAGACTCTTGTCACAGGGCAAAACATTTTCACTTGGTATAGCCTTTGTCATGGTAATTGATAACTATATTGTCACATCTTTTCAGTAAATCACATCTTTTCAAGAAACTGCCAAGAAGGTCTGGGTTGACTGCAACAGGGTCATGGAAGTCATCACACGGGGAGAGAACAGATTGTGACGGTGACACAGGGCACCCATATGTTTCTGAAAAACATCTGTTTGAGTGTCCCTTTTGGGAGGGTAAATCAGTGTAGAAAAATGAAGGATAGAAGTGGGCAGTGACTTTTAGATGTCACAAATCGTGTATTAGGCAGATGAGTGAAGTAGAGGTGAATACTAGAAGAGCCTTGCTGAGGGATACTGAAGAACTTAGCCATTGAAAGGTTTGTCTACTCATGTCATATGTAGATGGGATTCACTTTGGATAGGTAGTTGTCCTAAAAGTTTGAAGTGTGAATTTGCAAGGATGCTGTAGCTCAGGGAACAATCCCTGGTGGAGACCCCCAGTCAGTGTCAGCATGATCATTAGGACTAGATGATGACCCACAAGCTAGAGATAGACAGTGGACCTCTTTCACTGGCCTGCCACTTTTACCTTGGAGAAGATGAGAGGTGGCTTGAAAGTAGGAAGAAAAATCCTTCTTTTGTGCTGCAAGACTCAGCTAGGCAACATGAAAAGAAAGTGAACAATGCCTCTGTATGTTGACCGACAAAACAAAGGAGATGCCCTTAATTATATTTCCTAGGCTTAACAGTAGCACCTTAAAAGGAAGCACCTTAAAAAGAATGATCCAGCACAACTAAATCCGTAACAGTGAAGATTAAAGAAAGTACATGCTACTTTTTTTTTGTATGGCAAATTTCTCCTTAAGAAAAATAATTCAAGCCTATATATACATTCATGAAAGAACATATTCAGATGAGATGTTCTGCTACAACTTGAACAAGAGCAATGTTAAAAGGTAGTTTTCTAATAAAGATTCCATCCGCATAAATAATGGCTTACTGCAGCCTAATAAACCTACCCCTCCTACATAATTATGTAGGAAGTGTAATATTGTGTTGCCTTGGTCCAACATTCTCCTCCCCTCACAAACTCAAACACACACAGATTCCATTTGTAATTAACAGCAAAATTCTCTGTATTAGTTTTCTTTGCACTTTATAGAATAACAGAGAGATTAATTAAGAGGTCTGCATTTCTATTTCAAGGTTCAAGTACTTCCACTGAGCACATTGTGCTTTCAGAATCCCTAGTGTCAGCAGAATTCCTTACTTCAAAACACAGACATTTCTCTTCCTTAAATTTTCCTTTTATATATGCAATTACTAAATGATTAGTTAGTGAGTAGTTAGGAGGCCCAGACCACATTGTCACCTGTTATAAATCTAAGGCCAGAGTCTGCTCTGCTGTGAATGTGTGCAATGGAGGCTGCATAAACATTATAAGACCAGGTGATGCTGACTGAAGAGGCCTTTAGATCTTAGCTGTTACCCTTTAAGCTGTCCTGGAAAAATCTGAGCTTGGTAAAACCACCTATATCTTCATTGAAACCAATGGAACATCCCCACACCAGCTCACACGCCTGTGCTCCCCACAGACAGTACAGCCTTCAGGCATAACACTGTAATTTAGGTGTGTGCTGTATCAGAGACATTACTCCTGCAGCCCTTGATGTTAGTCATCCTCGCACCCTGCTCTTGTAGACATAGACTTGGACAAGGTAATGAAATCTCCTCCAGTAACCTAAAACCTGCCACCTTTTTGTTTTCCTCTTTACAAATTTAAAATAATTTTTCTAGTCAATATTGAGGCTCACCCACACATCTAAATTGTTATCAGATTTTGCTCTAATGACTCAAATCAATTATTTCATTAAGTTTAGAAACTGCTTAAAAGCACTCCTATACATGCAGTTAAAATTTGCTTGGCACACACATACACTTAGGAAAAAAAAGAAAAGCTTTAAACAATGCTCATACCTAACTGAAGCAAGCTGTTATCTTTAAATATAGCCTTTCATTAGTAAACCAGGCAAACAAATGGAAAACCACTTTTTTTTCCTCTAATTATCTTCTATAACACCTTTCCTACTTTTTGTTTCCAGTGGGTGAACAGTCCTATTGAGAGGACTACGTAGGTAGCTCTTAATCCTAAAAAATATTTATTTTTGTGACCAATTTCTGTACAGGACTAATGCCACTAAGTGTGAGAGTGAGACTGAACAACAAGGGCTTTGATAAAAAGCATTTAGTCCTGTTCAGCAGAAATCTTTGAGTTTTCCTGACTAAGTTTACATCTTTCCCTAAAGACAAACAGAGATTTAAATGACCACCCTGAAGAGGAGCCTTGGTGTCTGCAAATGAATACACAAAAAGCAGAAAGCAGCAGAGTTAAACTATCTTCCACTTGTGCCCAGAAAAATATTTCTCTGCTGTTGTGCCATAACTGCAGTTCTGTGAAATGGGAAGTGATCTCTCTGGAATGAGAGAAATGTTATCTTGTGACAGAATTGGATGGAGACTGTGGGCCCGACTTCAGCTTGTTTAGTTCCTAAATAGTTGAGTATTTTCAGTAACTCCCATGGAGATCTGTAGGAATCAAGAACACTCACTCACTAATAAAGGCACTGGCAAGCAGGTGTTAAGGGGCAACGTTGTTCAGTGGACTCTTGTAACCAAGAATTTAAACTCAAGGTCAGAGTTAAAATGAATAGAGGAAGGGAACAATTTTCCAGCAAGGTAGGTGCCAAGAAGTTGCACTTTGAAGTTTTAGCAGTTCTTTCATGAAGACTTTGTTATTGACACCGTCAACACGTGGAGTTCTCAGGCGTGAAAAAACCACTACCATTTAAACAAGAGTAGTGCCAAAGGCAACTGACCATTCTGGGATGCGCTTGCAAGGGCACTGTTTTTATCCATCAAGGTTAGCTACAGACTTACTTTATATGATCTAATATATAGTTTTTGCAAATAAAAGACTAAGCAGTATAAAATAATTGACAGACCTCAATCCAACCACTTACTTCTCAGTGTGTCACCTAAAAGGTCTTGAGAAATAAGAAATGTTTGTATTTTTAAAATAGATTGCAGTGAAATGTAGTAAAGTAATTATAAACTCTGAAGAAAGTTATAGCTAATATGCAGCATATGAAAACTTCTGGGATCAGACTCCGAGATGAGCTCAGCACCTACCCACCTTCTGTTTCATGGCCATGTATGGCATTGCTTAAAAGCTGAGAAAAGGAATGTGGTTGACATCTATTAGCAAATATGTTCTAAAAATGTTTTAAAGGCCTAAGGCCACTGAGTGTGTATGATAAAATATTCACTGACTGCTCCATGCTATATGGTGTGAGTATAATGGAATACGCTGATCAGCATAAGGCACCACCATCATTTTAGACAAAGCCTGAGATAACCCAGCAGCCTTGCTCCCATTCAAGAAAATGCAGTGGATGTTATTTCCCAATAATTGGAAAGCAGCTAGAAAGTTCTGAGCATTTTTTTTTAAGTTCCGTACATCAGAAAATTAAAACTCAAGCACTAAATCAAAGCAAATTTAAGAATCACAGAAATGAGGCATTGCACAAGGAGTCTTGCTTCTGTGACAGAAGCTGCTGTGATGCTGCACAGGTTCCTCTCTTGCTCAGCCCCTGGGCTACACTACCATGTCAGTCTGGGTATCTATCATGGGCGATACATTTCAGACAGAGTCCAACACAGAGAGGGGAATAGAAAAATAAGGTAATCAAGCTGGAAATATCAAAATAGGGGGTTTTTTTTGGAAGAATGGATAGATTTTTGTGAAATAAGACTTCTTTTTTTTTCTGGAAAATTTGCTTAAATATTTTCCAATCTAAAATAATTTCCAATCCAAAATAAAATGAAAAGTTTTGATCATCCTTATCTGACATGCAATGGAAAAACTCAACTATTGTATCAAGAAGTATTCTGTCTCAAGCTTACTTGCTCTGCCTGAGAAAGATCCCAATCAGATAATGTTCTTCAACCTTTTTTCTAATTTCCAGTTATCTTCTTAAATATCAGAGAGCCACTTGGCAGTGCTTGCCCTCATTATTGAGAGAGGAAGTTGGAAAGCATTGTTATGAAAACATTATTTTTAAAAAAAAATAGTAATAATAATATTTCCATTGTTTATGTAGATTGACTTTAAATAAACATATATTAAAATAAGATTTTATGCCCACAGCAAAGAACTGTTATAATTAGCTCTTTGTTTCCCCTTGATTCACCACTGAACTGCGAGACGCTTT
The DNA here is from genome assembly GCF_964106895.1 of Numenius arquata. Taxonomy (NCBI): domain Eukaryota; kingdom Metazoa; phylum Chordata; class Aves; order Charadriiformes; family Scolopacidae; genus Numenius; species Numenius arquata. The sequence goes on along the minus strand of NC_133585.1, from coordinate 8,770,515 downwards.
GTCACAGATCTTCAGAGAATGAAAAAAAATCAGAGATGTAGTACAGCATGTATTTTGGAAAGTAATGAAAATTTTGCACTTTCTAAGTAGACTTTAACAGCCTGTCATCCAAGGGAAAATCCCCATGGGTCTTCTACTCCCAAACAATATTTTGGGAAAATCCTGTCATCTTTTCCCACTACAGCCTTCTGTAATTGAGACTGAGAACTGTATTCAGTTAATCTTCGGGTCCACCTAAGTATGTATCACTCTTCCAAGTCTGCCTTTCAAGGTGCCTATGTACAACTCACTCTTTTTTGAAGAGCAGACTGTTAAATCATGCTCTACTGAAGATTTCTTTATGCAAACAAAGTCTCTCTTAAATAGTGAAAATAAAACAGAAACCAGAACTATTTATTCCAAGTAAGGGGAACTCCATCTGCCTTTAATCAGTACACAGACAACAAAGAGATGGTGCAGATTTTCAGTCATGAAACCCAGAGGTTGTGGGTGTGTAAGACACAGGCACGTATGTATCCCCGTGCACAAGTTTATCCCCGCGCGCTTCATAAATGACACATTCAAAATTCTCCGTCCTCACCACAGTTCGTGTCCACAGGTTTGCACGGCCATTAGATTATATTTTTTTGTTTAAACCAGATTTTTTTCTGGAATACCTAATAAAAAAATCATTGTTTCATGTTCTTTTTTTAGGGTGACTGGGAGAAAAAATGATCTTTTAAAAAAACCGTCATGACAGTGAGAGTAGTTAGGAGGTTAACCCATTGCTAACATGACCTCAAACTGAGAAAGCTTTTCATCACCAGCTCAGATGGTAGCGAACAAAAATCATTATCTATCTGGTGGTTGCTCAGAAATCTAGGAGGGCATGAGCTGAGTATCTCATTCCATTTCTTAGTGGATAAATATGGATTCACAGCATGCAAATGCTTCTCATGCTGTCAAAAGTCACTAAATTAACTGTGATCAAGGGTTGATTAGGAATCATAAAGGATAATAATCTTTTTTCCTCATCCAAAAAACTGCTCTCTACAGAACAGGGCAGCAGTTAAAGGATGATACTAGGTCTTTTATACGTTCAATAGAGTTCAACAAAATACACTACAAGCCTGAACCTAAGGCTGTTTTATCTGGCATCTTTCTCAAAATTGTATTTGTACTTCACTAAAACTTTGTAAATTAAAGTGTCTTAAACCATAGCTGGTTAGAGCTCATGTTTAAGCAAACCTTGTTCCTAAATCACACTTAGTATAAGAGAAGAAAACTTTTTGTTTCCTGAAGCTTTGTCAAGCATCGCTCAGACCTGTCAGGCCCATACTGTCTGTTCATAATTACCCGGCAGGTTAATGAAACATGTACCAGCCATGCAATCTCCTGTGCTGATTTCACCCCTCCTTCTCCCTCTACCCTATCTCTCTTGGCCCTCGTGTACTCTCTGCTACTTCAGGAACATGCCTGGATGGCTCTGTGTCTCTAGAAGCATTCAGTTACAGGACTAACCGATAAAAATATGAATGCCACCTTGTTCTCCAGAACTTCCCTTTTATTGACACAGGTTTATTTTCAAAGTGTGCGTTAGGTGTTACATTGAGTGCATTTTTAGAATGGGTACTGGGGAACAAGAGCGCAGTGGTCTTAAAATGTTTTTGTTTATATTTTTTTTTTAAACTTTGTTATTTCAGGAGGTAGGAATATAGAGATATTTGGGTTTAATTTTTTGGGAAGGAGGAAGGGGAACACAAGACTCCTCAGCTATCTTCTGGCTGTATCCTTGGGACTGTGCCCAGAGATTCTGCACATTGCTCAATTAACATAGTTCATGTTTTATGAGGTATAAAGTTGCTCCTCATGAGATGCATGACCCTAAGGCCAGTGGGACGTGGCCAAAGTTGTCACATCAGTGGGCTTTCAGAAAACAGTGCGAAATTCATTGCTTTTTTAGCTGTAAACCTGATTCAAACTCAGGTCTCAAGCTGAGAGGCTGGTGTATTAACCTAATGTGCTCACTTGACTCTCTCCTAAGTATCATGATAGATTTCTTTTAATCTGCTGCAGAAAATAAATTGCTGGAGAAAAAAAAAAAAAAAAGATTTGTACTCTTTAAAGACTAATCACTTTCAGGCACTGTATGGCAAACAGCGAGATTCAGAATGAATCCTTTCGCTGCATTACTCATGACAGCTTACAACCCAGACTATTAAACATTCATCAATAAAAATTTAACATCCCATCTTCCCTTTGATATCCTCAACTGCTCCCTACATAAGACAACAAGAAGGCTTTCCACAGCTCAGTGTGATGGCAGGACATCAAAGCAGCCGCCACAGCTAGCCTGCTCCCAACAGTTTCTTGTATTTAGAAAGTAGAGTTGTCACATGGGAGGGGAAAAAGCAATGCAGGAGATTCTCTCTGGTTTGAATATATATAATCCCTCCCAAGGGGTGCAGTATGTCCATGTTGCGGCTGAGCGGCAAGTTGCAATCCACTTTTCTTCAGATAAGTATCTGACAGACCACACAGAAGCAGGAAAGAAGAGATGGATATTTTCCTTTGTTAAACAATGAGCACTGCATGCCAGGACTTTAACTGCTGGAAAAAAGGAAAGGCTTTTTCTTTAAAAATTACCAGGTTTTATTATATCCTGGATTGAACTATTTGTTGTAGCTACTGTTTGCTGGAGAAGTGAAGTTGGTAAACAAATAAATGTTTGCTTTCCTGCAGTCTTACGAAGATTTGTGCTTGACTTTGAAAATCCAAGCAGGAAATTTTCAATGGGCAAGTCCAGTTCAAATCAGCAACTTCCATCTTCAGCTACTTAACAGAAAAAAGCTGGAAAATTAAAGCCTGAAGTGAAATCTAGAAATCTCAGAGACAAGTTCACAAGGGAAGATTTGGGGCAGTTTCTGCACCTCTAATCATGCTCAAACTTCATTTCCTGGTGATTTTTAATTTCTCTCATGTCTACTCTGGCCTAAAGCAAAAAGGACAGTGCTGCATGAATTTGAGGGACAAAACACTGGCTCAAACTTAAAAAAATTCAATCTAGGCTGAAGGTTCAGCTTAAGTAATGTGATACCCATTTACTCACTTGAAATTTAGGTAACAGATTTCACCCATTCTCAATCCGAATCTGGAACACCAACAGGTGAGCTTACCTACTTTGTATGTACCATTATACCAGTGAATCAGCTGGTAAAGATTATGTTAAAAATCATTATTTCCTATTTCAGCCCTTTGCAATGTTGATTATAAAGTTTTAGTTTCATAGGGGAAAAAGATGGAATTTATGGAATGGCTGCTTGAAAACATACTACTCAGGCACTGAACCACATTTGGAAATTGATAGTATCTTCCTTGGAAACATCCCCCCTCTGGTTCCCTTTCGCTCCACAAATTCTTTCTACATCCCTCTCACCAAATGACTCAGGTTCCCTTTAATCTGTTTCCCTGTAACTGAAGAGCTGTTCAATCTTGTTTAAAAAGCACACCCTTTGGCGAAGCTGGGGCTGAGTGCAGCTTGTCCCTCATCCTGAAATTAGGTCCGTTCATCTTGCAACTAAATTCATTATCACCAGACAGACTGTACACCCGCAGCTCCACCAGAGTACCTGCCTGAATCTTCTCCCAACAACTGCTGGGCCTCAGCCATACTTATTGTCCTGAACCTGATTCAAAACCCATTGTAATTGGAAGACTTCTGTGACGCAGGTGGATTTTGGATCAGATGTTAAACTGAAAGGGCCTCAGGGTTGATGAGCTCTTAGTTTTGTCCCATCTGCCTTTCTTCTGCTCCTACATGATGACACTGGACATTCTGACTGCCTGCTGCCTGCCTGTGGTGACCCAGGGTTTCAGGAGCAATGCTCCTGTCCAAAGGCTGCCTGTTCCAGGAGGAACGAAGGGTCAGAAGATGGAAAAAAAAAATCCTATGGTGTGCATCTTTCCAAACACTTATAATTTAGTCAGTCACAGATGCACTAGGATGAGGGACATAACAGGGTAAAAAGATAGACAGTAAAAGAAAGAAAATGATGTTCTCATGGTGGTAGGAATTCTATTTTTCAAGACTCCTGAATTCCTTTGTTTTTTTATCAGGTGATTGATATCTTCCAGAAGCTGTCATTCAGCATAGCTTTTGATAGCACGTTACGCTATCAATTGGCTAAATAAATTGAATTTATGTCAGCAAAGGGCGTGGATAGAAGAGGAAGTATTGCCCACAATTATACATTAATTGACCCGTCTCTGTTTAGATTTAGTGACTTGTTTAGAAGGCAGAGTGCTGCTAAGGAAGCTCAGAAAGAACCCGTTTCCTGTCGGCCCCTCTGTCCCTCTGCATTATTAGCAGAGAAACAAAGTTGTTCAGATTCCACATGAACTGCAGTCAAACCAGCTGCAAGTGTTTTGCTCTGGCCTGTTACTTAGCTTTAGTTTCTCTCACCTAAAGATCCTTTATACTCTAATCAATTATAGCATTGACATATTTGCAGAACAACAAACCAAGTTTTAAACAAAGCTCTAAAGGCAATAAATGCATTTTTTTTCTGTGGTTATACTTAAAATCAATTTCCAGTATTTTGAAATTTTCTCTAGCAATAGCAGCAGCAACCAATAGATGCAAAAGGGCCTGGCATAACGTCACAAGCATGTTTTACAACTATTAGTGGGCTAAAAAATCACAGAAATGGGTACATTTTCCTATTTTGTTTCTCTTCTTTAAGAAGCAGATTTTTGTTGTTCTTGTTTGGGTCTTTTTCCAGTTTGGAAATAATTCTGTATTCAGCTCCCCAGGATCTGTCTGTAATTCACTTAACGGCTTTCCATTGACTTTCAGGCACTAGCAGTGAAATAAAAGGGGGTAAGAGAGAATTAAATGATCTAAAGGGATGAGAGATTTTATTTGATTTTGAGAGTCAAGAAGTACCAGAGCAAGAAAATCACACCTCTTTATGTTGCTTCAGAGATGTAAAAGCATGTCAATTCTATTAGAGCAGGCACAGTTCCGAAATCCCACAACTGGTAGTGCAATCAGTAGTGAAACCGGGGGCAGAGATGCAGCTTAGAAAACAGCACAGAGTGCTGCTGTTCTATGTCTCGCGCTACACCATAATTTTTGTTTCAATGCAACTTCACCCCGCACTAAATTTGCCTCTGCAATAAATAAATATCTGAACAAAGACTATTCAGAATGAAAATCAGTTATTTTATGAAAATTTCAGACATTTCCTAGCGTCAGTCTTGTTTTCACAAAAACAATATCACTCAGCACACATTCACACCTGAGACCCATTTCAAGAGAAATTTAAATAGGGAGGATACAATTCAGCCAGCCGCAGTTTTGCCAGGATAGCGAGACTCACACCTTTCATTTCTCTGAAATTCCATGGGAATTTTAAAGACAGCTACACATTAGCATCTGCCATCCTTTTGAGCAGTCTCCCTCTTCCTTGCTCTTTCACCCAGTTTCCATTACATTCCTGAGCAAACACAGTGCAAATACTCATCAGGATCTTTGGTTCTTCAAATATGCTAATACTCACTGCTTAAGAGGGTGTGGTATGTGGGTTCAATTCATGTGGATTTGATTAGTGAAATTTAATCAACTGAAAATTGTATGATAAACATTCCTATTAATAAAGACTTTCACTTTACTACCAAAGCTGGTGCAGCAGGCATTTCTATTTTTAAGCAGGATATATTCCTAATGTAACAATCACGTGATATGCAGAATAAGGTTTTGCTGCAGGGCAGAGCTGCATCTGCTATCTCAAATATGTAAGCTGTGACTATCATTTTAAAAGTAAAATTATCTCGATGTACTAGCTGTGCATACAATTTTCCTCCTCTTGAAGTAGATTCCAGACGACTGTCTGTCCTAACTGCAAAGCAATTTGAGCAAATTCTCAGCACTTTGGTCAAAATTCACACCTGTGCAGAGAGACTGCACAGACCAACGTGTCATTCAAGTCCCACTCAGGTTCTGTGAATCTTGTCTCTACTCGGTTCCTAAAAGATGGTGAGAGGGGAAGATGCTCAGCATGTCAGAAAAGCAGGCATGCTCTTTTATGGTGAGAGTTCACTGTTTTGAAGTGACTTAGCTAGGTGTTTTGCACGGTGATGGAAGAATCTCCAGTTTAAAATCAAAAGCTTCAAATATGGAAAATTTTTAAAGCTACTGAGGCACAAGTCTAGTTAGTTATAATTCTGCCTTGAAGCAATTTTCGCTCTAAATTTGCAGGATCTTCTCAAATTCGCACAATCTTTTCAAATTTGCACCCAGCCATAAGTAACAGAAGACCTATATTTTACTAGTATAATTAGTAATTTTAAGCTCAAGTGGTGTTAGCAACAGTATTATAGTAATACAATAACAGTCAAGCTGTAAGCTGCTAGTATTAACGCAGAACAGTCATTCAACACCGGCTTTGACATTTGTGTAGTAGAAGCAGAAATTAAAAATAAGTCATGACAGTAGTGGAGTAAGAAAAGCATCAATGCTACCAAGACAGCTAGTAGATTCCACCACTTTGCATCAGTTCTACGGGCAACAGGGGGAAAAAAGGACGTTGATACATAAGGGCTTATTTCCCTGCTGGTAAAAGAAAGTTAAGAGTTGTGCAATCTCTCAGACATCAGCCATCTACCCCCAGGGTCCCAAAGTTTCGGTGAAAAAGTTCTGTGCATAGAACAAACGGTCTTGTAAAATTCTGTACTCTTGCGTACTGCAAATCTCAACTAAGAAGAAAATGCAAAGAGTTAAGTATAAAATTTTCCCATCCATTTGGTTATGAACCACTTTCCAACATCTGATAATCAAAAGCACATTAGCTGCTGTCACTCACCACCACAATTTTTATAATGTTGACATCTGTATAGCAGGAATTCAATCAACATATCAACTCAGTTCACATATGTAAACACACAGAAGCTGTTTCACTCATGATAACCCTAAATATTCTAGAGATTTTAAAATAACTTCATTTCCCTCCTCCAGCTGCTATTGAAATATATTATGAATGAGAGAATTTAAAATAGCTGAAATAATATCCTCAGTCTATAGGTAGTGAAGTAAAAGAACAATGTGTGGGATTAAGTATCACACTGAGAAAAACACTATTGCCTAATTTACGGTGCCTGCCCCGGCAAGAAAGGAGACCAGAGAATGCAGTACTGACATGTAAAGCAGTGCATGTCAGAGAAGTCAGTACTGATCACCAGCACTGACGAAATGCAGTTCCCACAAAGAATGCCTCCCTCAGATAACTCTGAAGTGAAAACTACTAACACATATCGCTCCATAAGATAAGAGAAGTTTTGTTTAATTACAGCAGCGGTCCCACGAGGCCGTGCTTGCAGGCACAGTCAGTTTGAAACTGGTCTGCCTGGGAGCGATCACTGGAGTGACACAATAACCTGCAAGTTGTCCTGAATTACTACTAACCACCGGTGCAAACCCACCAGTAACAGTGCCAAGTCCCGAGCCAGCTCTGCATTCCTTAAATGTTTGAATATTTCTCTGTGTTCATTTCAAACTGAGACAAACAGCTTGAGATTTGATGGTCTCTGTTAAGGAGTTACAGCACAGTTGCTTAACCCTGTATTTGAGCTCATCACTCAGTCACAAGCTTCTACTCCCGGGATGAATTCGGCACACAACATGCTGGTCCAGGGGTTTCTCACCGCCCCCTCTGCTCACGTACACCCATCTCACACCAAAGCACTTGGCTGGCTTTAAGGTCTGGACTGCCCCAAGCACCACTGCACTCACTGGGCTGCGAACACGGCAGTAAGGAAATTCTAAAGAAAGCAGAAATGGAAAGATAGCAGGCATTTAACACAAAATATCTGAGCAGCATATGTCTGTAGATAATGAGCTGTCAGTAACAAAAGTAAAAAAGTGGGCAATACACTGAATAGTTCACTTTAGTGCATTTCAGTTGTTTTGAAGAAATGATAGTGGAGCTGGTGGTTAACCACTGCTCTTGACATTTTACGGATGTAACCAAGGGCTTGTAATAAAATCATGAAGCCTCCTGCTGCGAATGCTGTCCATTATTTGTTGAAGCATCACTTCCCATATAGCTGGAAGAGGGGAAGACAGGCAGTACACAAATAGCGATGTTAAGGCACAAAATCACAAAGAAAGAGTCACAGCTCTGTATCTAGGGTGACATATTGGTCTTAAAGACACACTGTCAACATAAGACAGTCCACAGGCCAGAGCTTAAAATCAGAATCTGGAGCTTAAGTAAGTCACACTTCACGATAAGAATCCATTTGAAATGGTTTATAGAGGGTTAATATGTGGTTAATAGATTCTTTAACGCATATTGCAAGCCCTCGTAGCTTTTGTGGTGATTATAGATGGTTGCAGATGGTTCCATGTACATCAGTAGTAAGTAATGAAGATGGTTATAAGGCACATTTGACCCTTCTATAAACAACCTATAATTATTTATTAAGACATCCACTAATCATTTATTAACTTCATACACTATAAATGGGACTCTTGGTTTCACTGCTGACTTGCTGTCAATTCTCAGAACATTCATCTTCCATAATTATAAAACAAATAAAATAAAATTGGAAGTTATGAACCTTATGAAAATACTACCTAAATTTAAGGTTCTGACATGAGTTACAGAAGTCAACTTGAGTTACACAGTTCAGTCACTGCCACAATTCCTTCTATCGTTATAAAAATCATGCACATTTTTTGTCACAGAGTTCCATGATACTTAGTTTTTTGTGAAATAAATTCACATTCCCAATTAAAGAGTCACTGTCATATTTGGTTGTAAAGTACCCACACAACTTACATTATGCGTTAAAAATAGACAGGCAGTACCAGCCCAGAAATGGCAAGGATTATCATTATCTCTCTTTTATGTATATGAAACTGAGACATGCAAAAATAAAGTTTTCCTGGGAGATCACTGTCTTCACCCGCAGAGTGTACACGACTGTGGAAAATGCCTGGATTGATTTTTGAAAAATGGGAAGCAAAATAAAATCCAGTGCTCCAGTTTCCCAGTGCTATGGAAAATAGTCATGTTTTTACAACAGGATCCTGTCGCTCCTTGTGAATATCAGAGAGATATTTAGATAAAGTCATCAACCATGTGGGGCTGAGGACACCTGGGACGTATTTAATCCCATCCTCTTTGTAGATTTCTCTTCCTACTCCTGCCAATCTCAAATATTAGAAATAATAAAATGTGAGCCAGGCCTCAAAATGGTTGTTTTTTCTTCATTTGTTCTTTTTGAATTATCTTAAAAACCTGTTAGTTTTTACCAATGGGCAGCCACATTTTCCAAGCGTTCCAATCACATCTTCCAAATGTTGGAGTTAGAACCTTGCTTTGCAAGTTTTCAAATTAAATCTAAGTTACTTATGAAAAAAAAGCAACTGCCTCAAGACTTGCTAGAATATCAAAGGAGGTGGAAATACTGTATTTTTTACCATTTCTGAACATACAATTTTCCTCCTAATTAAACCAGACATGCTATCTAGCAAATAAGTTTGAGTTATACCTAACTCCAAGGGAATCAAGGGACCACACATTCCAGGCTTTCTTGAGTCAAAAAAAGTTAATGTAATTTCTACAGATCCCCGTATGCCATCAGACAAAGATCCATCCTACCATCTTCATCACTTTTACTTTTGGTTCTGAGAAGATCCAAGAAATATACAAAACGAGAGAGGAAAAAAACCAAGCTGAACTATTTTTAACTCAAACCGGCTTGACTGAATTTGATTGAAGCACCGGGCAACGTTCCAGCGGCGAAGTGTGTGTTTTATACTATCCAGGCTGCTTTGCCCTTTCCTTCACATAATGCTAATGAGTAACAGAGCAACTCAAAAATTTGAGCGCTGAGGTGTGCACGCATTTGGGTTAGTCTATTCCAGTCTTAAGAAGGATTACAAATTGGGAACTGCAGCTCTACTGAGGTGTGGAGCTGCATTAATGGTTTTATATGTAATACTAAATCACTAGACCCGTTCCTGGGATTGTTAAGTATCAGGCTACATTTGATTCCCCTCTCAAACAATTAAACTGAGCATCTACAATTCAGCAGAACACAAAAGAGCAAAGGCGAGTTATCAGGTGTTAAGCAAGAAAATGCCTGTATCCACACTATGTAAACAGCCTGATTTTTGCAAAGCTTCCAAGAAGGAAATCAATGCTGAGTACGTACTTAGTACTCCTTATGAGCCAACCAATATTTTTATCTCTGGTCTTCTGAGGAAAGTGGTTAACACAATCCTTCTGGAAAAATTTTCCATGGACATGCAATATCAAAAATTCATAACATTCTGGAGCAACTTTTCTAAGATGACAGTGATTTCTACTTTGAAATAGGAAGGCCATGTAATTAACTCTTCCAGAACAGCTTATGCTGCAGTAGCTATGCTGGTATGTTTCCTTATGTAAACATGGACATTGATGGATTCTCATCAGATGACTAAATCCTACTTATACTTCTCTTAACCAAGGGAATATTTTCATTCTTAATTAAAACTGACCCGGGTTCTTGCTCCTATCAAAAGGGACAGTCCCTTCTTGTCCTTCAGGTACATATGCCTGCTAGTTTTCTTCTGGAAACACTTGCAATTTCATGATTGCCTGCGGATCCAAAAGAAAGAATGAAAATTAATCCAACAAATGAAAAAAAAGATATCTTTCATCAGGATCAATACCTGATCTGACTGCCCACAAAGCTCTGCAAGAGGAGTGCTGATAAAAGAAAAGACATCGCATGTGCAGTGAGAGTAGGTAACCTGTTCGGTCTCTGCGTGAATTTATGTTGGTTGAAAGTAAACAAACAAGCGCATCTGGCATAATTTCCCTTTCCTTCTTCCCTTGAGATCTGCTTTTCTTTTAAAATTATAACATAAAACCTGGAGAATTCACAATTATACAAAGAGCAAGTTATATAGGAACATTTTTTTTCCCATTAGTAGTAACTTTTTGCTACCAAGATGAATTCTTATAAATGCAAAAACTTTGATGCATGCATTAGTTCCAGAATATACATTATCTAATGTTGTTGTTTGCAAGACAAATGATGACAGATGGGTTACATAATGCTAGTACTTTGTTTTAATTTACTAGTGGACACCTACTGAGTGACTGGCTGTTGTCAGGTCTTCTTAGTCATTTTAATACAATTTGAGGTTGCATTTCTGCAAAATTGTGATGGGCAGGGAGAACTTCACTTTAGGCTCCTAACTTAGGGGGTGAAGGGAGAAATGACTTTCTAGATCCCTACAGAGTCAGTAGAGGGACAAAAGCTTCTCTAGAGCTCAAGTCAAAGCAGGTCGTTAATGAGGGTACTGTAAATGACCAAAGCAATCTCTCGCTTTTGCTTGTGACTCTACAGAGAAAGACTTGACTTAAAGGAAAAAAAAAAAATTAAAGCTTGGCTTTATCATGTTAATAAAAATAATGAACGATGTATCTTAGACCTTAGTGGAATGAGTTGCAGTCCCGGGTTTCACACTTGATTTGTTTGAAGGGATTGAATGGAAATGCAATAAGACAGAGAGAGTGATACTCATAAATCATAGGAATTAAGGATAAGGAGGAGAAGCTTTGCTTTTCAATTCAACAAGCTATATGGAGGAAAATGGAATTTCCAGATATCCAAGATGAAATCACCTTGGAACAAAACAATCATTTTATTGAGAAAGATTCTTCCCTAGCCTTTTACCAGTGTCTCTCTCTATTGAAAGAAAACCACTAGCTAAAGCATTGTACCAGCACTTTCTGACTTCTTGAATATTGTTTTCAGTCATCAGGAATTCTCAGATTACGATCTTGAAAGTTGGCCAACACTTGGTTAGGATTTGTATCTTTTTTCTTTTTACTATTTTTGTATGGTGTTTTTATTAGCTGGGAGATGGACAAGGCTTTTATCCTTTGATTATTGAGTGTGAAAGTGTGTTGCATGTATGTATGTCTGAACGATCCTATAACATCTGCACAAGGAAGACATCAGACAAAGAGACAAAGGTTTAAGTATTTTTGAAACAATCTCATACCAATACTCAGTAAAATGGGTCCTGTATTCTGGTTTTAACTTTTCTAAAAAATATGAAGCTGTCAACTATTGTATTTCTACTAATCAGAGTGTTCTATTAATATGCATAATGTAATATCTCTGCCAAGGGGAAAATGAAGGAAAGGGTTACCCAGCACAAGATAAGTTCAAGAGTGGAAGCTTTCTATTTGGCTCTGATTCTGTAGTTTGAAAATAAGACAGTAGCTTGATTTCAGCAGAAAAATACTCAATTTACATTTGGTTGACTCAGTTAAACGATTTTTTCATGGTTTCTAATTCTGTGAACAGTCATGCCCATAAGTCGCTCTTCAGGGTTCATAAGACTCCTTGGTACTAATCCAATACTGAATTCTAAACTAGTATTAAGACCAACTCACAGGATCACAGAATCACAGAACGATATGAGGTTGGAAGGGGCCTCTGGAGATCATCTAGTCCAATCCCCCTGCCAAAGCAGGTCCACCTAGAGCAGGTTGCACAGGAAAGTGTCCAGACGGGTTTTGAACGTCTCCGGAGACAGAGACTCCACTACCTCTCTGGGCAGCCTGTTCCAGGGCTCTGACACCCTCAAAGTAAAGAAGTTCCTCCTTATGTTAAATGGAACTTCTTACGTTCAAGTTTGTGCCCATTACCTCTTGCCCTGTCACTGGGCACCACTGAAAAAAGACTGGTCCCATCCTCTTGACACCAACTCTTTAAGCATTTATACGTGTTGATCAGATCCCCCCTCAGTCTTCTCTTCTCCAGACTAAAAAGACCCAAGTTCCTCAGCCTTTCCTCATAAGAGAGATGTTCTAGGCCCCTAATCATCTTTGTAGCCCTTTGCTGTACCCTCTCCAGCAGTTCCCTGTCCTTCTTGAACTGGGGAGCCCAGAACCGGACACAGTACTCCAGATGCGGTCTCACCAGGGCAGAGTAGAAGTGTGTGGGGGATAACCTCTCTTGACCTGCTGGCCACACTCTTCTTGATGCACCCCAGGATGCCATTGGCCTTCTTGGCCACAAGGGCACATTGCTGGCTCATGGCCATCCTGTTGTCCACCAGGATTCCCAGGTCTTTTTCCACAGAGCTCACTGATTTCCTCCCTGTCTGATTTGTATTGTTTTAGACAGCATTTTCTTAGTGTTAATTTTTTTAATACTTTGAATAAAATGCATAAAAGGGAGTCTGTGTTTCTTTCCACCAGTAATGAGTTTCTGGAATCTTTCAGCCTCTAGCTAGATATAAACAGGTTGACCTGAAAGCCGTGACAAAGCATTGGCTCTCACACAGAATTAACATCCATTCTGTTGTGCTGACTACATCTTCAGGATAGGCCTTGCAGCTAACGCTCAAGCATGATAAACAGAAAATCAAATTCAGACTTGTTTTCCTGCTCTGCTGAAAATGTACACAAAACTTTATTTTCTCTTGCATTAAACTGGCCCCAGACCAAGTATTATCTCAAATACAGCAGATATAAATACATATTTAACCTATGTGTAGCTAAAAAAGAAAAGCCATGGGTACTAGCAGCATTTGTATTTTGCATACAACCAGTTGCCTCAGGCCACTAGAGGCTACTGCAGGCTAGTAGTAATACTCATTTTCCAGACTATTCTGCCATTTATTGTTTCAAAAGAGAAGACTTGGAAACAGGAGTTAACACACCTGATATGTTGAAGTAACTTGAAAGAAACTAAAATTAAGGACATGTCTATAAGAAGTGTCTTTGTCTACTCCAAAAGATTTCTGCCAAGAATCTGAACAGTAGCATTAATTAGAAATATAAATGGTTTTTTACTAAATAGATTAATCAAACTTTGAATCACCTTGTGGTCAGGGTCTGAGAGCAAAATTTAGAATTTCTCTTTCCTAACCCTCAAAACCTCACAAAACGTTCTGGTTTGTTCCCAAACACGTGTCTAAACAAATACAGTAGAAACAAGCGACTGCTGCACTGGGGTTTGATGAATCCTTTAAACCAAGGCAAATGGTATTAGACTAGAATTGGAGCCCTTCCTTAACATCTATTTTGTATTCTCTTTCATTTTCATAAAGGTCATAGAGACTCAGGCCTAGATTTCCTCTGTATACTTTAGAAAGTTTTTGTTTTGTTTTACCTCAAAGGTTTCTGCACTAACATAACTTGTTATTTACAAAGAAAAAAATGTATCTACACTAAGCAGATGTATCTGGACCTAAGGAAGTTCAGCATATTTCTAGTGCACGTTGGTTCCAACACTCCTCACTTCTGAGAACTGGATAGTAGTTTACTAACAAACAAGAAGTGAAAAAATATATCATTACACTTGGTACCTGGGTGACGATTTCAGGCCTTTGATGAATAATAAGCATAATATAAAAGTAGTCATTAGTAGCATTATCTAGAAATGTTCATCAGTTCATGAAGGTATTTAACATTAGCTCTTAAAGGAGACTTTTAAAATGAGACATGAGCTGCTGCAAAGGGAAATGGCAAAAAAGGATTAGGAACTCTAAAGCTAAAGAATCAACATCAAATTGTTGCTGTGAATGTACTAGTTACTTGTTGCTTAAAGAATTTGCAACAGATTCACTTAGTAAAATAGTTTTAGAAAGTTAACCCTATTCTATATATGGAAAATGTTGATGTTAGTGGTCACTCCAAAACCAGATTTTGTCCCTACACTGTGTTTGCACAGTAACCAGCACAACAGAGACACAATCATGAGATGGCCTTTGAAAACTACCATTGTGCAAGTGAGTAATTCAGAAAAGGTGATCATGCAAGTGCACTAGTATAAGGGAAACTGAGCCTGGTTGTACAAACTTTTAGGTCATTGGTCCAACTGACAGCAATTATCAGATTTTATTTACAATATTTTTTAAAAACTACCTGCTCTGTTAGTTAGTTAGCCGCTGTTTCAGAGCTGTTTCAATTCCACTCTCTAAAGCAAATGAGTTTTTGCCCCCAGGATAGCTTTAGCTTATCTTGCTTTCGTCCCCATTTTCCAAACAGGCTGTGTAGATACCACTGGCAAAATAATCATATTAATGTACTTTCAGGCACGAAGGTTATCACCATCATAATACATATCAGGGGAGAAACTGGACCACAACTTGTAGAGGGACTTATCACCAGCTGGGACTGTTAGCAACGAATGGCTTCAGAGGAGCCACATCTCCCTCCTGTTGAAGTCCCGCTAACGCAGGGCAACGCAAACCTCAGCCAGGCTGGTGGTCCGCACCCTGCTCTGCCCTAACAGGCACTGCCTCCGTGCTCTGCCCACTTTGGGCCACAGGAGTAGACTGGTGCAGGGAGGTGGACACCGCATGCTACTGGCAGCATCAGCCTGGAGAACATCCAGAGACAGCTGATGGCTGAGCTGTTCAGGATCCAAATGGAAAAATCCTACTGAACAGAACAGATGTTAGTGGTGCAGGAGGTTTGAAACAAAGGCTATGTCTGAATCTAAGTCAAGTTTTGAGTTACACATGCTCTGATTAGGACAATAATGAATTGGCAGTCTCCAGGGCAGGAAAATAATCCTGGTTTTTTGGACCAAGAAACTGTTTTTCAGACATTCATGACCTGCCATTTTAGCACGTTTTAAGAATATACCGGACTGTAATCTCTGTTGCTACGAATGAAAAACCACCGAAGGAAAAGGGGCTGCATGACATTCTACCAGTAATGAGTTTGGCTTTAAAACGTCGTTAACATAAATTACTCACACAAGTTTCATAAGGGTTTTCTAAGCCTTGACACTACTGCAGAGCAAAGAAATGAACATAATGCTAATGCGTCTCATTCTCAGAGTACAATAGTGGCGGTTTGCTACTCTCTTGGGGTCTCCCTCCTGAATCTTTTGGTGAACCAGGCTGGGCTGGGCTGGCCAGGCAGTGTCCTACTGTCATCGCGATGTACTTTTGGAAGTGTATTACAAAGTAGGCTGTAGTTATACTACACACTGGTGTCTTCCAGAGAAGGCACAAAAGGCGATCAGTAGAATTGCTAGGTTGCTTTATTTTAGACTAAATTAATTAAAAAAAAAAAAAAAAAAAAGACACTCAGACAATGAAACAGAATGACGTGGCCAGCAAGTCTGCAGAAAAGCCAGGGACAGAACCTGAACTACTCAAATGTCTGTCCTGTGCCCAAAACCAGGCACACTAGTTGAAGAAGTATTTTTGAAATTTTCATTTTCCTTGCTTTGAATTATCAAAACTATCCATGAAAGTCACTGTTATGCAGTAACATACAGTCACACAATAGAGAAGAATGATTTTTCAGTATGAATTTGTGACTGAGTTTGAAGCTTGCATTTTTTTGTCATTTCAAGTTGCATGAAATTCTGTTCTGCTCTGTGAAGATTTTAGTAGGTCAGTCATTACAATTAACCTAGGAAAAAAGAGCACATACAATGGTCTGCACTGTCTTGTTTGTTTCAGATAAAAAAACTTGTCAGCAAAAATTGTATTTTTGATGCAAATGTATTCTTGTACAACTCCATTGCAATGGAGACAAGACATTATCTTAAAACAAGAAAAATAAGTAAAGTATTTGGAAGGATTGGGAGATGCGGAGAAACTCTCCAGTCAAAACAAAGTTGTCCTTTTGTAAGTTATTTTGTTAAATTTAAAAACAGAGCTTATGTTGTCTCAATTCTTCTTGTTGTTTTAAATATCAACTTCAAAGAGCATTAAATATAAAGTATATCTTTTGATTTCAGTTACTGAACACAAACAGTACATGGAAAATAGTAAGAAGGTTGGGCTGAAGGGAAATGTAATTTCAAAGATCTAGTGTATACCAACATGAAACGAGAGGGCTTCTGTTTTGTTCGTATGGGTTACTGAGAATAGGATTCTGTTCTGTGGCTTCCTTTTGCTTTATGCGGAACTTGCACAAGTTGGAAAGACAGTTTTCAACCCCAGAGAATGACAGAGCAATTTCATCCTACTTCATTCACTTGGGATGTCCACCTCTATTCTGCAAGGTGCTCAGGCACAAACAACTTTCAGATGTAGCCATTAGCACCTAACTAATGTCTCACTGTCCTCACTGTGCCCTAAGCATGTGCTGAAACAATTTGCTGAAGAGGGACAAACTTAAGCATGTGCCTAACCAATTTTTCAAGCTGGGATAGATTCCAATGTAATCTGTTATAGCTCCCTGAAGGCTAATTTGTAGCAAATTTGAGAGATAACATTCATATTATAAACAGAAAATAGATCTAACTTAAAAATTCTGTGATGGTTTAATTTTTGCGGTGTTGTGTCAAAATAGGGGTAATTATTACAGGCAAAACTGGAGAACTGATGATGAAATAAATTTTTATTCCTTGTTGAATTTTAATCTCAAAGTATGATACCCTGGTTCTTGCTAGAATACACGCCGGTGGAAAGAAAATTTCCAGTTTTAGCACTGGGCTTTTCAATAGAAGAACACATAAAGGATGGTAGTAATAATTCTGATTTCAAACATCTTAATAACCAAATTCCTTAGACTGTTATAATGATTCATTCTAGGGTCTCAATAAGGAGGGAAAAAAATTGAAATAAAACACCTTAATCATAACTCATTCAAATGGCAAATGTGAAACAGATTCAAAACCTTATATCCATTTCTTTTTGGTGTTATGTGAACAGTCCTCTAATCTGGAGAGGTTCCTGATACAGCAGCTATGATAATTGTGTAAGTCATGGACATATTAATAACTGTAACTGCATAGTCAGCCATTAAGAACACCTCATATTTTAAGAGGTGACAAACGGGTTTGAGTGCCTTAGTATTCACAAAAAGGATGTTTCCGAAAACCACTAATAACTTTTTAAAATGCAGATGGATAATTATAATGCATTTATAGTCATACTATACAGTTAAAATTTATATTATACTTATTCAGACAAGGTTATCAAAAAGGGTATGTGAACTGACTTTTAGTGAAAGTTGGTTAAGGGCTAGATATTTACATTCTGAAATGATTTAATTTTCACCCATACAGACCTACGTGTGTAACTATAAGCAGCCATTTCAAGAAATCTTACCCACATTTACATGGCTCACCACACCCTTTGATGACTCTCTGAGAGGGTCAGAAAGAAAAGCTTTTTCTACATAATACAACAAAAGAAAAATAAAGAATTTGTAAAACTCTTCCACATTCTAAAGACATGGAAGAAAAAGTTCCTGCTGAGATGGTGGCTAGCAATTCATCCTGGTTTTCCAATGTCATTCCCCAGCCTCTGCCCACTTTCAAGTGACTTTCAGACTTCAGCACTGGTAATATTGGTACTAATGCTGTCAGTTAGTTAGTGATTTTTACCATGGTGCTACATCAATGATGAAAATAATGGCAAAATCCAATTGTAGGGAAGGTCTTCACATGCCATTAACGTTTATCACCTTTATAAGTGAGTACCTCTTACCACACAAATGTGTATTCTCACAGTGAACCTTTAGGATCTGAAAGTAAAAAAATAGTAACAGCGCTGTGGAACAACTTATCTGTTATAACATTCACTGACTAAATCCCATCTATTTATTAATACTAAAGAAAAAATATGAATACAAGGCAATGTGCCAGCATAGCATTAGAGAGGAGAGGAGCAGTGGCATGTATTAGTCATTGAGGTTCGATTTTTGGCTTTCATTAAAATTAGAGGAATGAGGAAACTGGAACTGCTTCTTCAATACAATCCCCCAGTTAAGTCAAAACTCACTGAGAGGCAAAAAATTTAAAATAATGTACTGTTGTAGCAGAACAAACTTACAGTAATGAAGTAAACCAACCTTTTGTTAACAGTGATCCTTATTTACATACTTGGATCAACATAAAGGAATTGCTAGTAATTTGTATGAACATGTTACTCTACATCATTAGGTTTCAGAAACAGTTTCCAACCCAATAGAAAGAGTAAAACTTCAATCACAGTCAGCTGAGTTCAGCCCAATGTAGGAGGAAAATTTCATGACTATTTCTGTTGGCCCAGGCACAGGTGCCTGGAAAACAGATTAAATAGATGCACTAAAACATCATTTGCCCTTATCAATGCTGAAGGTCCATACTGCATATTCTTTAACCACCAATATTTTCCAGTTTAAGTTAGGTGACTGAAGCTCTTATACAGCTTTAAAAATCTCATCTTCTTAGTTCTTTATTCTACTTTTTTCTTCCTCAGAGCATCTCTTCCTCTCATTGCTGAGAGATTCACAATATCCAAAATTTCTCATACTCTAAAAATTTGTTCTACTTAGTCAGTTGTCAAGAACATATTTTACTACTTCCTGATTTCCTTCAAATACCATCATGAATAGTGAATGACCATATTCCTTTTTGAAATGTCATTATTGTTCATATAAAATTAAAAAAAAATCTATTTTTTGGAGACTATTGCATTTTCTAGTCAATTTGTACTGTCTCATTTTCCATCATTTGTCCCGAGTAATCACATTGCTCAGCCCTGATTAACTTGATTCATAGCTTTTAACCTATTTTAATTGTTTATAATTGATTTTCATGTCTTATTAATCATGAAAGTTATCTCCTATATATTGATCTCAAACCTCTGTTCTTCAATAGTTTTCTGCCTTAGTTCAAGGATTTGAATGCCTTACGAAAGATGGCAGTGTCATCTCTGGGATTGATGGTCTTGTTATTTGGAAGTGCTTTGGTCATTTTTTTCTTTAGAATGCAAATTCCTTGATCATTTTCCAGTTCTTTGTGTTTTGTTGTTGGGTGGTGGATTTGGTCTTCTGGAGAGTCTTCCAGAATGCGGGAAGTTTGTGGTTTGCATAGATGGCCTGGAAAAAGTAGTGTGGCAGAAAAGTTACAAAGACCCCTGGGGGCTGAAATGAAGTCTTATGGTGAGACATGAGCGAGAGCGATTCTGATGCGCGTCTAAAGTACTTTGGGGTCCCAAATGGCCCTGGAACAGCTTGAATACCAGAAATTACACGTATGATTGACAGGCGTATTTTCTACCCCCCCCCCGTCAAGCTGTGCCAAGTGCAGTTGATGCTCTTTTCCAAAGAATCTGAAGAACAAAGTTCTCTAAATTGAAGATGATGTCTCTGTTTCTATCTATTGTCTCTAGATAAAGCAACATTTTCAGCAACTATTATTTAAGATCATTCAATGAATACTTAATTTAAATATTGTTTGTTTGCAAACTCCTCATAGATTCTGCATGAGATTCAGAGCTGGGACACATTCTCTGTCCCTTATTTGAATGGCCCCATTTTCTGCTTGCACTCAGAACCTGTTCTATTTCTCACAAATAAATTTTATTTTCTTACTACAGGTAATTTTGGATGGTGGCCTGATAGTGTTATTTATGAATCCTGTCCTTTAGAAACTCCATGGATGACATAGGCTCAAAGGAGTCCATAGCCAAGTTCATGAAAGACAAATATACAACTATTTCCCCTTTCTATTTCAATACCCCTTGATAATAAGCCCTTTTCCTGAATAATCAAGAACAGCATACTTGCGTTGCACACTGGGGAGTTAATAGGGAACCACTCAGCTTTTTTCCCGAAACACTCCATAGCACTCCAATGCCTCTTATACTTGGATTTCTCTTTCAAAGCTTTTACTAAGAAAAATCTGGGACAAGTAGTATTTTCAGAAAGGAACAGTTGTTGCATGCCCAGATCAGTTGCAGGCAGCAACGTGCAAACACACAGTGGCTTTAATGTCCACTTGATTTATACACCTTTCCTCAAGGACTCTACCTCTTGCACGGCGAATAAGCGAGGTTTCTAGTGGTTTTATTCCACTTACAATGATAATCATGAGGCAGAGGGCAAGCACTAACCAATCACAGCCAACATTATTGTTTAATTACTGGGTTTCTAACAGACAGACTTCAGATTTGCTCTCTTGAAATAAAACAGCATGATTTAGATAAACAAATGTAACAAAACATTAGTAAATGACATGAAAGTCTCACATTCTCTCAGCCTTATACTAGACATGCATTCAGTTATTGAAATCAACATAAGTCTTTTCTCTTCTCTGTGTTTGTCATTTTACAGTTTTGACAAGTAAACAATGTTTAAGTAAAGAAATGTAAATATTAAGAGGTCTGGTTTTGCTATTGAGGCTGGGAAATAATCAGATTTACTAAATCACGTCACAATCACAGATACTACGTTGCATGGTGTCTTGAACTGAAAGCTGAAATGGCTGTTATAATTAAATGTGACATTGTTCACTGGCAAAAACCATGCCTGTGAACACAAGGGCTATCCAAAGAAGAGCATAAGAACGTGCCGGTGTAGCAGAGAGAGTTAACTGAGAGCCAGCAGGGCCCACCCAAAGAGAGATTTTGCAAGTGGTAGAGTGAGTCACAGAGCAGTTACACAAGTGAATTTGCACGTTGGCCCAAAAGGAGAGTACGTGAGAGAGACCTGAAAATAGCTTACACGTACAGAAGCAAACCTAGTGCAGCTCAAAGTTAAAGGAAAGCTTTCATTGCACAGTACTGGACTGCAAAGATAACACAAAATTTCAAAGTCCTGTGGGGACCAACCTATGGTCATTTAGTGGTACTAAAGAGAGAAAATTAGGGGGCAGCCATTCAGTAGGATAGCCCAGTGGTAGCTGCGGGGGCTCAAGTAAAACACCTCCCGCATTACTAGAAAAGCAGGTCTAGCAGCAGCTTGCTACGTCCTTGGAGAATATGCTTGTAATATGTCACCGTTTGACACTACAGGCTGTCAGATATAAGGATGTGGTGTGCCTCCCTCTCTCTCTCCAGGCTTTTTTGGGACTGATATAGCTGTTCATTCTGGCTCAGAACAGCTCAGTGGGGTATTAACTCTGACTGGTGTGTGCCTACAAGGAGGTTTTGTTTCCATGTCTCGCTATCCTCTGGACACACCTATGTAGAAGCAGGTACAGTTGTACATATGTCAGGGTCAAGTGGATAAAAACCAAATACTTTCTCATTTATACATTTTTTTTTTAAAGCAATACCACAGAGAATTTCTGTTTTGTGTAGAAAATTTATTCTTTTTGTTGAATAAATATTTTTAACCAAAAAAACCTCCCCAGAATCACAAACGAGTCAGATCTACAAACTGGAATTTCTTTGCAGGGAGACACCAGAGCATTCAGAGGACTGATCAGCACTGTACCCAAATGTCTACCATTAACCATTTTCAGCTGCTCCTCATAGCTTCACTAAGGATTTTTTTTCAATGTCACTTTCATAAAAATATGGTGAAATGACATTAGTTTTTAATTCCTGGGGGAAAAACATAATAGTTTGTGCCTTTTAACCTTATATGTATTTGTTATTATTTTTACATCATTTCACAATGTCACAAAATGTTTTATTCCTGTTGTTCTAATGAAAGAAGAGTTGGAAAATTGCTATTTCATACTGAGTGAAACAATTATCTTTTTTCAATACTGAAGGTTTTTTGTTTGGGTTTTTTTTTCAATTAGTTTGGCATTTCCTTAATAATCAGTTAATTTGTACTGTAAAGTATAGCATGTAGTATTAAATGTCAAATTATATTTTTCTGAAAATTTCTATTTTATATCTAAATTGAAACATCAAAATGGTGATATTTCCTGTAAAACAAAAACCTGAAGTTTTGGTCAGCTTCACACTTTCATTTATCAAAGAAGGACACAGTAACTGAATGGTAAAGTCACCAATGTCCACACAAAGATAAGACTCCGTGCAAAGAGCTCTGGCTGTTTCAGCTCAGCTCATGGGTATGTTCGTAATTTTAACTTTGCAGGTCCCTAGTTTGAATTCAGGTCAAATGCCAGTTTGTAGCAAGACTTGTAGCAAGGGAGGAGAAAAATGACACCTACTCCACGCTTCCTTCTGACTTGGATTTGGAATTGGAGTGAACCTTCTGTTACTGCCAGCTTTTCTTAATGTGGCATCATCAAGGCGCTCTAGAAATACGGTATCATGTGTGGGTCAGGCTTTTTTCTCTGCTATTTCTATCAGTGAGTTGTTTTTGTACAGATTTCCATATTCTAGACTGTATTAATTATTCATTACATAATTTCTGTGAACAGTTCTTAGTACTTCAGTCACTGTTCATTTTGACTGGACATATGGGTCACAAGCATCCTTGATTAAGTAACCATGTCACTTAGTATCAGCTACTTGGAATAAACATGAGTCTGAATTAGAAATTCACCCTCCATGACTCTACTGTGATATTTCTCTTAAAACTATAGGAACAATAAAGGTTGTTGTGCTGACTCTATGATATAAGTATTTGTCCAGAGTTCAGAATTCTAACCATTAACTTTTGTTACATACAAATAATATCAGATTGTGAACAGGTTTTCCTATATAAGATTTAGGAGAAAACTGAGTATCAGTTGGACTCATGAAATATCTGAAATGTGACAAGTACTAAATACTGTCTCACAAAGTTTTATATGACATGCTGAATTTTGAAAAATTGTATTTGATTATTGAGTGGTAGTTTTTAAGATTTTTACCTGTTTTTTTACTTGTAAAGACTTTCTAATGGCTCATTCACTTTGGATATCTTATCACATGCTTTATTTGATTTGTAATACAAATAAGCAGGTCACAGAGCTCATGATAAAAGAATGATATTAAATAAATGTGTGCCTCACGAGACCAAAAAAAATAGATGTTACAGAGCAAAATTCAAGAGGAGAACGATGGTACTGTATACCTGAATGCTACTAGGCTTGGCGACGCACAAAGGGAACAACAATCCTGCTCTCCCTGCACAGAACGATGACTGGAATTGACCCTGATCCAAGATTAGCAGCCAGGCATGACACTAGAAACTTTTACATAACTGTGTGACAGATGTCAAAGAGCATACACGGGATGAATGCATCCGAAGAGTCAGGATAAGCTGCAGTTATAACTGATGTGTGGTCCTTATGCTTCCCAGGATTAAATAAGATGAGTTGCAGGGTGTGCTCAGTCATTGCAGTGCACATTCAAATGGGCTCTCTCATCTTTATTCCCCTTTCATGCAACTTAACACTAGAGCTCTTACTGTGTGTACTTTCCACTGGAGAAAAACTGTTCTTCATTCCAGATTTTAAGATCTCTTTTTGATTGATCCACTTTGATTGTTTTTACCACAAAACCCCAATGTAACAGGGAATCAGTCACCTGCAATAAAATATTGCCATCTCCAGGAAGCAGCTATTCTGCACCTGCAAAGCTTCCCATCAGCATGCTAAAAAGCTTAAAAAAAAAACCCTGATGAACTTGGGGCCATAAAATAGTAATGATACAGACAAGATCCTAGGAATTATGTCCTATATCACGAGAAATCCCTGAAAATCTTTCACAAATTAGTATTGTTTAATAGCTTACGCAAAATTATGGTATTTCCTAAACCCGTCTGAAATATAAGATCTGTGAATGAGATTATAATTAATATTGACTCAATTTCAAGATAGAATTTGAAGCTCTATCTTGCTTTTACCCGCTGTCGATAGCAAACTGATTGAGGAACAATAACTTCAAAATAAATTGGCTAGTCTGTTGCATTGGCCAGTGATTTTACTTGCACTGCCACCCCAGAATTCTTTGTGGAGCAAATCTTTCTCATTCATAATAGGAACAAATAAGAAGAGACAGAGCAGCAATAGAGCAGCAAAGGACTGGCTGCTTGTAGCAGGAGTACTTAAAAGAATGCAGAAGGTGTGAATGCAATATGAAGTTTAAAACTTGTCTTGATCTAATGCTTTTACTATTTTATGTCTTATCAGTAAGACTCTGTCTTTTTTACTTTAATGCTGCATTTCACAAATGAAGTGTCGTGGACTTTTTAGCTTTGCAAGAAAAGTTAGACTTGATTTACTTATGGCATTTAAAGCTGTCAACAATGGTTTCCATTTGAGACAGCAGAAAAATCCCAGTATTGCTAAGTCTTGAACACTGGACCTGGACACTTGGAGTAAGTCTGGGAAGCTGTCCCACTGACAATTGTTTTTTAAGACTCCCCAAAGACTCAGACACATGCACACCCTTTGAAAACAATAGGGAAAATGTCTGAAACCCTCATACAAGTGGCAGATGAATTTCACCGTATGAAAATCTAAGTCTTATGGAAAGAGAGATACAGAGTTAGGTTAGCTAAATGTCCCCAGCCTTGCTATATTCCACTGAAATCTCCATCTTAGTTTGAAAAAAAGTTATACAACAGAAAGACAGGTAGGATTGTAGGAAACAAACAGTTTTTCCTTAGGCTAAAAGTTACAAGTTTAGCATGGGCTGAAATTCCAGAGGTTTTTGAATTCTAGCCAAGCCTCCTGGTTGCAGTTCTCTAGGTTATTGTAGACAGATCATGTTTCTCCACTTACACTCCTGTTATGGTCAATGATGGTTCATAATCAAGCAATACCTACTGTAGATAACAGAACTAAAATAATCATCAAGAACCTCTGAATTTTCATCACCCTTCCATCAACTATAACAACTGAGCTGGTCCTAAGTTTGTTCAGGGCTGAAACTAAACTGACTATATTATACACACTCTTTTCCTCCCAATGTGCTATGCCAGGAAGCCTCAAATTAGCCTTTTAGCCCTCCCACCCCATTCATACATATGCTGAGTAGCCTGTAGCTCTCTCATTACCATTGCTCCATGCGTTACATGTTCTCTGTCACACAGCAGGAGACGGACTGAATCGTGGCATAGTTTCCCAACAGCATTGTTATTTCAGGCAGTCCCGTATATGGCAAATGATGTTTATTAGGCTTGTGGGTTGTAGAAATATCTAAAGCCTTCAATGCCCTTGAGAAACATGGACGAGAAAGTGTCTTCTTGTGAAAATAATATTACTTGAAAATAAGAAGGAGTGGCCAATTTGAAATCCAAAAGAGTTCAGCTATCTGCTCCAGTGGAGCTGGAATTTCAGCAATGGCCTACGAATATAAATCATATGAACTGTTATATTCCCAGGCTCTGTGCTCTCCCTCTGTGCAGACACTCCTGGTGGAGGTGAAACAATGCTAAATTACTTAGGGCTCTCTCTTTTTTAACAAACATATCCACATCTCTCCCTGTGAGCCTTCCCCAACAAGGTAGGGAAAAAATCAATGTTGGAGATGTGGCCTTACACATCTGGCTCCTCAGTTCTTTGGTGATCAAAGATACATCAAGACCTGACCTTCCTGGCCCACCATACTCACCTTGACCTGATGTCACTGTTGTTACGGTACCTGCATAGCATCCTTTGTGCCTACAGAGACATTTGTCTTGTACTACACAAATCCATGCAAAGCCATGTAAACAGCTGAAAGGAGCTTCCTTTGGACTTCACCTTAAGAAAACCCTGTTATTCAGTGAGAGTGGGAGGCTACTGAGACCTCCTCACTTCACTATAACTTAACTTTGCCTCCCAAAGGAGACAACAAGTGCCTTACAAGAAAGGTCTTTGTGACCCTGGGGGAGAAAGAAAGATTGTAATGTTCTACATGTAATGCCAAAAAGCAGAGGGGTAGATTTGTCTCCTTTATCTGTGAAGATAAAGACAAGATGAGATCAGATGAACTTGCCTTGGCATCTTTTATATTTTTTTAAAGCACTTACCCCTCCACATTTCAGCTGGATTACTATTCCCAACAGACTGTTGTGAAACTATTCAGATAAAATATTTAAAAGTGTAGATCTGGCAATTTTATGCTGTGAGTTCAGAAACCTTTATTTAGGTTCTACTTTTTATTAACCTCTGGGGTTCTCCTACTGTCCCTAATGATATTATCTTGCATCAAAATAAAACCAAAGCTTTTTACTGGGAGCTGTGCTATTTCTCACGACTTGGTAATGCTAATGTTTAAATTCTGAGTCCTCTTACTGCTGATTAAACCTCCAAAGACTACAGCAGAATTTCCGCTTCACTGCTAGAAAAGAAGAAAACCAGCACAGTTTGTAGCAAAGAGATCACTTGAAGAATGTACATAAGGTTACTGCATTTATGAATAAAGCAAAGCATTATCATTTTTAATAGGAATTAAACAGCTAGAGGGAGAAGTAGGGCAATGCTGTGATCAGTGCAAAGGAAAACAATCTAACCATTTTAATTAACTGTATTTTAATAGCTTTAGTTATAATTGAATAATTTAAATACCAAGGGAAATAGTTAAAACTCCTAAAAGCCTTCTTTTTATTTACATTTTAAATACAGTTCATGAAGAAGGGATGGCACTGTGAAGGCTTAAAATAAATGGGTGGGGGAAAACCATACTAATTTCTGGAGCTGCTGGACCAACAGGAAAAATTTATGGGATCTTAGTCATTTCTCTCTGCAGGAGCTCCAGTCCAAACCCTAATATATTTTCTACTTTTCTCCCTGCTTTCTCAAAATATTACACAATCTGTGGTGCTATTGCCCTTGACTGTTAAAACCATAAAATGTACAGGAAGATAAATATGAAGCAAGGATCATCTAATCCATTTTTTTTTACATATGCACTAGTGAAGAGGATCACTGCAGAAAATAAAACTATTGGTCAATGCAGACTTTCATTTCGACAGATTATAATGAACGGACACATACATATTTATCTTATATATAAACCCTGATAGCACTCATAAGCCGAGCCCTTCCCTACTATATTTCTTGTGTGACCTGTAATGATGGAGATCATTAACTTACGTGGACAACATTGCGGAGATCTACTGTTTTGCAGAGTTAATCTGTTATGAGGCTCGCACTTCCTCTCACACAGACTTTACCTCTTCACAGTGTCACTTGTTTAGATGCATTACACCAGCTTAAGTGAGAGAGGCAGGAGTCCATGTCTCTGTCACCCCATCAGTCTCTGAGACACACCACCATCCACTGAGCTCACCGTCCTGCCCTCCACAGCGGCCAAAGGCAAAAATGCCTTTGCAGGGTAAACACACAGTGATATCTCTATGATACAATCTCATTCAGCAATTTTAGCAGTTTAGGGACTTCTGAGCTAGAGGAAATATTTCTGTGTTTAAATAATACAAAACAGAGTTTTCTTCCTGTAATGTGTCTACATGGCTTTTTAAAATGATGTAATGTCCAAAGTATCCTATGGTAAAGCCTCTCTGTCATATCTCTTACAGTAAGAAACATCGTCTTTTGCTGTTTTGACCTTGCTATTACTTAAGGCCAGTTAGTTCTTGTATTAGAAGAGACAGTAAAGGATAATTTTCCAGTCACTTCCCCATGCTGGTTGGGATTTAATAAACCTCTGTCATATCCCCCCTCTCTGATTTCGTTTCCAAACTGAAGAATCCTAGTCTATTTAATCTTTTTTTTGAAAGCTCTCCCACACCTTTGATCATTCTTTCACATACCTCTACTTCTTTAGTTCTCCTAAAACCTTTTCAAAAACAGAGAAACTGTAACTGCAGACACTATTCTGTTCGCAAATTTTTACCTCAGCAAAATAATGTTGCTGGATTTTTTTTCTCTGCTGCTTTTTATTATTTTTTTTTTTTTATTGTATTTAAAATATAGAATGTATTACGGATTTACAGCATCTGGTAAGGACAGGGACAAAAGGTGCCAGTAACACTATACCTGGAAATAATTAAAATATATGTATGAATTAAAATATCTGCATATTCTTATTCAAAATATGTAAACCCAAACACAAACAACTTAGGAACAGGTCTTACTACTTTTTTACCATGTGTTATTAATGACAATATTGACTAAATGAGATTTCAGTGAGAATAGAGAGTTACTTAATGGAATTATTTAGTAAGTGTTCAAAAATCCTTATCCAAATGCCACCCTATAAATTTTGATAGGCTCAGATTTCTAATTCT
Organism: Numenius arquata; assembly: GCF_964106895.1. Classification (NCBI taxonomy): domain Eukaryota; kingdom Metazoa; phylum Chordata; class Aves; order Charadriiformes; family Scolopacidae; genus Numenius; species Numenius arquata. The sequence continues at coordinate 8,741,692 of NC_133585.1, read as the reverse complement.
GGCTCATTCATTTCTGGAAATATAGAGAAGGATATTGAATCTCAGTGTTATTGATTTTGGTTGGTGTCTGAAATGCATTAGGTGCCTCACAGGCAAGGAAAGAGTTTGGAGTCTGTCCCAAATTGCTTCCAATCTAAACATGCAAATTTGATTAAGAGGTTGGAGGGTGGATCCAATGTAAAAACAGGATGATCAGTCTGGTGTGGTTGACATTGCGCATTAGAGGACATTGGGCAATTTTGTAACTTTTTCAATTCAGTTCTTCTAGACGTTCTCACATCTTTGACTCCCAAAGACATTAATGCCTCATAATTATCAAGGTTAATATTATCCTCAGCTTTAGTTTTCTTTCCCTCATTGTTGGAAAAGCCATGACACACCACCTTGCTGTAGCCTGCTGTACGTTTGAGCAAAACCAGGGAATAGGGTACCTTTGCTGCCATGGGTGACAAGCTGAAGAATCCCACAATTGGGAACTATGACAGGATTCCAGAGGACATTTGACTGCCCTAGTGTACAGAATACGATGTGAACATCTCAACTAATTTGTACCTTATGCCTTGCTATCACTGAAATACAAAATAAGAAAAAACCTAATATGCTTTCAAATTTTCAATCCTGGCTTGAATTTCTCACTGATTTAATTGGAAGCTTTACTAATTTTAAAACAGTGGAAAATTTAAGAATACAACTGAACTTTTGGGCAACCAGTCACAACACCATCTATTGACTCAAACTCATAGAGAGTTAAGTTTGCATATATTCAACATGGCATTAATGAAAATTATGACCTTGTTCTCTTTAGTTTCCTGAAATTCACAATTCACAGTAAAAAACAAAATCATGGGGAAAAGTAAAGAAAACCTTTTTAGTAAACCATAAAGAATTGTCATTCTTACATTTTATTATGGTCTAAGTGAAGTTTCATTGCTGTTTCTGTTTCATGTTTAACAAGATAAACAAAATCGATATTTTATGTATCAATTCTGAATTCCACTGGTCAACAATGCACTTGAACTATTTATTTTTAATTTCTAAATTAATTCAGAATATTTTTTTGTCTTTTAAATCCAAGTCAGGCTTTGTTTCTGAAAGGTAGAGAGAGAAGGCCAGCAGTGGAGAATTATTATAACTTGATAATACCATAGATGACAGAGAAAACATCTAGGACCAAGTCCTTCCCAGAGCTGGACAGCACTAGAAAGAATAAGGATGTTCAGCTGGTCTTTGGATGGGGAATTTTCACACTTACAAAAGATGATCAGAAAGCCTCTGCCAGAGGGGGAAAGCAATTTTAAAGGACAATATCACTTTGGAGTTCTCACAGTAAGGACAAGAAGAGACTGTGAAAAATGTCAGCAGGAAGAAATTCCATATTCTGGAAGTGAGAAAGTAGAGAGGGAGAAATCTTGAGTTCCTCAAAAGGGTCTGACATTTGTACAAATAACATTAAAAAACAATCAGTAAATTGAGACGAGAAAAAAGATAACACTATATTGTTTATCATCTGCCTATGTATATTAAAATAATTTTGATAGCAAACCTGTGCAAACCCCAGCTATGCATATGAACTGAAGACAAAGCTGCCTCTACATCTGGAGCTTTAGGAAGATCTACATTTATGCTGCTGAGGAATATGGAAATGACAAGTCAGCAGTAATCCTGGGGGCCAAGGATTTCTAAGGATATGACAACATGTAGCCCACATCTCTCAATCAGGTCATGACATTCTACCAATTACATTATGCATATAAAGACATGCACAACCAAAAAGTGAAGTAGAGGATGCAGTCTAGCTAAATATCTACTGTTGATTTATACAACTCAGAGGACAAACTAAGTCTGACGTTTTAATATGGGTGCCATAGGTCTCTGACCTATTTTGCAAATCTGCAATACACTATCTTATTGATTAAAGTTCTGCAATCTTCCCCTTCTTTCCCTCCCTCAAGTTGTTTTGGGTATCACACAATACACTTGTTAGGGATCTGGCCTAATCCCCGATGACACAACTGGTAGGTGTGGGTGGCACTCATTAGAATATGCTCTCCAATAAATGATCTGCTGAGGTTCTGACAAAATGAATGTTTATTTTCGTTATCAGTCACTTACTCCCTGCCACTTCAAATGCACGTCCTCCAAGGAATGGCTTCAATCCAAACTGACATCTGAATTACAGTCAAGCGTGATGCCAGATTTTAGTTGTTAACATGGAAGCGCATACGTAAAAGTGAAAAACAGAAATAACTATTTACAATACAGAAACAGCATCAAAGGTGAGGACAACCAAAAGAAGAGAATAGTGTAATTAGTTACATAAATAGAGGGTTTGTGAGAAAAAGACCAGCAGAGAAAAAGGGGTAAGAATAAATAGCAGCAGCAGTTTGAAGAGCCTAGCTGGGGACAGTCTAACGGAGTCCCATCTATCAGTGTGAGCAGAGAACAGAAATAGAGTGATAAGAGCTAACTGGCTTCATTATTGGACTGTCCAGCAATCTGTTAGCAATATGTACAGCTGATTTCATGCAAAGTCTACATCTGTCCTTCTGAAGCTTTTCAGTAACCAGGAGAGGGATGCAAAGAAAGGATAATCAAGGAGTGTCTGTAGATCTGTAGTTACCATTAGTAGGGGAAGCTGGACATGCCGAAAATAAGTGTATGATTCTTTCTGACATGAGACTAAAAGTAATTAAAGAATGTTTACAGTATGACTCTTTCTCATAGGGAAGAAAAAAAAATATGATCTAAGCTGTATGACAGATGTCAAGAAGACTGATGTGGGGTTAGGAAGATCCTTTTAATGATATGCTTGCAGCAGTTGGAAACAACTTGTCAGATTAATAGCAATTCTTTTAACTGCAGACCAGCCCTAGGAAATGGAAGTTCTGCCTTGGAAAATACAGAGGGGAGAAAGATTTGCCTTACCACAAGCAAACAAATCACTTCATTAACATGGAAGCAAAATTTACAGAGTCAAAATTTTCATTTTTATCATCTTCAGAGTTCAGGGTCTAGTGGTACATGTTAAGCTGTACCAGTCAAATGCTTTGGACCATGATATTTTATTCTTCAGCAATAGCCATGCTTTGCACCTATGCTTCAAATTTCCCAGTGAGTAGATAGGTAATACTAGATCCTACAGTTTTAGAAAGCAAGGCATAGAGAGACTAAAGGACTTGCCAAGGTCATACACCAATTTAACCAAATCTCCTGAGTCTCATTCAATGCCCTAATTACAAGATATTCCATTTCCCTTTGCAGTGAAACATGAGATTTACCTGGTGTGCTTTTGTGTTTGAGTTAAGAAGCCACACAGAGTTTCTTACAATATAAGCCAAAAACACATGAGGGAAGAAAGCAGAGGAGAAAGGGGTTTGTACTATGTTCCTTCATGAGCCAGGGTGCGATGCTCAGAGAAACTCCTAAGACACTTAAAGGAATAAAATTAAGTAGGGCTACTGCAACCTCTAGAGAGTATTCAAAATGGGGTACTAATTGGACCATTTGACTCAGATACAGCACGAAAGCTGAGATCTTTCTTCACATTTTAATTGTTCTTTTTAATAAGAACTTAGACTATCTAGCATCGTAAACAGACTAAAATTCCAAGTCCTTAGTTAATTCTGTTGACTTCTATTTTTCCACTGTTCCAGCTGCAGTTGGTGTTTAACTTGATTTCTTTTCCTACTTGATAGTTTAATGTTGCAAAGCAATCTTAAACAGATGGCTGCACTTCAGAGACAGGTGACTTCCCCAGAAAGGTCGGCAGTAACACACCATACTTGGAGATGGAAACAATTATTTAAATATATTCTTTTCTTTAAAAGAAAGCAAATGCATGATTTCTGCAGACCCTTTTGCAGCAGATTTATTCTGAAGTCTCTTCTCACCTCGTATTTCAGGAGCTTTGCTTTCCTTCAGAAAGCAAAGTTTTCATTCCTTTCTCACAACATATTTTTCATTTTTTAGTAAATGCTGGAGCACTCAGTACAGATCAAGGTCTTCTTATGCTGATCTCTGCACAGGCTCTTCTCTAAAGAAATACAAGTAATAGGTAAATAGATCTTGAGAGTTAAAGGATTTGTTCAAGACAATGTTACAAATCGGCAGTGGAAGAAATAGGACCTGAAATATCTCTTTAGGCAATGAGTTATAGATACAGATATTAGAAATATGTAGTCAGTATATCTGTATTATAGACCTGAAATCAAGTCCAGAATGCAGTTTTCTCCTAATTTTCTTTCTTTCTTTTTTTTTTTTTTTTTTCTGGAAGAGGACGTATAATAATTTAAAGTATTTTTTTTCCAGATGACTTCTTGGTTTGCAAATTAGCATCTTCAGCAATGTATTTCTTTTTTAATTTTTTTTTTTTAAAGGAAAGGACTATTTAGCTTGAGGAAAGTAAATAAAAGCTCCATGTTTAGATCTGTATTTTAATGGCGGTCTCTGTACCAAAAATGAGTCTCACATCACAGCTATGATCTGTTATTATCTACCACTGAAAGTTCATTACTTTAATATGTAAAACAGATTAAAATGTGACAGGAAGCGACTACAAAGTACTTAATGAATCAAGTCAAACTGGACTAAATGCTACTGTAAACAGCATAAAAATAAATCTTCTGAAAATTAAACCCTACTTTCTTTCTTAGCTTTGGGGTTTATTTTAGTTTGTTGTCATTTTTGTGTAGTGAACATTTCTTTTGGGGCAAAATCCATTCCCTAATAAGTTTACATAATGTATATTTGCAATCAGGGAATGATAATGCAGAATGACTTTTACTATTTAATAAATGGAGTCCTTCTAGCTGGTTATCATTTCAGATGTAAAATTTTCTTGACCTCAGGCAAAGTATCTCATTTATAGATTGAAGCAAGTGGAAGATGAGTCCTGTGGTCATAGTACAAGATGTAAGTTACGGAGCTCAAGGTCTTATTCCAAGCTATATTATACTATTCATATGTGAAAATAAAGTCAAAACCTCACATTTTTATGGGCTAATATTAATTACCTTTATAAACTGAAGTTTTCTGAACTGGAACATGAAGAGTAGATATTGTATTTTTTAAATAGATCTCACAGTAACTGGGAGTCAGTTAATGCTACATTTTTATGAAAAAGGTAAATGTGTCTGGCATATATTAACCTGTTTCCAACAGAAGTGGGGAAGTATAAATTGCATTGTGCGAACAGGGTTCTGTGCTGCTGCTGTAATAGCAGCAGAGTAGACTTGATGACCCAGACATTCGGTTCCTGTCAATACTCTCATTTCTCTGTAAACCACCTCAAGTTCTATGAAACCAGCATAATCTGCCGTTTCCTCTTTGAGTAAAACAGTCACCAACATCTGAGAAGCGTTCAGTTCCTGCAGCATTGACTACCATAAGAAAGGTTACACACAACCATACCCTACCTCATTAAACCATACATCAGATTTGCAATAATTCAGCAATACTAAGCTACACAAACTGGTCAGAGTATTTATTAGGCACTTCTTTATTTAATTCAGGCAGATTTTCTAGTTCTGAATCACCTACCAGCATAAGTATTTTCCTAGATCATTATTTAATAGGGTTAAGGTAAATTTGTGACGTAGTGAGGAGTTGCATTGTCAGTACTTCATCATCTTTATGGACATATATATAATGCAATTTCTAGGACACTCATTCTTATTATTCCACAGAAAACCCAACTTCACTACTAATAGTTTAATTTTTACCCTCAAACAGGTTTGCAAGGATTTTATCTAATATAAATATCACTGAAGTCAATAGAAAGATTCAGAAGAATCAGCACAATATAAGGAAGAGCTTTTATTCACATTATTTTTCCCTTTTTTTTCCACATGTAAAGGAAAATAGCCATTAACATAAGCTCGATTATGCTCGCTGATATATAGAGGCAAGAAATAGTGATATGCAGTTTTGAGCATGATGATTATTTGATGGGATTGTTCTACATTGTTTATGTTAAGCTTTCAGTTGAAGCTTGTGGATTTAATTTATGGAAAATGCCTAGAGTGTTTGACAGATGCTATAAAATCAAAATGAAATAATTGAGATGAGAATAATAGGTCTAAGGACAAAGACATGAAAAGAACAACAAAGTGATTCAAGGTGGGGGAGCAGGGAAAAGCAAAAGCAGTAGGCTCCATCTAATTAGAGTTTTCAAAAGATGACTGAAAAGTAGACTCATTACAAAGTCTGTGTAAAGGCAAAGAAAAGGCTTTACAGAGCTTGAAGATGGAGGTGCCAATATTTAGGTGGCTAAAAGTCAAATACCTTGACCACTGATAAAGATTTACCATAGGAATAAACTACCATGGCCAAAAAAGGCTGACTTGATATGCTCAAATGAAGGCAGGAAGCCTTTCTTGAACAGACATACTGCTCAAGTACAAGTTAAAATAAAAAAATTACTCAACTACCTGCACTTAACCATCTAAGTCACAATGGACTGTGAAATACAGGAGGTAAGATTATAATGTAATACTAGAAGGGAGCACTTTAATCAGTTCCTGTATAAGACAGGTATGGTGCGAATTGGACAACTGACAGTCCTTCAGATTAAGGTGCTAATGAATTAGTCTATGATCTGCTCAACTTAGGTACCTTTTGAAATGTAGGACTGCCCTCCTAACAGGATCTGGGCATTAAATTGCACAACTATATAATCTTTTCCCCTCCCACATGACGGACAAGAGTCCTGTGCTATTTTGATGGCAGAAGTAAACTCAAATAGGAGGTGAACAGCTGATGCAGTCAGTACAGCAGAAATTTTAGTTTCTTTACAATAACCGCAAGGCAGAGCTTGAAGACAATGTAGTGGAATTCATTAAATAATATAAAATGACAGGGAGGCTACCATCGCACAGCAATTGCACCCTACGGTTCTTACGAGGCACGAGGCAGAACCAAATGCCTCCCTGATCCCTGCGGGCATGATTATTTTATAATAACCATGCCCACACCCTGCAGCTGCTGTTTGCCTTATAAAATATATTTCACTGTCCTGTGGTGAAGAAAGCAATTGCCATTCTTTACTAATTAAAGATACAAAAGGTGGCAGTTTCAGCTGGTAAGTAACAGCTATAGTAGACTTAACATTTAACATGAGTGGTTCAGTAAAGCCTGTTGGCCCTTCCACCTCATATGGTTCTGAGACATTGATGCGTGTTACAACTCACAGCCTAACACGAGATATAGTCTTAGTCTGGCCTTCTAAACTAGGTCCTGTGGCTTTATGGGGTGCTGTGAGGTTCTTTTCAATAAAAGGCCTCTTCACACCTTATAAAGAAACTTTAAAAAAAATTAAAGATCTGTTTTATTGTATCCTTAAAGTGTGGAAGGATACATCTCCATAGTGTGAGAAAAAAATAATAATTGAATCATCATAAGCAAGACAGGCAAAATGCTGTCAAGTGCTGCCTGACTTCTGTGGTTCTGTCCTCTGGAAGTATTACCATACCCTTGCTGTTTTACCAAGTTCAATAAAGTGATGTTGGTATGACCAAGGACCATTAGCAAGCTGCAGGCAACTGTGAGTGTTCCTAGTCAACCAGCAGCTTCCATAAGGGTTGTGCAAGGAGGAGCCACCTTCCGTGGTCTGCATGGCTTCCCTTGCCCCTTGTGGCTGCTTGTTCAAGATTTTTTAAAAAGTATTCTGTCAGATGCCATTTTCCTCTTGAACCTGTTGTACAATCAAAGTGGACTTCTGGTATCAAACATTCACCCAGCAAAAGAAATTGAAGCTCTAGTGGGAGGATCACGATGTCTGTGCTGCACAGGATAAAGCGGAAAATACACTGAATCCAAGAAAAACTTTCCATATGTATCTAGACACATATAATAGCCAAGTGAATATAGACATCAAGCAATGAAACACGAGGATATATGAAGATGGGGAGGGGGTATAGACATTCTCGTTTGCCCCAGAATAAAAGTCTTTTCTCAAAACAAGCATAAGAGATGTACTTCTTATTGTGATGAAGAAAAACCTGACAGAACAACAGTTTGGGGAAAAACAGGCTTGTGTAAACAGAGTTGCCTGAGGGTATCCTTACTATTGCTAGCATATGGTTGCCCACTATTTCTTATAAAATAATTAAGCTCACATAGTTGATGCAAATCTGTTAACCCCAATAAATAAATTCTTACTTTCATAACTACTAGAGTTATGTGATTGCCCATGTGGTAAGTTCCAGACTCGGCACAGCTGGAGCTATTGGTTCAGGTAGCACGATACAAACACCGCAGCCAAATAATGCTAGAGCACAAAAGGAACTAACAGGACTAATTTCTAACATTGTTTGTAAAATACCTTTGATCAAATCATGATAAAGCTTCTGTACTACTAGAGTTTGTTATAGACTATATATCCTCTCTGTGAAGCCTGAGAGCTGCTTTTAATTCATCAGACAGATTTAATCTTTCAAATGACCACTAAGTTCTCCCCCTCCTCAGCCTTTCTCACAGTTCCTTAGATAACTTTACTGCCTCTAATGGAACATTGCGTAATAGAGCAGCAGCTTTCTCTTTAATCAACTTTTAGAAAATTATGCCTGACACCATTTAGACCTAAAGGAAAAGAAGAATAAGTTCACTCGATAGGAAGAGCACTCAATTTTATACCACCCTAGCAGAAAGTTACATGACAAGTCGCAGTCACCAAAGGTAAACCTAAGACTGACTTCCCCAGCTTTTAGAGGACAATTGGCTGAGAAACCTTTACTCCCTCATAGAAGCAAGACTTGAGAGAAAAGCTCTTTGCTTAATACCGCTAACAGGCTACCTCAAACATACACCCTGCCTACCCATATATAGAAGCTTAAAATGAAAATCTGAAAGAACTTTGTTCAAAGTTTGAATCTAATAAAGGATGAAAAAAGCCAGAAAAGGAGGGTGTTTTTCTTTTTAGCTCATGTTTTCCCTTGCCATCCCTCACAAAGCATCTAACCCCTAATATGAGCCAAACCAACCCCTTGGAGCACCTCCCTTTTACAGAGTGCTGAGGAACTACTTAATTCTTGACAGCTGGGTCAGCCCAGAGGCTGGAAATCCCTGTGCTTAGGGGATGCAGCTGTGGACTTCCCCCCAGTCAGGGGGAGCGTTAACTCTTTCCAGGCCCATCTCCAGCCAGAATCCACACATGGTATCTGATTGTAAAGCAAAATTGCACGGTGCACATGTCTAAATGCTAGAGTTGTTTGCAAATACTCTTTTAGTAAAGTATTTCTTCAAACTATGTCACTGGAAATCTCCCTCACATAAGATCTCACACATCTTGTCCCCTGCAAAGTAAACATTTTCTGAGAGACTGGTTTATGCTTTTTTGCTCTCAGTTGATATTCAGCTGAAATCCAGCCATGCTGACTAATAAATTAGTCAAATGCATAATACTAAAATCTCTGTACCGCTCACATTTGGAGAAGAAACTATTTAAATCCATAAATCTCAGAGGAGTTAATGACAAAGTGATATTGAATCAAATTAGCAACATAGGGGCTGAATTTACCTAGATCCATTGCTCCATTAAACCTTTTGACTGTGTGGGGTTACATGTAATTAAGTAGTCCAGCCTGTTTAGTATTACAAAAAGCAAAATGGGACTGGGAAACCAGCAGCTGAGATGACATATATGACGCAGAGTCCTTTCATTTACTCATTTGGTCATGGCACAGGAGCAGCAGGAGGAATGTCTCACCCTCCTCACTTCTTTGTGTACACCTATCTGGCTCCAGCCACCTCAAGAACGTTTTTCCACCATGCACTGCATATACTTTCCACAATGCTGGTCCAGGGGAACCAGTGTATGTTCACTGTGATGGACTCTCCAGACCATTAGGAGGCTGGATAACTACCCAGAGGTGCACAGCCACAGTGGTCATTACTCACTACACACATCATTACCCATGCAGCAGGAATTGTACTGAGCCACTTGGCCCCCTCCTCCCACTGGCTCTCCCCTTCCTCCAGCTGGCACAGTTACAGAACCCGCTATCAGTTACGAGTACAAAGATGTGGGTCGAGATTTTACCATTTACTGCATCCAGCCCAAACTTCTGTGCCTGTATGCAGTGAGGTATGAGACTGGGATATAACGGTATAGGTATGCAATGAGTATTTTTTATATATGCATATTACATATATAAATTAAATATAGTGCATAACAACTCAGCACCTATTAACCAAATTACAGATATTTTAATTGCAAGCTATGCTGCCTGAGTATCACTTCAATATCATATATGCTGGACATGAAGCTCATGAAAATGGCTTTCTGGGTCATCAAATCCTATTTCTCCAGATACTAGCACCCATTTCATATTGCCCTTTCCATAAAGATATCAACCTCTGACAAAGTTCATTAGACATCAGTTTATGGCGAAAACTCACCAGTTTTGTTCCATCTACAAGGCTATTCCAAGACCTCTACTTTAGGTAGGAAAAGCCTCTTCAAATTTCCAGCCTATTTTAATTCATGGCAAGATTAATTTAGTTAGCTCTTTCGTCTCCATGATGTTTACTCCTATGAAGTATCTATATAGTGCAATCATGTCACCCCCAAGGAGAGAGAATGGACTAAAACCAACCCTTTCAAAAAGTGTTCAAAGCCATATTCTTATTCATTGTGTTGACTCTTGGCCCTTAATAAAACACACACCCAGAAACAGCTCCCACAGTTTTTAAGGCTAATACAGCTCAGTCTAACGGGCTGCCATCTGTTGCTCCTTGTCTATGTACAAACCATGGGAAATTTTAAGCTGCTGAGACGTTCATGGTGAAAATAATCCCAGGTGTATAGGTCCTCTGTGGAAAAGTTGATCTTACATTGAAGCCAGCAGTCAGATTCTTTTCAGGAAAGGTCCAATTAATCAAATGTTTCATAAGGAAAAAAGTAAATCAACGCACAGCCATAATGAAAATCTTTGTTATTTAGAAACATGCAGTGGTATTTCACTAGCAGATAGCAGAAACCCTGCTATGCAATACCTGCTTTAGAGCTAGGGAATCTGTCACTAGTTCATTAGTGGCTTTCCCTGCTGATTAAATGTGGTAAATTGGTGCAGATCAAATCAGAATAGCCAAACTGTCTCATACTGTTCTGAAAAATATCAAAGGTTAGCCCCTTCCTAAAAGCCCTCCAGTACCGTTGGTGTGTAAGCTCATGAAAAGAAATGCTCTTATGATTGCCATACTCACCAGGAAACAAAGCACAGAGTAGGAAGCTTTTATTCAGATGTAAAAAGAAGGCTGTATTACCCAATAGTCAGCCATTTGCATGATGATGGGGAAAATGAAGGAGACACCCGTGGAAAGCAATTCAACAGCTTGAACTAGAAAATTGTTGTCTGATACCGTGCATCTAAGCTCCAGTTGCAGATTTACGCTTCGGGTGGATTGTGTTATAAGTCTGAATCTCCTTCTCTTGGGAGGGGGTAAAAATGGAATTGGATTTATATCCCTGTGTTTTCTGAACCAGACGCTGGCTAATAATATAGGAGTCTAGGTACAGAATGACATTAAAGGCTGTGAGTATTTGATGTTAATCAATGGATGGCTGTCTCAGTGGGAGTTTGCTCATTTCTGCCTTAAGAGAGCTAAATTGCTACATCTAGCTATGCTGGGCAGTATTGAAACAAGCAGTCAATACTTTCTTCCAGAATCAATATATAAAAAAGTAACTCAATGGAAGCGACTGGAGAAATGTGCTAGGAGGAGGAAAGTGAGAAGCAGTCTGCCTTGTGCACTATACCTCATGCTGGTTAACCAGACAAAAACATATATACACCTGGTAAGAGGATACAGTATTTCAAAGAGAGGTTGCTTGACACAGAATTGTCTATGTAAACTCCTGAACAGTAAGGCTGAAGATTAAAAGCAGAGCAGGCAAATATTCCCCCTTCCATTGACACCTGATACAGAAAAGCACTTAATCATTTGCTTAAGTCTACCCCAATGCAGCCAAGCTGTTAAGCATATGTTTAAGTGCTAGAAAGTCAATAGAATATAAGCATGTGTTTAACTGCTTTGCTGAAAGGGGCAGTTTGCTGCTCAGGATGTGAAAGATGTGACATGAAACACTGCTTTCTGCATTGGCCTTTGCCCAGTGCCAAATCCAGCTTTCGTGGGGGGCAGCTGGATCCCTTTCCACCCTTAAAAGGAGGGAATGTTAAAGATGTCATAAGCTGTCCCCTCTGAGAGCTGCTAAGCACTGAGAATCTTCCTGATCTGTCTCCAAAGGAATCAGATCTCTCCGCAGGAAAGAGAGGGAACAGGGAAAAGTCCCTAAGAAATACCAGTAGCCAAATTTCTGACCCAAGGTGGAAGATTGCCTTGCTGAGTCTGCTCACCTCTGCTGACCCTCACCGTTAATCCAATATTGGGGGCACCATTAATCCAATATTTGGGGAGCACTGGAAGGGATTTACTACTGTTTTGACGAGAGAACAAATACAAGAGTCTTCCTCCTATGCTATTGAAGCAGCTGAAGTACAAGTGAGAGCTGCAGAATTTGATAAACTGAGTACCAAAAGGCACGGATAAAGTGCAGTGACAGGATAACACTGAAAGCATGTAGTGTGTGTGTGTCTGTGTGCTCGGGCTTGTGTGCTTATGTGTAGGAGGAGAGCTGCACCTGTGCCTCAATCCCAACATCTGTTTTATTAATGGGTCATATGTGGTCTTTACAAAAACTATTTTGTTATGCAATTTGCAAAATATGAGTCCCAGGAGTTTCTTTGTGGAAGAGAAGAGACGCACCACACTGATTTCCTGATCAAAAAGTAAAGATAGGTGAAAAAAAGAAGCAGTATTATACTTCAGAAGTAACATTTTCTTCTTACACAAGCCTAAAGAAAATTCCATTAATTTCTCACAGTCTCAAAAGAGCCAATTAAGGTTGCTATATCAGAGGTTCCTACAAAGTAGGAAAGAAATGGAGGGTTGGAGGGTTGCCCTGATGTGGTTTTAACATCATATCCACTAAATTTTGGTAAAAGCTCTCTTTATATAAACAGAGAGGCAAGACCAAAGTGTACTCTGAGAGACATCATCCTGGAAATGAAGAGCACCTCAATCCCATCAGCCTGTATTGTAATTGTTGTCAGAGATCTTAAGTGACAGCTGGAATTTGGATCCGATTTGCTCTTAAACTGATTTTGCTTTACTTTTTCTGCAGCTTTTTTCTAACATTGTAGCCAAAATAATGGTTTGCTGGAACAAATCTTGTTTGGTTTTTGTTTTCTTAAGCTTATGCATAATGAGAAGTGTGAGTGCATGGAGCAAATGCATTTTAGTTATTGCTGTTTCTGTGGAAGTGATTAATCGCAATTGGAGGGTGTGTGCAAGCAACTCTTCACCTGAACCCGCAACCCAAAAATAAGCTTAGGAATCTCAGGAACAGGAATACGTCTTCTCAAAACCTTCAAGGGCTATTTTGGGTGTTAATATTCTCAGGCAGCATATCCTAGGAGAAAAGCATTCTCTGGGCATAAACCGTTACACTTCTGACAAGAAGCAGCAACAAAAAGAGCCTCAAAAGTTGCCCATGGCAGCTGAAAAGAAATGAGTGTTATTGGATATGACAGAAAGCAAAGGGGATCTGGTTGCTAACCAGGTATATAAGCTGGAAATAGATGATTAAAAACACTGTAAGTCTAAAGTACTGGATCAGAGGAATAGCTGATTTTTTTTTCAGCATCTTTTTAAGTAGAGGGGACACGGTTCTTCCAATGTGACAAAAATAAAGCCAAATGTATTTTTGTAAGAACCTGCTTTAGCCATGGTCTTTATTTAGGACTGTAAGAAGAAGATGACACTGTTTTCTGGCTCCAGATCACCAGTTGTATACATAGCCCCAATCTGATGCCCTCCATTACGAAAAAACTAACTCAGCTGATGTTCTTTATGCTTCTCCTGCAGAAGTCACCTGTCAGTCATCTGGGATACAGGTTTAAAGCAAGCAGAATAAATCATGCTATGGTTGGGATACGCAATCTAGCAGTTTAGGAGAACTTTAAAAAAAATAATAATTTTTATATATATTTTTCCTCCTGGTCTTTGTTACATGGGTCTTGGGCAGCTTTTCAATTAGTCTTCAACTCAGCATAGTATTTAAAGAACTAGCTGAACCTTAGGATCATACTTAAATAACATCAAAGTAAAGCATATGTTTAAGAGTTGGTTTTGTATCATCTATTGAACTGTTGGGCTCCATAAAAATCTATAATAATAAAGTAATCATTTATTGAAACATCTGTGAAATTTTTGGTAACACTTTAAAAACCATTTATAAATTTAGATTTAATGTAAAATTAGAAAAAATGTGACAGAATTTCACAACATGGTCAATACGGCTATAGTGAACATTTAGCAAAAAAGGCTCTTTTTATGCCTTGTATGTCTGTACACAAACATACTCAACATAAAAATATGTGGTGTTTTCTGAAGCAGTTAAATCTGTTTCCCAGATTTTTATGTTAATTCTGCAGCTGTGTATTCAAACTTTTATTTAATGCACATCATATTTTGAAAATAGCAATCATTTACACTAAAAACATAGGTTGTAAATAAAAAATTTAATGTAAAAATGTATCTTTGCTAACTTCATAACTGTTCTCCAGTTCACAGTAATTACTCTCTTTTCCACTTCACAATAGTCTGGCCCTTGTTCTCATAGATGGTGACAATGGGGACACAGTGTCTACTTTTGATTATTTAAGTGCTTTTAAGAATCTGAAATTTGGACCCTAAATTACCTGTGTAATATATCTGCACTTATAAATGACAATTCACAGCATCTGAATTAGATGTTTTAAATATGAAACAGTAAGTAGTTCCAAAGTTTCAAATATAATTCTAAAAGTTAAGTAAAATTTTCTCTTCTTTTCATATCCAAGCTTGCATATAGCTATTTCATTCAGACAAAGTTTTCAAACCTTGTAATGAACAAATATTTTTTTCTTTACTTTGGGGAGAAACTCTAGTAATAAATAAAACCCCATGAATAAATCCAGCCATAAATCAAAAGCTGTGGTAACATTAGAGTTATCACTATGTGAAGATTTGGGGGAAAATTAGGGAAGGCAAGTGGTGTAAAAGGGCATATATCCCAGCATTCTACCAATTTGACACATTGGTGAACACTCTAAACCGAGAGTTGTGTTGATAAAGAAAGCTACATGGGCTCAGTGTCACTCTCAGTATTCCCAAATGAGAACCTGGTATTTAACTTTCCACTGTTAAGATCTCGTAACACTTTGACTATATCACATCTGATCATTATTTTATACCCTAGAAATTTGATCAGTAATACTTCTTTCATATTCTAGAGTATGTAGAGGCCTCTACAAAGAATCAATTTAAAAAAAAATAAATAATCAGCTAAAGAGAAACAAGTCTTTGTCGTATGCCTCAGGGCTTATAATTGATAACACTTACCCCAAATGGCACTTATTGCAGAAAAATGTAATCAGCTGCACGGCAATGAAAAATCATGACAGAACTTTCTTTTACATACCAGTGCAGCCAGAAACATAACCTGGAAGGTCCCATTGGCCATTAAAAACTGTTCTCGCTGTAGTGAGGTCATGTTAGGTCACATAGATGCATATATTACTGACTTTTGTATTATAAGTAGACATTAACTTGAAATCAGATGGCTATAACCCGCTGGAGATTTGAATATGTATCTGTGGTTCACACAGCTGGAAAGGAGAATGCAAGGAAGTGGTGCACAGACCTGCAGTTCCCCATCCAAGAAAAACAGACAGCAACTGGGTCAGAAACCAAGAAATACTAAAAGCAGCGTCAACATGGAGATGTGAAGATTCTAGCATCCTCCTTCTGCAAAGGCATTGAGAAAGACAAACAAAGCTGGCCACTAAATTTAATAGCATTTTCCTTCTTTGACTGCACATCACACAATCACTATCAGAAATTCCAATCCAGGACTTTCCCAAATTTCAAAATGATATCCTGGATTCAACTAATTAGAGTGAAAATAAATCCAAGCTGAGAAAATCATCATACAAAATGAATATTCAGTCATAGTATCATTAAATTAGATCAACTAATGGTTAATAGAGCTAAATTAATTATGGCTAATTGATTAAAATATATTTATAAATTTTTGAAGAATTGTATCTTTATTTGAAAAATGACTTGGTCTATGTATGAGTGTGACATGGGCAAAGGTTAGGAGAAGATGGTGAAATTAAAACTGCAACGTACTGAAGTAAAGCCTGAGAAGTAAATGCAACTAAAATTTGGGGGACTTAATGTTTTAAAACGGGAACATTATACCATGTAAATCCAAGGGGACATTCTGAACCTCCGGGTGAGAATAATATAATTTTGGGACTGGTTATTGTAAACACAGGATGCTATACAAGCTATATCTCATTTTGGTGGCAGCACATCTGTTGTCACAGGCTGTTTGGAAGTAGCTACTCTTTGAGCATTTAATAGTGACTAGAAACTCAAAAAAATCAAAAGCAATATGAGTAAAATAATATATTGATTTTAGCATTTTATAGCGCCCCATTTGGTTTCATTTTCTTGAAAATGAAAACAGATTTAATATCCTAATTCAGCTAAAAATAAAAGCAACCATTTAATTAATTGAAGTTCATGTCACTCAATTAAAGAGCAAATTTAGAAATCAACAGACCATTTTTATAGGTTTATAAAGCATATAGGTTTATAAATCGAATACTTGCTGTGGGCTGAATTTTTTTTTTGCAATTTTTAGCTTAAACCTTTTTTTTTGTAACTAAGGAATCCATTTTCCATTTTGATGTTAGGAATAAAAATGAAAAAAAAATCTCAACAAAACTTTTTAAATGTCAATTTTTGAAAAGAGAAAGTTATGAAACTGGTTTAGAAATACTAAAAGTACACCAGTGCTGTACAATGTACAGTAGGTTTAATTTATTCATATCTCAAAGAGCTAAATATATCTTATTCTACACTCAGGCCAGTGATCCCTTAGACATTCCAATTATAGTGTTTCTCTATCCCAGCTCCCCCTTTCTGGGTAGAAAACATGTTGTCTATGCGATGTAAGCACAGAAAACAGTAGTGGAAAGGACCTTGGGAAAAAAGCTATACTTATGTACTACCTGACAAATACATATAACTTCTTATAAGGCATCAATCTCATTCATTGATTCAAAGCCGCTAGCACAAGCAAGAAGTTTGCAGTATGTATATAACATAATGCAAGCTGTTTATGCTAGTGCTTTTGTTCAGAGCAGTAGTACAGTTTTCAAGTCATTATCGTGTGCTATTTCAGTCCTCAGAGCGTTTTTGGTGCTCGCAAGTTAGAATCCATTTGGAGAAAACTAATCTGAAAGATCTGCTACAGGTGCACATCAAATATGCACCAACACCTATGAGGAAAATATGGCTTTGAACCAATGATTCATTCATTATGCAGTTTCTAACTTCATGGATGGTTGGGATGTTCACTCTGGGGGACCAGACTAAATTTAGTCTAGAGGAAAACACCAAAGTGCATTAGTGTAGACATAAATGCTTTACTACCAACTGCTCAGATCTACTGCCAAGCTCCTATTGTGCCTAATTACCTGCTAAGGTAGTTACAGCCTAAACCTCTTTCGCTTTAATTTAGGCCCGTTACTTCTCCTTCTAGACAGTAAAACAAATTATTCTCTGAAAAACAAATTATTCCCTTTCTCTTTTAAAATAACATTTACATACCAGAACACTGTATCCATGTCTTCATTCAGTCTCTTACAGACGTTGCAAACTAACCCTTCGCTCCTTCAAGACTTTTCTCCTTGCTTTCATCTGGAGCTGCTCTAAGTACTCCACACCTTCTGCCCAGCCTTTTTTGGCACAGGGTGAAGTGCAAGGTTTATTTCATGTATTTTACAGAAGATAACTCTTACACATTCCAATACAAGATTGCATTTTTCCAGTGGAGGAAATGAACATAATGCTGTTTCAGACTCACTTAAGAGCTATTAGAAGACATGGATCCTTTCCTAAAAAGTTGCCACACAACAAAACATTCTCCAGTGCAAGTCTGTGAAGCTGATTATTGCTGTCTAAGCACATGGTCTCACATTGAGCTGCCTACAAAGTTCACCAGTAGAGCTCTGTGAAATCTGGATTTTTCATTTTATGAGAATTTTTGCTTAGATTTCCTACAATAATTTATTAGTGCTTCATTTCATAGGAAATACCATATTGGGACTTTAGAAACGTAAGAAATATGTGTTCATAAACTCAATACATTCCATTCTCATTTTCACTTGATAAAATGATATATCTTAGCCTATAGAAAAACGATTGAAATATTCATTTCAAAGGGAAACACGTTTTTTAAAAAGTCTAAATGAAATACTTTTAGTAGCGTGTTTACCAACTTTTAAAGAAATGACATCAAAATTGTTGTGCTTCAGCAAAATGTTTAAATGAGCTGACATTTTCCTATATAAAAATGTATTATGTCAAATAATTTTTGTCCAGATACTTTCTGTGTGATATCAAGGATAATTTTGTTCTGGATATTGATTTGATAAAATATTATGCATTAAGAAAAACCTCAAAGGTTGGTAACCATGAGGGGCTCGCTCTGTAAACTGTGGAGGATAGTGTCTCTAACTGAGATAGGACTGTATTTCACATAAACAAATTAGAGAGTTTAGAGACAGTAAAAGCTGCCCAGTTATTAAATAATGCGAGAATATCCTACAAATGATCAGCGTAAAAAAAAAAAAAAAAGGAAAAATATCATTGGAATCATTCTTCACTGCAGACTTTTTAAAATAAACTTTCTTTTTGACAAAGTTCAAAAACATCTCAGAACACAAGATGTTATTAAACAATGGGAATAAAAATAACTAAAATGCATGGAAGTGATGAAAACTAAAACTTTTTTCCTAAAGCCCTTGTTCTGTATTTCTTTTTCTTGGAAGGTGTTGAGAATACATGTTTTCATTCTCATTACTGATCAAAAATCTCAATAAATGCTTTAAAAGTAGGGCCTGAATGTTTCCCCAAGACCTGTAAGTGCTCTCCATATGAAACAGAAAGCCGGTGGCACCCGAATGGTCTCTGGATGCTATTCTGCTCTGACAGCAATGACAGTTCCAAGGTAAGAATTTCTGAACCTTGGTGTGAGGGAAATTCTAATCTGGGGTTGTAAGAAGAACCCATCTCTGTTAATCATGCTTTGTGGTTCCATAAAATAATAAAGTGTTAAAAAATTGTGAGCAGAATTCATTCTTCTTGTATCCTCAAAGCATGACATGAACATTACTGATTTAATAATTGTAAACAACTAAATCAGCATCCTTCTGTCTCATACATGAATTAAAATAAAACAGGATAACTGACTTGTGATAGCTGCTCTTTAATAATTTATCCTACACCCTTTTTGAAACAATGATTAAAATGACATATGCTAATTAATTAATATTTATATACAGTTAGCATAGGGCTAGTTAGCATCAGCCATAGTTGTTGGACATTGTACTTGATGCAGATGAGGAGTGTTTATACACTCTGTTCTGAAGATGAAGCATTCACCAAGAACACACGAGAAAGAATTACTTTCCATGCATTTCTCTTTCACACTCTCAGTCATACAAAGCATCTGAATATCTAGAGCACTCCTCTCTCCTTTTAAACTCTCTACCCACTTTCCTTTCCATTTTGTCTAACTACTTCTCAAAACCCAACCTGAGCCCTAGGCCATGCATCTCACCTGAGATTTGCTTGCACTGCCCTGTGTACTGCTTGCTGGTTATGTGTCTTCCTTCTGTATATTTTATTTTACAAGTGAGACCTGGGTCTGTCTGCTTCTCTCTATGCAGTGCCCAGCACCATCAGGCTGTCTATTGGCAACGTGAAAGTCTTGTAATGAATCTGCAGCTCCAGTACAACTTTTGGAAGACAAAGCTGCTGCTGCATGTTAAGTGAAGAAATACAGCAAAGTGCTACCACTTTGGTGTTCCCTTTTTGTTGTTCTTTAGCTAGCTCACTGTGCACTAAGATAAAACTATGGGTCTGCTTCTCAGTTATGCTAATAATGCTTTGACAGTACGAATGCTCTTAAAGTAGATGTAAACCGTTCCCTGAAAATACACCCTCTATGGGGAGCCCTTATCCTGCTGCCACTGCACAGCATCAAAAAGGCTCAGGGGTTTTACAGAACCATTGCTTCCAGAGCCCAAATATGGGCAAAACTGGGGACTTAAGCGGTTTCAACCTGTGGACTACACATTATTTCAGGGAATCTGCTAAAGGTATGTAAAGAAAATATGCCTTTTGTCAAGCTTCAATCCTCAGCACACAGGTCACACCTCCATTGGGAACCCCTTGTAAACTGGAAGCGATATAAAAAAACTTTGCGATTTTAGTCTTTGCTTCCCTATTTGGCCAGGGACAACAGAAATTAAATTCATGTACAGAAAGCACAAGACTCCATCCGTGTCTGGATATAGGTGTTTTAAAGTCCTGTCTATTCTCCTCCCACTCTGTTAGCTGTATTAACTAAGATCCAGGTGCCAGAGTATGAACAAAAAATCTGGATCATGCTAGTGTGTTCTATTGAATTAAAAAAAAAAAAAAACCTGCAAAAATAGGTGATTAAAAATATCTGCTTAGAAATATCCATTTGAAAGGTGATTACACATTTGTATTTTTTCTCTGACAGTCAGATGTGTCAGTTTATGGAACGTATATGCTTTTCCCTTTCCAAATTCCTCCCGGTAAGTAGAGGAGGTCATCTGCCTTTATTGCTAGCATTTGATCTACAGCAATTCACTGTCCTTTAGCAGCATGAAAAGCCTCTAATCAACTGGTAGTGCAGACCCCAGCTGGAAAATGGTGTATACAGGAGTGGGGATGGTACCTGTTCAGAATGAAAATGTACTGCTATGCTTGCTTAAAGCTACAGGTAGCAAATTACCACTCCTTGCAGGTTAGTCAGTTTGGATTTGATCTTTATAAACCACGGTTCTGAGAATATGTGGCTCTTGGAATATATCAATGTTTGCAAGAAGTTGACTAAAATGACCAAGGATTTGCATGTAACAGTCCTTCCCACTCCCTCCCCTCCTTCTTTTGAATAATTCATGAAAGGAAAAAATATACACTTCTGAATAGCACCCTATTTACCCGACAAAGAAATGAGCAGAAGATGTAAAGCATGCAAACATTTTTTTTGGGAGTATAATTTTAGCACAACAGTTATTGGCAGTCTACCACAAACATCTCTTCTCAGGCAGAAATTAGTCACTGGGAAATACACAGACATGATTGTTTACCAGTAAAGATAGGACCCAAGACATACCCTCTATAACTGCAGTGTATGACAATACTGATGCCTGAAGATGTCTTCATAAATGCACTTCGCAGATATATCAGATGGGATACTTCACACCCTAATTCCTCAAGGCATTGTACAGAAGAATTAGTCAACTGTATGCGGAAAGAAAGATGCAGACAGCAACTATAAAAAGAAGGCACTCACATGCAATTCTTATATTTTTATGGCTTTTAACAACTGCAATGAATGCTGCCAGACAGCAGAGGTTGCCTCAATAAATGCACGCAGGAAACCAGTGAAGGTAAGTGAAAGTGTGTGTAAGACACTACAGCAGGGAACAGCCTGCAGGCAGAAGATGAGGAGTGATGTTAAGGCCAGGAAGAAGGGAGGGGTGGGGGCAAAAGTGGTTTAAGATTTGGGCTTTATTTCTCATTACCCCACTCTGACTTCTAATTGGCAATAAATTAAATTAATTTCCCCAAGTTGAGTCTGTTCTGTCCGTGAGGGTAATTGCTGAGTGATCTCCTTGTCCTTAACTTGACCCACAAGCCTTTCGCTGTATTTTCTCTCCCCTGTCCAGCTGAGGAGGGGAGTGACAGAGTGACTTTGGTGGGCACCTGGTGTCCAGCCAGGGTCACCCCACCACACATTCAGATGTGAGGTAGTGTTTTCGGGAAATGTGGGACAGGCCCTGATCTTCTGGCCCCACTTATGTGCAAGCGGGCAAGGGATTGATGAAAAACAAAGGAGAAAGCTGCTGTCCACCCCAGGTACTAGGCCCACTCCACATAAATATTGATCTTCGGATTATTCCTGCCTGTGAAAGCAGAGTGTAAATTCTGCTAAATTCTACTAAGATGTCCCGGCCAAGAAGAAACCAGAGTAATTTTAAATGTGGAGACCAAATACGTTTACATAATGCTTTCTTCTCTGCAAACGAGGAGAGGAAGAAACAGATGTGAGAAGGCAATGTGTGCTTTCAACACTCTCCTTATCCATGTTAGTTGTGCCCTGGCCTTTCTCCTGAGAGGTGCCGCTGCCTCAACCAGTCACTCTGGGAGCAGATCTTTGTGCTGCATCTCTGGCTCATAAACTCATCTGTGTTAACTACCTGTAAAGTTTTTCCCTCTAGGAGACTGTCAATGTTTTATTAAAATAATTCAAAAAGAGCTGCTTTATAAACAAAGCATTATTTATGCATTCAGCCAAAGCACTTAGAACCAAAGGATAAAACAACACGCAGGACTATAAATATTTTTTCCTTTACCAAACTCTTGATCTTTCAAGCATTATTACCCTGTTTTCATTACGGCTACTCCCATCTTTGGCTGGCAGAAACATACGGTATATCGTGTGAGACCATGAAGCCCTGTCAGCATTCACAGACATTTTCAGGGCAGTGCTGGGAAACTACTCAGCCCTTTTTCTCCCTTTTCATCACCAGGGCAGGGCTGGGAACTGTAAAATTTTTCTAGAAAGTTGGAACCAGGATTGCAGCACTCCACCCCGTTAATAGCTTTCCCATCGTTTCCCTCAGGACATCAGGTATTTTTTAGATTATCTTTGCTATTACTGTATGTGGGGGAGGAGGGAGGTTTTCCCAATAGTCTTCATTTATTTTAACTCTTTATAGAGAGGAAAATGTTAGAAAGGTAAACTGAGGTGCACGTGAGATGGAGAGAGCAATAGATACAATAATTTTTTGTTCATCATTCTCTTCATGTCCGTACTTTTCATAACTTATGTGAATTAGTCAGAGGAACCCTGTCATGCAGTGTTCAAGTAGGGATATTAATGAAAATTTGTTTGATTTAAAAGTAACATAAACAAATGCCTAGCAGGGAAATTCTTGTTCTCTTTTTCTTTTTTCTTTTTTCTTTTTTTTTAAATAATGTTCCATAAATTCTTGTTTGTCTTTAGAATACAGCTAAATACTAGGAAAGAATGACGTACCACATATCTTAAATAACTACTATAATAATCAATTTCATGGGTTCTCCAAGGTTGAGAGCAAATTAACCAATCAACCTCCACTTTAATCAACTCTTAGGTGATTAGGGCAAGTGATTTGCAAGGCAGCACGAACAAGACATATCAGCTTGCTGAGTTTCTGCTGACTCAAGAAGCCTTCTGTGTTTGCATAATAGATGTAATAAAGATTGAGAACTACAGCTGTGGAAGGCTGCCTGATATGAAATATTCTGTGAAGGATGTTATGATGATAATCTTTCTACTGCTGTCATACAAATAACTCAAGTTGGATATATGTTTTGTTTGCACACAAGCCCAATTACTGGCTAGTACCTCCCAGAGTGCAGCTTTTCAAAACAATAATAAAAACCATAGGCTGCCTCTATTTAACGATAAATACTTAATATGACGAATCAAGCAGTTCTGTTCAATGCCATTGCGCTTCTTCCTCAGATAAATCTCTTCTAACCATCTCAAACATCCTCCTGAGGAAAAAAAAACCACTTCTGAATGCGAAGAGTACCTCAGGATCCAGTCCTTACCTGCTGACTCAGAGAGATGAAAAATACCTGGTGATGCTGTAACCAGTAGGTGGTTTAAATATGTGCAGCATATTTTCCTGGGAACTGGAATGCCAATATATTCTGTGTTACAAAATTGTTCTCTCCAAACATGTGATGGGTCTTGGGGGAGAACTATGTCTTTGAATCCTGACAATATAAAAGGGTTAAGCCCAGGATGCAGTCTAAGCTCTCCAGAAGCCTTTACTGTGTTGAACACCTGTAGACTCAGGTGCTCCCCAAGAAAGATGCAGATGTTCAGTATTCCTGACAATTTATCCTAATAATATTAATAGCAACAACAACTGTTTGAGTACTTTCTCCAGAGACAACATGTGCAGATACATCAAATAATTATACAACTAAACCTAGGTATTTAAAATAACAGAAACTACCTGTAACTACACAGTGCCTCAGGTACACATGCTCAGTTCCTCATAACTGCAGGGACGGTTACGTGCTGCAATGTAAGAAACACAACTGGCCCTTTTGCTAAAGCCACCTTTTCTCTCCTGCCTAACAGTTACACCTCCCACCCCACCGGATCTTGGCAGTATTTTCTGGTCTCTTTTTGCCTCAGACATATGCTCACAGTCATAATCTCATATAAGTCAAAAACTAAGTGCCGGGTAGCTAGATCCTCAGGTCCATTTGAGGGTACGGGAATCACAGCTACTTTCACAGGCTCCTGTTTCTCTGGGTTTCAGTGAGAACAGCAGCTGGACAACGTGAGCAGATTGTCACGGGGTAGTATTTGTCTGAATTTTCAGGCAGTCTCAGCAGAGAGAATTGCTGTACCTTCTGAAGCTAGACAAGTAACTTCCAGGCCCCAAATCTGACTAAATCCTTAAGGTGGATTTAAGCTTTACTACCACCTTCACCGAGATGAGCTGCTGTTCCTAGGTGTGATGGAGGTAGCCCTGATGTTGGTTATACCAATCACTCCATGAGGCTGAACCCTGCAGCTCTGCCCAGGGCACTTGCCCTACTCCCCAGGCGTGGACATTCAGCCCTCTTATCCAGTCTGAAGAGGCTGGAAGAGGAACATGAACACTACCCATAAAGTATATGGAAACGATTTCAAACCTGCTGGTCATATTTTCTTATTGAAACCGTCTAATCTCAGAATGATCAAAGGAAG
Organism: Numenius arquata; assembly: GCF_964106895.1. Lineage (NCBI taxonomy): Eukaryota > Metazoa > Chordata > Aves > Charadriiformes > Scolopacidae > Numenius > Numenius arquata. The sequence continues at coordinate 8,716,716 of NC_133585.1, read as the reverse complement.
AACCCAGGTTCTTCCAGGTTCATAGACAAACTGTTTAACAGGATTTTAAAAAGGAAAGCTCTCTCTGTACATAAAATGTACACATATATGCCTTTGTCAGAATAAAGTCTGAAACAGAAAAAAGGTAATACACAGGAAAAACACAAAGAGAAAAACACTCGAGTGAATTCTGCTCAACAAGGGACATCCAAATGGGTTGTATAAATCAAAATTTGAGACAAGGAGAAAGGATTACAGTATAAAGAAACAGTAATAATAATAATAAATATTGTAATCTTTCACTTCATATTGTAATCTTTCATCTCAGAGCTTATTTTTACTAATTAGAAACTTACGAGTCTATCAGTATGCAAAACTTACGAGTGCGACAGTGTATCAGCACAATATTGCTGTAAAAACACAATGAAAGGCTTCTCTAATCCCAGCTGTATTTGGCATATAAAATACATTCAAACCTTGATGACTATTACAGTTTTTTCCTTTCAGATCCCTCATACAAAATTTAGAACTTATACACAAACATAACAATTTCTTTTAAAAAGACTAAAGCATAGATCTCGTAAGAAAAACCCTAGTCACCTAAGGTATTCCTCATCCACTTCCATGTGTTATTATTCCAAATATCATTAACAGGTCTTCAATTAAATGAAAAACTACATCTCTAAAATATGTTACAATGGGCTTGATTTTAAGCAATTTTTTCTTAATGTACATAAAATTTACATCTAAATTGAAGTAATTTTTTAATTGAACTGAGTCCTTAAAGACAGTAAAAAAATCCAGAAAAATAAATCTACTAGAAATTTAGAGGATCTACTTCTGAGTGGCCTTCAGCTTGCAAGCTAGTAACCCACCAAAGGAGTTTATAACCACCTTCATTTTTAAAAATAATATCCATTTTATAAAGAATGTACCTTCCCAGGTATGTCTTCAACAGAAATTCAGGAGTTTATAAGTGGATTCAAGAGCAGATGATATCACAGACTGTGGAATGCATTACAACTGCAAATCCATGCTGCTAGGGAATCGCACACACACACACACGAAAACACAACTGACACTCCTTCTTGGGATGAACGTTACTCTATAAAAAATTAAAATGCAAATATATCTGTATAAAACTATCAACTGAAGAACAGTTTGCCTTTTCACAAAGTAAACCAATGGAAGACATTCCTTAAAATGTCACTCTTTTTAAAGCATATTTATTTACAGATTTACATGTACTTATGTTCAGAATGACTGTTCTTAGACTTAATCAGATCAACATGCTTATAAATGTGTATTTTTTTTTCATAAACGTGTGTGGGCTACTAATCTCTATAGCCCTAATAAAAAGAACTGTGTGGCAATTAGCTCTAACCCACCCATACATATAAGCACTATTACATACTGGGAGCAAATTATCGGGGTAAATCATTACAGTTATAATAACAAGATCTGGAATATATTGAATATCTGGTTACATTAACATGCAATCCAGCATACCTTAGGAAATTAAAGGAAACATTATCCGAGAAAAAATAATCACCATTTATTTCTATTATAATACCTTCATTTTTCAAATCTTTTCTCATTTTGTCACATAAGACATTCTAAAATCAAGCTGTGAAATAAGAAATACTAAGTGGCAAATCTCTCAGTCACCTTTATTTTCAGGAACTTGAAAAACAAGTCACTTGTAATGTTTCTGCATTTGAATTTTGTAGAAAAGACTAACTTTCAATTAGTGTTTTGAAAGAGAAAAAAACAGACAGGTATCAGGGCCAGCCTAAAAGTAGCTGGTACGATAAAATAGCGTCTGTTCACAGAAGTCTTCAGACCCTCACAACTGCTCATGGGAACAATCTCTTGTGGTTTTGTACTATCTTCAGAGTGGTCTGCTACTTCTCATGAGAACAAAACCAGGAGGATCTACTCCCCATCTGTTTTGTAACTCTTCCCACACACAAGTAGGAGAGCCCATGGTGGGAGGACCTGTGACCAGATCACTCTGGGGCTTGGCCACAACACCTCTGGCTTCCATCCTGACTGCCCTCTCATGGAGCAAGCCTGTGGTCAGCCTGGACCACGGAGGTCACTAGCAGCAGAAAACCAAGAGTGGACTGGGACATCTTTAGGCTGTAGGAAGAACATCAAAGGAATGGCGTTCAGGGCACTTGGAAGCAAGCCAGAGGAAAGGAAGGGCCCACAAACCAGCATGAGAAATTACTTATCAGCAGAATAATCACCCACAGGGCTCTCAGGGTTAATCAATTAATACTCTATGTAAATCACACATGAACCTGTCACCTGTTTGCTGGCACTGTGCTCTTTAGCAGTCTGTCTGTTACTGGATTATTTTAACATTCTCGTGAGCCTCATGACCCCACAGGGGCACTGCACAGTTGTACCATTTCAAACCACGCTGGGGCTCAGGACCCCCCCAGAAGCAGGAAGCAATGCACCGTTCAGCATCCTCATCTCACTGATCTCACAGCCCACGGTCTTATTGATGGGTACCCAGAACTGCTCATTCGTTACGGCTCCACTAACAGTGGAATATATTAAAGCACCAGATTTCAATACAACCAGCCTCCTCAGGTACAGAAAAGCCAGTATCTTTTAAAATACATTGCAAAACAAAAAAATAAACATTATCACAGTTTAGTTATTTATTTAGTATATTTTGAATTAAAACAATGTTTGTATCAAACCATTTACATTATTCCTACTTGTAAACCCTATTTCCTAGTTATTTGATGCTTACATTATTTTGAACCACACCGAAAATAGGAAATAATGTCCTCAGTGAAAAGACTTGATAACAGAGTTGAATTCTGTAGCTAGGCAGACAGAGCATGATAATTTGCTCTGCGCACAAACTTGCCACCCACTCCAAATTAACTTCTATAGAAACTACATTAATAAGGCTAGGCCACAGGCCATGGCTCCACCACCTAATTGCAAGTTTGGCCTTTGCTCTCAAAGAGGAACTTTACTGATTTGTTGAGGATGATCAGGTCTCAGCTTCTGCCCTGAAGAAATGTATTCATCAGAGGACTTTGATATTTCTGTTTGTTCTCAATGTTTGCTCACACATGAAAGGTAAGCATGTGCCATGTCTCTTTGAGGCTTGAAACCTATATTATTTGCCCCAAGAGGACAACATTCATCCTTATAAACTAAGTACATAAATTGTTTTATGTAAAATACTTTTAATTACATAAATCTTTTTAAATCATACAACACATTAAGGAAACCAGCCAGAAGTCTTTTCCTGAGACTTAAGAAATTAATATCAAACTTTGCCTTTAACTTTGGCCTTTAATACATAGACTTTAAAACATGGCCAAGAAGCTACACATCTGGCACCTTTGTTCTTACTGTATTAATCTCTTCCCATCCAGTATGAGGCCTGAGTTAACGAATCAATGTTGCTGGATATCATCCTTAGGGAAGTTTTGACTTCATTGTACTGTGTTTTATATTGATGGGATGGTGCTGCAGAACTAAAACAGACACCTGCCCTGGCTCAAAGGCACGTCTTTCACATGATTCAGCTAATGAAGTCATAAGAATAGGAATTTATTACTGAATTTTGTGCACACTAAAGTAACCATCTATATAGTTCAAAGACTGATCTGATCCTTAAGATGCTACAATATATTATCTTGCAGTGCCGTGTCAAATAATCTGAGTTGGCTGTGAGTGAGTTAGCCTCACCAGAAAGAGTACAGCCATATTAGCATGCTGGTCTAGTAATGCATAATGTCCTGATCTACCTTTTTTCTAAGCTAATAGTTTTGATGGAAAGTTACTCTGATCAAATTTTTACTGCTTCTACTAGCTAAGTTAAACCCAGTCATTAGCACACAGCAGGTATGTGGGTATCCCTTCTGAATCCTTGAAAGCGAATACAATATGGAAAATATCATCAATGTGGGGTTTTTTAAACAGCAATGTCTTTGGTCCAACCCGCACCATGCACTCAGTATTCAGTGACTGGTCAGATCAGGCACCAAGACCAGAGACACCTTTACAAAACTCTGTTATTTTTCACCTGGGCCACATGGTTTTCTCTGAACTACCCAGAAGAAGGGATTAAACAGGTTGGTTGAACAGCTTCCTTTCTCTTGAGCAGTCCAGTATGGGCCCTAGGGAGAGGACTGAGCTCAGGAATGCTGATGAGATTTCACATTTATCCTCCTGCTGAAGACATTTCTCTAGCCTTTTGCGTTCTTACTGTTTCTGCCTTTTCAGTCTTGCACTCAGCCTAGGTACCTGTAAGAATGGTGATCTTATTTTTGTTCTCCTCCCGAGACCCGGACCTCAGGGGGTTACGTGCTTTGTCATACACAGCAGGGCTGCCTTTGGTCGCTCGCTCCGAGTGAACAGGCAGGGCTGTGTGCAGTGATGGAGCGTGCCCTGTTTCCCTCTCACAGCCGACCTGCTGCTACCGACTGGACTGACGCCAGAGGGATAACTCTGCCGCCTGGACTCAAAACAGCAAGGGAGTCCAAAGAAAAGAGTCCATCTGTTATCCTCATGGGGAACGGGAAGGGGTTTAATCCATGGAACTCAGCATTTACTCCCTATTGTCATGGACAATCCCTTTTGTGTTCTTCACAACAGAATACAGAGTAGGACTCAATGCAAGCAGATTTCTAGATAAGGATATGAATTCAAATATATTTTATTAGAATTCCCCCATGTATTTGCTTGATGGTTTCATGAGGCCAAAGTTGAAAGATGCTATGATTTTAAAGGGAAAGAAAAAGTATCAGGAAGATATGCTGGCTTAGCATAGGAGCAACAACACACAAAACTTTTAAAAACTGCTGCCATAACAGCTCCAAATCAGTGTCCATTGAAATCATTGCTTCCTGCACCAGTCCTTCCTTGCTAAAGACATTCAAGGCTCTTACCCAGTCTCACCACTCTTCAAGATCTCATAAACCATTACTATAGCCACTGAATTAGAATAAGATCATTAGCTACTTTTTGTCACTAGTCCTATGTTTGTCTTAACAACTCACCACCATTTTCAATCTTCATTACAGTTTAGAAATGGAAAATTAAAGAGAAATGTTCAAATTTCCTCACTGAAATAGGAAAGTATCTGTGATGCAAGAACCATGATCTGGTGCTGGTTATTAAACAAGTCAGGCCAGTCAGGCTTATCAGGCCTCCAGTACTAGGCACCACTGAAAGCACCAACCTGTCAGCTCCAGAGAACAACTGCCCAGAGAGGACCTGACAAGGGCTGGAAGCTGTAAGTATAAGAAATAAACCACTACTTAGAACAAAATAAGTACCATTTTACAAATTCTAATACTGCTTTACTAGATTTATTACAAGAAAACAATTCCCACTTTCTCATACTTAGTGAATACTTTCCCTGATTTTCCGTTGTTCTGTACACAGGCATGATGTTTTCACTGGCATTCTAAATCACGCAATAACAACAACAAAGAGAATAAATAATATAAATTTAGCATACTAATTAAAATATTTATTCTAAATGACTCCTCAGAATCTAACCTTCATTCCTTCTCTCATTCCCCTTTGTTTTCTTGCCAATATGTTAGGGCATATAAAACAGAATATCTATTTGAGCCATACCTTACCTACAGCGGTAAATTATCTCTCTTACTTACTCCTGTCTAGTAAAGGAAACTATAACTACACAGAAATTCAAAGTTTTAGTTTGCTACCCTCCTGATGACTTCATATAAGCAGTCTTTGTAAGTAGGATGATGTAATAGTGCTGATCTTAAAGAGGAAGGGACTTCGTTTCAGAGATGGGTCTATAAGCAAACAGAAAGAAACCCAGTCTCATTTAAAAGTCACCAAAGTTTCTTAATCCCTTTACTATTCTAGGACAACTGCTTCAGAATAGTCTTTCTAATTTCTAAAAAAAATGATGCCCAGTTGTATTTGTATTAGTGTTACCTTTAAAGACAAATAGTCCTTTTTCTTTTCTGACCTTTCCTTGTAGTAGAAAGAGCAATCATTTTATTAGGCTAAACAAATCAAACTTTTTTTCCTTCTTCTATGGAGTAGGATATACATTTCCCTGTTCATCCAAGCAAACCTTTTTTGTTACAACTTCAAATCATCTTTCTTGCTTAAGAGACCAATGTACTCACCACTCTGAAGGAAATCTTCCTTAAAGCCACAGCAATGCTATCAGTGCTTTCCCATATGAATTATTTTACCAGACACACCCTCAGATCACACCTTTTCCACAACTGTATTCCGCTGGTGACTCATAGTTCTACTGTGATCAACTAAAAGTCCAAGAACTTTTCCTTCCCTTATTGTTCACATTTGTATACCTTCTAGATCACAGTATGAAGTCTTGCTTTACAATTTAAACATTAAATTAAATCCCACCTCTATTAATACAGATCAGCATCCAATTCTTTTGTGACATTCTTATCCTTCTGCTTGTAGGCGATGCCTCCCTTATCCACTCCTCATCAGCTGTCATTACCTCATGTCTACTTTCTGTGCCCGGGTCATTAATGAAAATATTAAGATTAGTCCTAAGAGCAGTCCTCGAGGGCCTACCTGCCTGTAGCCTTACTTCCCTTTTCAGCACAACCCTCTGTCAGCTCTTTTTAGCCAGTGCCTTATCCACTTTACAGTTCTTGCACTAATCCCCATCTTGCCTGCCTTCACCAATAATTTCCCATGTGGCACCATATCAAACGCTGTACGGAAGGCCAAAAAGATTAGAACTACCACATTTCCCTTGTCTTCAGACAAGCTATTAGAGAAATCTGGGAACCAAGGGTTGAGTTTAGATAAAAATCTTGATAAGAAATAGGTACTGTACTGGAGGGAATAACAGGAAAGAAAACACTCATGTTAGGGAGAAAAAAGGTAGGCGCCAGGATGCCTTGGGACTTTGAACTAAAATAGGTGGCATTTAGAATTTCTGGGAATGACTTCAGAAGGGAAGAGTACAGTAAAAATATTGGCCCCTAAATTAACTTTTTTTCAGGGTAATACAAATGAAGAGAATTTTGAGAAGTACGGAAATAAGGTGAGAGAGAAATTTCCCATGACCTGTCCTAGGCAATTACGCTGCCGAGCCTGATGATGAGTGAGAGTTGACCCACTTCTGTTTCAGGCAGCCGCCACTGGCCTTTGCGTTGCATGGATCACTAACAGTGACGAAATAATTATCCATTTGTGTGACGTGGTGATACTACTAAATTAAGCTAATTGAGGTGCCTCCTATCTCCTTTGCTCCTCAGCTCCCGAGTCTTCCAAGTGTATCCAACAAGTCTTCTGACAGAAACAGATACTTCGTCTTTCGCTGCCTCACAGGCTGTACCGCGCGCAGCTACGCTGGAGGGAATGCTTTATACCACAGAACTCATACAGGCAATTTAGCCACTTTGTTTTCCATGCTACTGACTTTTTCTCACATAGATGAAGAAATTACCCCTGGTTTTCAGCGTGGACTTGTTGATTTGATATAATTTAGATAGATTAAAAGTCATTCAAATTATCATAACATACTTGCAATTGTATATTACATTGCTGAGTGGATAAATTCTCTGTTGATTATCACATCATGTTTCAACTGTTATTTCACAGGATTTTGGTAAATCACATATTTTAAATGGACTTTTGAAAAAAAAATCCAATATTTGAATTGAAAAGTACAGTTGTCCATATTGTTTTCTGTGAACATTTTCAATGCAAATTAAAATTTTAAAAATTCTCTTTAGAAATTGACAGGTAATTTTTGAAATGGACTCAGTCCATCTTATTCTGTTTCTCTTGGACAAAAACTGACTCTCTGTCACATATGCAAGTTTTAAAAAGAAACTTGCACTTGTTTCCAGTTGTTAAGAGTGGTGTTTTATTCAAATGGTAGGTTCAGAGGTTTCATATGAAAACAAAGGCTCTTCCTATCAGCTTGTGCAGACAATAGAGCAGTGTAGGATATTATGATTTGCTAAACTATGTAAATTCGCACATCCTGCATGCCACAAGTGGGAACTTCGTTTCAGACCAGAGTAATTGGCATGGCAGAGGCAGGAGGGAGGCAATTTACGGAAGGAATCCTGGGGACCAGCCCAGTAGCACAGAGCGGCCCCAACATTTTTTTCCAGCCTCAAGAATGAAATAACAGATGTCAAGATCCTTTGTTATAACCCTGTTGTGACCTGCCTATAGATTGGGATGTTTGAATTTCATCTCCTGGCCTCCACTAAGAGTCTATTTCAAAGCCTGATGACATTGGCTTTGTGTGGGTGAGGTGGATTTCCCCTATAGTGCATGTTGCAAAGTAACACTTGAAATGCAAAACACAAACATTTTCTTAACAGTGTTAAATGTCCTCATTATTCAAAGGCATGGAAACAGGCCAGAAACTCTGTTCGGATTACCAGTGAACCATTCAGGCCAGCTGTACAAAAGTAGATATTATAGCATGTGAGAAGGTACAGAGAATCTAAGTGACGACTCCGTTGACTGTTGGAACAAAAGCAATGACAGCACAGATAGTTTATAGTACTTAATCCCTATAATCTGAAAGGTGAGAAAGGATCAAGAGGACTGTATTAATTGAAATATATCTGATTTTAAGATTATAGCTGCTGCTGAAAGGTGATCAAGCACACATTTCAAAACAGTGGGTAAAATGAAAAATAATCATTTCATACCTGACATTGGAATTACTTATCCCAAAAAGAACAATGTTTCACATGCTGCCTGACCGAGAAATGGTACAGAAGCAGAGAACTTAGGGTTCTCTTGTGTCCTTCAAGACAATTAGTGGCATTTTAAAGAAAACAATATTAAAAGAAATGAGCCTCAATGGGCTGAAAAGCCTTTTTTTCATTCTGTCATTCCTGATGTTCTTCATAATGTGTCTTTTTTTAAACATTACACCCCTCAATTAACTCATAATTGCTGTCCATGCTGTATGAATTATGCAGCATTTGATGTAAATTCAGATCCCTGGCACTGAACAAATCTAAGGGCGTTTCAGAACCTGGTGTAATTACAAAAATAACCCCTGTAGACTGAGGAAGGAAATTAATATCATCTACTTTTTTGATCCTGGTTGGTTTGTGTAGTACTCCTGTGCTAAGTTCCCCCTGAGCTGCCATGAAAGTGCAATAACAAAGAAGAACCTAAACTGGTGTAAAATGAGCACAGTTCAGGAGAAATCGATGGAGTTAAAACAGTTTACACCAGCGCCAGCTGTGGCTTGAACGAATTTCTCCTGATTCAAATTTTATCCTTGGTGAGTCCTTTACTGAAACTCTCCTACTAAACTAAATTTAGCTTACTAACTAAAATCTGAGTGGAATATATTACAACTCAATGTGAGTGAATAGTGTGCTGCTGTGGCAAAGACAGACAACAGGATGCCGGGTTGCATCAACAAGGGCATCACCAGCAGAGATAAGAAGTCGTTATCCCACCCTAGTCAGCACTTGTGAGGCCACACCTGGAATAATGTGTTCAGTTTTGGTCCCTGCCATACAAAAAAGATGTGGACAGGCTGGAGAGGATAGAGAAGGGTCACAAAGATAACCCAAGGACTTGGAAGCCTGCTGTATGAGGAAAGGCTGAGAGAACAGGGTTTGTTCAGCCTTGAGAAAAGAAGGCTTGGGGGAGATCTTATCACCATGTTGCAGTATTTAAAGGGTCGCTACAAAGAAGATGGAGACTCCCTTTTCACAAGAAGTGACATGGAAAAGACGAGGAGTAATAAGTACAAGTTATTCCTCTGGAGATTCCAACTGGACACAAGGAAAATTTTTTACATTGAGAATAATCAGGTATTGGAATAATATCCCCAGGGAAGTGGTGAATTCCCCAACATCAGACACTTTTATGATTCAGCTGGACAGGGTGCTGGGCCAACCTTGTCTAGACCGTGCTTTTGTCAAGAAAGTTTGGACCAGATGATCCTTGAGGTCCCTTCCAACCTGGTATTCTGTGATTCTATGAAATTTGACACTGACCCAGACTAAATTCGATCTTAAGCTTTCACAATTTATTTTTCCTTCAGTACAAGAACATATAAAAATGCAAGACAACGCTGAAGAGAATTTTGGCCAGAAAACCTCAAATCCCACATTAGCAGTTGACATATAGAGATCCCTAAGGGGTCTGGGGAAAGAAAGTCTAGCAAGACTCTCTTCAAACACCTTTTTCCCTTAGTTTAATTAAATATTTTCAACACAACCATCAACATAAATAAAACCGGTTCCTTTAAATACTTCACTTCAACCATAGCTCAGATTTAGTGATATTCTTTTATCTTCTTAATCTATTTAACAAAAATGCGCTGTAACCAGTGCACTCACAAGAAAGTAGAATATCTGAAATATACCAAGCACAACTAATAAGATTATGATCTTCAGCAACATTGTCATTGTATTTGCTGTGCCCAACCACTCTAAGAAACTTCTGAGGCTGCACAAATAGGTGGGAAGATGGGTTATAAGGCCATGAAGCGGCCGTGTTTAGCATCCTGCTATTGACCGTGCTATCAGGGATTATTTATGCAGGCCTTCTGATATATTACCCAAGTAGCTTATGATCTTTAATAAAAGGTGTGTACAAAATACAGTAGTGTGAATATTTCTACTTTACAAAGGATGGGTGAGAGTCAATAAAGATGATGTGATTTTCCTGAGACAACTCAAAAAAAATATTAGTGAAATCAATGGTACTGAATTCATCATGGGCAAACTTAGGCTTCATCCTCTACTACATGGGTTAAGTAAAAGTCTATCTCCAGTTTTAATCTGCTAATCACACTCATTTATCTAACAAGTGAGGGGGGTGGAAGGGGTGGGAAGAAGAATCCAGCTCCTTTGTCAATGTACTGTAAACACAGCACTTTTTGCAGGGATAAAGATTTGAAAAGTCAAACTGAATAGATATTAAGTGCCATACAATTAAAAAAAATTACTACCAATGTTCCTCATCCTTAGTCTTTCTGGCTTCTGGGTGGTTGTTATCCTCACTGCCTGTAAAGGGAATCATTAATATTAGCCTTGCTTTGCTGCCTTTTTGTCCCCCTCCCCCTTCTTTAATCTCTTCATATAGAGACAAGTGCTGTAGTCTCTGATGAAATTTGAAGTATAACTGTCTCATTGTTAATCTGCCAGTAGAGAGCAGCTGATAAAGCAAAATTCCAGAATGACTTCTAGTTGACAGTGTAAAAAATTAGGCAAAATTGATGTTTGGTGTACTTTTACCTTAACTTCTCTTTCCGGGTAATTATCGCCTTAAAATCATACTTTTAAAATCAAATATCCTTCATTTTCAACAAACATTGTTATTACAAATTGGAAGTCAATGGACAATTTTCATTGACTTTAACAGGACCAACAGTTAAATGACTTGTCCAAGGTTGTATGAGGAAGATTGTATTAGCTGTATACATTAACATTTTTTCTCTCTGGCTGTGACAGCTCTAAAATTTGTCAGTTCCTAGGTAGTGCTCTGTGTTGCTATCCTGACATAATCTGATGCAAAAGTATTTTCTTTCAGTGTTTTGTTTTTTGTTTTGTTTTGGGTGGTTTTTTTGAAAAATGTCCTAAAAAGATGAGGGAATCTGACTTTATTTCCTGCAACTTGGGAATAAAGTTGCGTTGCTACTGAAACAAAATTCAAGAGTAATTATGCCTCTGTCTAAATATTTGTCAGTAAAGCTTTTCATTCCCGCCTCCCCCTTCAAAGTCTGCTACATTCAAAATAGTTAGTCACACCACCGAGCACAGAGATTCCTTTCTGAACATTAGCCATCCAATCCAGCTTTTTTTAGAAGCCACCAAGAAAACTGTGACCCCTTCCACACACATATAATACAGACAGTCACTCATGCATTAACAGCCATAAACCCCCAAAGGTCGTTTCCATGACAACCCCAGGGTCCTTAATGACCCTGACAGTTCAATGATTTTGTTTTGTTTGAGAGTGAAGGAATAATAAGTCTTCTCCCATCACCCCCTACCCCCTCCGCCGCACTGATATGCTGTTCATTATCTGATCCAGGCTCAGCCCTGGAGACAGAGCGGCAGCCAGCTCTGAAAGACAAGAGCCTCGCCGCAGACAAAGAGCAGGGAAGGAGGGGAGCGTGCTCAGCATACTGCAGCACCACCAGCCTCATTAATTCCATCACTAGCCCAATGAGTTTCAGCGAGTGCCAGGGGTATTACAATAGTTTGTAGCAATATGTTGCATAAGTGAGCCCCAAATCGCTGTACAGTTATTTAGAAAGTACATTTTGCATACCACTAGCAGGAGTGCTTTTATTAATGATGTGTACCAAAATCACAATAAGACATTGCAGCTAGTCTGCAGCAAGACCTATAATTTTAATGATGTGATGAATAAGGCAATTAATGTACTTCAATCTATTTCCCATATGTACCATATTTAACTTCAGAAAACTAAAGAGATATCCAAGAGACAGAAGTACAATAATGCATCACTGAATGAGTAGGCTATTCCTAATGCTTTGAATGCACCTTTCTTAGTTCTGCTCTTCAGCTGAACCTTCTATCCTTTAATTAGAAATCAGCTACAGGCGTATGCAGACTTCCATTCCCAATATTAAATACAGTGTATTCATTAAAAGGTCTAGAAACTGGCTCGTTTATTCGTTGTCATTCTTTACAAAATTCCACTAAAAGCTGCTTCCATTGTTTACATGAAATTATATACATTCATCTGATCACATTCCAGCGTTATCTCATCGTGCTTATTCTCTTACTAGTGCCATATTAAACTAGCTTTTTGGTGACCTATTTTATGGACGGGTGGATCTAAATTGCCTTCGTTTTCCTTCACTTCATAGATCAACTGTGCATTGAACATAAATGGTATAAATTACAGCTTCCAAAAGGTTTCTCTAACTAGTATCAATGGCCACTGGCCCTACAGCTTTCAGCGCAGCTGCAAGTCACAATCGTGTGGAGAGGCCACAGTTGTGTCTTCCTCTTCCTACTTGTAGAGAGGCCTCGGGGCAGCACACTGGGGCTGAAACATGCTCCTTATGGTTGGAAAGTCCCTGGTTTTTACATTAGTTAGGATACCCTTGCACCTGTGACATAAGAGGTGATCCAACCTTTCTAATGACAGAGAGAGAAGTCTTTAATGCGCTTTAGAACAAGTTATATTCATTTCTCTGTATTCAACTTTATTATATAAGGTTCAATCTTTTGATCTAGTGAAGTCCTTAACTTGAGACATCTTCAGGAGAAACTGGGCATGGCCCAATACCTCTGGATACGCTCATCTCTCAGAATACAGGTCCCATAGTGTAGCCATCTATAAGGACTGTTCCTAACTCTTTAATTCAACACTCTCCCTTTGATATTAGAAAATATCAGAAATATCAGAAAAATATTTTAAGCAAATGAGTATTCCCAAAGAAGCCATCCCCCTCAGTACCTAAAATCAATTATCTGCTTGAATTTTTGCTGCTAATCATATGCTTACATTCAGTCCTTATTTGGGAAAAGTCATACAGTACTTTGTGGGACAGAAAAAATTAAAAAGAAAAATATAAAATTTTGCTTTACTCTGAAGAGTGGAATCTAACATGAATCAAACTAGTTAGAGAGGAAGTCAGAGCCAGGACTGGAGCACAGGCACTAGACCCTTCTGCACTTTCCTAGCACTCAATTTCCACTCCCTCAAATATAATGATACGCCTTTTAATCTTGCCTTCACTCAGTTTATTCCTCTTCAGTACAACCTAATGCAAGGTCACTGGAAAGTCAGAGGCAGCACAGCAACCTCCAAGCCTCATGCAGGAGGGAAAAGGGATTTAAAGAAAAAAGTTAGCATCTTGCTTCTGCAGCTAATCGTTCTCAGCAGCACGTCTTGATTGTATACTACAAAGGAAATCCAAACTATCAGTTACAGACGTACTATAGCCTGTGTGCTCCCCAAACATGACATTTCCTCCTGCCTGCCATCTATGTTTCTCTCCGTGTTGGCAGAGATTTCAAAGTTCTGCAGAGCTTCCCCGCAGAGCAATGTACACGCCTTCCTAAACAAGTCCTTTGCCTCTCAGTTTTATTACCATGTTCTACGCATACCCTGTGTTATGCAGAAGAAGTCTTGGTCTGATAGCAATTAAATATGCCCAGAGGCATGGATTCTCTCCTCCAAGTATGCATGCAGTTCTCATTTATGCTAATGACGGCTGCACACCTTATCATAAGGAGGAGCAGGAAGACTCCTAAAAGTACCTAATCTGGGGAAAACCTAGCTGGGGAGCGCAATGATGTTCTGTACACATACATAGAATGCAGCCCTCTGATCCCACCTACTTTTCATAGACAATGTAAAGTCTTAGGTGACGAGGGAAAAAAATTAAGCACCAAATATGTCAGGATTCCTATACAGCCTTCATATGTAACTACGCCGTTTGTTTCTGGCCTTAGAACAGTATAACACAGTCAGCTATAAAACACAATGTGTAGCCCTGCAGAAATCTGGAAAGTTTTTATTATTTTTGTCACAACTAGAAATACTCAGATACCCTGGATGAGATTAGGACCCTACTGAAGAGTCTCTCCTCAGAATACACGTAGCATAACTGTCTCTTCCCCAGTAAGCTTAGACAGGAAACAGGCAAGACAGACAAAAGAAGCGGTTATCTCCATTCTACACACCAGCAGAGGAGGCATATACAGATGAAGTCACTTTCCCAAGATTACAATAACAGGAAGCAGGAACAGACAGCAAATTTCCCGAGATCTATCCCAGCTCTTTCACTACATGAACAACTTTCCCCCAATCTGAAAGCTTCCCCTCCCATCTCCTTTGCTTCAACCATTCACAAAACAAAAATGCGTCCAACAGGATTTTTTGTGGGATTCCCTCTTTCTTACATTTCACCTTGTTACAGTCGTATAGCACATAGTAACAAACAACAGTTCAAATTCCTTTTCCATCAGGGAATAAAAGACTCCCACTGGACCAGGTTCTACTACCTTTTAGGAGGGAAACACCCGGAAAGTGAAAGATTGAAGCAATACATGAGACACGTCCCTGCAGCTTTCACTTCTGTTAATAATCCCAATTTGCAGCGACAATTCTTAAAGTTGTTATTGTACACAATTATGTACAAAAAAAGTATGGTGCAGAAAGAAGAGAAGAAAAATGTGGTTTAAATTGAAGGACCATGTGGGATGTGTCACATCTGAATATGTATAAGGCAAGCCTGTCCCAAGAGAATGTTAGTAATGAGGGGAAAAAAATCAACAATACCGTGTCTGAAAACCATGATTCATCCCTTCCAACACCACAACAATTAAGTATGATTTTATTCATTTGTTTGGAGAATTTAGGGTTTCAAGTTTTCACATATATACTGTCTTGTGAAATAAAATTGCCACAAAGTGAAAGGATTTTCAGGTCTAGGAGTGAGCACTAGAGGATTCTATTGCTCATTTTGCTACTGACCAGTATGAATCTGAGCAAGCCACTTCACCTAAGCTTCTATAAAGTGTGTCCTAAATGTCTGAGGTGGTGCGAAACGGACTTAGGGTTACAAAACTTTTTAAGATAACCAGATGGATGATGATTCAAAGTGAGGGTAAATGTAAGGTAGTCTTAGTTATACATAGTTCATTATTTACATTAATGTAGTATCTCTCTTTGCTTATATATAAAATGAATTTATCTTGAACCAAAGAGAGAAATTTCTTGAAGTGTTGTAATTTAAGGGGCCATTTGAAACTCAGAAATATGCATTTCCCTTTTTTTAAAAATGATACTGCTCATAGCTATAATTTCCATGGTAATGAAAAGTCAGGCACCTGAAATCAAAGTGTTAGAATAACAAGCCTTTTCCATTTCATTGTTAAGAGCGGGACAATAACTGCTAAAGTTCAGATACAGCAGACCTGAAAAAACATTTTTTATTACCTGGCTTGCTAAAACGTTATCTGTGGCAATTTGCCCAGGCCTCCTAAGGTTGAATCAGAATGCACTACTGTTATTCCTCCCAGTACTAGTTGTTTGTGCTAGTGTAGGCACAGTTTGATGCCAAGAAACAGGCTTCTGCTGCTGGGAGGACAGGTATTTAACACTGGAATAAAATACAGTGAACCACAGTAAACTCAAGGTTTGATGCTCTACTCATTTATATTGGAATTATCACAAAACTTAGACATATACTGTACTTTCTTTTACCAACATAAAGTGATTCTACATTATTTGCAGAATTGTTATCAAGCTAGACATGATTTTTTAGGTTCTGCAACCAATGACAAGCGAGTATTCTTTTCCTCACACAACAAAGTATTCACAATTCAAACCTGGTGCTTTGCATGGTACAAAAAGAAAGTGCCAATGGAGGAATAAAGCTTTTAGCAAAGGTAAAGAAGAAGGTGTTTACGTGCTGTAAATCCTAGGGATTATATTTGTTTCTTTGACCAGGAACTGGAATCCTCTTTCCCAAAGTGATTTTGGCAATTTGAAGGGCAAGGTTTCAGAGGTTCTAGGTGTGGTTTCCAAAGGTTGTAAGCACATACATATCTGCTGCCTACAAAAATCAATAGCTGAAGTGCATGAAAAACCCACTTAAGGGCAGATTGTCAATTGCTTCTGTTGGATGCATATGTAAAAAACAAATAAAATTTAAAACCCCCTCAATTCCAATCTAACCCTATGACAAATACATTTCAAAACCACCAAAGTTTCCTGTAAACCTTGGACAAGCGGAGAAACATAATTTTTGACGCACTGTCAACAGACATAGCCACTGTCAGGTAAACTACCTGATCTCCTACCTAAGTCCCAGAAAAAAAATCACAAATCAGATGTTTTTCCTCAATCTGTTTCACCTGACCTGCTCAGAACATGTACAGTCACCCACAGAACACATAAGGACACCAATTCTTCATCCATTTTACTCAGTAATTTCAACCTCTTTTTAAGCACTACATGAAAGGGTACAGCCATCAGCTCTTCCTTTCAGTGTGTTTTTGAGTGAAAGGGAACATGACTTCCCTCTTTTGCCTGGAATTCATTCCTAGCAGTGCACATTTGTTTTGTTCAGTGTTTCTAACAAACAACCTGTTGCGAACGTAGGTGGAGAAAAACACAGTTTGAGGATCCTGAATGGGTTAACCATAAGACAGACATTTAACAGTTCCATTCTTAAAAAGATGGAGGAAGTTCTAGGTATGAGTAGAAGCAGCATGTTCACTACACACATCTATGAAGAAAAAGATGCTTGAGCTGCGGTAGAGAAGGGATTGTACTCTTGGGATGAGTAGCATTCAGTATCAAGTATTTGAGGCCCCTTGAGGCTCTGTGCCTATGCTTTTGGCTTTATGTCAGTCATTTGCAAGTTAGTTTTTAGAGTGCTGAATCCAAGCCCCTTCTGCAAATCCAGCCTTTGAAAATGTCATACCTTAAAAAATCTGGATTTTAGACCTTTAAATTTTTTTTCTCTTTATTCAATAGTTCTTGCCCCGTGTCCTATTAACAGGATTATTTCATTTGTTAAAAATCCTGACGAAGCAATCAAACATTCTGTACTTCCTACTACAACCAGTCTGTGAAACCAGATTTCATGCTTCAGCTCAGCTGAATTCCAGCCTGGCCCTAACAGGAAGATACCTCAAAGGAACTAATTCTAGAGAGCATGAGATTTCAAATCAGCTGAGTTCACACTAATTTCAAAATTTCTTAATATCTTTTTGTTATAATGCAATTGCTTGAAACTGGTAACCCCACATATGTCAATAAGCATTAGTTAAAAAAATCAAGAGACGAGTTTTAAAAAGCAAGAGATTTTTGCTCTCAGTTTTGGAGCTTTACATTGTGTGACAGAAAATTTTGAGAGCTTGCCACATGGATGTAGTTTGAACATAGCAAACGTTTCCTTCATTTTGCAAGTAGTTGTAAGACAGTTCTCATGGTGGCGTAGCACTGGAAATGAAGGAGGCAGCTAGCAAGCCAAGAGCGCACTAATAAATCTGACTTAGAGGTAGAATCTTCTTTATTGATGATTTTTTTTTCTTCTTTCCTCTCACTCTTGTGCTGTGCAGCACAGCTGAACCTTTTTATCCCTTTCATATTGTCTTTCCCAAACACGTATGCAATAAAATCTCTCATAATTTAACACAGGGCATCCAGTCTTTCAATTAGTATGAATTTAAATGATCGATTTTTTAGACTTTTTTATAAAAT
This sequence comes from Numenius arquata, assembly GCF_964106895.1. Classification (NCBI taxonomy): domain Eukaryota; kingdom Metazoa; phylum Chordata; class Aves; order Charadriiformes; family Scolopacidae; genus Numenius; species Numenius arquata. Next base: position 8,698,527 of record NC_133585.1, on the reverse strand, counting down.
CTAGAAAAATATACTTTCTAGTATGATGTGTCTGTGTCTGCACATATTTCCATATCTTTCCATTCACATATGTTTCCATAGGAACATATATTTCAGTAGAAAACATTCTGTTTAAAAGATTCTCAGATTACTCACCTATTCTGTCATACCCACGACTAAATTTATCGTTTCCATTACCCCGTGAACATTGCAGTATGCTGCTACCAGTTGCCATCACGAACACATTTTGTAAGCAAGGCCACGCTACACTTGTAGACCAAATGGTGTATGCCAAATGATTATGCAGGCCTTGAGGCACTCCGAGTGTATAAACATTTACAGTACAACAGATCTTTGGCCAAGTGGCCAAGTAATTGATTACAGGGCTATGAATGTCACTGGATTTTATTTATAAAAATCCCATAATACTGGCTCTACTTCATGCAGAACTAGCGCTGGCAGGTTTTAAAAGTAGGATGCTCTTAGGTGAATTCAGGAGCAAGCAATCTTTGGAGCAAATCATGTAGAACAAATAAGAGCAGGTCTCACCCTAGCCACCATTTTTCCTGAATTCATGATATCTGACGATTAGGCAAATGTGTTACAAAGATACCCTGTCTTGGTCGTGTAAGTGAACATGAAGAGGACTTCTCCGTAAGGTATATTACAGGAAAGGCACAACAGCATTGAATTATGTTAAAAATAATTTAAGAGAAAAAAAATAAAACACATCAGAAATATTTTAAAATAAAACCAGTTGAATGTTAGCTTTAAACAGAAACATTGAATAGCAAATGTCAGATGCTGGACAAGAAATACATTATTATAGGAAGTATTTTTTCAGTATTATTTACATTTTCCATCAAATCCTAAGTTAACTGTTTTGAAAGGTAAGGAAAAAATTCTGCAGAAAAGCAGAATGACATATAGTAATAGTAAAGTATAACTCACGTTAAAAGTCAGAGGCACCATTTTTCTTTAGAGATGGCACTCTTTGATAAACATATGGCAATAAAGAGCTGTGCAGAAACATGTTGGCTTGTAGTTTAACATCTGCAAAACACAAAGTCCCTGACCCATAAAGTCATACAGACAGTTAGCTTTGCACACTGTGTTAAGCCTATCAACATGGCACCTCATTCAAAAATGCACATAACACCCTCAAGTATCCTTCTCTGGAGCTGAATTTGCTGTCCTGATTAATTCTCAGTTTAAATATTATTTTTTTTCCCTCTCTCTTGCTTCTTAGCTGGACAAAAAGAATATGTGAGTACTCCCTCATCTGCTGCAGTGCAGTCAGACACAAAGGGTAAATTCACCTTGAACAACTGGTAGACAAAAGCAAGCTGTAGGTTGGAGGAAACGACCAGTTGTTTGTAAAATGACTGCCTGTCTAAAGCCTATACCTTTGCAGAGCTCGTGGAGCATGTGCTACACTCCACAGCACTTGTCACAAAAATACCATCTCACATACTCTAGAAACAGTGTCCAGACGCTATTCCCTACAGGCTACATGATTCCAGATCCTCTTCTTTCTACCTTCCTTGAATCTCTCCATTATGGTTCTTGTTTCCTTTTAAGCATCATCTCCTTTTGTGATCTGCCTTTCTGCCATCAGGCAGAGGGAACTGTGAGCTGCTTCATGTTCAGCAGGACAGCAGTGGGGCAGAAAGCTCGTACCAGAGTTCTGAGTTCACCAGGTGACACCACCCTGCTGGCTGTCTCCAAACCCAGATACTCTCTAGGAGAAGAACAATGCATTGTTCGGAGTAAGTAAACAGTAAACAAACCCAGACTTGTACAGTTCTTGCTATGTTTGTAAATGGCTAATAATGAATACAGTAAAAAACTGAACAGTTAACAGATCTGTAACTCAGTTTTGATTGCTCTGGAAATCAAAGCCTTCTTCCAAGAAAAACCACCCAGGAAGGATAGGATTCAGGGTTTAATACCCAAAAACACTTTTCTAGAACACTGACACTAAATGTGGCACCGATATTAAATGTTGCAATTTAAAATGAAACAGATGAATTCAATTTGCCCATGATACAATGAGAAAATCATTTAGGAAGATTTGCAGTATGTAATATTTACAGTACAACAGCACCCAGAATTACAGTAAACACTGATCAAGTACTCTGTGACTGTTAGGAGCAATGCCAAGCTACTTCCTGGCAACTCAATGGACCCAAAGAATACAAAGGTGGTTTTGGGTTTGCTTTGCTTCCCTTGAGGTCCTGCCCTGAACAAAGGTTAGCCAGACTACATCCAAGGTCTCAGAACAGCTAATATGTTTTCCTTTGTGCAGGATCTGTAATTGGAAAGGTTTTGGAGCAGCAGGAGGGCAGCCATGCAGTTCTGAGAGACTAGATAGCGCATTTCAGCTGTCACACAAACAAGAAACAAATCACTTCCAGTGGTAAGAAGCCAGCAGCAGCATCTCTAGAATAGATATGGAACAGAACTGCTGCTGTTAGAAATGATAAAGACCTATTGATCTGCTAGCCCAGCCACCTGCAAATTTCAGACTGCACTCCACAGGATGTCTGCTATTGTTTTTTTTTTTTCTAGACTGGTTTCAAAAGACTACATATTGATGATCCCACCACTTCCCTTGAGGTTTTATTCCAATTTTCACATATCTCCCTGTCAAGGGGAAGGGGGGGAGAAGAATACGGGAGACTGCTTGATATACAGCCTAAATTATGAGTTCCTTAGTCTGTAACTGGATGCTCCTTTAAATAATTTCTTGCTTCCCTGATGCTTACTCCCCTACAGAAAGCTCTCTTTTTTACCTTTATTTACCCAGCTTTGATATTGCCTCGGAAATCAGCCCTCCCCTGAACGGTCATTCTGGTCAAATTTCCTGGTTACCTTTTCCAGCTTGTTAGACTCTTTCTCTCCAAGCAGCATGGGCAGCATAATTTTAGTAATCAGCTGTCCGGGATGACAGTCACAGGGAATAAGAGAAATCCAAGAGTGGAAGGACCTCATTAATAGAAAACTAGGAGAAGCATGTAAATGCAGGGTGTCAGAGCTTAAAATGAAAATGGGGAAAAACATGTTGTTTTTTTTCAGAACCTTTGTAATTGTTTCATGTCAGAAGCGCCCAAGGCTAACCAGCCTTTAGTGGATTGATAAAGGACCAACGTGTCGGGTCTTATTTAGTGGAAGAACCCAATTAATTATTATACAGAATTAGATGCCATTTAGCATTGCTTATATTACTGATGACTCGCTAATTTGGCTGGCTCTGATGTAATTACAATTAATTTACGTCCTTAATCCTAATGTTCTAACCTGGCTTTGATTTAATCAGGCGATGTGGAGGTATCACAATCAAAGCAGCGTTGAGGAGCTCACTGCTAAAAAGAGATAATTACACTCTACAAAACATATCCTTCCTACCACTCACATGTCTTGAAACACTGAATCAGAATAGTGAAATTTCTCAGTCAGAAAATATTAGATAGCAAAGCCTAGCTAAAGTGCAGAGAAGAGCTGAGGACACTGCTCAGAATTCTTCTTTCCATTCTCTCAGAATATGCAAGAATAGTTCTAGTTATTTAGCTACAATCTACAGATCTCTGGATAAGCCTGAAGAACGAGTAAATCTTCATGCCACGCCATCGAGACAGAACAGGTGACAGACAGTAAAGCTGAACTGAGTATAACACCTAGAAGAAACATATCAGTGCAAGTCAAAATAATAGCAACAGAGAGCTCAATTCAGGTTTGCCTTGGTGAGAAGGCAAAGCAAAAGCAAGTAATGATCCCCTTCTTCTGGGGATGGTGGTCTTTTACACCCTTAATTGTCAGCTCCCCTTGGCCCTTTACCACCGTTGCAGCCTAAAGACAGTTGTCCCCTTTGTCTCATCCCAAAAAGAATGGCTTTACAAGGAATCCTAAAGGTGAGGAGAGCTCAGACATTTCTACACTTGTTAGAGAGGTCCCTTGCTGTTAGTTTGTTCTCTGGTGCAAGGGAGACAAGGAGTTTTGAGGAATCGGTCTAAGTCTTCAGGTGCTTTCTGAGTAACTGGATACAAGGCAAGCCTGGACCCACAGCATGTCGTTTTGTTGTGGATTTCCTTCCTCCTTACCTTGCTTCCTGATTTCCCACTGGGCTGTAGATCTGCCCTGAGGTCCTTATAATACAATGTAGCCTCTGCCTCATTTTCTCCTTTCACCACTCTCTTTTTACTCCCTGTGTTACATGGGTCTGAGAAGCTTCCTGCTTGTTATATTTCTACACGGCCAAACTATTGATCCATAGGTCATTAAGTCAATTTAAGTAATTCTTGGGAAGGTATTTTAGCTACTTATTCGCTCTTTAGCATATAATTTACATATGCTCCACTATGGAAAGCTGCTTTGCTGCTGCTGCTGAATTGAAAAGCGCGGAAAGTTTTTCTCTCTCCCTTGGAGGCCAGCCTGACAAAAAAACCAGTGACTTCAGCTGAAGAAAGAACACCAGAGCAGAACACACATGGGGACAATGCAAACCTGCTTATTTGTTTGCAAACAGCACATCTTCTTTCAGCCCAGAACAGCATACGTCAGTGAGGTTATCATAACACTGGAAGTCTGACAGTTCACAAGCTGGAATGCCAGAAAGTGTAGAGGGAATTTAATTTCACTTACCTTGGTTATGTTGCTTTGCAACCATCAAAATGCCCATATTTTCTATAACCATGTTGCCATAAGCTGGAGTAGAGTTACAAAACACTAACCTCACCATTACTGATGGCAACCGAAGGAACTGCCATAACTCATCATCTTGTGTTTTGTTAAATAAAAGCAGAACACTTTTATGAGAAAGGACATTATCTACCACTTATGCTTGCCTCCTACGATACCTTCTACTACATGCAGGGCCAAATTTGTGACCCCGTGTGAAAAAACGGTCTTTAAAGGACCCACGTCTTCCCATCTCTACTTTTGTTAATTCATAGCCCAGATGTAACTGAGAGAAGGTGGGAAGGACTTTCCCTCTACTTCCTTCCCCTTGTCTCATACACATCATTGTATTTAGGCTCCTGCACACTCAAGTCATCACAGTTCAGTACAGCACTTAATCTTATCAAATATATGTTTAAGTCCTGCTAAAGTCCCCGAGAGTTAAGCATACATTTGCCTGCTTTGCTGAAAAGAGACAGGCTGCTTAAGCAGAGCGTCAGAGAGCAGGCTGCACATCCTCTTCTGTGTATAGATCAGGTCCAAATATTTGCAAGCACTTTCATAGTCAGTCTCTAAGACAAGTCTGACTTTATCAAGTTGTCAGAGTTTGCACAGAGGAGAAAGAAGAAAGGACAGTTTTGAGAGGGGAGTAGAGCTGTCCCCTCCGTATGTATGAAATCATCTCCCCAACAGCTGAAAGAACTGCGGATGTGTTGTTTTGAGACGCCTTCTCTCTCTCCAGCAGGCATGCTCCAGAGGAGATAATGGCTGCCATCCCACCGAGAGCCCTGTTATATGATCCTCTTTCAGTTATTTGAAATATGGACTTCACTCAGAGGATTCTAGGAATAGCTGCTCCAGCTGTTCTGGAGAGATAGAAAGCTGTCACAGGAGACGTCGTTAGACTCTGGTAAAATCAGCGGTTGCACTAAAGATCTCACATAAACTCCTTAATGGTTTGTACCATTCAGTCAGGAGTCAAGGAGAAGTGAAATGTGGTCTGTGACTATAAGGCAGTTTGTATTCCATGCATCAAGGCTGTGCTTGAATTTGGCAGACAGAATAGGAAAGACCCTACACAGATCCTTTTATCAAGTGTCTGAGCAGTTACTTGATCTAAGAGGTTTGTATACCTGCAACCAGCAATGTAAATGTCTGAGACAAATTACAAGGCAGCAGTAGTGTTACAGTGAAGGATGAAAGTGCACACAGAAAGGCAAACAAGCAAAGCATTACAACAGCCACTTAATGGCAAACACATTTATTAACATCAAGTGCGATGTTTGTAGGTTTTCCCTGCCACAACCAGCTGCAGATGCCAGCTACTTAAAAAGATGAAAGAGTGCAGTGAATAAAATAGAGGGATTTTTTTTTTCTTTTTTTCTTTTTTTTTTTTTCAGCATAGTATGCCTGCATTCTTGGCAGTGGAAGCAGGCTCCTAGCTCTGCCTTCGAAGGAACAAAAGCCATGCTGGCACACAGCGAGCAACTTGATTTCACAAGGCCTCCTGGGAAGACTGTACAGGAGCACGGCTCTGTGTCTGGCAGCTGCATCCTTGAATAAAAAGAGGAGGAGGAAAAGGGCATGAAAGAAGGAGCACGCGAGGTCTCCATACCATACATGAGAAGCTTTTGCACACAATCAGACATCCTTGCCCCAAAGTATTCAATAAAAGAACTGTTCAAGGTGAACCACTATACTTACTGCAAACCACAGCAGCACATTTCACAGGCTACTGTTCTTTTATTAGATACACTTCTCAAAGGTTTTATTGCCACCCATAGATTGTAAGTGTTCATGTTTTTTAAGCATACAAAAAATAATGAAGTAGTAGAACTAAATAAAAAAATGAAAATTCAAGATACTTTATAAAGAAAAATTAGCATTCTTTCCTTTTACTTTTTGCTTTTTTTCAGGAAGAATATGCAGTCAAAACATCAGTGTAGAATGGTCATATTTCAGTGGGGAACATCAGTTTATTTCAGTTCAGTGGATTGACTCAAAATAGGCATTTTATCATGCCAGTGGTATGACACGGACAGAAAAGAGCTACAGAAATGAATGCATGACTCTGTGGAAATTTAGACAGAGATAAGGATATTCATATTAGTACTGGATTAGTTCTGAAATCTGACCGCGTGATGCAAACCTTCCATACCTATTGTATTGATTTGCATCAAGTCCTTGATCTGAGTAAGGTAAAAGTAAAAGCTTGCAAACTTCAGAACCTTAAAAAAATGACAAAGTTCAATGAAGACAGGACACTTTTCTTAAAAGGTAAATAGAGTCAAGGATTTTCTGTGTTTCAAAGTCCTAGAAAAGTTCTAGGCAAATTAGAAAAAGAGAAGGGGAAAATTACTATTACTGTGATAATATTGGCGTCTCAGCACATTTTCAGGATTGGTCTTTTCATTTAACTCCAGTGTATTTAGACTCATGCAGAGAATTAAATTAATCATTATACAATGGAAATCAGGACAAATTTCCTTAAGGGCATATTGACATTTTATCTCTCTTGTTCATTGGCATAGATGTAAACAGGAGCTGCAAAAGAGTGAGAATCTCTTCTCTTGCCTATTTCACATTTGTAAATCACAGTAGGGCTTAATCTGACATCCCTGTTCTTCCAGCAGGGAAGAATGAAGGAGGGCATGCACTCCCTGAAAGTAAACCTCTGGCAGTGCAGCCAAAGGAAAAGCAGTGTTCAGTTCTCTAAGCAAGATGCTGATAGTAATAATAATTAACATCTGGTTATCTGAAACCATTGTCAGAGAAAGAGTTTATTTCAGCTATTAGCAGTACCTGGTGGATCAGATTAATTCTTCCTACTCTGACTTTTTTTTTTTTAATCATAAATAAGTCTACTGACTTCAGAATGACTCTTGGCATAACAAAGATTGTTGCCGGTATAAATTTTAGAGAATAGAGCCTTTAAAACAAACAAACAAACAAAGCAAAAACCAAAAAACCCAAACCCTCATCCATGACCTGTTAGTTTTATGCGAAGTCCTTGCTAGTTAGGAATTGTTTTCTGTGTCAAATAGAATTTGTTGCTGGTTCAATATTGCAAATGTTGCTGTGAGTTTATGATATGTTGGTCTATCTACAATGGTCAACTCATTTCTTTGATGGCTGATCACCTTGGGTTAGAAGGTTACGTAGCTTATGCTCAGCAGCATCAAATAAACCTTTCTAGTCATCCCCTTTACATCTTAGGAGTGTTTCCTTACTCATCTTTAGCCCAGTTGATCTGAACAGTGGGGATTTTGAGCTTCTTAAGCTCTTTTAAACTTGCTTCTCTTAGAGTTTGCATACAGTATCTTATCGGAGCTTCTGCGTCAATAATGGTCCACTCTTTTGTCTCTCTTGACAAGCCACGCACAACATACTCTATGGCTCTGAAGATGGCCTCATTGTCGCAGACATAAACTGAATAATCATTTTTCTATTTCAAGCATAGGCTCCATAGCAATTGGCATATTTCTTTATAATCAACTTTTAAAGTGGCATCATTCAGGGGTGCTTAACCACATTACTTAATTTTCAGTCTGTATTGCTATCGATTTCTAATATTCTCTCCAGATATAGGGCATCCCTCAATAAAGCATTTTGTTTACATAATACATTTATCTGCTAGCCAAAAAGCTGGGAAAATCTAGTAATATGTTTGTAAATGTAAGATTACTGCTCTTTCATAAATGAGTTGATATGACTATTTACTGACATGATGCATAAGTACACACATGGTAGTTTTTAAGAAACCCCTGAAATAAAAATGAACATAAAGCACTAGGAAAAATAACTTTGGTTAAAAAAAAAACCCAAACAAACAGGAAAAAACCCACTAAAATCTTTTTCTTTAAGGCAAACACTAGCTCTATGTTTGAGTTCCCATTATTTTCTATTTAGAGCAGAGACTTTCTAGGGTTCATTGTTTTGGGTGAAGAATGTTAGTTCTTGATGACTCGCAAACAGAAATAAACACAAGATACATCTGGGAAACTGAGGAAATGGGAAATATTATAGTTCAATTTAATTATTAGTTGTGGGACAGAAAGAACTGGATTTATTCAGTGAGGAAAGAAGAAACCGGAAAGAACATAGAATGCTTTTAGATATTTATCAGTTGAAACCCTGATAAAAGCGTGAAAAGAGGTTGCTGTGAAAAGTTTTCTATACAAAGTTTTGAGCCTACTCTCTCTGAAATGTGTTTGAAGTGGACCTCACAAGTGGCACACAGGGGTTTCAGCTCCAGCAATTCCCAACATCTGATACGAAGCAGTTACATGGGAACCTCATTATCCACTGAAATACGAGCACATTTCTGTCTGTCTTTGCAAGGAAAGACATCAAGAACGTGGACTGAGTATTCAAACTTGAGAGCTCAAAATAGTAAAATCAAATAAAAGACGTATTTAATGTTAACAGTCTTATGGTGGTGATATTCTAAAAAATGTGCACAAAGTTTGGTACACAGCATTAATAATTTTTGGAAGCCTGGTTTTGCCAAAACTGAACTGGTTTAAATAATTTTCTTACTTATTACAACCACATTCAGAAGGCCTGTTTGCTTGCTTTTAAATCAAATTATTTTCTAAAAAGCAGCTCAGTTCAATGAATTTAAACCATTTGTGAATTCATTACCCACAAGTCCTTGAGAACTCAAGGCTTCATCAAAAAAAGTATAAACAATATAAAAGATGTACATTCACACAGTAAATATTGAAATAGCCATTTAATGTGTGCATTTGACCCTTTCTGACATCAGTGTTCGTGCATGATCTCCACACTCCTATTTTAGACAGATGGAAAGTCTGATTCTCAATTAAGTTAGAGATTCCAAATCAGAGAAGTCAGTTATTAACCTCTACAATTCATCAAAAGTAACGTAAACAGTTTTTGGTTAAGAAAAATGCGATGCAACATACCTCTTAAAAGAAAGACGCAGCACTTATTTCATAGGAATTACTTGTTCACATAACTGAAGAGCTGAGCAAAGAAAACCCCCCTCACCTATAGGGACTAAGAAATATTTAAATATGTTCACCTTTGAATTCACTCTTGTGACAACTTCCACCAAGCTTCTTCAGTTTAGAGAGACTGACAAATCACACATGAAGTTAACAATAATTTCACACTAGGTGAAACTTGAATGAGCCAATGTGGAAACCTGGTCTTATGAAAAAATGTCACCTGTGTATGCAGTCAAAACAATTCAAATTGCAAATATAAACAATGAATAGCAAATACTCAAAGGACCACTAACAAAAAACAGTTTGTCAGCAATTCACTGCCTGAAATACATTAATAACAAACATTTGCTGAGTAATTGCAATCAGCAGATTTCTTGCAACACATCCAGTTAACAGACAATTTATCAACAGGAAAAAAAAAAAAAAGATAACCATATGAGAGAAATCTTCATAGTTCTTTCACTAAGCTTTGTGGCCCAACGTCACAAACTTGAAATTCGGAGAGTTCCGCTGTGCTTACACTAATTCTAACTCTATTTACAACATCGCTAGCCAAATTATTTCCATATAGCTAGACTGTCTGTGTCTTCTGGTCAAACTTTGTACTGAAAGATTATCACAGACAATACCTGCTTTATTCTCAAACTATATACGTCCTCTAAAAAGGTAATTGGGTTGGGGAAACACTGGAGAGGAGACGGTTCTCCCCCTGGAAAGGAACAGAGCCCTACTCGAGCTCAGAAAGCTAAAACAGCCCATGAGAGCTGGCAGGAGAAGAGAACAAGAGGATCATTACAAGGACCGGGGGTCCTGATGCTCCCGTGCAGAAGCAGAGTTTGCTGGGAGTCCCAGGGAGTGGATAGTAACGCATTAGAGAACAGCAATTTTCGGGGCGGATTGGACAGTCTGTTGCAATTCAGAAAGTAAGCCCAGTGTATCCACAGAAGCATTTTAGCATTTCAGAAGTGCATTTTTAAAGCAAATTTCCTGATTTCGATGCTTACCATGCTTTGATTCACATCATGAAGCTACTTTGGAACATGTAAGTTGGACTCTTTTTAGATGAAATTAAACTAGTAAATATTTTCCAGGAGCACCTCCAATGTGCTCTGACAGCTAACAGGCATTGAGTCTGTAGGACTAGACTAGAGCTAGACCAAAATAACCCCCTGAAATACATATGGGTGGGCATTGCTCCCTCGGTATCAAGTATTTTGCTCTACAAAACCACTCCTATTGGCCTACAATATCCGTTACTATGGATATAGCTTAAGACAATTGAAACCAAGCCTAGAAGTAAGGATACATATAAACACACAGTAGGCAGGTTGAGATTAGCTCATAAACTCCATATTCTGTCTCACTTAGCCATTTCAAGGTTTTCTTAGCGTTAAGTATCCCTTTTCATAGTACAATACAACTTGGGCTTTTTCAATTTAAAAGCCTTTTGGTCTATCTGGCACGCTCACACAAGGAAGAAGTATAGGCAGGTCCTCTTCAATTTCTTACTTGGTCATCTGAACGTCATTCTTTCAACTCCTGGAAATGTTGTCCTACACAAACATTAGTAACAATAATTGTTATTGGTCCAGTCTTCTAACTCTTTTGTCATGCCAAACTTGGTATTTTCGCTTGCATCTAAGTTATAGGCATAGCCCTGCTCATACGCATACACAAATAGGTGACAAGCAGGTTTGTCTGGTCTATCATTCCTAAGGTATTATCAGAATTCCAGCCATGCACAGTAAGATGCATACCATAAGGAAAGAAAGGGGATTAAAACCTTACAAATTAAAGAATGAACCAAATTCCCAAAGACTTAATAAATACATTGCTGTACCCAGAAGTGGCATTCTTTTCCTTCTGAAATAGGAGATATTTAAGTAGAAAACAATAGGTATGTTTGGAACAAGTACGGAGTATGACTAAAGCTAAAGAAATCAGAGAACACTTGGCATAAATAAGCCAATTACACAGGCTCTTGAACTGAAATCTTTAATAATGCATAAAGTAAAACACAGACATGCAGCACAGCTAATGCTTGCAAATGAGCAAGTCTCCGATTCATAAAGTTTCCCAAAGCGAGGATAATATAAAGAATACGGTACCTAAAAAAATCCCCACAAACCCCACGCCAAACCAAAGCAGGCATAGGAAAATAAAATAATTTAATAAAATAAAATAGGATTAAGAAAAAAGTCAATTCAAATCACATTTAGAAAAATTTCAACAGAGAAAAGAAGTTGAAACCTAGTGGAGACCAATATATCATAGTATACCTACTGTAAATAAATTAGCGTGTTTCCTCACAGTCCACTTTGTTAGCTCAAGCTCTTTGTAACCCATCCTCCCTATTGTCATCCAGATAATTTCATTCAGCTGATATGTATGTACACAAGTAGTTCAGTTCACAAGGGTTCCTGGGGATAGCTCCACCATTTCACATTTCCTGCCAAACCTGAACTGCCGTAAGGTGCTGGAAGTGCCGCCCCGAGGACTAGAAATCACTCTACAATTGCAGAAGAGAGGAAACAGTGCAAGTTCCTTCACACTAATAGAGAAATGTATTCAAGTAGGAGACTGCAATTAGATAGAAAAAGGCAGTTGGATCTCTCTCAATTCTACCCTGGTGCCCCTCCTAAGGCTACAAAGAAGCACACAGATTCCATGTGGATTGCACGTGGACAGATGAGGAGATGCTGCAAAGACACACCATCAATTCCAAACTGCTGCTCTGCAGCGCCCACAAACATCCTCTCACACAGGTAGCCCTCCTAAATTCACCAAGGCATCATACAGTTGCAGAAATCTGTGATTACAGTATAAAATATGAGAACTGAATTATGTCACAATTTCTTGGGATTTTTAAGACAGAAGTCCTTTGAGTAAATACATTTTCCTGTTGTTTTATATCTATTTATAGTGCTGATGTGAACACCAGAACAAAAGCTGAGAGAGAAAGCCGGTGCTCCTCGTGCAAAGAGAATTCCGTGACCATCTTTTCTGACCATGAGCCAATGGTTTAACTTTTTGGTGACATTTAAAATCTATTACACAGAATGTACTGCCTTATGAAATATTTTAAAGCTAAATTTATATTTATAAAATATACCATGAGAGACTATTCATAAAATACTACCTAGTGCGTTTGTGCAGAAAATTTATTTCCATCAAAACCAAGATCCTATCCTACAATTTTGATATTTTTTTTCCACACAATACACCACATCTGAAAAAAACTTTTGGATAAGTTGAGATTCTTATTTAATTAATTTCAAGATATTTAACTGTGCTTTCAAGCATTTTAAAGCTTTGAAACAGTTTGGAAAATTTCTCCGACTATTTAGAATGTAAATTTCCTGCCCATAGTTTTGTCTTAGGCAAATTATTATTTTCCATATAAACCCATATTTGCTTAGAAAACGCGTCAAACTTTAAATAGAACATTTTATATTCTGTTAAGAGCTAATTATTTTGTGGCTAGTTTCATATCTCATTTCAGGTCACACAATGCAAAGGCTGTCCTCCTTTTACATATTTTACCTTTTGCTTTATTCAAGGATTCAGAAGTGGGATATTATAGGGCCTGACCTGTTGGTCAAAATTCCATTAGCAATTGAAAGCAAACATGGCAAGGATAAAATCTGTTACTCCATCTACAGATCAGGCAGAAATCTTTGTTTTGTAATGTAGTCTAAAAGAATTCCTACCTTAATTAAGCAAAAAATAGTAAAAATTTGAATGCTTCTAAGTACACCAGATTTTCACTGTCTGGGGAATATTCCACAAATTATGTTATGCTTCCCACATGTACTTTTATTCCATAACTTTATCATGTGATTGATTTTAACTTGATGCTTGTGTGCCAAAAAATACAGGAGAGATTAGTATTTTAAAATGTGCACCACACTGCTTATACAATGACATAAAACAACTGGTAAAGTTGTGGCTCATCTGAAAAAATCATTAATGTCACTTCCTGAGACAGCACCGATTTCCATTTGCAAGTTTTACAAAAATTCAGCCAAAACCTGAGCTGCAAAGGTAATTATATATTACAGACTATGAACATGCACTGATTTTCAAGTTTCTTGTAATTTTTACACTATAGCAATATAGAAAATCAAAAAATATGCATGTTTAGTGATTTCATTACAAATATAAATAATAAGGAATATAAAAGAATCCATTTGGATATAAAATAATAAAAATGTCTCTTCACAGATCCACTAAACATCCCAGCAAAATTAATTACCCAATATCTGCAATTAAATTAAATCAAATACCAGCACCATTAAAATAATCAGCCCCCAGAAAATAAGCCAAACAGCCAGATACCTGTAAGGTCCATCAGCTAGGAAGCATCCCTAGTCCTCTGCCAAAGCTGTAACAGACTGATGCATGACCGGAGATGGAAGATTCAGGCCACTTGGTATCAACGGGGCAGTCGGCTACAGAGGTTCAGGTCCCTCACAAGAAATGTCCTTACAGCTATCCCCTCTAAGACCTCTTCATAACAGAGATAAACCAGCTCAGACATCTGTGGTGACTGCAGCAATGACTGCAAGGCACTGGAAGGCAATTTGTAAGATGCATTTAAGCCTCTTAGGGCTTTCAGTATCATAATCAAATCTCCAATCACAAGTTTTACAATCATCAGTTTAAAAATTACCTTTATTACCTTTACCTTGATACCTATTAGTATGCGAAGCATATCTAAGATCACAAAGTTCAACATGCCCTAAAGTCTTCTGGGATTTTTATCTTGCCCAAAGAGGCACCACAGTGGTCTTGAATGAGTAGCAGGAACAGTGATGGCAAATCCTAAACCTGAAGTGGTACTTCCCTACCAAACCCAATGTGAACCCTTGGTCTAGTATGAGTCCTAACTAACAACTTGATCTGCTCCTTCAGTGGAACAGATAAAAATACATACTGTCTCAGTCACAGGATATTCTGTTTGGGACTTCTGAAGCTCCTTCCTCCAGCCTTCCCCAGTTAGTTCCCCTCAGTGCAACATCCCAGCTGCACGAATACACGGTTCTGACTGATATCACATACTCTGTCCTTTTGTTTAGGGACCCAAAATCAAGATGTGCCTGTAAATTTTAAACAACCTTGACTGAAAAATGTGGTCTAGCTGTAGTTATGACCCTTATACATCCCAACTAATTTCACTTGTCAAAGTAATTTGTGTTTGCTTGGAAGGAATTGCCAGCACACTTCCTTAGGACACTTGGATTCGGAAGCCCCAGAAGATACCATTAGTTTGCTCAGCAGCTTCGGAAAACTTAACCTTGCTGCACCCCAGATTACCTATTTGTTAAATGGTGAAAATGAAAGTGCAATGAAAATGAAAATGAAAGTACAGAGCAGTCCAAGATCTTACACTGAAAGTGCCATGTAACATTGCTTGCTATTCTTCTTCCCTGTAAATAGGTATTTCTTAATCTCATTTTTTAATCTTATTCCAAAAAATCTCACACTAAGATGCCAAAAAGCATCCAGGTTAGCTACAACATGTACCATCTTAAAAGACTTACATAGAAAGGAATGAACATTTTTCTAGCCTATGATAAGTCTCTCCATACGTTCAAACATGTCAGGATTTTTCTGTGTTGGGTTTTTTTCGGGAGGGTGGAGGTGGGATTTTTGTTACCGTCTCTCACTATAATCTCCTTACTATAATGCCTTAAAGTATGGAGCAAGAATACAAGATCCATTGCACAAAGAAATAATGAGGACGAAAAATAATTCCAGACTATAAAATATATAAAAGTCACCAAAAAAAGGGACATTTAGAAAGAATGGAGGTTTGGGGGGGGAGGGTAAGGAGAATAAAACGATGTGGCAAGAAATAAGAGAATATAAGAGAGGAGACTAAGTGAAATGACACAGAGAATTTAAGAATTGTGCAGGGTATGAAAAGCCATAAGAAAAAAAACCCACTGTCAAGCCAAGACACGTAGCAGAGATGTAACTGTTCTTATCTGCACTTGAGGGCATGAAATAATTCCTTTTTTAATTTTGCCTTTTTAATCCTGTCAATTGGAGCTGTCACTATGGATGTAATAGCAAGTATCCCAATCACAATATCAAAGACTCTTCACTGACACTCCTTGAAATAGCATTAATATCTGCTCACTAAGGGTAGTACATTTAAATGTTCTCGTGCAATGTTGTAGCTCCCCTTTAGTCAGGTATCAAGCTGCTATTTCACGCTCTGCTTGTAAAATTATTAACAGCTGGCCTAACGTTAGATCAACTGGAGTAAGGTTTGCTAGAACAAGACAGTGCTTAATAAGACTATTTCCTACTCTATCAAGTTATTACTGCCTTTGTATTTCCAAATACCAGGAATGGCCTTTGAGCCCAAAGCAGAATCTAACAGGCCTAAACAGGCCTGAACAAGAGCAACAGGCCTGAACTAAGATGTCAGACTTCAATTTTGGGGAAAGGTGAATTTAAATCCAAATTTGGATTTAACAGGCTCAGCAAAATCCAGGTAAAAATGTCACAGAAAAAGCTCTTGTTCCTAACACCTTTTATATTCTGTATTAAGGAACCTTGAAGTGGATGACAATAAAATTCGAAGTTTTCCAACAAAATATTCTCCTATTGGAGAATTCAAACCTTTCCCCCTTGCCCTAGCATACAGGGCCAGGCCTTTCTTTGGGTACAATGGTTCCAGGCAGCGCTGTCTGCTAGTGGCACCTGCTCAGGACCTTACAGAGTGTAAAATCAAAAAGGCTCAACACACAGCTTCAAACTTGCCTTAAACACAGTTATTAAATTCCAAAATAGCACGTTTGTGTGGTCCTCCTTCCCAACATAGAGAAAACTCACAGGGCAGCAGTTTTGGACCGAAAGTAAGTAAATCTAGCAACAACACCAAAGGCTTTGTCCCAAAGAGCTCACCATGTTCTTAGGTAGCTGCTTGCTTATTTCATATCTAATTCCACTGGTTCCTGTGCCACTTAGATGGATTCTGATACTCAAAAATGAAATAACGACCTCAATCAGTAGCAATAGCCCAATACTGTCAATACAGTGTGCTTAGAGGCAGGGTACACTGTGACAATAGGGCCAGTTCTCACATTGTATCTGGGGATACCTACTGACTCCGTGTTGGACCACATTCACCCCTGATGCAACTCAAGAAATTAAATGACTGGCTGTGCCTAGGATTTTCATCTCAGAAGATCCCTAACATTGATATGCTTCAATAACAGAAATGTAACAACAGAAATAAGAAGGTAGATATGTATCATCCTGACTCTTTCTGACTCACTAGCTTGCTGAGGTTTGTGTTATTCTAGGACTTGACTGCCTAGGAAAAGAAAACTGAGGCAGCAGTTCTATAATAAGTTTTCTCAAAGATGCAACCATCTCATTTCCCCCTCACACTTGCTCTTCGATACTTCCACATGAAATAAGGCAGCCACAGTGGTTGTACTTATGCAGCTGCCTGTAGTGATATAATCCAGGTTAAAATAACAGTAACAACCATGGGGTTTTTTAACCACAATAGAGCAAAATTTCTCTTATCTCTCAGCCAGGGGGTGAGCACTGCAGAAATACACTAAAGGTAATTTTGCAGTGGTTCTGTGCGCAGCTGAAGCAGATTCAAAATGGCAAGATAATGATATATTGCTTTTAATGCCATTTTCCACTTTATTTGGATAGCAAAGGCTATCCAAATTGGGGGACAGCTATTCCCTACGAAAACAACTGAAACATACAGTTCTATAGGGAAACCCAAAGGGACTCATATTTAAATGTCAAGTCCCTAAATATTTATAGTCTGGGTATAGAACAGGTTAATACAGGGACAGAAACACAATATGTTAATATCAGCCTCTGAAAAGCAAATTCTAGATATTCACCTCATGTGATTGAATCTCTGTAAAGTGGAGGAAAAAAAATACAACCAAAATCCTACCAACTATGCATAATTGGGCTCTAAAGCCAAATACTACAATTTAGTATTCTGAACTACATCTAGATCATTGTGACGTGACTTGCAGTGACGGTTCAGCCCTTTAGCCACTTATATCAGAAGAGTTGTTATATTTGTTCAAAGAGAAGTGGTACGAAGGAAATGTTTAGTGCAGGCCTTAGTATTCACTGCACACTGTCAAAATCTATCTGCATTTAAAAACACGTTCAGATCCTTCTTTTGTTCTAATAGTGCTTAAGCATTGCGGCGTATTTATTTCTTCTGGAACAGGGAGAGCTGCATTGTTTTTTCACTTAAAAATAACCATTTGATAATTAAGTGTTTGACAAATTGAAAGTAGTCGGTAAATGTCAGCTCATCAAGAAGAAAAGGATGAAGAAAATGTTAGAAATTAGTCAAAAACATGGCTTTTATTTCTTAGAAATTTTTTTGCTTCCTCATGCGTAAGCATTATCTACCCAAAATAAATTGTTCTTTGATGTTTAGAGCTAAGGTTTTGTGGAAAGTATTCTAGGGGTTAAGGAGGATCTTAATTCAGGAAATGATTGTTTCCTCTTTACTCTTATGTTTCCTTGAAATGACCAGAGTGGAAATTACTAAAATATCACCAGCAAATCCTTTTTGGTAGCAAAGAAGGAGAAGGAAGTGCAGAAGCAGAAGCCAAGGAGATCTGTGTTAAGATTATAACTCGCATACAGTTTCTTGTGATGGAAATACAGTTTTCACTGACTTCACATGGGTTGTAGCCAATGGATACCTTGTGAGGCACAGGCGAGTCTTCTGAGCTGAAAATGCATATTCTGGAAACATTTACTGCAGAATATCTGAAGTTCTTGAACACGTTGTCATGAAGCAGGAAGTCTAAAACAGCTGCAACAACTGGCTTGCAGCTAGTCAGTGTTGGCCAGAGTGGCACTGTAAGTGAGTAGTCTGAACTGCCCGAGGACCTCATCACTCGGCCTGAGGGGGGGCAGGCAGCGCCGACTGATAAGCAGGGCTCTGTGGGCTGCCACAACACGCAGCTTGGGATTTCTTTCCCTCCATCTGACCAACTGCCTGGGTCCCGTGCTTGTGTCGGTGGAG
Organism: Numenius arquata; assembly: GCF_964106895.1. Classification (NCBI taxonomy): domain Eukaryota; kingdom Metazoa; phylum Chordata; class Aves; order Charadriiformes; family Scolopacidae; genus Numenius; species Numenius arquata. The sequence continues at coordinate 8,679,855 of NC_133585.1, read as the reverse complement.
GGAGAGAAGGCCATGGGCTAGAATAAGAGAGGAAAATGTGAGAAAAACGAACACACAAACACCAGCAGGAAAAAGTGGGAGTAGAGGAGAAACAACGAAGGGCTAAAAGGGGAATGAGGATGTAGTAGGAAGCATCAGACCAGCAAAGAGGGAAAGTTCAAATGCGAGTTATGAGAATATTTTTGTAATACTAAATATAGAACAATGACACAGAATATAAACCCGATTCTTCTGCTGAAAATGCCTTACAACACTATGGTACTTTGATGCAATTTAAACCTACATAATTGGTACAGATTTTCTGATGGCTACTTCATCTATTAAGAAACCAAATAAAGCCTTGCTATACAAAGAATTAACTTGTAAACCTATAGTAATTACTACACAAAACCTCCCAAACCACCCATCAAATATTTTAAAATTCTTGTGGCTCTTTGACATGGTGCATCATGTATTGATACTTTGGATGTGTGAAATTGTGACCATCCCTAATAGATACAATGACTTACCATCCTGGTTAATGCTGTTACACTCCCACCCTCACACCTTTGCTGTCACTCCCACTTCAGCATACAAAAGGGACAGGGAACATGAAAATTTAAAAAATACAAAATCTCATATAACACGTCAGTAATTAGTAAGTTCATGAAAGAGAAAATTAAATCAGATGATCTGCTGAGATCAAGCAGGTATGTAGAAAAGAGTAACTTTATACCTCAACGTAAGTGGGCTGCTTTAAAATGTTCCAAGGTGCCTTTAAAATGCAGATGATTAACACTGAATGACCCATACACTCATATCTACTTAAAGGATGTAATATTTAATTGGTTCGTTGGATATCACGTGACTCAAAGTGGATCTCGTTTCCATTATACTTTCAGTATATATTAGAAGTATGATAAAACAGATTACAAATTTACTGCTTATATGAAATATTTGTCTAGGTAAATGATAAAGGGAAAGATAAAACATAGCACTCAGAAGCAAGTTAAAGAAGCATATAGGAAGAGACAAAACAATCTATACTAAACTCATTTGGAAAATAGTATTATACAGTCATGTCATTATTATTTCTGTCATTGTGATTTCATTAAGAATTTCATAAAACTTCATTAAAACTTGGTGTGTGCTGGAAGTTTTTCTCTAGGAGCCTAAATGGATGAAGTGCTTGTGACCTTCAGTCTGGATAAGTACTTTCTGCTTGGGAAGTACAAAGCTGGGTGTATGCTCACATGCCCAATGGGATTAGAGTTATCTCTTTTGTGGTCAAGTACTGTTTTAAACATGAAATAGTCATCAGTTCAGTGTTTACATCATCATCTTTTGGAAAATGCATTGAATTCGATATTTCCTTCATTGTTTACCAAGGTACAAAACTCAAACACCAAGGGACTGGTATCTTAGACACGCCACAGATCCATGAGAAGTACTAATAACAAAATCGAGGAATTAAGTGTAAGAGATGCAACTATCACGAATCACTGCAATTGGGGAGGTGCACAAGTTAATCTGACAAGAAACATCATCTGACAGTGAAAGAATTTACATTTATTTACTAATTTGCAATATGCATTTCAAGTTGATTGACGTAACTCCTAGCCAGGAAACTCAGTCACTTGCTGAATTTAGTAGTATGGTAGTATTTAAGAAAAACTAGCCTAACGCCTTGGGAATGCGTTAGATGGATCCAGACTCCCTTTGAAAGAAGAAAAAATTCAAGAGAGATGTAAACAAGTATTAGAAACAAATAGAAAATTAAAAGTCTAAGGATTTAGCTATGTAGCAGATTAAAGACTTTCAGATTTTGAGAGTGTGCTCTGGGGAACAAAGCAAGCCTCTAGATAGTGAATTATACCATCTTAATTCCAAGAGATGGGAAAATTTGATATTTACACACACAAACCACAAAACAGTCATGCTGAAAGTAGGATACCTATTTCTTGGTAACATATTATTTTTGTTTCATTCATATTTAGTAGGGCTTTTCCACTGGGGCTATCATTCTTAATTTTACAAAAACCGCTGTGTAAAGATTAGGGGTTGAGGATCTGTACTTCACCTCTTCTCCAAAATATATATTGATACCAATAAGCTCCACAAATTCCAAACTGATTGAGAAAGGCATTATCAATCTGCTCTGTCACAAAAATTATTTCTGTTTTTTGTACACATCTACCACCCACTTTCAGCTATGCCTAACCTGGCAGAGCCTTCAGATCCGAGCCCGTGGGTTGTTTGTGCGGGCTGAGCTCAGCAAGAACTCAGGAGCTGCACTGAAATCTTGCATCTCTCTGCCCCCCTGCCCCTCTCCCTGCTTTATGTTCTGCTCTTCTCTCCATTCCCAGACCTTGGGAGCCCACCCTGAGCTCGTTTCTTCTTTTCCTACGGAGGATAGAACTCATTATTATATCAATATTTAAAGTTGCCTTAGAGGAATGGAAATAGTGGTAGCTGCAGGTAGGTATTACCTACCTGAAAGCTGTTAAATGGGTGCCATCACTTGTTTTTTATTTTCATATGTTCACCCAGGAAAGATTTAGGGTCTGCTGACTAGATAATAAGAAAAGTTACGTGTTCACCACATTTCCCATGCTTTCTTAAATTTTCACTAAAAAAAAAAATTAAAATAATAAACATCAACAAGGCACTTAGCACTTACTAACTGGCTAGATGCAACTTTCCATGTTACGAATTTACATCCAGTGAAAGCTCCTGCACTGTTCAGCCAACTGGAAAACATGTAAAACATACACGTAAGAGGGGAATTAGTCTTTTGAAGGAGCTACACAGTATTGCAGAGGGTGACATTTGACCATTCTTTGGATGTGAGAGAAGATGGTCTACAGACTTCTAGTTTGGTGACATGTTACATTGCCATCACTGCACTGCTAGCAGGCAGTCAGTGCAACTATGAGGACAGCTAAGTACCATAAATTCCACAGGACGGTTCAAATTGACTCAAGTAGCTTATCAGAAAGTTGAACAAGCCCACGGGGTTATTTTTCATCTTACAGTGATGCTGACTGTGACCTCACCATGGCTAAAATATCAATATCTGTAACACTCAGAAGAACTAGTATGTATTGACCGCAACAGGAACAGCAAAAGTCCAGAATTAGAACTGACTAAACAATACAATTTATTTTGGTAGAAGATATACATGAACAACATTCTGCTAGTGTTGCCCTTGCTTTCTGTGGGGAAAAAAAAAAAAAAAGGATAATTTTCTAAAATTTCTATTTAAAGACACTGAAAATCAGTCCCATGTAATTTTCAAGTTGTGCTGTTCTATGAGTCCAAGCATTCACTCTGCTAGGGAAGTGCTTCCCATTTCCCTGTTATGCAAAGTCCTTACTGAATATTATAGTCAATATATTCTTGTAGAAGACATAATCATGAATCAAGTTTTTATACTAATATTTGGTTCTTAGAGGTAATTTTTTTGTAGAAAGCTACATTTTAGTGTAAAATCAGCTTTAGCAAAATATTTTCAGCTACTCATTAAAAATTCTTACATCTTTGTTTCAAGAGCTCCTGAATGTTTTCTATATATGTGTGGAAAGAAGGGGCCACATTAGCAGCTCTTTAGATTTTTCAGCCTTCGTCAAGATTTTGAAAATAAAATTGTTGTCTTCTTATATATTTAAAACTGATTTTTGTTGTTGTTGTTGTTGCTGTATGTCTGTGTTATTATCCCAAGCAGCTAACAGGTAATACAGTATTTACCATTACAGCAAACAGGATTCACATTGATTAGAAAGATGTTTCATGATTTCGCAGAAGTATTTTCATACATGTTCATCTGTAATAACTCCAGGCATAATTAGCATACCAGAGATGACAGGATAAGAAATATTCATACAGCAGAACCTAGACTATTCAAAGGTGGAAGAAATGATGAAAAAACTTAGAGTATTCTATACAAGAACACATTTCAACTTTCATGATTTCTCTAGTGTGTTTTCGGTGCCCTAGAATCAAGGGCAAAAGCCAAAATTCCCTTGTATAAAATTCATCTTTTGAAAGTTCATTACCCAGTCTCCCACCAAATGGATTAAATTTACTTACAATTTTTCTTTTTTTCTTTTTCTTTTTTTTTTTCTTTTCTTCTTTTTACTTACAATTTTTCTTGTAGGTTTTTGTTTGGTTGGGTTTTGTTGGTTTTTTTTTTTTTAGGCACAGACTTTTTCAAATGAAATTATCTGCAGCTGTGACCTTTCAGGTCATGTCATACTAAGGTGTTTTGGTTTTTGTTTTTTCCTGTTATTTTTTAGTTGTAAGTATCACAGAGCCAAAATGACAAGCTTGTAGGCAATCTATATCAGCAGGTCTGTCCCAGTTTGCTTTTTTTTTCTCGCAACTGCAAAAATTTCTTCCTATACTGAATACAGCAAAGAACACTACAAAGCTCAGAATCCTTTTATTCTTTCGGATAAAATTAATAACACTGGAATTCAGTGATGTTTCTTCTTCCATTGACTGCAACTATAGAATATGGCTTCTACATATTTCCGAAAAGATCCCCAGAGGACTAGCACTTGAAGCTTATGGCTAAAGATTGAACAATGAAACAGGTCAGCTTGTCCTAAGAAATCAGGTCATTCAGCTGTATTTCATGTTATCATTTTGACAACAGGGGATGGGGGAACAGACGCAGTTGTAAGCCAGCTCTTTGGAAGAGCCACTTACAGAACACGGTGAAATAGCAACACTTCTATTGCAAAACCTAAGTTCATCTTTAATACACTGTCCAATTATTATGGGTGCTGGTCTTTTTTTCTCCCAGTTTTTCCTCTATTTGTGAGAAAAGCAACACTTAAAAGTAATTTCTGACTGATGATTCCGTGTATTGGGTTTTTGTCTGGAGGGAAAGCACCACTATTCAAATATTTGGTATGGAGGACATTTTATTGCTGTGGATGTTTGCAAAAACAAATTGAACAATCACACATTGAACAGACACACATTTCATCAGAGAATTTCAGTTTGTGGTAAGATGTCCAAAGCTTGAAATAAGAATCTGTTCAATATGTATACATTGAAAAAAAGATATCCATATGGTGACATAATTCTCATCACGGAGCTATGAACTGCAGAGTATTTCACTGAATTTCACTGAATTTTTTTTAGAGTTGGAAGGGACCATATAGATCATCTAGTCCAACTCCCCTGCTGAAGCAGGATTGCTTAGAGAATGCTACTCAGGACTGCATCCAGGCGGGTCTTGAAAATCTCCAAAGAAGGGGACTCCACAACCTCCCTGGGCAGCCTGTTCCAGGGCTCTGGCACCCTCACCGTGAAGAAATTCTTCCTCATATTCGAGTGGAACCTCCTATGTTCCACCTTGTGCCCGTTGCCCCTTGTCCTGTCACTGGGAACCACTGAAAAGAGTCTGGCTCCCTCCTCCTTCAACCCACCCTTGAGATACTTATAGGCATTAATAAGGTCTCCCCTCAGCCTTCTCTTCTCCAGACTAAAGAGTCCCAGCTCTCTCAGCCTTTCCTCATAAGGGAGATGCTCCAATCCCTTAATCATCTTTGTTGCCCTTCGCTGGACTCTTTCCAGTAGTTCCCTATCCCTCTTGAATTGGGGAGCCCAGAACTGGATGCAATACTCCAGTTGTGGCCTCACCAGTGCAGAGTAGAGGGGGAGAATGACTTCCCTCGACCTACTAGCCACACTCTTCCCTATGCAGCCCAGATTTTCTCTGCATACACCCACAAAGTCCTTAAAGTCACTGAAGCTATCCTGAGATGGCCAAATGCATAGTTCTGCTATATTTTCTAAGTCTTCATCCACAGGTAACATAAAGTGAAGCCAGTGGAGCTGTTTGTTACACAGGCTCTAACTACACCACTGCAGAGATGGTAGCACCCAGGGTAGAGAACGAATCGGAAGGATACTGAACAGAATTACAGGGATGGCCGATTGCTGCGGTGTCCTCTGTGAATGCTGAGAGAAAGCTGCTCAGAAGTGAACTTGTGATCTGCTGACAAGTTGAAACAGACGGAAATTGGAGAGCTTTTCAAAACTTCTAAGAGTTTAATTAAAGCCAGGCATTTTCAAAGCTTTCCCGGCTCTGTTGCAAAAGGCTGTATCCGAGTCTAGGTCTACCAACAGAACTGTTTCTAGTCCTTTTATAAGAATTTTCAACTGTGTCAAGGCCTTGACTATGTTTCTGAATACCATGTCTCTAAAGCTGTGGCAAACAAATAAAGCAAATCACTGCACTAAGAATATAAAAATTTTTACTTAGTAGGTATAGGGTTTTAGCACAACATACATTGTTAGTGAATCCTAGAGCTGACCAGCCACAGAAGACATCATCAAAAGTCAAATGTAGGCAATAAACCTTGAAAAAAATAGTTTTGGATGAAACATCATTACTTTTTGGAACCTCCACTGTGACTCCTGTTGACAGGGAGCTTATGTGGAAACACATAAACATTTACACACACACACTACTTTTCCAATCCTTTTCTAATATGTGCTCCTTTTCTCTTGAAATAGTTGCTTAAGCTTATTTTATAATAAAAAAATGGGAAGAGTGACAGTTCATGTAATTGCAAATGAGAGAGAAGGTAGGTCTGTTTGACATACTCTTTACTGGAATGCAACTGATACTCTGAAACATTTCCAAACCCTTAACTGAGCCAATACAGCAGAACACAGTTATACGATACAACCAACACAGCAATTGATTCTGATCCTTGGCTTACACCCACTTGACTGTAAACAAGTATAAGTGAGAACTGGCAAGTTATGAAAATGCTGTCAGGGCCCTATATTGGCCTAGAAACTGCAGATGTAAGCAAGCAGGAACAAACATGGTTTGAAGAACACCACATACCTGGTATCCAGCTCAAAGAGTTACTCGCAAGGCAGGACAAGAGCAAAAAACCTGTGTTGTGGATACCAGGGACTGTACGTTTGTATGTTGGATACATGAACTGGCTGGGTGGCCAACTTCGTTGTAGAGTGTTGGGCTGTGTGTTGTATATTAAGACAGAAGTAGTTAATGGTATTTGCTTTCAAGTCTCTGGACAGCCAGGCCCTACTGTATTGCTCTGTGACCAGCAATGTACAGTACTTAATTGCAACTCTACTCACAAAGGCTCCTGAACAAATAAAACCAAACTAACAATTTGTGTTTTAAGTCAGGCGTCTCCTTTAAGGAGACACATTTTTGGCCGCTAGAAAGATCTTGGAAGAAAAAGCCAAGATTTTAAATGTATGTAAAAGAATGGTCACATGTATCAAAATACATCAAGCGTTTGACTGCATTTTAAATAAGTAAATTAATACTAATATGAAAGAGACTGTAGAAATGTTGTCCTGGTTTGAGGTAAAAGAGAACAAATTTTCTTTTCGGTAATCTTACTTTTCAGCTAAGCCTCTTCTAACTAACTCTCTGAAATGAACAGCATATTTTTTCAGAGTGTCAGCTTCTAGCAGATAAGGTCTGATGTTTATAGTTAATACCAAGGAATGGTATGAAGAGAGGCTCTTGCTTATACTTACTGCCATAACAGCCAAGGTCAGCAAACTTTCTTATGCACCAACGTGGCGGGTCAGAAGCAGAAGACTGTAGAGAGGTCGCACATGTGGGGAAAAGGGGACAGATCAGACAACCCAAAACTGACCAACAGGGTATGGCATCCCATCTGCCCCATGCTCAATATAAAAGCTGAGGGATCAAAGGGTCAGCTCTTTCTTCATTGCTCAGTGTCCAAGGAGGACTCTGTTCATCTGCTCTTGATGCCAATCCGTGTGTTCCTGAATCCAGACCTGGACCAGTTCCTGTCCATCTCTTGAGTTCAGTCTGGGACTTTCCCAGTGCCTGTAGGTGATGTGATCATCCTCCCAGGAGGTTGATATTGGTTTTGTATATATTGTATTGTATATATTTTATATTTTCATTATATATTTCACTATTTTCTTATTATTATTAATATATTTTCTTTTTATTAATTTATTATTAATATTTCATTAGTTTAGTTTCTTTTTCAATCGATAAGTGTCTCTCTCTCTTTCTTCTCTCCCTTGAGAGAGAAGTTAAAGAGAGCATCTGTTGTTCATTTCAGTGCTCAGCCCAGCCCAAAACACAACAACGATCCACTTGAGATACTGACCTAAATCTTTCACTAGAACAACTTACATGCTTATCAAAAAGTTTATCTACCTTGCTTTTTATCTGTCTTTTAATTCTGCCAATCAAAGTTTCACACAGGAGTTTAAATACCAGGCTACATTTTATTTAAAACAAAAAAAAAAAGTTCCTCCTCTCTGTTTCCAGATTGACTAGAAACTGGAAGAAATAAGCCTAATTCCAATTCACAGCAAATCTGAAGTAAGTCTGCTTTAGTAGTTAGCCTTTGACTAGAAGGTAGGCCCTAAGATGTCTGAAATCTTTACATTGCCACCAAAAATCAATGGAGCTATGCTTAGTTACACCGCCAGAAAATATTTTCTCTCTCTGCTTCCCAAAGAAGCAAATCAATTGAAAATACACATCTCATCTACATCTGAAGCACTTTGACACACCATTTCCTTTGATGGTGACTTGTTCTATATTGCATCGACCATCAAGCATTCAAAACCCATGTTGTTCGTGAGACACCATATTAAAGAGAACAAGAAGCAGTTGTACCATGATAACTCATCTGGCATTCAGCAGTAACCACTGAATTCATTTCAACAAGCTCGTCTTTTAAAAGTCTATTCTCCCCCCATTCCCCTGGGGAATTCAATATGACTATAGCTAGATGTATAGAGAATACAAAATACCCTTCAACATAGCTGTGAAATTCTAACCCCAACTCATAATAAAAAAGGTGCAGAAAAAACATCTGTGGAGCTACATGACAAAGTCTTCTTAATATCACAAACACTCTGGTCAGAACATTTGGAAGATGAATTATCTAGATAAGCATTAACAGAAAGGCCTATCAGAGAAATTTCACCAAAACTACCACCTTTTATTAAACCCAGGGGAGATCTTAAAACCACCCCATTACTCTGATGGCTTTAGAGAGCCTGTGTTCTCTGGCTAAAACATGCTTGAATGTAACACGAAAAAGATCTGGTTTAACCCTATCATTAAAATATGTGGAGAATTGCCTTAATGGCAGAGCCAGATTGAAAGAAATATTTTCATCTTGGCAGACTTCACAAAATCAGGAGCAGTGTCTTTTGATCAATGTCAGCCTAAATGCCAGCTGCTTGGCTAGCATTTGAGGACTGAGCTCCATATTAGCTCATATATAGACATACTTTAGTCTCACCCACACTGGCACTTATTTAAAAGCCAGGGATCCCTCATGGAATTTTGGAATTCTGAAGTCTGGAACATCTGGACTGTGCAAGGCTAAAAAAAAATGGTCCTAGGCATGCAAAACAACTTGCAAGTGGAGAGAAAGAAAATAAAACTCTCCAGAAAGATATGTTCCCTCTGTATCCGAGAGATAATGATCACTGTTTCAGTGCAAAACAATAATGTGAAAAATATCAACATTAAAAGAATTTGAGGTGGTATTTTTTAAAGTGAGGAAAACATGATGTTCACAATGATAGTTAGAAATTACTCCAGCCTAATTTTAAAACATATTTTCTGTTGAAATCACAAAAGCACATTTGGCATTTTCTCAGTATGCTTGCACTCAGTAGGATTATTTACCCCTTTAAGACATGCAAATGCTTAAACATTGAATTGATTTTTGCAATTTGAGTAGAAAGATATCTGTTATTTTAATTTAAGTGGTTGCATGCACAGAAAAGAAAATGTGCAGATGTATAAGGTAATTGATATAGAAGTATAAAAACCAGTCCTCTTACATGGGAAGGTTTGGAAAGGATACTACATAATTTGTTTTGAAGAAAAAACCCTCTTAATTAACAAAAAAAAATAACCAAAGACCAACTATATTAATAACAGAATGATGTGTGATCTTATCCCATAGTTTAAATTTCGTGCCTATCAAAATCTCTCTTTTGAGTTATCCAAAATTCTTTGGAATGACCTCGACAATTCTATGATTCTATGACCTCTCAGACTGAGCAAAATTAGTTAGATATATTAGATATAAAGTGGACTGAAACTGTATTATAGAGAGTTTTGAAATTTTTGAAATAATGTTACATGTGCTACAAAAGTATTAACACAACAATAGGTTAAAGTTTACCTGTCGTCCACATTGCCCTAACAAAATGTTGTGCCTGAAGGCTGACACCCAACTCTCTATCTACTTAAATAATTTTGCCCACTGAATTTACTGAGACCAGCTATCAAAGATGTGAAAATATCAAGAACCCATTGGTTCACGCACCTTTACAGTTGCAGAGAGGAATTCCCTAAACATGAGGAATCTCCCAGCTATCTAGAGACCTACCATTTCCCACAATGCTCTCCCTGAAGGCCAGGTCAGGATATGCTGTAATGGCTCTGGAAGAGTAATCTGCGCTTTGGCAACACCTATCCTAAATATCATTCTCAAGGGAGTCATTTATAGGTTTTACTACAGAACAGGCCTGGGATCCATCTAGCATACACTGTAGGTGTGAAAATTAGAAAGCCAGGACCAAAATTTATAGCGTACCACCCATGCAGATGCACACAATCCAGCTTGGACAAGACAACTCAGGAAGAGCTCAGAATCCAAGCCAATTTGTATTTTCACAAAGGTAGTATGGTAACAGGTTGAAGGTGGAAGAGGAAAAGGGCTCTTTATGACAGGGCTGAAGAGTGTTGGTTCCCATCACAGGCAATATGGGCAGGTGTTATTCAATAGTCCACCCACAATGCTTAAAATATATTACTTGAATTATGAGAATATCTGCATGAGTTGTTTTCAGTGAAACCCCCTAGTGCTCTCCAACTATAGTCCATTACTATAAGCATAAAATAAAAGTAGACTCACTTTTCAAATGGAATGCTTTTGGCATCACATTAAAATTGTGTCCACACACTAAATCAGTTTGAGACCCAAGTGTCTTTCCCCCTTAATATCACGGATAGATTGCAGTTTCAAGTAGAAAAAAAAAAAAAAAGTTTTAAAAAGGCGAAACGCATTAATCCCACCTTTCACTTTACTAGTGAACAAGATCTGGTCCAGATTACAATAGTGAGTATCAGGAACTTGAAATGCATCTTCACCCGACATCGTATAATTTCCCTCTGAATGTGAAGTCACTTTAGTCAGGGGAAAGCCAGTTTAGCATAGTCAAATTTCCTGATAGTGCACTTAATAGCTGAGTATTTATTCATTCCTCCTTCATGACTGTTTGCTGAAGAAAGAGGAAAAACTAGCACCTAGTCAAGTGCAATATTGCATGTGAGCTTTAGTTCATCTTTCTCCTCACCATTTCACCCAGCACAACTCAGGCTAGTTGCAGTGCTGTGTGCCAGGGAGGGAGGAGGACCATTCCTCCCAGCCCTATTTCTTCTCCATCACCTGCTTAGAACTTGGACTTACAGGCCCAGGTGTTAGGGGCAGCCTCTACTCTGTTTCCTTCTCCATCCTGACTGCTGAGAGGGCAGAAGGCTGGAACCTTGGCTTTGCAACAGCAACACACTTGCTCTAATTACATTTTTGCAGAAATGAGAAACTAGTTGTGCTGAAATTGTAGAGATTATAAACATTGTGTTCTATATTTTGCCATCAGCTTTTAAGCAGATGGCTCAGTTTATTCAGCAGATGTCCTGATAGCATGATCTATTCCAGTGTTTGACTACAAATAAACTGACTAGGTTGACCAGCCCTTAAGGAATTCATGAAAACTTCCCATGTTCAGAATAGCTCTCAACAGGAATATTTATACAGTACTAGTTTTCATGTGTGTATATTACTGCCTCCATTCATGATCTCATAGCCTTTTAGACATATATTAGCCTCCCTCTCTGAGAACAAAGCGCCGTCATCTCTGCAAATCTCAGCTGTGATATGTAGTAGTGAAAATTATGCTATGAATTTTTTATGATCGTATTCTGTTTGGTGTAAAGTTCAAAGGTCTGAGATATGTAGGATTCAGTGGAATGTATTTGTTGGTTATATTCAGATCTGATAAAAAATATTTGTGACATGAGCAAGAAAGAATTTTAGCTTCGCTTAGAAATGTGTTGTACTAATTCCCTGCTCATAATGGTAGATAAGAACACAGGAAAGGAACTTCTCAAGTCTGTACACTTATATTATATTACTTCTACTTTAGTAGAAAGCACAGTTCTCTGTAGGACTGCTAACGGATTAATATTTTCTTTTTATGACTGAGCTAAGAGCTAAAAAAGAAAATACACACAGCTAGCAACCAGGAGCTAAGTGTACAAACAGAAGGGGAAACAGAATTTCAGAACCAAGTCAGTGGAGTTCTACTGAACACAAACTTTCTACCCAGTACAGACCTGGCCACTCATTTGAAAATTTCTCCCAGTGGCAGAAACAACATCACAAGAAAGAAATATTTAGTTCAACAACGTTAGGACAACTGATGGTTGTATTTTAATAATAGTAATTGTATTAATAAGAATAATAACAACAACAACTTTCCTAGGTATTTTATTCAAATCATCAAAAGTTAGGGAATCTATTGTACATTGATTTTTTTGAGCACACGTGATTTTGCCAACTTCCTTTCATTGTTTTATTTCAGAGTCTGATGCAGACAAAAGAATTTCAGTTAAACCTCTGATTTAACAATTATGGCTTGTGAAATGACTTAATTCTAGAGAATTTATAACTTGTGGCATTGGATGAGTTCAAAGTATAAATGCAGATATTTTAATGAATCTGTCTTTTTTGCTGCCACAACTACTTTTCCAGCTACTGCATTAGCTATCTTTACATATACCTGTGATAATCAAGTGATGAAATACAGTCATGTGCAATAGAGTGAGACAGTCCTTTAAAATACCCTTGTGACTCTCGTTTCTTTATAAATGCTATAAACTTTAAGGGTAATCCTGTTCCCATTGTGTTACATCCTTTCATTCTTACACTCCTGCTTTTAATAACACCATGAACTAGAAATGATGCTTTGGAAAAAAACTCTGACTTTCAGTACACCTGTATCCTTCATCTGCATTTGCTAAATACTGTATGAAATGTGAAGTTCTACTATTGGTAGCCTTTTTATGATATATCTGGGGAACTATTCACATGTTTAAAATTAAGCACATTCTTAAGTTTGTCAATGAACTGATGCTTATACCTGTGAAAGATTTTGCTTGCATAGGAATCAGAGCTTGGGGACTAGAAAATGGGAATCACTACAATATAGAAACCATTACTTTCAATACAACATTATATATTATTGCAGTTTGTGGATCACTCATCCCCAGAGAAACTTGAAAACAGAATTGAGCTAATAGATATAATGGCCACACCTGCAGATGAGGTACAGGTTTACAAGCATTCTACACAAAGCCTATAAATTTCCCTCCTGAAAATTAATACCAGCTATAATACAGTACATGTGCAAAAATCTCCGCAGGCTGAATAGCACCCAAAAGTCCAGATGCTTTACTTCAATGAAACCTATAAAAAAACCTCAACGTCTAAATAGGCGAAAAAGACAAGCACACTCTTTGCATGTAGAGATTGTTGTAACTGACAAACACACAATAAAACCATCTTCATTAACACTTTATACTCTCCTTTTCACTTTCCAGCAGAATCACCCATGCTTATTCTTGACAGACTAGGCAAACTGCATGACACCTTTCAACGCAACAAGCCTATTACTTTACTCAGTTGATCCTAAGTCCAGCTACACCTATCCACAAGATTCTGTCCAATCCTATTCTCTTCTCTATCCTTTTGGAATAATAATTATTAAACACAGCTTCAGTTCTCTATTTATATTTTAACCAAGTTCTAAATATTTTCTGTTTCTACATTTTTTGTTCATCTTCCTCCCCAACTCACTCCTCTCTCATTGGAAACAGCAGTTGGATGCATTTCAATCATATCAGCCAAATGGCTCCAATTGCTCTTATGCCTCAGCCATCAAAGTCAGGAACAGTTGAGACTATTTTGGATGGTCCATACAAAATACAAGCCTATTGCTATGGACTTATTTTTCTCAGTTCTATCTTTTCATGGATCACAGATACCTTATACCTTTAGAAGGCTTAGATTTCAGGCTGAAAAATCTCTATAACTTGCTAAAGACAGCACACAACTATATGGATTAACCGCTGTCGGCATTTACTTCTCACCACTCATGTATCATTGATAGACACCTATGTTTTCAGTGACTACTACAATATACTTCAAGGAAATTCATATTATGGAGCCGGAAATTTGTTTCTATCAGCTTTTGAAAGATGATGACGACAATGCTCCAGAAAAGATTGACTCATATGCCTTTAAAAGACTTGTGGTTAGCTTATCTATAACCTTGGTTAATAAAATAAGCCTGACTTGAAAACTGCAAGGTTTCCTCTCAAGCTCAAGAAGAGCTTTTTTGCATGGTTTCCTACTAATTGTTCATAAAGAGATTAAGATCACAAAAACCAGATTGCTGTATCAATGAATTGCTCTGATTAACTATAAGTCAACATCACTATTTCAATCTCCCCCTGCTGTTAAATCTCCTAGAAAACTTGTGCAGAGTATCTGTTGTTGAAGACAAGTAATGATTAATAGGAAATTAACTGTAACTACAGTAGTAGGACAGATGCCTACTTCTGAGCAGCTTTGTCCTCTGGTATATGATTGTAGCTTAGAGAAGATGCAAAGGTCCATTCTTATTTCATCATTACACCAGGAATTGTGAGACCTCTCTTGTTTCAGAGGGGTGCCAGGTGTCACTGCCTGGCCAAGCAGAAGCGAACTGCCATAGGAGGCATTCTGCTGATGGACTCTATGCACAGCACAAGAAGCCCAGCCAAATATATAAGGTTGTACTAATCTTGGCCAACAGCTTGTTTATGTGAAAGTAGAGAAAGAGATGGAGGCATTAGGAAACAATTCTCAGCTACCAGGCGTCTTTCACTTGCAACCCAATCCATCTTTGGCACTGCTACTCTCATTCTATTCAATGAAGACATGACATCTACACTCATAGCTTTGCACAAATGGCTGTGCATTGGCTCATTTCTGAACCAGGTTAATGCAGGCAGGTTGCTTCTGGACTCATATCTGCAAGACTCTCTACTATTACTTCATGCAGACTTGGGGTTCTGCACAGCATTGCATTTTGCGTCACACCATGAACACATACTGAAGGTATTTTACAGGCAAAAAACCTAGATGCCTATGGATTAACAGATACTTAAACAATAAGGCATAGTTTATATGCAGACGCTCTTGGTCCTAAACTCCTAAACTATAGCTCAGGTGGAACTGAGATATGTGAATCCATTTTTTAATCTGGACCTCTGTGTCTTATGCTTTTCAAATTTTCCTGAAGTGCGCAGCATGAACACAAATTACTGCCATAAAAAGGATAGGAGAAAACTATTTTTCATTAGTGGAATACTACAAACAGTGAGCTTGAAAGTAAAGTGTGTCCAAAAAAAGCCACCAAACTGTGAGAAGCATAAGGCTGCATGAAGCTGCAGCAAAGCACAACAACATGAGTAAGCTACAGCTGGCCAACGTAGCTTAAAGCAGCCCCAGAGAAGCAAAGGTCTGTCAGCGAGAGTTTTCCCTTATGAATCTGATCCTCAAGTTTAGAGATTTCAGGCTGTAACCAAAAGGAACACGTGTTGTTAAAACATAAACAGAGAAATTTTTAATACAAGCTACATAACAGGCTTGCTTTTCAGTTACAAGGTGTTTCATTCTGCTGCGCAAGAGACTCACTTTTAACTACCAGAGAAGTAATTTTACAGAGCTTGCTAGTTTAAAACTGTGGTTAGCCTTTTAACCATGAGCTACCGTCTCCCTGCTCCATCCATGCCTTCTTGCTTTAAATTAACTCCTTAATTACTACTGTACTCAAAGCATCTTTGAGCGTACAAATTTTCTGCTTGATATAGCCTCAAACTATCATTCCAAGAAGAGAAAGATGGCAGGTATGGGAAATACACACTGTAAGTAGCGTTCCTATACAGATTTTAAGTTTCAGAGCAGACTGTTGTGAGTCTTCCTGCTTGCCATGGTGCAGACTATACCAGGACACACCATACCTAGTCTTCTCATGAGAACTACACAGAGGATGCCACTATTATTAAGGCCTGAGCTCTGGTAGACCCAGTAGGCAAATAAAACAGAAAAACCAACACAGTTAATGTCCTTCACATCCACATCCATTATTTTTCTGAGATTCAGTGGTTATTTGAACACTTTTCTGTTCCACCTGATCTCTCAACCAAGCTTTGAAGTTCAGTTTTCCAGGCATACGCCATCAGTATCATTCCACAGTCATCCCTGTGGGAGTTCTCACTTTCACTGGGATAACACGAGGGCTCTGTGGGTTCTCCTCAAGGTCACTGAGGTTTCTAAAAGGATAGACAGGAATCTAGAGGGATTTACCAGCAGCCTGACAGCCACTGATTTTGGTGCAAGTCAGACTGTCAGACAGTTCTGAAAATCCCAGTTCAAGCCTGTTTTCAGCTGTAGGTACCTAAATCTCTTTAAAATAGGATTGTGTAAGAGTGCACAGTGAGGTTACTTAAGGAGGTCAAATAAGCTTTAAGTGGCATATGGCTATAAAAACAAAAAAAGCAGCTGTTAAATGATAACAGCTTTTGGACATGAACTACAATAGCTAAGATGCTTTTTAATTGGCCATTTAGATAAGATAGAGATGAATAAAAACAAAAGTAATAAAAAGTATCCAAAACTCTTTTCTAAGTAGAAATCTATAACCAGAATTTAAAAAGTCACAACAATGAACGTTTTTTGTTATCTCCAAAAGAATTAATTGTACGCTATTTTTCTGTTAGTTAACTGTTAGTAAAGAAATGAAATTGTTTGGACATAACCTTAAAGTAAGTATCAAGTCACAAGTTTAGTTGGACAGAGAGATTCTCTGCTGATGAGGTTGCAATCTAAGTTCAGGAAAAACACAGTTCTGGTTATCCAAGGGTTCTCATAGTCGGAGTAGAGTCTTTGAGTACTATAAATAAGATTCAGTGAAGTCCGGTCAAAACACTGCATTCTGGAGAACTCCCCATCACCTCCAGGAGCCAGCCCTCAGCCTTTCCTCTTTAACTGATGACTCCTACTATTGTTCAAGAAGTCCCTTCCCTGCCTTCCCCTCTCTGCATGCTCTGGGCAAGCAGGGTGAGGGAGAAGCTAGGTCAGAGCTGGCTCTCATGCAGGAGTGAAATGGAGGAATGGGTAGGTCAACCCTGCAGCTGCAAGGGAGAAGGGAGGCATGAGTGAGGGCACAGGCATATTTCCCTGCCCAGCAAGAGCTGTTACCACACATATCTTGGCTTCTCAAGGAGGAATGGGAGTAGATCAGCTGTATGAGGTGGGTACATTTCAACCCTGTATTCATGGCAAAGACAAGAGAGGCAGTCTGCTGCTGTGGGCAAGTAACTACTTTTTCTATTCTTAAAAGCATCCCTGACAGAAAGAGGCACTTGAGGGAAATGGTACAGGCAATAACCCCCAAAACAGTGAAAGTGAAATACAGCATTTTTACAATTAATTACAACGTGGTGAGCAACAACAAATCACACTAGTAAGTCATTATCAGAGACGATTCAATGTACGCAATCATATTCTCATCACCCTCCTATTTACTTAGAACTGTCCTGTGAGACAGGGAGAATTGTAACTGTAACTGTAAGTCACAGAGAAGGTAAGTGACTTACCCAAGATAACAAGGACGAATGCAGCTAAGCCAGAAGTGGAACCCACGGCATCTGATACTGTCACAACACGAGGTATCCATTCTATGCCTCTCATCATATTGCTCCCACACTGGCCTCAGCTGACTTTGTACCAGGACCTGAGTAAAACAAAAAAAGGTATGTAAAACTCACCAACAAAAGTTATGTAGTCATTCCTTATTTACAGAGTTTATAAATAAATCTTCTGTTCATTAACTTTCACTGAGTTGAGCTCTGCCTTCTCCCAAAGGTAGAAACTCAGATTCACCAAACCCTTCCATGCAAACTGGATTGATTTAAGTCAGAATTACAATGAACATGTAAGAAGACTCATGCAAAATAAAGGCGCACCCACTTTTTAATACCAGCAATGCTACAAATACAGATGAGATGAAGCACACTAACAACAAAAAATCATTGCATTTCAGTTTTCCTAACCATTGAGGAATGATCCCTGGATTTTCTGCAAGGACATCTGTAAAGTGAATCTAATAAGATATATAAGTAGAGGTTTAATTGTTGTTTAATTAATATTTTCCCTATTTTTCTTCCTGAAGGGCTTATATCTCACCTACCATCACACAGCTTTAGGCTTATTTAGAATAATAATTTTTTTGTCCTAACAAACACTATAGTTTTGCAGTTTTAAAAGTCTAAGGTTTTGTCTTAACAAACTGTAATTTTAAACAGTTTCTGTAATTTTAAACTTCTAGGCTTTGCCCTAACAAACATCATAGTTTTGAAGTTTTAAACTTTCAGGTAAATAAAATTTAGTTCCAGTTTGAAAAGACAATTTAGAAAAATGTCTTTTTATATCCTGGACTTGTATAAGCACCCCTTAGAACAGGCTTCACCTAATCCAGGAGGTCTCAAATTCCATCCATTTCCTTCATTTCTGCACCAGGAGCTGCTTTCAGCTGCTTCCGTTGTCCTTATTGTTATGTTTATTTACATCTAATCTTTCATTGTGTTTACATAAAATTCACAATTATAATGGCATGAAGTTTAAATTCCCTTCCTAGTCAACATGGAAAGTCTAGGATTTTGACAATGCACCAAACTTGGAGGAGAAACTCCCAAAAAAGTTCAGAAAAATGCCCTTTGTGATTTTACCAAGTGCAGCTACCGAGCCCTGCATCACTGGTCACTGTCTCCTCTGTTCCACCAACACTGCTCTTTGAACGGTTGCATTGCAGGGTTGAAATGATCTTTATTTAAGGTTAGGTTCTATTTTTGTAGAGGGTTGGGTTTTTTGCTTAGTTGTTTTTCTAAAACCAGGAACCTTGTAGCTGGCTGGTTTGCAGTTTATTCTCAAAAGCTGTTGTACCAGTGCAATTGAAAAGGCAACGAACTGCAGCACCAAAATGAATGTCTGGGGGCAGAGAGAGATGGGAATGTCTAATCTGCCTTCCTTGCCAGAACTGACGTGACACAAATACGTTGTTTTCAGTCAAGCAAAATGTTGAGCCTCTAGGTAAATATTCACATTTATTTTGGGTAAAAGGGTCATTTCTAGTCAGGCTAAGCATCTACTGAAGTATGTAATAATTAAGAGAGGACTTAAAGAGAATGAAAAGAGGAACTTTTCTGGCCATAAAATACTGCATTCACTGGTCATCATCTTGTTTTGAAACAATAAACTTCAAGGATCTCAACAATAACGACACAAGTTTATCAGAGAGGTTACAAATTCCAGTTCTTCATGGGACTTGGAAAACTGGGGCATGTTTCAGAAATCTAGATCTACAGCAGCTTTAATTTTCAAATAAATATTTAAGAGTTGATTTTTAAACATTTCAACATGAATAAACCTGTGGTTTTGGAGGTAGTAGGAGAAGTAGTTTTGGAACAAACTCCAATTTTGTTTGGGGATTTTTTTCAGCTATTTCATGTGCATGATATACATAATACAAAAATACAGTCACAGATGAATAGTAAGGATTATTATTACTACAAAGTGTACACATTGTAAAGCCCTGATATACAGCCAGATTTGGATAAACTTATTTATAGAAGTTTCAATTTATTCTTCTCCTAAAATCCTGAAACCAAGTACAGAGCAAATAAACATGGAAAGATGCATTTAGCATTTCTCATCAAACAACTGAAAACAGATGCACCAAAAACTACAGAAATCTGAGTAAAAATGCCATCGTTTCGTTAAGACTAAATTGTAATTTTGATTTTACAACCATACATACAATTACATTTTCACATTAATTAACTACTTCTACTACAAGTGTAGAACAAAACATCAAATACCACAATTATCACAGCTCCAGATGGAGTTTTTAGTGTTTCAGTCACATTTTTTGAGACAACTATCCAAAGCACAATCTTGTCAAAATGCGTAAATCCAGGGTCTCCCCTGCCTCCTCCAGTCTACAGGTATCTTTTAATCACTTCATTGGGATGAAGCCTCAATTTTATGCCACACCCAACTCACTGAAGTCAAAAGTGTTACAATCCATTAGGCCTGCTCTAAAATGCAAGGCAATTATTAGTAATCGGTGGTGGTGGTTTTGTTGTATAAACATTCCCTTCATTTGGCTGGAATGTTATAGCATGTCCTGTGCCCCTTCTTTCCATTTACACTTCTGTTACTTCACTAGTTTGAATCTGTCAGGATCCATAAGTTTGAAAACACACTTGGTTTCTAAACAGGCCTAATTTTCCCTTACATGAGCCTGCTATCAACTTCTAAAAAAAATAATACTTGAACTAAAAACTAAGAAATTAAAGAATAATTTTAACTTCCTTAAATGATACTTTTATATCTCTTATTGACCAAAATTATAAAAGGATGCATTTATACAGGATTTTTTAAACATCAAATACTTTTGTCAGAGAATTCTCCATGAAGTTTGTATGAAACCCACCTCCATGGAAACAAGTGATAATAGGGCACCATTTTCCTCTATTGACCATTTTCAGCTCAACCTAATTCAGTTATTACTTTCAGTTTAGTCCAATTGCTTTTGTGATCAAGTATTTTCATTTTATCCATGACAACAAAGTATTTACAAAACATTTATTTTCAAAAAGCCAATTTATTTAATTTCACCTCTAAGGAGGTTTTCTTTTTCTTTATCTGGCTGGTAACATTTCCAACATTAGAGTAGGTATCTCTTCACCCAAGTTCCCTTGGAATCTGACAGTTTTCATGTTTGCTTTATATTTCTTGCTTGTAATGGGAATCAGCTCAGTACTGTTGCCTCATCAATAATTATACAATCAAATATACTAGCCAGAAAAGTATGTTGTCCCTCCATCCAACGTCAAATCAAACACTAGAATTATAGATCAAGTTCCAGAAATGCGCAGCACTTTCCCAGAGTGAATGAAGCCTCCTTCTCATATTTTCAAACCAATTTTTACAAGCCCTTCCATGATTGATGCGTATAGAAAAATGGTATCTTAGAAAGATGATGCAAAGATCCCCTCTGAGCAGAAATTTCCAAACCCTGCTCACGGAACCACATCACCTTCCTGAAAATTTAATTTCATTGGTAGAAGAATGTTTTTTTTAGCATTTAAGCTAATGAAACACATTGTAGTGCTCACAACATGTTGATAGACTTGCAGAGGTATAAGCTCCGGCTGCCCCATCTATTCCTGGGGCATTCTACAAGATCACTCACTTCTCTAGGTTGCCTGAGCCAACCCTGCAGCCTTTCCTTCATTTGGAGCACTTCTAGGTTCTGTCTCCTCTCTCTGGCTCCCAAGCTTCAGGACTTCTAGCACAGTATTTATCTTAGAGACCCTTACTCATCTTTCAGATTGGGTTTGGAAGCAGACAAGGGGGTTAAAAATTAACAGGGGATCACAGACAGCCAGACACGGGCAGTACACAGGATACATAAGCCTTCTTCCTATAGAAAACCAAATTAAAATCTATATATGCTGGTTTATTGATGTTTTGAGTCTTATTATACATCTACCTGTGCATCTGATATTGCTGGTCAAAATTTGGCATCAGTTTCATGCTGGTCTATCTCCATTATCTTCACTGGAAATAGCTGTGGATTATGTTGTGAGAAAAAGAAGTATCAATGTATCAAATTAATGTATCAAAAAGAATTTTTCTGGAGCAGAAAAATGAAAGGTCTTGTATTTTAATGCAGGTGCATTTTAATATACACCTAAATGACCAATTCTCTTTAAATGGATTTCATTCCTTACCTATTTCCAGAAAAGACATAATACTGAAATTAAAAGGTGGAGATGCCATTACTAAGACAGCTCAGGCTCAGCCTTGAATGAAGAAATACAAAAATCATGAAAGCCAGATAAAGGGAGTCAAGCCAACACGTTCACATGCCTGTCAGCCAAGTAGTTATGCACCTTCCGCCTAAGGTGATGAATCTATAACCTCCAAGCGTAGCATAGTGTAACCATACTGGATTTCCACACAGCAGAATCTCTGAACTTAGGCTGAACCCTGTTCAGGAGCTTTCTACTGAGAGAAGAAACTATATTTGCATTGATTCTACTAGCAGCTATTCTCTTCAGAGCAATAGATTGTGCACTCTTGACGGCAGGCCTAGAGAGCTGACTTTTTTTCCCTGTACATTATTTACATAAACAGTACAAGCTGTAAATTTCCAAGGCTGTAGGTGATTTCTTAATTATTTTGCTTTCAAAACACATTTTTTAAAGGTAGTAAATTCATGTCAATAATTCCATATCTGTTGTTCTATCAGAATATTATACATTGAAATATGATAAGTTTAAGTGATTTCCCCTACATATTTACTATAATATCAGATACATCATGTTGACAATTTTCCTGTGTGAAACCAAACCAGCCCTTGACTGATATTTACAGCAGCAAGTGAAATTGAAGCATCATAAATCACTGAATTTTAACAGTAATTAAATGAATAGCAAAACCTTTGATCTAAATAACCAATTCTAATTTGATTTTCATGTGAATGTTCTAGTCATTTGTTTAAAGGAAGTTTGACTCTTTTGGAGTGACAGAATTTGGCGTTTCCTCCTGCTGCAATGAATGTATACGTACATATTTAAGGTAGTGGTTATACATGACTGGTTTGTTTACTTCATTTTTAATTTTTAGTTTTATTATGTCAGAAAACAACTATAATGATTTTTTTAAAGTTGATATGTATCAAATACATTAGCATGGAAATTGGAATCTGCTTAAAATAAACAAAACAAGCATTTTTAAATGTTATTTGTTCAATAAAATTTTCTTAAGTATGTCAGTTCATAAGAAAACTGAAGTACTAATAAACTAATTTTCAGTACAAATTCAATTTAAGTAACATAAGCATTTTTATGCACGTAGGGATTTAAACACATTATTTTCTTCCAGGTCTTTAGGAAGACTACACCTCACCTTCTCACATCTAGCTCCTAAATGCAGATTGGAAAGGGGGGGCAAGGAAGTTATTGCTTTTTCTATTCTTCCAACTGGATTTTAATTTTTCAATGAAATAATTATAAACCGTCTCAAAAAAAGCCCCCAGAAATCTAAAATATTCACACAGACAGGGAAGGCAGTGTCTCTATCAACAACTAGTTTAATAATTCAACAAACTAATTCCAGGAAGACTTTGGCAGAATATCTACGCTGCTCTTATTACTATTTTCAAAGGCAAATAGTTTTAATAGTTTCTAGGAAGTAAAGTCATTACATAGATTATGATAGCGTCAAATTCTTTATATATACGCACGTTTCTAAATTACTAAATATTTGTTTAGAAAGTCAACAGAGATGAAAACAGATTTCATTTTTATCTTCCCTTCAATAAAAAATACCAGATCCTACTACTGCACACTTAAGTTTGTGGGAAAAATCTGAAAGAAGTGGTTACGTGGCGAACATTGACAAACTCATTTGTCAGGAATCATATGTATTCTCAGAAATTAAATGCATGAACTGCATTAATCGATATCTTGCATTTACATAGATAGTCTTTCATCTCAAAGAATCCTGAAGCACTTTGCAGATACATCCAAAATATATCTTCACAAAACTAAACCAGAATAGATTCATGCATCAGCTCAAAGAAATCCTTAAAAATTAGCCACATATCTAGCATCTCTTTTTCACAAAATAACTATTAGCTACTTCTCCAAGAATTCTGGCAGGCAAAATTCAAAAACTCTCTTCTGCTAGTAGCACAGGAAATTAAAAGCATCTCACAAATTACTCCAGTCCCTACTATAACTTAAAAGTCCTTCTGGGGCCACCTGACATACTCTTCTTTGATCTTCCCTTCCCCTTGTAAACCACATAGCTCTTACCACTCAAATTAAAAACATACAGCTTTTTCATCTCCCGTCTCTGCAATGGTAGCTTATACATTTATGCCTTGCCTTATAGTATTGTCAGCCTTATGTCTCTCCTATTACACAATGATTTGACAAAACTGTTCAGGGAAAAGACCCGTCTCTCTTTGTGAGAGAGTGGTGTGGTGCTTCTCATTGAAATTCTGATTTGAAAACTTCTGACTTGTTACTTAGCTGCTTACCCTACATCTGCTTCTTAAAGAAGTCAGAGATTCATGGAGTTTATAATGTATCATGTTATCCAGTAAACGAACAGTTTCTTCTTCTTCTTATACAGGAGTTGATTACACTGTAAACATACAGCAGCTGTCACACTGTCCTTTCTTTTGTCCATCAAGTCCAGATGCTCATCTCCTGCAGTGGCCAAACACCTCATCATACATCAAACACTTCAGACTATTTTGCACAGTAAGCAAAATTTCCTTTCTGATCTCTGTAGTGGTTGAAGTCTCCTTACAGTTGTCTTACTAATTCTACTGACGGTGTAGCTTTTGGTCAGGATATTTTTCAACATATTACAACCTAGGTATAAAATTTAGGCTCCACAGTGTCTTGCTCTTAGGTAGTAAAGGAATGAGAGAAAGAGCAGCAAGACACATCTCTCCTCTTGCATCACCAGTGAAGCAACAAGCACATTTGCAGTCCTTACTCACTGCTAGGTGCATGCTTTGCTATAGCTAGTCAGGTCTGTCATCTTCCCTACAATCTGCAAAATGCATGCTGCCAGGAAAAGGAAAAAAAAAAAAAAAAAAGAGAAAAGAAGTCAACTTTTCTTCATATTCCTCTGAGATACTTAATTACATCAGTTACAAAGTAAAGATTCAAGTTTTTGAAAGAATTCTAGCAGAGCTGTGACAAAATCAACTAAATGGGAAAACTACTCATTAAGCTTTCTGTAGTTCTGCCTAATATTCAGCATAATCCCACATCTCCCCAAAACCCTCTGGGCTCAGGACTAATGGAACAGAAGCAGATATCTTTTTTGAGTCTTGCAGTGATGAACCAAATGTTATTTTGCTTTTTAGTATTTGACTTTCCATCTCAGGTCAGTGCTCTAACATCAGTCAGACTCAAGAGAGTAACTAGAAGTGACATAATTTGCAAAATATACCCTGCAGCACAATGAAAAATGATGTAGTTTAAAAACAAACAGTGTGTTGGGTAATTGGGAGCTGAACTTATTTATTGCAAATTGAATGACTTCACAGATCTAGTTAAGTGTAGCTTCTGAACATAACTAGCAAATAAAAAGGCATCATTGCTGTCTGTAATGTGCTACATGCTAATTTCTCTACTTAAGGTATGCTGGGATCATCAAAAGGCGAGAAAAGGAGCTTCAAATATTGTTTCCCACCTTGATCTAGCCAGTTGCTGAGCAGACCCCATCATAGGGGCAGCAATATCAGGGCTACTTGTTCCTGCCCTTAAAGGGCTGTTCCAGTAGCTGATGCTTGCTCATCTGTCAGGTAAAACCTGGTCTGCCCCGTTCTTTTTGGTACAGGTCAATGCAGGAGAAACTAAAGAAATGGTGTTTAGAGGGGCTGTTCTGGCATTAAACTGGAATATACTTCTATGCCCAGGACATCCTCCACTGGACTGCTAAGTCTGATCACAAGGAAATCATACCAGATGTACAGCTCTCAAAACCAGTTGCATATTCCAACTCAATCGTAATTAAGATAGTTTTTTAAATAACAAACTCTTGCCATTACAGTTACTTTATTTTAGTACACTAACAATATGGTCTTCATTTATATTTCTGCTTGGTATGAATTTTCACTTTGAAAACTATTGCCACTTTCAAACCAGAACAGGTAATTTACAAAAAATCACACTCTCAGAAAGTTGACAAAGCGTTCCCTGTTTCATAGTGAGACAGTTCAGTCTTAATGAAATGAAAAGACAACAGAAAAGAAAGCAAAAGAACTCCAAAATTTGGTAACATGCTATTTAATACCAGGGTAGAAGTCATATTACCAAAGAAGTGTTTGTGACATCATAATAATGGAACAAAAAAGAAGCTACCAGCCAAATGAACCTATTAGCAAAAAAGTGACAGTTCTGTGCCATGGAATACTTTAATATAAAGACCTACCTACTTACAAAAAGCTAGCAACAATGAACTAATAATACAATGGAGAGGTAACATAATTCTCAGATATTAAGTGACCATTGAGGAACAGGGTCCCTGTCTCACGCTGAAGTTTTCATTTACAAAGATCACTTCTCCTCAGAGCTCTTTAACCTGTATCTCAACAATGTCTCTTTCTTTCGTTGCTATGCTCTTACTTTCTAATGACTTCTGTTCTGACCTCAGCATGTTTTTGCATACTTCTTGCATATTTTACCAGGCTGCCTGCCAACCTTCAACATTCCACTCCCTTGTAACAAAGACATCCAAAAATATCTTGTGTTGGATCCTTCTAGAAACTATTGTACTAGCTGGGTTCTGATGAGAAGAGTTTTCTTCCTGTCCATTAAGAGAGAACAGTGGGTTCTCCAGATGAGGCATTTGCTGATCTTAAAAGTTAGTCCTATTTACACCTACTTATTTCAGCCAACCAAATTTCATACAACTTTCCTTATGCAGGTATTTTATACACCTTTTATTTTTCACACAAATGATACAAAACTAAAAACCTGGGTAGGCTGGTAGAATCCCTAACCAAAAGGCAGGTTTTACTTTCTCTTAACACCAGTGCACATGCCAGTTCTCATATTTAAAACTTCCTTTGAAGTCAGTATACCCAATTCTGATTTAATATGCAAACATCATTGAGATCTAGCCTGAAAAACAGTAACATTCTAGTCCCATTCAAAATACTTACCCAGGAAAGAAAATCTGTCAAGAAAGGAATGAGGAAGAGGTCTAGATTAGAGTACAAAAAGAACACTGTGCTGCAGTTGCTAAATGCTTTTCAACAGAAATCTGCTATGGTAATTTCATTGCCGTGGTTCAAGGGATTTTCTCTAAAATTTTTCTTGCTACCGTAGCTACACCACTAGCTCTGAAAGCACTTAAAAGCTGAATCTTAGTGTCAATAGGCTAAAATGGGTGGTACTGCATTTTATTTTTTTTTTTTTTGAAAATTTGCTAATAGAAAGAGAAAATTAATCATCCATCCTTTCCCTTTTAGATTCAAACTCAGACACGGTGTATGCCCGTTGCTGAAGCTGTGTTTACCAGCTTTGGTAAGAGGGTCCTGAACCCATTTCACTCAAAAGCAAGAATCCCTTTGATACCAACATTGGCAGAATGTCATATATGTATAGCATTTAGATGCCAACGAATCTAGTTATTTCCTAACATGGATGGGTCTGAGCACTCACAGCCACCACTAATTTCCATCAGAAGCACATGTGGTCTGGTCCTCTTAAAATCAGATGAAATAACCTTAAAGTGATTACTGTTTTCAGAATTAGCACTGTTTGACATCGAAAGCATCTGAACCTAAGTGGAAAATCTTCTTTTTTTTTCCCCAACAGAACAGTCATCATTAAGAAAAGGAGGATTAATAAATGGCTTCAAATCTTTCAGTTTCTGAAAGCCTTTTACTAAGTGACATTCTCTTCTTAGAAATCATTTATGTGAAGTATTAAATTGCCAATCATTTGAAATCATATAGCACTGATCATTGAAACTATATATGAGTCCTCTATAGGAACAATGCATGGCACAAGGATGCTTTGTCTCTCTGGGGGGCATTATTTTTACTTTTTTTCTTTTAACTTCTTAGAGCTTCCTGTGGTAGCCTGGCAGAGCAGGGTCCTGTGACAGGTATCTCTATGGTATGTGAGTGGCAACAACATGTGGAATTGAACTATATCTTTTGAGAAACAGTTTGCTTTGTTTCCTACTGGTATTGGTTTAGAAAGATACCAGCTAGAAAAAAACATGAATTGCTAAGCACAAGATAAACCTTTGCATACTGCAGGAGATGAAGGAGAGGAAACAGAAAGGTACCAGCTCAAATCCATTGGCAGATAGAAACCAGAAAGATTAAGCCTTTGGATCAGCATTTTTCTTTGCTGACAGAAAACGGTATGAGAACCTCTTAAACTCCTTTTTACTGCTTTCCAACGTTTCTCAAGAGTTGATTTGTCTCGGTGAAGGCATACTTTAGAGAATGACAATGTTTACAGCTAGGTGAAAGGTGGCAATACCATACAAGAACAATCATACAAGTCAGAAACTTATTTTGGATTCATTGCTTACTTGCCCTGCATGTACTTATCTCTGTATGAACAATATATGATTTGAGTGATGATAAAGGGCATGTGTTTGAGGCTCATACCAGTATTCATTCCTTGAAAGTAAACTTGGTTTTGGTGCCAGCAGCTACTTCACAAAACTCCTAAAACTTATATAGATATCTCACATTTCTTCTTTTCAGAGAAAAAAAACCACAACACAACACATCCCTAAGTTCACTATACTGTGTTAAAAGCATAGTAAATTGATCATATTCTCCCCCTCTTTTTTAGCCTTATGTAACCAATCATCACACAAAAATATTGCCATGGTAACATATAGCAATAGCAACAACAAATAGCAAAGACGTAGGGAGAACATCATTTATGGATGGTCCAGAGGGTTTTACTCAGTTGGAACATTGCTGAGTGATTCTGAATAACAAATTACATAAAATTAGCAAATTTGCAAATAGCAGAAGAGAGATCAACTCAGGAATCTTCTCAAAGAATCCTCTTCTCTGTCTCTTTCCATCTTTGTGCATTTGTAAACCCCTTTCTCTCATTCTCCCCTGGTGTGGAGTGCAGAAGCTTTCCATATCTGCCACCTGGTATGTAAATCATAGAATGTTCAGGATGTTGGAAAAAACTGGGAATGCAGTTAGTTGTGAAACCATAACATCTGGGTGAGAAAATAATTCTTGCAGAAAGCGACATAGTAACTCTGATGTTTTTATGAAGAAAACAGATCTGCCTGAGAGCTGATATGCTAGACGGCATGGCAAATTCTATTGTGATTTATGCATCTTGTAACCCAAATATAACTCAGGCAACCAATTTGTGACAAGCTATGATGGCAGCTTGGAAGAAGATTACTTTCACTGTTGCTATTCAAGGAAAGAAACTGTCTTTTTGATCTTAATGAAGATCTTCAGAAACCAGACTGGTCTTAATGGATATAAAAATAACACCAAAGCAAAAAAGAAAAAGAAAAAAAAATTCAAAGATTGGTTTCATAGCTTTATCGTGGACTATCTCCAAACAGGGTATAAATGTACAGAGGTGACACAGACATTGACGGCATCAGGTTAGCAAGAGATAACAAACCAGTACATTAGGGTGTCTCAGTACAGATTTCAGGACAGCAAAGCATTGTCTCCTTTAGAAACGTAATACTCTGCACACCTGATATCTCACAGTGCAGATTGTGAAATGACTGCGGGCTCTTTAAGGGTCAATACGGCACAGAAGCCTTTACAGGGATATTAATTGCAATGGTGGTCTCTCTGTAAGTCAACAGTCTCACTGCTATAGGGTTTAAATGGTGGATAAAAATAAAGTAATGCCCAAAGGATTTCAATAACTGACAGGCTGCAACTATTTCTGTTGTAAACGCTTTCCCTTAATTTTTACAACTCTAACACTTTCAAAATATGAAACATTCTGTTTTAACCAGGGAAGAACAACATGCTAAAATTCTTCCTATTAGTCTTGGATCCGAACATCAATACAGAAGAAACACCTGACACAAAACCCAAGTGTATTACATTGGGATATTCGGAAGTCATTCAGTACTCATAACCAACACAAATCTTTCTCTGTCTCTCACTTGCTCCGCCTCTGGGGAATAGTTATATCTCAGTGGGTGGAATTATGATGTTTGACTTGGCAGTGTGGTAGAAGCATCACATGGCTTATAATGAAGGCCCAGAGTGCTGTTTCTATTATTGGTAGCTGGTTATGTCACCAGAATGTTCTCACATGTCAAGAGCAGGTGTCCCCACTGCTGCATTTTAAATAAAATCATTTTCAGTCAGAATTTGGATTTAAAATGAAAGCAGCAGCAAGGAACCAGCTATTGCATCTCTAAATAACAGCATGTAGGCAAAGAAAGAAAATAGGTAATCTGAGATCATACTTAGTCATGAAAAGCAGGTGAAAGAGGTTTTAAAAACAGAACATCTAGCAGTAAGCAGGACAATTTGAAATTAACAGCATATAATAAGGGTATGATTATTTAAAGACATCAGAAATTAGAAGGATCAAAGAAAACAGTCTTTGAAAACCATTTAATGTATAATTAGGTTAAGCATGTGTATTTGGAGAAACTTTAACTCAGAACCTATTCACAGATTTTAAACCAAAGCCAATTAAATTTCTCCACAACTTGGGAAAATTCTGTTAGTATTTCTGTTCCTCTAGGAATTTCTTGGTCCAAGCAGCTGATGATTTAATATGGAAAGGGTAATAATTCCTCTAAGTTTTTACTGGAGAATTTGAGTTGTCTATTCATATTAAACTCAAAGGCAACCAAGTCGGTCTGGAAATCAAAGATCTTGAGTCTCCAGTTCCATACAATATTCCACTAACTTAAGCTTGATCAGTAATAATGATAATTAATCAGTAATTTTTTCATTTCAAGGACTGTCAAGTTGGCTTCTTGGGTTCAGGATGAAATTTCTGGACAAGTCATGAGAGAATGTTATCTCAGGTGGGTAGTGGTGCACTCGCTGGTGATGTGGGAGACAGCTTACTTAAATGAACAAAGGAAAGTAAGGAAATTAATCCCAGGATTCCCAGATCTCATATGTT
This sequence comes from Numenius arquata, assembly GCF_964106895.1. Taxonomy (NCBI): domain Eukaryota; kingdom Metazoa; phylum Chordata; class Aves; order Charadriiformes; family Scolopacidae; genus Numenius; species Numenius arquata. The sequence continues at coordinate 8,648,969 of NC_133585.1, read as the reverse complement.
TAATAACAGTGTATTCCTCAGTACCTTGGAGCTCTTTTTCTCAAGTTCTACCTTGAGAAACTTCCAAAGGTCTTACTTTCACGTCAGTGGAAAAGGAAAAAGATCAAAACCATCACTATTCTGTTGTAGAATTACATAACAGTTTCTTGCTCAACTCTTAAGAATGTAATTTCTGTCACCTCTCTCTGCTGCTCAATTCATCAAGCTTCCAGTGAATTCTGGGATACTTCTAGAACCATGAAATTTTATATCTTTCCCAAATAAAGAAAGAAATAAGTACACAGATACATAGATTAAAAAATAAATCAATTTCATTAGCTTGGAGATAGTTTCCACTTCCATAAACTTCCAAAGATAACTGAGCAAAACAGACCACTGTCTGGCATGCTTTGGTTGTTGTTTTGCCTTTTTCAGAGTAAGCCAGGATGCCCTCTGCATGCCCACATGCAGCTTTAGATAACACAATGCAAGAGGAATAGTTATTCTCTCACAAATTCAGCTGCTACACCAGAAACAGATAACATCCAATAACATTCACCAACTTCCAAACAAGCCAAGCGTCAGAAACAAGACAGTGAGATGGTGTAATGCTGACTGCCAGGTTGCTACTGAATCCTTAGGGGATGATTCTCCATCATGTCTAATGGGGTGCTGCATGAAACATGCCTATTTGCATAGTAATTTTGTGTGGAGTATCCCTGACCATCAGCTTTCTATCAGAACTAGAGGGAGGAGTAACCCCTTGCATACCAAGAAAGTAGCCATTGGAATGAGAAAGTGAAGGAGGGCATGAGGGAGAAAACTGAGGGGAGTTTGAAGGGAAAAAAAAGGATTATTTGAATTCTTTCAGTATAAAACTAAAAGAAATACAGAGACTGATTGAATTCCAGATCCCTGAAAATCAAATTCAGTTCCTAAAACACAAGCCCAGATTGTTGACTGATGTAAATAAATGCAACTTCATTGGCTTGAAGGGAACAGCGTCAATGTAGACCAGCTGAGGTTTTGGCAAATCCTCCTTCTGAGATTCAATCAACGCTCACAGGTTCTCAGGTCAGTGGACACAGATATTTAACATTCATAGATACTATTACCATTTTTTCCTCATTGCTCACCACAATAAATTTTCACTTCATTTTTCATGCCAGAAAACTGTACACATTAACATCACCAAACCCATATTCTGGCAGACTCTGAGGGTTTCCACTGTATCTTGCCGGCCGGCTTCTTTTTGTGACTTACCACAGAAAGTGATGTACAAGGTAATGCAAGGGGAATTTCTGATAATTATCTGCATCAAAGAAATACAGTTGATCTGAATTAATTTAAGAATGAGAATATGATCTGCATCAACGGCCTTATAATTAGACGTCTTCTTGCCGTATCAGTACCAGAGAGATCTATCTGTTGTGTCTCAGCTGTAGGTCTAACCTTGGCTTGGAATAACAATTTCTAGCAGAAAGAGAGGATTTCAGTCTCACACATTCATTTAGTCCTTGGCCTGTGCTACGAGAATGCAAATTAGGCTACTGTTAGTGTGAATGACATCTGTGCAACTGGTAGAAATGCACATATAACTGAACAGATATCATTGACTTCGGTCAAGTCAGCAATGATTCATTATGAACACGAAGCATATGAATCCTGAACTACGACGCAGACAGCGTCATGCCCTATAGCTTTGTTACCCAGGCCTTATGTGCTCAAAGAAGCCTAAAACTTGATCATGGATGTGATGGATGACAAAGTACTGTCAGACTTGACTCTCTCTGTTCGTTCCCACCAGCACATCTGATCATTCCCCAGAAAGGAAATCACTCTGGCCAACGTATTTCTCTGGATATCACGGGGCTTTTTTCTCTGCCTTCAGGTCTGAAGACAGAGTGAACACAGGGCGTGGAAAATTTGGGAAATAAGAATTATTATGTTTTGCATAACAGATGAAGGGAAATCAGGGAGTAGAGGTGTTTTTGGTTCCTAGAGGTGGGGACTTTTTCTACTTTCTTCTCTCCATCACTTCTTAGTAAAAATTTATTACCTGAAGAGAAGTGAGGAATGTAGGATGTAAGGAACATACCAAATCAGTGCAAGCTTTCTCTGTGAACTGAAAATACTCCCAGGTAAATGAATTATGACACTGATTTTAACTCAAGGCATAGGTCACAATAACAAGAACACAGAGTTCACAGCATACTTTATATGTGAAGAAAAACCCCAAACCTGAGCAAAATACTTGCATTGATTTTTCTGGCAGGAAGTAGAAACATTTGGCCAAATCAAGAGTTTGCTGGAGACAGTTGCATATGGATTGTTCAGGAACTGAATTTTGTTTTTTTAAAGAAAATATTCCAGCTGTAGTGCTTTAACATAAGTATACCATAGTCATAGACTGAACATGCATTATGAGAGAGCACAGAGAATGAATGTATATTCACCTAAACCAGGTAGAACTGCTAAAACAGCTAACATGCATTGCTAAAATGTGTAATAGAATAAAAACATCACTAAATTATCATTTTCATTCAGACAAAGGGAAAAAAAGTTAATAGAAATCTGTTTCTCCACTCTTGTTCAAAATATAGTTCATAGCAAATGTACTTTCTAGGGAGCTGTGCAGTTTGATGGGATTTTTCGCTTGTTTGTTTTTAATGTCAACAAAGGTAACAAAATCTACCAAACATTCCTACCCTAACTCACACATGCACAAACAGGAATTTATAAGAACCTCCACCTCTCTGGCTTTTTAATGTTTTATTTCTTGTTCTATTTTCAGGGACTTATTAAAGCCAAATAACAAGTGTTCAAAGAAAAGAGCAAAGGCAGATTTACATTGATTTGGATGCTTTTTGAAAGTGTGGATTCAAAGGCTACATACTTTGAGCTTTCAGTGCTCCACAATTAACATCATGTAAGTCGCCATTATCCAGGAATATGTTGGGAAACCCTCTGTTCTGCAGACATAAAATCTATTTGAACTGAATCAATTTCTGCCACAAAAATAACAAAAAATATTGCTAAAACACCAACTTACTTCTAGACAAAGAAAAAATAGAACAGGCTAATCTATACATTTTACTCCTAAAGCTTCATTTTTTTTACCTCGTCTCAGATTTTATAAGAACATCTGATCTAATTTGGATCCTATTCCACCAAAACCCCTGTTCTTTTCCAATCCTTTATCTCCTTCTGTGCATCTCCCATGAACTGCAGGAAGAGGCTTTCTGCCTACAAAGCCCAGCATGGGTCTCATGCAACAGCTAAGAAGGGAGGCTTGTGAAAAAGAAAAATGGATAAACCTAAGCAAACTCTACCAGTTTGTTTCATACCTTGGAGGTTTATTTCTCCAAATATGCTATACGTGTTTTTGAGAATATTCTCTTTCAGAAATCTCCAGTAGTCCTGTTGTAAGACAACTAGACCTGGCTTTCTAGAAATGTTCTAAATGAAATAACTTGATGGAAGATGCAATTAGTGTCCAATTTTAGGACTCTAAAAGGACTGCTGATCTAAGCTAGTAACATGTCGAAGGACACTTGTGATTCAATATAAGTAGACATACTTCGCCAGCTGAACATACACTGTCCCACGTTGTGCAACATCTGCCAACAGTGTTACTGGTGCAGATAAGACAAGGTCTTTCAATGTGCAGACTTACAGTTCCACCTCCAGTGTCACTCTGATGACCTGAATAAGCCAACGCAGCACAAAATGATGTAATGCAACGCATAATCACAATGTGAGCAATTACCATTGAAAAGCTACTTTAAAGACAGATCTACTTTTCAGATCCTGATGTGTGAGGCGGATGATCTTCCACATTCATTTACTCTTTGTAAATGGGTCAATGTATTACTTCGATATCCTGTGTTTTTCAGAATCAACAGACTTTTCCAGCCTGAAGAATGTATGAGGTAGCCATGAAAAGAGGTGGGTACATTCTACGGCAACTCTGTAACAGAACAGTATTCCTGACATCCTAAATATATCCTGGAAGTGCTAGAGCTCCATAGAGCCTCCAGACTTTCACAGGTTTGTGCACATGCAAACTGTAGTAGACAGGCTTTGCTCAAAACAACTGTTTTTTCAGTGAAAGTCTCTGATCAAGTCTCAGTCACCTGTTGAACTAATCTGCAGTTCCTGGAGGCCTACCTAGCCTCCAAAGCAAAACAATTCTTTAGAATCGAGATCATGACCCTCAGCGGTGGCCTCTTTCAGCCAATGAAAACAACATGCACCTACAAGTTTAATATCAGTTAGAGCAACTGGATTGCAGACCTGTTGCCCCAAGCTCTTCATGAGAAAGTGAAATGGGCAAGTTAGCATTTTCCTATTGCCTCTTACAGCATTCTCTTCCCCAGTGTGGTACTGCCTGTCTCGCTTCCAGCAAGAGTTACCATTCATGCCTATCCGCACAGAAGAATGAGTTAAAGGATAACAGTTGACAGAAGGCTTTGGAACTAGAGACTGACATGCTTTTCTAAAAAGTCTTCGCTTTGCTGCTGCTAATATTGCAAACAAAAAATAAGTATTAAAATTGCACACATGAAAAGCACTGCACCTTCCATGTCCTCTCTAGGGACCATACCTTGTATCCTAAGGACTTTAGAAATGCACAGCAGTATTTCTGACTCTAAAACTCCTGAGCTCCTGGAGGCAGCCTGCAGCCCAGTGAAGCTGGATCAAATATGTTCTAAAGTAACAATAGTAAAGTTTTAAATTGAGCTCTTCAAACTCAAGATCCCAAAAGAAAAAAAAAAATTAGCGTGCCAGGTCTTTGATTCTAAGCTCTCAAAGTTTTACTACATGACAGCACTTTCTCACTATTTAAAAAATCTCCCACGCTTTATTGTATTTTCACATGGGATTTACTCATAATTGGTACTACAGAATGAGCAAAGGAGAGATATTCCTACTGCAGGACCTACACTCTCACCAAAACTATCCGAGTATTTTTGACTGAATCGCAGCAGACTTCACAAGGAATTCATTTGATCTCTCCCTGTATCCTCCTCCAGAATAAACTCCTTGAGTTTTTTATTTTGTACAGAAACATATACAAAAAACTTATATAACTAGGAAAGTATTAAAAACTCATAAATATGTCTTCCTGACAAAGTGAATTTGTTCTCAAAAGTGGATATCTTAACATTGGTCCGTGGTTTTTTTGGTGTTTTTTTGTTTGTTTGTTTGTTTTTTAATTCTTCTCCTTTTTGTCTTTAATACAGCCAATACAGCCAAATAAAAGGAACAGATGTTAACATACTTCAGCCAAAATTGAAGTAAATCCTTATGGTCAGAGCTAACAACCCAGGAAAGATATCGCTATAGTGCAAATAATTCCAAAATGGATAAATGAACCCAGGAACATGCAACACTACAAAAAGTCTACAGGACAATCCATTTGATAATGGGAATAGGATAGACATAGCAATTGCCCCCTCTCCGGGCAGTCTGCAGGCTGAGTTACACCAATCCAAACCTCCAGGATATCTAGCAATAACTGGCATCAGCATTTGGCCTCTCATAGTAAAATGACAACAGATCTATAAAGGACGAGGTTTGCTCTATGACACCAAATTTGTAATAGTCTTCATAGTGCAATTCTGCTTCTTTTCAAATGACTGTGTAAATGCCAGCTGGTGTGTTCTAGATCAATATGCCTGGGGTACAGACAAAGAATCTTCCAATCACCCAGTAACTATGCCACCAACATAACCAGAGGTCTACAACTTAAGCAGGTAGTTTGTTTCATATATGCCCTGCTCTCACACTGTTGTTGGTAATAAAAGGTCCTGCAATATCAAATTAGGGTCTCAAAACACAGCCATTTCAGCAGCTGATCTTTGTAACTGCTTATGTTGCTGCTGGAAGCCCAGAACATCAGGAAATTTCTGTTTTACTGTAGACAGGGTAAAGCAATTCTGTGTAACATCTTTAAATAACGCTGTCATATGCATAGCGCCCCCCATTTTGACAGACAGATAGCACCTAGCAGTTACTAAGTGGAGTTAAATATCATGTTCTTGGTATATAACACTAGTGCATAGACTCCCATAGTATAGTAGCAGAGGCAAAAAACATTAAAACCATAGTTTTACCAATGAACATAGGAGAACTGAAGAGATTAAATATGCGGAACAACATACTTCTATAGGAAGATGCCATATTTTTAAAAAAATCTGTTATCAAAGGAAAATACAGCATATTTTGGAACTTAACTCAGGCAAGATATTGGAGAAAAATCACCAGTCATGACAGCTCAAAGTATAAATTAACCTCCCCAAAGTAAAACTTTAGAAATGTTCCAGATACATCCGGTGTATCTTCATTGTTATTTTGTGAAATTCATCCATGGGAGACACTTTCTCAGACAAAAAAAAAAAAAAAAAGGTGGGTTTTTGCCATCCAGATGAGACTAGAATATAATACAGAGTGATGAAATGTCCCACATATATTGTAGCTCCTTAACAAGGTAGTTAAAAATATAACCAAGAAAAAAAAAAAAGTGGTAGCAGAAACACAAATAAAAGCAAATCTTTAATACAGAGGGACAAACTTAATTGTGGAGAGTTTATGGAGTTTGGACTAAATGATACTGGTCTGAGTTTAATTTATTATAGAGCTTATCTCTGCTCAGCTGTGAACTTTGACACAGTCTTAATCTCCAAATTGAGTATACTCTCCACACTGCCCCTCAAAGCTTCCAGAAGGTTCATTTCTGATTTACAGGAACTGCATTTTGAGAAGAAAACCTTCTAGAAAACTCCATAGTCAGAATAGTATCCTCATATTTATGATATGCCTAATATAAACTAAATAATATTTTCACATGAATAGAAAATACAGAGAAAAAAGAACCTTCAACATGGAGTTTAAAAACAGGCAAAAGAAAAGCCTTTTTTTTTTTCCTTAGGCTAAACCTGACTGATTTTACATGACAAGATTCAATAGTCTTCTGGTTATGTAGGACAGAGCAATGCATGCTTCATTTCAGCAATATAGTTTTTGCAAATGAATAGAAAAAAGGAAAGACTTAAGCATGAAAGCTCACAGGTTTGTCTAAAGAGAAAAAAAAGCTTCTCATTTTTTCTAAATGATAGCATTTAAAGGTGCATAGAATATGAATGAAGTCTGGCTGTCTGGTACAAGCTGCTTCTAGACACTGTAATCCAGGAAATCGCTTTCCTATACCAACCCCGCAGTAAAAGGTTGAAAACAACTTTTATTAGATGCAGCTCAACTAGCCTCTAAGTGTTATGTACAGGATAATTAGAGGTCAGGCAGTTACAGGTATCTAGACCTGCTTTATGCAGGAAGAGAGATCTAAGATCAGCTTGAAACTGTACAAAAATGCACACAATTTGAATATTTGACCCAGCACTACCCAGTTACGCAAAGTGACTGCTGAGGTACTACTATTTCATTTAGAAAAAAAAAAGTTGTGAAGCCGAGCAGGAGGGTGCTATTAAAGGGTGTTTTCCTAATCGAATCAATAAACCAAAAACGGCATTAGGGAGGAGACGCATGACCCAGACTCCATGGATATGGAGTCATGAACCTTTTCATTTATAAGTCCCCAGCTCAATTTTTTTTCTTTTGAGCTGTGAAAAAGCTAGTGCTGTCTGTTTTCTTTTTGGTGGCCCACATGAAGCAAGTTCGCGGTCTTAGCCAGGAGAACGCTGCCCGTGTCAGTAGATAATGTCAGCAAAGATCTGAGTACTGGATGAAAACGCGGGCTGAACTGAGACAATCAGTTCAACAGGATGCCTGTGTATTGATGGAGGAATTAAAACAAAATCTGTACCTCTGTGTATTTTGATATGAAGATTATTAAAATAAACTAATTCTCCAGAAGTATCACACTGTCACCTTTTACCAATATCACAAATATATAATTGATAGTATTACATACTAGTTAAACAATACTTTTCAACTGTCACTGACAAATCAGTTTACGAAGAAGTATTAGCAGATCAACGTACATAGAGAGAAACCAAGGCTAATTCCATGGCCAAAAAGAGGCCTTTTTTTTTCTGTGTGTCCATTAGACAATGCAGAAAATAGTACAGAGTGAGCAGGTGCCTGTAATTGCAGAAATATATATAAAAATGCCATGGGTTCTGTTTCCATACTACTGTCTCCCATAATGGTTTAGAAAATGGAAGGAAAAAAAAAGTCAGATCACTGTTCCATTTTCTTATTCTTCACAGATGTTATCAGACAAGGTAGGTGTGAGCTGGATATACTACATGGCAAAAAGTCTTTAAAAAAAAAACAGAGGCAGAAAAAATCAGGAACTGCTCTTTGCCCCTCCTCTGTTACCACAGGGTGTCTTTACAGTTTCAAATGATAGACAACAAAGAAGTTAGTGGCGGAAGCTGTGATTATGGAAATGGCAGCAGAGGCAGGAGCTGGTTAAAGATTTTAACAACAGTTCATAGCTTCATACTGATCTTTGCCTTTCATCAGTATCAAGAGGTTTGCCTTGTGTTCATGTTGCCTCTGTATTTATCACCTTTCTTTCCTATTCTATATTTCAGACTTTTCATTTGCTGATATGTGTTTGCAGATGGTATTTTTATTGCAGTGGATGTGGTTTTATTTGTTTGAACAGTCTGGCAAAATTCGCAGAGGCTTATGGCACAAAATAAGTAGAGTTAATTAACTATTATCTGTAATACATAACCTTTCTGCATTGAAAGGTCTTACTTTACCAGTAAGTCCATCAATTTGACCCATTCTATATTTTAGCTTCAATAAAAAGCTCTGTAAAGAATTACTAACTGAAGCCAAATCTGTAAGGTCATAAGCAGGACTTAAGTGTTGATCCAACACATGAATTAATCACTGATCTTATACAAACTTGCTCTGTTGGGTCTAACACATTTTCAAGTTTTTGAATCTTTGTGTTGTCAGATCATCCCTCAACTCAGACACAGCATCTAGCCAGCATTTTGGTTAATTAGAAAGAAATGCAATCGTTCTGACTTGCCAGGCTGAACTCAAATTTGTACCTGTGACTAATTCAGCAGTGCGTAGGTCTAGCATCAAATAACATGGAACCAGAGTCTCAAGCTCCAAAATGAAAAGGCCAGAGACTGGAAATACCCATAAAATCCTGGGCTGGCCCTCTGAATTAGAGACCTTTCCAAAGAGGTATCAAAGTACATGGTAAGATCCATGAAGGAAAGCCATGAGTTTCAGGGAAGTTCAACGAGTAAAATGTGTTTCACTTAACAGGGCCTTCTGTGAGACAAAGAGGCTGTAATCTCTTTGACAACAATTTACAGTACCTATCAAGAATACTAAGTATACAAATAAGAACTTGCCAGAATTGCCTTTCATGTGTACATCCACAATTCTGCTCTAACAGCACAGAAATCATATCCCTTAAACTGGTCTTGCAGATGTAGATGTACATAATGTGCTTGAATCTGGCCTATGTGTGTTCAGATACTAACCTCCATAACAGGCAAGCTTATTTCCCTGAATTTCCCAAATTACTAATACACTAAAGAAGACTGGACTGAAGCACATTAAAAAACAAAATAAAAACCAGGCCCATCATGAACAATAAAACTGCTACACACACTGCAGGTATGTGGGCCTTCTTACAGCCCCTCTTCTAAGTCCAGACCTCCCCTACATAGTTCCAGACTTATTTGATTTATCTCTTTCTGCATCCTGTTGCACTGTATGTCATGTGTATGTATAAAACACACACATACATAAAAATATATATAAATCTTTTTTATAGAGAGAAATCTCCCCAAAGGCAGCATCCTGTAGACTCTAAATCAATTTATTTTAATCTAATCTTCATCTGTAATGGTTTTCTTGACTGCAGCCATCAAGGAAACATCTTGGCAGGTGGGAAAGAATGAAAACATATAACATTTGTTTCTAATGGTTCCTATGCACCATGTAGTTTTGACTTTCCAATAGAGAAATGCCGGCAAAACCTGTGAAATATGACTGGGCTTGGAACTGACCTCTGATGTAAACTTAGATCTGCACAGCTGAGAACTCTCTAAAATACCAGCATAAAGATGTCAGAAACTCCTTAAAATATCGTTAAAATCATTGAAGCAAAGTCACAAAGTGAACTTTTCTACCTAAAGACAAAGCTGAAGTGGAATTTTTCCACTTAACCATTTCACCAAATGGGAAGCCTTTTCTGTATTCTAACACTTTTCCTTTTATCCTCAGAACACAAGTTTCAAGTCATCCAAAGTGGTTTTCTATTAGGAATTACTTAGACCACAAACCCCTAGGAATCTCCCTGTACTGTCAGATTTCCACTCCCCGTTGCCAAACACAGTGCCTTACTAATTGCCTGGGGGTACAGCGCTTTGCTTATAGAAACAAATTATTTTCTTGATGGAATAGCAGGATTTGCACCTGCAGACACTCAGCTTGGGAAGCCTGGCAAGCAATCAAGCGGGCAGCTGGGGAGCTTATCTGCCCAGCAACCTACAGGACAGGGCTCTGGAAAGCTAGGAAGCCTGTCAGGTTTCACATCAGCTAGCAGGCAGCTAGCTGGCAAGGCGGCTGGCTGAAAACCAAGAAACCAGGAGAGGTTAGTCATGTATCTCCTTAAGCTGGCTTCCGTCAGTACCTTGATGAATCAACACGCTCTGATAGAAAATTTCAGTTCTGTGGCACTGAATGACAAACATAGTATATTCGGAAAAAAAAAACCCCTCTACCCGCAACTTTCCTAGATCCCTGAACCCTCAGAAAGAAAATCAGCTCAAGGTTAAGATGACGTTTCTTGCAGCTGTTGGACTGTGGAAAATAACTGAAAGCAGAGCAAGAAGGAATCCCCAGCAGTACTCTGGTTGTGTGTAATATAATGTCTGCACCACACTGGTCAAGATTGCTCTGGGGCTTGTTCTTTGAAAGGCCACGGCTGCAATTCACATTCGTTCCCGCACCTCATAAAATTGCAGAGCTGAGTTACTTACAGTGTTAACCACTTATTCTTTTGACCACTAAAACAATAAGAAGTCAGTTTGATTTTAATTTATTAACTGAGGGGAGGTTGATGGTCACAGATTAGTTTTCTCTGGGAGAAGACTAGCACTGCAGAACCCAATCAATGTTTGGTCTGGCACAGAATAGCTCTGCTACCAAACCCTGCTGATGGACAGATGAACCAGAATAGATCCCAAACTCTGCTTCTTGCTGGAAATGGTACTTTTCAGAGCCACGGGCATCTTTCTATCAGAGGGTCAGATCATGCCAAACTGTGTGTGTGACCACAAACATGTACATGAGCACAAGAAAGGTTTTGCCTCATCTATTACTTCAATAGGTTTGCACCTGGCCCAGCTTGCTTTTTTTGCCAAGTGGATTTGACTGCTGTAGCTGGCAGTAGAAGAGAAACTGCTTATGTTTTCACTGAGCTTTCTGGTTGGCTGCTTCTCTCAATTTAGACTGGCATAACATATTCTGACTTGAAGAAGCAGCTACTGAACATGGAATTTTCTATCACATTTCTTACATGAACATTGTTAGGTCAAATCTCTCTCAAAATTAAACCTTGAACAAACAAAAAATGCATGAAAAAATAGACAAGGATTACATACATATATTATGGTTCAGTGTTAATTTTTGAAAGTGGTCTTAATAAACACAGAGTAGAAGACACCTATGCAGTGTCTCCCAAAACCTCTCTCTCCCAAAAACAAAAGCACTGATCTCACACTCTGCTCTAAACATTTCACTCAGTCATTGCAAAGGCATTTGAATTTAAGCTGTAAAGACAATGATTGCCAAATTACCAAAACAAAGAACAAATTAAGAAACTACATCAATAAGTAAGATCAAAAATAATTGAACAGAGCGGCTTTTCCAGCCTCCCTCCCTCCCACTCCAATTTGGGTCAACAAGGAATACATGCCAAGAGAATGTGCTGCATTCACATCAAGAAATCAAATTTATCATCAACCATTTTGATCACAGTCACATCATGAAGTATTGGTCCAACCACTCCCTAACCCTCCAAAATTACAATCTTATAGTTCCTGAAATAATATGCCTTTTCTCCTAGTACATTAAATAAGAAAACAAAATTGGAAGAGAACCTACGCCAAATTAATCAGAATTAAAAATTCACTCCAATACAGACATGGATTTTAGTCACTTTGATGGCTATATTCACTGGAATCACGCTAAAAATGATAAAGGAAGTATATGACAGCATCACCACCTTTCCAGAAGAGTTCTGCTAAAGAAAAACAGCCATACAAGCTGTTCTATGTGAACACACACCAACTCAAAACACAAACTGTTTTCTTCTACATGTTGTATTTGAACAATGGTGTTATAAGAATCCCAAGGCATAAAAATGATGGAAAATCATAACTGTTATTCAGCAGCTATTGGTTATGATTCAGAGTTCTGAATGAAGGAACGGAAGTGAGATAATTTTAAGGAGAGTGTTTTTAAGCATAAACAAAATATTTGAAGCGAGAATGAAAAGAAGAGCATCCGTGATGATTCTAGGATTTATAAGCCTTCCAGAATACTGTCATTTTCACCTTTTGCCATCTCTGCCAACTAACTTGCCCTAGTATATCTTCTGATTAGAAAGCCAGAATAGGAAAATGCAGGACATTCCCACTTCCCAATCCCACATGTCACTGTTGACAGGGTACTGTTCAACACAGAACTTTACTGGTTCGCTTTGAAAAAATCAGAAGAAAACAAAATATAGTGTGAAGATTTACTATTAAGAAATCAATAAAAACTTGAATATTTGAAAGCCAAAGTTTTATATCGAAGATCTTTTGAAACCTCTAAAAATTTTTCCTCCTGAAAAAATGTAATCACATTCTAACACTGTAGGCAAGACACCTTCGTGAAAATCAGTTTCCATTTCTGACCCTGATTACAGCTCTGTTAGGAACTTATGGTCAAGGAATGACACCTTTCCATATCTCAGTGTACTTTTACATAGAACAGAAAAATGATTGTAACTCACTTTGATAAGGTCATACCTTTTCATTATTATTTTAAAAACTCAACTTGCCAAGCAACCAGTTCCTCATCCTCTCTGGAGTTTTTTCACTGCCTCAGGCAATGGACATCATTCAGTCTAGTTTTCTGTGGGATTTTTAAATCTCAGAACCTGAAGTTCCACAGAGGAGAACACTTTAGGTCCCCAGTGGTGAACAACACATTCACCCATAACATAAGAACAATCCCCCTCCAAAAACAATCTGCCCATTTGAGTTTTATAGTAGGCAAAACCACCTACATTTCAATAAAGGAAGGGAAACAGGAAATAATCTCAAATTTACTAATACTACCTAACTGCTATCTATTTTTAAATACATTTCACCTTCTATCTTGTAACAATTGAAGAATGTATGAAGTACTGAAAAAGCTGTAGTTGTAGACATACTACTGACTTGACGTCAGCAATTTAATTTTAAAGCCATTGCTTGTAAGTTTATCATACTTAACTGTCTTCATTCTTTGACTCTACCATTATATACTGAATACAGTAAGAGCTACCATAACTCCAAAACAGTAAGAGGTCTTAAAACACTATGAATGTACAAGGCTTTCCCCCTGGCCCTCCCAAGCTGACTATTAGCTCTTAGATAATGTGAAAAATTTAAAAGGATGTTCAGGACCTTCTTATTTCTCATTATTCCCTAAATCTAGGGAGATTCTAAGAACTATTAAATATTTTTGTGCCCCAGTGCCCTCCAAACTGCATATAGGATGCTCATTTCAGATCATAAGCCAGGTGAACAACGTCTCTTTCAACTGCATTGCCAAGTCTTTCACCACAAAGCATCAAATGTAGGCTTTGTAGAGCAAAGAAGTGCAGTTCATCTGCTGATGATCACTCCTGAGTGGCCTAGATATTTGAAAATGGTAGATACCCAATGTTTCAGGTTCCTTTGAAAGTCTCTACTTACATTTGTCAAGTAACATGAAGTAAAAAAATATCTCAAAGTCTGCTTTGCCTTACAAATATTTACCTCACTATAACAGGTTGTTTGTCTGCATTCTCACTGAAGGCTAGAACAGACTCACTGAGTCTCTCTGGCTATTAAATACAAAGGCCAGATAATTTCAAGCATATCCATATTAGACAAGGAAGCCCCTCAATAACTCAATCCTTAGCTCTGTGACAATGAAGCAACAAGCAATCTCCATTCTTTAAATTCCTCTAAGCTACTTTCTCTCTCCTAATATATTTATAATAAAAATGAAAACAAGTTTTTAGCATTTAAATTTTCCCTGATATGTCAGTGTCACTAAAAACTGATCAGAACCAACATCCATTTGGAGCTGAGCTAGCATCTTCAAGTAAGCAAGCAGTATGGGGTTTCAGGTAGCCTGTTTATTTTGCTAGTAATTCATTTCATAGTAAACTAGCTCTATTCACTAGTCCATGAACATCACATACACTTACACTCCCATTTCATGCTGCAGTACATCAATCTGACACCGTCTCTCAAGGGGAACAGTCTATATGCAGTCCAAATGGCTTTTCAGATGAAAAATAAGGGCAATAGCCTTTCATGTCGGGAGACTTGGGTTCAAACTCTTGATTAGGTCACAAGTTAAAATTAGTTTGGTGCTCTCGTCCTTCCTCACATTTGTGCACCTCACACAACTGCTACTCATTCGGGAACTGTCTGATGTGACTAGCAGTACCTGCTCAAAGGGAGGCTGCCCAGTGCTGCAAAGGAGGAGCATGGCATCAGTCAGAGGCTCAGGTGTGCTGGATGTCAATGTGGACAAAAAAAGGGAATGTGAAAGGGGAGAAGAAAAAATAGAGAACTCCTCAAAGTTCTCATTATTTTTTGGCATTTTCCTTCTATTAGCCTGATGTAGCCAGTTTCTTTCTATTATCTTGACCCTTTTTTTTAGAAGTGCCAAGAAACACGTTGAGGTTGAGCTGCATTTCTGACATTTAACAGACAGTGAAGGGCCTCCTCAGGTGCCTTGGTTACCTACAGACCATATAGAACAACTGCAGCTTGTAAATGGCTACTTACAGAACAAAGTGAAAGGGCAAAATCATACTTTATACATTCTTGTGATGATGATTAAAGAGCCATCTTTTTTTTTTTTCCAGACCTATATACTGACATTAAAAACTACCTGAGACAGAATTGCCACCTGTCAGGAGCAAAAAAGTGATGAGTTGGTACTAGGATTACAGTCATGCCATGGAAACATGGGCTTGGACTATTTACCTGAGGCTCTTTGTGGTTTCCAGCTTTGAAGATATTCAGTCAGCTAGAAGGATGGACAGTCTAGAGTCTTGTTATTCCTGCTCAGAGCTGTCAATCCACACTAACAATGAAGGACTTCCTGTACTTTGTAGAACATAGCAGTAAATCAGTGCCATCTGCATAGAATACAGCAGCACCATCTGCATTGTAAAGGTCTCACTGAAGTACATTATTGCATTATGCCAAATCAATAGCAGGAAATTGTCAGAAACTCTGCTGTACACCCAAGTGCATGTTAATTTTTAGCTTATCCTACTTTCTGCTGTACAAAACTATCTTGGTGTTCATATGGATATATAAAAAAATGACATTCAATTATGAGTGAAGTGTGTTTTACACTCAAATCCACATAAGATACTTATCTTAACAGTATCTCCAAAGTAAAGAATTTGACTGCAATATAAACTGTAATGTGTTTATTCACAACCATATTCCTGTGAGACAAAGCAGTGTGTTATCCCCACTTTACAGATGGAAATTGAAGTGCAAAGCAGAATAACTTGCCCAAACCTGCACAATAGCAGTTCTGAAACAAAGCAGAAATTTGAGCCAACCAAAACGTAGATTAGCCTCTCTCTTTGGTGTTTCTGAGCTAAGCTCCTACTAGACAATATTAAATATCATTTTCTCAAATATTATACTATAAACAAGCAAGACCACATGAATGACTGAATTATTAAAGATGGTAAATCAAAAGCATGCCAAAAAAGAAAATCTGATAGCTACTGTGAAGAAAAAGACAATTTCCAAAGAAATTATCTTTACAAATCCTTACACTTTTCTTTGTGCTGGACATTATTTTGGGAAAAAGAGCATGGCAAGAGAATAGCATAGATACGAACTTTCCCCCAAACTTATTTCCTTCAACAATTGGATTTTATTTCACTTATATTCCCACTTGACCTGTACATGTATATATATATAATTTTCTGTATAGAACTTAAAAAAGGAATATTAAAAGGACATAAATATTAGGAATATTAAGGACTATAAATTATATAAATATATAAATATTAAGGACTATAAATACTAAGAATATAAAGGAATATTAAAAGGACTTAAAAAAGGACATATTAACTGACATTTGACTTTGCTATTGCTCCTGCATCTAGCCAGCTGATGACTGGTTGCTTAAATATTCATTGTAGGTTTTCTCTTACCACTAACAAAAACATCGATTTTTTTTTTTTAATATATAATCTGCAATTAATTACATGAACCAGTGACTATGCTACTTACACTAATTAAACTTCAATAGGCACTATTTTGCAATACATGTTAACTAACATGCAACACATTTACTTAAATAAGGCGCTTCATTAAAGAAAGGTGCTGAGATCATTGAAGTGTTTCATCTTCAGTACTGGATGCAACTTACAGCAAAAGGAATATCATGTGTTAGTGGCGTGAATACCCGGGATTGTGCTCAGGTTGTATTCGGTTGACTACCATCTTTGCCTAGACCTTGCCTAAGCATAATCGGACAGATATAAAATTCACTTGGGGCATTTGAACAGAATTTGTATTATTTTATATACTGTGGCTTACAACAAATTTAGGAGTCAACAGTCATCTGTCATGAGCTCTTGTAAGACCAGATTAGATTTTTCTGAAACATTGTTCTGATCCTACTTTGAGACTCCATTCTCACATTTGACGTGTCATTTTTCTTTATTAAGAACATCCAGGGACAAATTTTCCAAAAGCGTTTAGGCACCTAGTGATGCAGACAGGCAAACTTGTGTTATTTTTCAAAGTCACTTAGGCAGGTTAGACAGCTAAATCCCACTGAAATTAGTGAGAGTTAGGCATCTGACTTAGGCACTTAAAAAAATTTAGCCAATACTTATTTGCATTTTCAGGCTTCTAATCATCTTTGAACATCTGTCTGATAAGTTTTGATTTATTTAGACTGATTCCCAGTGCATTACTTTCTATCACCTCACTTAAAGAGCATACCTCATTGAGCAATTTGCAGACTTTTCCTGCACACCATGTTAAGAGTGAAACAGATGACAAGTTTTTCTTCTATAATTTGATTTTTCTTTTTCCTTTCAATAGGTAAAGAGAGAGCGTGGGCCAGTGGATAATGCAAAAGGACTGTTTTATGCTAAGATCTGCCCATTGACACAACGAGCTTTTTAATAAAGTTTAATTTATTTTAACACAAAATAAAGAGTGATTTTTTAAAAGTTGGCAAAATATAAAGCACTCAATGTATGACTCAGATGATTTTGCTCATCTTACAAAAAAAAAAATCAATTTTTCCATAGTTAAATGGAAAAATAGTTAAATTTGAATTAAATTTGAGAAGCACATGACATATACCTCATTTTACCACAAAACATTTGTCCCCCCATATCTTTGGTTTGTAGCTTTTCATTGAACGAGGAACTTTGGGTTATATTTCAACAAGAACTAAAATTTTACAGCATAGAAATGTATCTGTTTTAACCATGAAATGTATTCATAATCATATTTTTTCTAAACTAGAAAATAACAAAATAGTTTGGCTTGCTTAGTTTTAAGATGATGCTCTATGGAAAAGAGATTCATCAGAGTAAGTCACAACACTCCAGTAGGTCCATCACTCCAGCTTAATTACATTTGAATCCACCAGATAATTTGCACCATATCTGATTTAAAACAGGTGAGATCTCAAAGAGAAGAAGTTCCTATAAGTGCCATGAAAACTGACAGCTGAGACACAGAAGAGACAGCCCAATAACTGTTGCCACTAACAGAAAGACTACAGCTGAGTTCTACCATTACCTGCATTCCCTTTGATCTGCAGAGGTGTGTGGCTGATGCCCGGCCAGCGGAGGACTGGGAGGGCCTGAGGGCATTGATGAAGGTGGCTGTCTAGAAACAGTACGGGGAACAGAGGTGCTGTGAGGCAGCCGAGGTGGGAGAAAAGTAAAGAAGCAAATACATTGGAAATCAGCCTTCAATGGTGTGATCAAACATCACCAAAACATAATTTTCATCAAATGACTTAAGATTTTCCTGAGAGACTATTTTTGGGTCACAGATATGTCTTTAGTCTGTGACAATTCTGATTTTTTAATTTCATTTTCAATCAAAAATACCTTCAAACACTTTTAAAATACCCAAGAGACTATCTGGGATTTTTTTTCCAAACTGTTGTTTTGCCTTTTTTTCAAAAGGATTTTTTCCAGTATACAGATCTTTTCATTAGAGAGAATGAAATGAAAGAATTGGCTGCCTCTGATGATTCATAATTGTACATTTTGTGGCTTCAATGACAGGATTTTTTTCTTTTGTAACAGGCATTAATTTATCAAAGCAACACAAGTCTAAAGCTGTCTTTCTACGTGTGTACGGTGCAGTTTATCTCAAGGTACAAATTTAATCATTTCCCATCTTATGTTTACATAAAGGGAACAGCGAGGTCCAAATGTAAGACGTTATATATCATAAAATAATAATCACTCTAATAGGTGGGTACTGAAGTTGATTACTGACTTAAAGCTTGTAGAATAAACGTACTAGAAGGCGGCTAGAAGCAAGGAAAGATACATAGAATACATCAAATTTAATCAGTCAAATGTATCCCTCCAGGCTACTTTGCCTGACCTAAGCTTTCCACTGGGAAACCAGAGTTCAGAATAGTATTTCTGAAATGTAATTTCAGGTGCAACAAAGTCACATTATAAAAGAAGCATGGAAGCTATTTCTCACGCTGTGATTTGCATGGCTAGAGAAGCAAAAGGCAGGCAAGCTGTCCACCCCAAATCTATAGTAAAATAACTTATTTCAGAATGCTCGAAAGCCTCTAATTCCATTTGCCCATAGCTGTAACAGTATGTTCTCAAGAACCATCTTTAATTGAGTCATCTCTCTGACAGGGACAGGAAAAAACTGTCTGGAAAATTATGTTTCCTAGGTTTCTGCTGAAAGTGTTTAACATGCTCAAGCCAAACAACTACATGAGCTCCAGACAAGTTACTATATGATTTCTAAAACTGCTGATTTAAACTAAAACGAGATAATCCTTCTCGCCTCAAGAAGTGACTCTACTAGGTGGCTGGCTGTAGCTGCCACAAAAAAAATAATGGGCCACTGCTATGTCCCTTGGAGGGAGTTCTGCAACCGGGGGCCTAAAAAAGAGTATTAGAGTGGTTTTGTTTCCAGATAGAGAAACTTGCACCCCCTCTTATCCAATGTCCCACAAACATACACAACCTTAATTCTAAACACACGTTTCTGCGGGCGATGGCAAAGTGCTATATTGGCATTTGAAATGAAAAAGTTAATAAAACTGTGTTATCTTTAAGGTTATGCTTGTGAGTGTGACTGAGATGGAGGTATTTAAGGGGGTGCTTTCTGTACATTAATATAAGCTTGTCAAATAAATACGTAACTCAATTATATTAGTTACTGACACTGAGGACAGGAGAGAAACTTGTCTTCCTAGAGGTCCATATTAACTGCTTCTTCGTCTGTTTTTCTATGCCAGCTCTGATCACCTGGTTAGTCTAGGATAAAAAGGAATTTTTCTCTGTGCAGATATGTGGGAACCCAACAGAAAAACCGACAGGTGCAGCACCAAGCCTTATCCAGCACAACAAATTATTTCAAGCAAAACAAACTAGAACCACTAGCCTGTTAATTTTAACTCGTTATTGACTACTTTGACAGAAAACACATTAAACAACCTTAGCTCTCAAATAACAATCTTTGATGTGGGGCTTATATTAAATTTTTATTAAATTTTGGTTAAGCACAGTCCTGTAAATACCTTTCCATTGGATTAGGGAAAGGGATAACATAGTAAATAAATACACATACTACTCAGCAAAAAGTAAAGACAGCCTTTGATTTTTTTTTTTTTAAGTATCTTGACAAAACTCATAATTTAATCTATAAATTCCAAAATCTCTAAGAAGTCCTTAAAATTCTTTCTATGTGGATAATGTAATCATATCAGTCAGTGCTACATCATCCTCCCAGAAGCCCTGGGTTTAGCAAACAATATGTAAAACAGGCTTTTCAATGCCCCTTTAAACCTGCTTTGTTTTTCACTTCCCCTCCCCACTTTGCCCCCGCTCAGACTCAATTTATAACAGACCATACTCAGAAAAATCCTATTTGACTAGTCAAGGTTCTTTCCCTCTCCCACCCCCAAATCCAGGTTTTATTAAAGAGAACACATTGCTCATGCAACCTCACACTCAGCTCTTGGCATAAATAATTTAACCACAAGCTGACTCGGTTGGCTATGCTTACAGAATCAAAAGCCATCCCACCTAGTTTATTATGGATGGGAACTCCAGAGGGGGAAAGGATAGAGCAGATTCAGCTTGCAGCAAGACTGCCCAAGAAGCTCCATCCTTAGTTTTCTCTACAGAGTCTCTGTGGGTCTAATGCTGAGGAGTGACAGCACCTCATCAGAGCAATTTCCACTGCTTTCTGCCAGCAATCTGAGTGCCACTACATCTGCGTTTCTGCCATGAAAGATCATTTCATTTCCCAGAGGATCAGAGCTCAAGAGGTTCTTGAAGACAAGTTTGAATGTTCTTTGTTTGGACCTAATTTAGCATTCACATCAACATTAACTTCTTGCTGCACAGCACCGTTTCCAGTGTAATTGCTTCTGCTGTTTTCCACCGACTTACTGTGCAGTTAGACACTTTCACAACAACTGTAACTGAGCCAGAAGAGTTTCCTGACAGACTAATTATTATTTTGTCTATAGAGACCTTGTACTATAGAGAACAGGGCTAAATATTTTCCTTCTAAATACCAGTTGTGCACAGAACTCAAAGGTTCTTTTTGCTGTTCAGCATATATAAATGTTCCAATAACTAGGTGCTACTCTTTATATTTCCTCATGTATAACCTGAGAAGGTATTTGACTTCCATTCAGAGAGAAGTTTCTCAGGTCAAACTCTTTTCACAAGGATCCCACTTCTCTAAGGATAAAACAGGCAAAGGAACAAAGCCCAAGCAGCGTGTCATTCAGCCATCATTAATCAACGTATACAAGCGCATATATATATGTGTGTATCTACAGATACTTATGTACATGTATACACATATATATACAAAAAGCTATCCCAGAACATTTCTGCATAAAAGCCTGTACAAACCACTATAAACACTAGGCAGGAAAAATAACAAAAGACATGGAGAATCTGCAAACATGGACTTGGCAAAGGATATTTATTGCAATGAAAGCTTGGTACTTAAGTTAATACCCACCATGAAACATTTTACAGCTGAAAACCATCATGGTCTTATGTGTGTATCAGGGACAGACAAATGCTATCCCCTTCCCCAGGGGACATGACAAACTTGGATTCTTTCGAAGAACAGCGTTAAGCCCAACTCATATGAAGAAGTCTATCAACATTAGGTTGTCGCATCCAGAGCCCACAGTAATATGCTTTCTAGATTTCTAATAGTCAAACTTCTGGCTTTGAGTTAGAAGTACATAGTTTTGCTCTTGAAAACTTTGGACTGCAAAACATCAAGACAAACCTGTCCCTTCAGTTCTACATCTATCAAACACAGATGAGAAACCCTCACCATATGACACAGACATTGACAAGACCAATTCACCTGAATGTACGAGGCACCACGGTACTACAATGAAAGACGTAAGGTAAAAAAAACACACAGTGGCAGGAACTACAGCTGCCTGATGAGAAGATTCTGACAGTTTTTTTCAGTGACGAAGATTTATTCAGAGGTTCAGAAATCTGTAAGTTCAGATGCTTGTCTGAACCTCCTCATTTGTGAATAAATATAGGATTTCTATGGTCACATCAAAGATAACACAAAAGCTAGAGGTAAAGAGAGCTTCGGTGAAGATGAGAATCTGATGGTATTTTGATATTCTGCTATTTATTCAGAGTGAATCCAGGACAAAGAAAGACTGACAGCTTGTTAAGCAAGTATAACTTAGCAAAGACAAATTGCATTCCCTGTTGAGATTGCAGATGATTCTAAATTCAATAGGAGGTTTTGGTGAAAAATTAATTTGGCACCTACTTACTACCAACTGTTCCAGATACTCCAAGTGGGTACTAACAACTTACCACTGACATGTCAAGGATTTGAAGTTGCAGAAGTAACCAGTATGGAAGGTGACTCCTGTCTCCAGTAAAGACAATCTGTCTCAAACACACCATATCCAGAGTTTCTGCCCTTTTGAAAGACTTCAACCATGAATTAAATACAGGATAAGTCAGTTAAATACCATATCAACTCAAATTTTACATTTCAAAGTTCAGCTACAATTCTAATACTATGTGTTTTGCACTCTGCATATAATAGTAAAATATTTTAAAAGCAATGGATTGGAAGGAGGGGAAACAAGGAAAGTGTAGAGGAAGTATGCTCAGCATGCTATAGGAAAAAAAATGCACATTCTGAGCCTATTCTACCATCACATTCAAAGTTGCAATTTTCATTAAGAGAAATTAGGTAAAGCTAAGTGCAGAATTCATCCCAGGTCTGCCTTCTTCAAAAGATGACTAAACACCTTGAACCACTGTAAAAGCAGAAGCTTACAGAAGATTAAACACATGGGCAGTCAAACTCTGCAGCAGCACTGTGTTTCTAAACATACCAGCACCCAGCAATGCGGACACATTTAGACAGCAGCGCAGCATTCTCAACACTAGTCTGGTTTGGGGTCCCCCCAAACAATCTGGCCCAGCCCAGCCCAGCCCTATCCTGCACAGCACACATAAGATCTTCACTCCAGCAAGGCTGGGGAAGAGGGAAGGGCTGGACAGAGTCTTGTCCTGACCGCTGGTGCTCCTCTTTCTCCCGCAATACTTCATGCACGCCCCTTTTCTTTGCACAAAAATCACTGTTCACTTACTTGTTTTTGGATTCGCAGGGGGCCCAACTCCCCAGGAGCTAACAGACGAGAGAAGGCAGTTTGGGTTCTAACTAGTGCTGCCATGAGCACAGAGAGCTGACTGACTGGGAACAGGCAGGGGAGTGAGACGGGACCCTGAGAGAGATTTCTCCCAAGGACTTCTCTGCCCTTCACCTAAAACATTAAATAGTATTACAAATGCCATCCCTGTGTCATGGAAGGTTTAACTGGTGAAACCTTATCATCACCCGCACTGTTACCAATTTTCATGTAAGTTAGAGACATCCAGCCTGATTAAATATATAAAAGTCATCCAATTTAAAAAGGAGCAGTTTTATAATTTCAGAAGACAAATTCGAGATTGCATCTGAGACTACCTGGTGGGAATTGTTTGGAGAAAGAATCTTGATTGGTTAAAGGTTTTGCAGATAACTGAGGTTTTGCAATGTGGTTTGATTTAGTGCCTAGAAAAAGAAAATTAACTCTAACCACTGAATGTGTGGACAGATTTCACACTCGTGGTTGGGTCTGCTTGTCAAGAAAATTCTACTTTGAGCCAGTCACACAAGTTGAGCAGTTAGTTTTTTTTAAAGAGCTCTCTGCTCTATGAGAGAGAACAGTATCATCCACTTTTTCTGTGTTTACTCTATTCCAGCGATCAGTGTCAAACTGCAGACAGTACTTTGCAGGGGGTGTAAATAGGCCAGAAAACCATGGATTTACAGAGTAATGTAACTAATCTACCAGTAAACTGTAGGTTTACTTCTCAGCACCTATTTAACAACAACCTAAAGGAAACTGAATATCCCATAAACCTGACAGCAACAGTCACAAGCGTTACATCTCATAAGGGTGGCTTACAGATCACAAAAGTGAATAAAAACCTCCTTCACTTTGTTAAAATTAGGGGGAAAGACTGAAGCGGGAATATTACGATCTTGATGATACAGGGAAGGCAGTTCAAGAAATGACTTTGCATTTTATCTTACTATCCTACTACCTTTCAGGCATCTTTAATTATTTTTTTTTTCTTCTTTCTTCATTGTGACTTATCCATGTCTTTATACAACAGTTCTACAAGGAGAAAGAAGGAATCACTTAACGTGTCACCACTATCTAAAGTTTTTAGTAAAAAAGACCCCTAAAAGGACATAATCAAAGACAAGAATTTTAAGTCTATTAAAATGTCTGCTACATCTCATGTAATATGACTCATGCCATACACAGTATGCCAATTGATATATCGGGTGTTTTTATGCCCCCAACTGAATCACAGAATGGTAGGGGTTGGAAGGACCTTCAGAGATCATCTAGTCCAAAGCAGGGCCATGCAGAGCAGGTTGGACAGGAATGCATCCAGGCAGGTTTTGAGTATCTCCAGAGAAGGAGATTCCACCACCTCTCTGGGCAGCCTCTGCCAGTGCTTTGGCACCCTCAAAGTAAAGAAGTTTTTCCTCATATTGAGATGGAATTTCCTGTGTTACAGTTTGTGTCCATTTTCCCTTGTCCTGTCACTGGGCATCACTGAGAAGAGTCTGGCCCCATCCTCTTGACACCCGCTCTTTAGATATTTATAAGCATTGGTGAGATCCTGTCTCAGTCTTCTCTTCTCCAGGCTAAACAGACCCAGGTCTCTCAGCCTTTCCTCATAAGAGAGGTGCTCTGTTCCCTTATAATCTTTGTAGCACTCCACTGGACTCTCTCCAGTAGTTCCCTGTCCTTCTTGAACTGGGGGGCCCAGAACTTGGCACAGTACTCCAGATGTGGCCTCACCGGTGCAGAGTAGAGGGGGCAGGATGACCTCCCTCAACATGCTGGCCAAGCTCTTTTTAATGCACCCCAGGAGACAAGGCCCTTCTTGGCTGCAAGAGTACATTGCTGGCTCATGGTCAACTTGTTGTCCACCATGACTCCCAGGTCCCTCTCTGCAGAGCTGCTTTTCAGCAGGCCAAACCCTAAGCTGTACTGGTGCATGCTGGAGGGTGTCTTGACTGTTACAAGACTACTTTTGTCCTTCAATTTTAAAAAAAGTTCAAAATACAGCTTATAGATCATGTTCATTAGTGTGTTCAGCCGTTTAGGACTTGGCCAATTTGCACTGTTAACATACTGTTTCAATGCAAAGGTTACATAGCTTAAGTTCCACTGTCACGTTTTTCTTCTTCACACACAAGCAGTTCTGTTTATTCCCAACTCAGCAGCCAAGCTATTGATTAAGTTGGCTTAGGTCAGCCCACCCTGCAATTCCAGCCTCAATCCTTACATTGTTTTCCAATAGCTTGCTTTATTGACTTCAAGTTCTTGTTTTTGACTTTAGGATCTTGCTTTTAGCTTTAACCCTGTGCTGTGTTCTTTGCTCAAGTTTTTTTTTTACTGTTGCCTCAAACTGTCCAAAGAAATTGCAGTCAAATGGGTCTGCTAGGCTAAAAGGGAAGAAACTACATTAAGCATCAGTAAAAAGGCGTACAAGGCCTGGCACACACTAGTTTCAGAATATATATTTTTTGATCTAAGCACATATTATGCCGTATCAAATGCAATCTTCAAAACAGCAACTTGGACCATTTCCTCTGCTCTACTAAAACTCTGTAGGGAATCGCTGATCCTCTCTGCATAGCTCATTTGGTGACCTTTCATATCTAGAGTCCTGAAATGTTTTCTATTTATATGGATGAATTAAAGACAGCACGTCTGATTTTCTGCCATCCCGCACTTTGTTTGTTGAATTATATCTGTGCTGAGCAAACTGTAAAAATCTCATTATTCCTATTGGGTACCATTTTTACTCACTTCGTCCTGTGAAGAATCAGGCACACAAATCAGACTTGAGCTGATTGTGGGAGACCACTACCTGTGAATCTGAGGGCAGAACTGAACTTTTACAGTAGAGATGGTTCCAATAAATGAACTTGTATTTTGCAAAAATCCAGTGGTTGTTACATTTGCAGTTCTGTACTACACTTCTGCAGCTGAAGTTAGCATTCTGTCAACGTACTGAGTTTGTTCTATTTGTTTTACTGAAAAAGCATGAGACATTTGTGTGTGAATAGTTCTAAATATATATATTTTCATTGAACTAAAACATTGTTTGGGTTGGTCAGCAAAAGCTTCCAAGAAAAGTATGCTTCTGGATGTGTTTATTTCTGCAAAAATAAATATTCTATTATTTGTGTGGTTGACAGTCAGCTTTGTTGTAGTTCCAGATGAAAAAGAGAGTATGTTGATTAGAGAAAATACAGCTATGTTCCATCTTCCTCCCCTGCTTCAATAAGAGAAGAGCATTTACATATTAATTCCAGGATTGAACAGCTGCATTCCCTAGAAAGCACCATTCATTGCAGCAGTGAGCCCCTGAAAGCGGGCAGGGGAAACAAAAAAAAAAAACAAACAAAAAAAGAGGAAGCAGGAGCAGCTGGCATAAAACTTAAGGTGGATAGAGATTTTGCAATTCTTCTGTATTTCCAAAAGGAATACTCTTCACTTTAAGGAGTGCACATAGACACTTCCATACAGCCTATCACAAGAGTATTCCAAATATCCAATGAGCAAAAGGAATACTATTATTTCCATTTCACAACAAGGCAAATGGAGGCATAAAGGGATTATTTACTAGATTTAGCAAACTATTTACCTATAAGTTTAAATCTCTCTTCCATGTAGAGAGATAGGAGATTTGCCCAGGATTACACAAGAGATCCATGGCACAGTCAGAAACAATTTCCATCTCCATTTTCCTTTTCCATATCTTATCCTTTACAGTAAAGAGTCATGTTTTTGTCTTCTCTACTGTTTTGTTATGTAACGTTAAAATACATTGAAAACAGAGATACATGGTTGTTCTTTTGCCAAGAACTGCAATGAAGGCTTAGGTGTGGTTTGTGCATTTGTAAAAATCTATGAAGATGGAAGGCAAAGCCAGCTTCTGTGAGGCACTGAGCATTAATAGAACCATAATTTATTATTTTTGAAGCACAGAATAGTATTAAGAACAAGACAAAAAATGATAAATTCTTGTCTTAACTGGATTTGTCAGTCACAGTTCCAAAACCAGTGAACCATCTTTGCCATTGGTGATCTCCCCTGTTATCAAGAGATGTGAATGAAAATAGGTAGCCTCCCACCGTGACCTCAGAGGCAAAAATTGGTGGAAAGCAGGAAAATCTGTCTTAATTCTCAAGGTGTTTCATGCTGGCATCAAAAGTGCCAAATTAAACCAGAAATGTTATATTCGAACTGACTGGCAGGACTTTTCCTGATGAGAGTCTATAAGAATAGTAGCATTTGACATTAGAAAAGACATAAAAATATGCAACTGAAGTTTTAATCCTGGAAACACTCCTTTCCGCTGCCGGCATCAGTACGACTAAGCAGATGAACAAGGACTAGTTTTATAAGCAATGAGGCTGTAAAGTTTCACAGTATATTAATTTAGTTTAAGAAGCTCTCCTGTTTCCCAAGTCACCTCGTCACTTTGGTCACTGACTCCTATTCCTACAGGTACAACTGCTTTGGGGCCACCTGGCAAATTCAATCAGTGCGATTATGCAGGTTAAAAATAACTCTCCAAAACACTGTTGGTTTTAATTCAGCCTGCTTGAATTCAATCATTGGTCTTCTGCTTAATATTCACTAGCACTGCAAGCAACAACAGCAGAATACTTCATGAGAATGTTTGAAGGAAATGCCATTTATCAATGTTTTACAGAGAAAAAACGGCATTATCGGTCTTATTAAATATCATGAATACCCACTGGCCTTGAAGGTAAGCACTTGGGACGAAGCTGCTGTCCACAAGAAGTAACTGACAGTCTCTAGGAGGTTACACTGCCTCCTCCTCAGCAGGTCCAGAGCCACCAGTCATATTTGCCCAGTCTCCCAGCCATGGAGGACTTCACATGCTCCACAGCCTGCAATGTGTGGTAAAATATGTCTTCTCCACAACTCACAGAATCCTATGCACAATACCTGCTTATTTATGTTTTCTGCAAAAAATGTACACCACGTGCTAGCAACACCAATTAGGAGCTTGTTTGGCTGCCTTCTAGAATTTCCAACAGCGCTTTTATACAGACTTTTGCTTATTCCTCTTCCTTGTGTGTTTTTCTTCTTCTAAATTAGAACTTAATAGAACTTTTGAAAGATATAATCAGAAGTTAAAGGCAAGATAACATTTTTAAAGCTTATTCAGCTGTAGCTATGAGATCACACAGTAAACTACCAGGAACTGAAATCATGCAGAGGAGAAATGTCAACTAACAGAAAAACGTATTTGAAAGAATAGCAGTCAAAAAGAAAAAGATGAAAAAGTAAATATAAAAAGGATTCTAGCATTTACAAAAAACGCAACCACCTTTATGTTAACCTCCTGAAGGATTTAGATGAGACTCTGTGCCACAACAGATAACATGATTTTTAAAGAAAACATACTTTGTCTTTGCTTTTTTTCTTTCCTCCCATTTTGTAACAAGAGGAGTTGCTCAGTTTGGCAATTAGCAACAATATTAACAGTATAGCATATTGTATTCAGTAAAGCAAAACTAGCCATAAACGAGAATATGTAGAGAAAAAAATCTTACCTTCTACTGAGTTATTTCAAAGATGATTTTCATATTTGCTGCTTTTCACAATACAACATTCCATCACCTGGAGCATTTTGTCGTGACTGAGAAAGGTTGTTGCATTTCTTCTGCCCTGTTAGCCAAAGTGACCAGGAGTTAGTGGCTTAAACTCAACACACTCAGTGGTCATTGTGCCATTTCAACAGTTCTCTTCCTCTTTGGTATTGCCCCTGTGAGTTTCAAAAGAGGTATGATTGTGACTACCACATTTAAAAATCATACTCTACACTTCCAAAAAACGCTTCCATGAACTTGCTGCACAAGAATAATTCCAACAACTTCAGCATAAGCATAACAAGCAGAGTAAGTATCATCAAAATGCCTCAAATTAGTAATATAAGCCTGGCTTGGAGAACTTCAGCATCAATTATACGCTCAATGCTACAGAAGTTTCATTTCTGGAGGAAGCTTGCATTTTCATCAAACATAAGGCTCAAGTGATGTCTGACTGAGTAGTTCAAGAGTGCTTCTTTTAACTAGAATACCAAAAACATGTGCTGCCAGAAACTTGGCTATAAATAACCATTTACTACTTCATTTAAATGAAAGACTTTTCTTCCCCAAAGTACCCTTGTCACAGTCACAATACCAGCCTGGGTCTAATTAACTGCATTATTTTACTAGTTATGAATATGCTGTATAGCTCCTAGAAAAGCAAACTAATATTCTCAAAGAAAAATGGGTTGATTGTTATTTTAAAACAGTTATAAGGACACAATCATTTTATGTATAGTCAAGTTTCTATGAAAATATTGATAAGAGAAATTTTCTAAAAACATACATTTTTAAATCATGAAGTATTTGTCATCAGTCTTAATTTCTAAAAGTATTAATTCCACTAAGGAAGTTAAAAGGTCATGGACAATTTTTCAGACATTTCTCTTTTTTTGTTTTGTTTTGGTTTTGGGGTTTTTTTGTGATTTTTTGGTTATTGCTTTCAAGAAAAAAAGCATGCCAACTGTTTCACACCTTAGGTTCCTGCCACCTTGCAGTTATACCCTACTACTAAAACACAAGATCAAGATTTTATGCTTTTAAATATTTTATGCTTTTATACTTTTTTTTTTTTTTCTGGGTAATTCATGTTTACTGCATCTTCCATGAGGGTGAAAAGGTAGCATTTAGTTCAGCATGGACCTACAACATTCTTTTGTCTTGCTGAAGACAAGTGCAAGCAAGTTATCTGCTATAAAAGTTATTTATATTGATATGTTGTCCTGTGATAGTCCAGCAATGCATTAAATAGGGCTATTTTATAAACAAGCTGTTAGAAGACAGACACTTCCAGGAATCGGCCAAATATGACACAAAAAAAATGCAACGGTAGGGGAGAGCAGAAGAGTGAGACAACACTGCTTATAGTGCAAGCCACTAGTCACAATATGCTTACTATCCAGTCCATCATGGACTTATGGGAATTATACTGGAAGAGAAAAATAAGAGTATATCTGTATAAGAGCATACCCTCAACAGATGAGCAATAAGAGCAATACCCTCAACCCCTTTGCAGGTGACACAAAACTGGGAGGAATGGCTGAACACTGTTGTGCTGCCATCCAGAAGGACCTGAGCAGGAACAATCCCAGGCACCAGCAGATGTTTGGGGGCCACCCAGCCGCAAAGCAGCTTGGCAGAAAAGGACCTGGGGGTCCTGGTAGGGGACCGGCTGAACATGAGCCAGCAACGTGCCCTTGCTGCAGAGGTGGCTGATGGTATTCCAGACTGCATCAGGCAGAACTTTGTCAGCAGTCGGGAGGTGATCCTTCCCGTCTGCTCAGCACTAGTCAGGCCACACTTTGGGTGCTGTGTCCAGTGCTGGGCTCCTCAGCGCACAAGAGACAGAGACCTCTTGGAGAGAGTTCAATGAAGGGCCACGAAGATGATTTAGGGACTGGAGCATCTCACATATAAGGCAAGGCTGAGAGGGCTGGGACTGTTCAGCCTGGAGAAGAGAAGGCTCAGGGAGATCACATAGATGTATATAAATGTCTGAAGGGAGGATGCAAAGAAGACTGAGTCAGGCTCTGTTCAGTGGTGCCCAGTGGCAGGACAAGAAGCAATGAGCCTAAACTGAAAAAACTGAACACGAGGAAACACTTATTTTACTGTGAGGGTGACTGAGCACTGGTACAGGTCATCCAAAGAGGTGGTAGAGTCTCCATTCTTGGACATATTCAAAAGCTGTGTGGACACAGGCTGGACAAGTGGCTCTAGTTTGCTCTGTTTGGGGTGGGGGGCAGGATGGGAGGAGGACCAGATGACCTCCAGAGGTCCCTCACTGCCTCGACCATTCTGTCTATCTGAAAAAAGACAAAGCAGCTTGTGAACGTGCAGTGTAGACCACTAACACATCTGCTGGAAAGACACAGCAGAGCGAGCACCCTTTCTTTTGAAGCAAGTAATTGTTTCAAACTCTACCTTCAAGTTCTCCCTTGATGGACTTGCACTGATTTAATGGGGTTTGATTGCCTCAAAGAATAAAGGAACTTTTAGCTCAAGACAGGTAATTAAATGATCTTGGAGATCATCAGGCTGTTCTTCATATTAGAGCAAGTGCTTATGCCTCTCTCTGAGCCACTCCACTTCCACAGTTTACAGTCAGATGAAGAGGCAGGAAGGACTAGATGTCAATATGCAAAACGTCTGATAATATCTTGCCTTCTTGAATTAATACAGACGTTTAGGCAAAGACACTGACACAATATCTAAGGTTGCGTAGGACAACATTGACAGTGGAAACGATTGAACAAAGTTGCTTCCAGAAAGCAAGCACTGACTTGAAATGACACAGCATACTAGGTTTCTGTTTTTAGCTTGGCTAGCTGGTAGATTTATACTGATGTCAGCAAAAGTGTTTAACAGAGTTATCCTTATCAGCAACCTTATCTGAAAAATATTAGAGAAGACCAACACATAAAACAGGACTAAATTCCTGCCAGACTTTTGAATTGAAGCCATTGAGCTAATTGGCTTTATGCACAGAGAACTAACTACAAATTAAACACCACTTAGCTTTTGGAAAGCAATAATTCAATGCTTTCCCTTGACTAATCCAAATGTCCTATATTTATCTGGACACCTGTTTTGGCAGGGGGCGAGTGCTTGAAATACCATCTTGTTCTCTGCCCCAATTGCCCACTTTCACAAAACAATCCTCAAGCTAAGGGAGGACTTCTGGTCAAATGAAGCAACACATTCACAGCTTCCACATTAAGATATCTGGCCATAGAACAACTTGGATCTGGAAATAGTACAACTGCTGGGAGGCAGACTGCATTAGGCCAATACAGTTACCTGGCAGGGTGAACGTGTATTTGCCTTTTAAACAACTGCACAGACACGCACTTGTTTGTTGGGGTTTTTTTGTTTGTTTTCTGTTTTCCAGGACTGAATGTTAATGGTTATCTTCCCAGAACTTTGAGAAAAGGGATTAAAAAAAAAAAACAGACCCAAAAAATCAGGAGGACATAATATATACACATACAAGGTGATATTAAAGTAAGTAGAACTATGGCAAGGTTTTCAGCGTCAGAGAGGTGACACTTTTAGTTAAGCATGAGGAGCTAAGAGGTCAGGAGAGATGCAGATTCTTCAGCTTCTGCAGAAAGATGCTGGTTCTGTTCAAAACCATTGGGACAAAAATCTGTATAAATTCTCTATGCCCAGCATCAGATGCAAAGGGATGGACTTTACTATTCCTCAGAGAGTCTTTATGCTAATTTTTAAACCAAGTAAATAGAAGGTAAAGGCATATTTCTCATCTCTTCAAATGCATTTTTCTGATCATCAGCACAATTATTAATAAACACCCTTTCCAAAATTCAACAACTTGGAGAAGACCAATTCTTCTTACTTCCAATTACTTCCCCTCAAGTCTGTAACTTCTCTTATCACATGGCTGTGTAACAGGAGGCAGGTAATGGAGGAAAAGCTTAGCGGTGTGTGTGTCTCTGCATGTTCACTCATGTTCGGCGATGACACAGATGAACCTCTTTTATGTGAAGGTCAGCTGTAAATCTTCAAAAAAAGAATCAATTCACATTCTACCTTGGAAGCATCTGCCTATAGTCCTTCCTCTGCCTTTTTCTTGCTTTTAATAAGATTGACTATTTTTTCCATGCTTATATCCCACAGTTACATGAAAATTCATAAGACACGAGAAAAAAAAAATTAAAATTATTCTCAAAGATAAGAGGAACTAGGGAACTCAGGAAAAAAACCAGTCAGGCTAGATACAAGAACATAGAAACATGAGAAAAATATTATGTTTGTTAGCTGGAAGTTTGTTCTTCATCCCCCTAAACTGAAAGATTACCTTCAATGCATAAAAGAATTTATTTTAATTATTTTCTTTCACAGCAATCTTGCCAAATTCTCCCCCCAGTATAAACTCTATTTAGGGACTTTTTCCTACTTCATCTTATTTGCCCTGCACTCTTTACAGAACCCGAATATTATTCAGACTCGTGACATCAAGGTGCCTTCCCAGCATGCTTCAGTATGAAAAACCACGATGGCAAAGTTCATGGATTTATACATGTTAGCACTAAAGCAAACATGACTCTGACTTCCCTCCAGATGGCAAGCTGGGAATCCTGTGTATTTGATCAAAGAATCCTCTCTTTCATCTTGAAGTAGATGAAAGTTACAGGTATTCACCAAACAGGGTGCATGTATTTGCTTAAGCAATTTCTCTGAACAGTCGGCATTTACAGGGGTTAGCATATTGGGTGCCTCAATTGTGTGTTTGTTTAAACAAGCTTCATGGTACCTGATCCGTACTGTTTGGTAAGTGCCTGAGAAATATATTTGGGCACAGATCAAACATAGCCCAAACTGAGTTTATCCACCACACTTATGAGCTATTTGGTCTGAGTTACAGTTCTGCAAGCCTCAATATGAAATTAATAGCAAGTAACAACATCTTTCTTATCACAGTTTTCATACCATACAGAAATAACTATGGTATCCACATATTAAACAAACAGAAAGCATTCTTGCACAGAAGGCTGAGGGAAAACATGTATAAAGCAAAGACTATAGACAGTCATATAAAGATTATTGTCATTTTAAGTTGTATAAAGATTATAAAGACCTGGTACTAATCGATGCATTTGTGCCATCGTAAGCAAGTAAAGGTTATGGAGCCCTGTGAAGCCCAAAATCAGCTGAAACACATGAAGGACAAAATGTAAAAATATACTGGAAATTCAGGCAGGTCCTGAGCTTCGATCCCAGTATGACAAATTCTGAAGTGCCATAGGGGTATAAAAAGATGTTATGATACAACCACACTTGTTAATGCCTCAAATGGAAAAGAAAAAAAAAAAAAATCTGGATTCCCTGGATTACAAGAATAGATAGATTTGAGTTTATCTGAATAGTGTAATTACTTCTAAAGCACTAAAAAAGCTTAATCAGCCACAGCAATAGAACTCTGACTTAAAGCAGTGACTTCTGACTGAACAGCAAAGCTCAAACCAGATTATATTGTGGGGTACTTCCCAGTGCTCATCTGCTTGAAAACACTGTGAGGATTTGCTGAAAAATCCACATATTTTGTTCCCTTCCAATCAATTCATCAGAGCCTCAGGTCACTTAGGGTTAATAAAACAAACAAACAAAATCTATCACCCACATACCCCGAATTTGTTTTACAAGGGTAAGAACATTTTTTTGAAAGCAGAAATTTTCACAGGCTACTCCTATATATCTATTTCAGAAAACTTCAAAATCAAGGTGCTGTATCTTCCTCACCACCACAACCCTCAAAAAATCCCTATGTTCTTATTTGTTGCAAATTCATATTTACTGGAAATACAAAGTCAACTCAAACCCGGGATTGAGAAAATTGCCTGACTTCTATGTACCAGCTATAAAACTGCAAAATGAACTCTGAATATTCCTCCCTGTTATTCCACAGAGATACACTTAGGACGGATTTAACTTTATTTGAAACTTTACGAGTAACTCAGATTTTGTTACTCACAGTGAATAGTAACTTGCCAAAGCAATAGCTCTTGCCAAAGCACAATTAGATTTTCAGACTAGATTATATATGCTTTACATCATTGGAAGGTCTCAAAGATTTCTTCTTAAGCACGTGAAAATATTTTCACACTAAATTACAGCCTCATTTAAAGTAAAAAGATCGTAATACAAAACAAGGTACAGAAGTTATATAATTGACTGGAATATATCTTAAAAGAAGAATTTTTTAATTTTTTTTTCTCCTCTCCTTAAGAAAAGCATGAGAAGTTCTCAACAAGCTTCTTGGGAGCCAGATTCCTCAAGAACATATTATCTGTCACTGCTATGCTCAATCAACCTTGTGCTGTTCCTCCTTCTCATTTCTAACAGATATTTTTCCATTTCAGACAGAGAAAATCTAAAGGTAATCGTTTCTTTTCACTGCACTGAGTTTGATGTCTATGCCTGTGGAATACAGGAAAAGGAACAAGGAGAGGAGGAAATGTGATAACATGATACTTCCCCCCACTTCCCCACCCCCCACCCCCCCAAAAAAAAAGATAGTCAAACTTTCAGAAGCAAGCAGTAATAGAAATTAGATGTGGTTATTTTCCAGGCATACCATGCTGTTCCTGTCTACTCAGCTACATGCTATTTCCTTCTGCCCGTGGAAGCTGTAACTCACCCTGTAGTGCTGGCATTGACAGTCCACTCGAAGTTTAAATTCAGCTTCTCTTTTTGCAAGAGAGATTTTGCAAGTGCAGTGTTTTATGTTTATTTTTTTCTTTAAAACAGGCAACATACAACAAACATTTTATGATCATTTGATCCACTTTGACTTAGAATTAGTTGATTCCCAATACAACAGGAGAATAAGGCCACGATATAGTAAGAAGCTTTAAAAAGTGAAATATAGAAGGCCTCAACACATCTGAATGTCATTGCAAGTATACATTTGCATTCCTACACTAGGCAAGATTTAATTCTGGAATTCTTTATCAGTCACATAGTGAAAGTTTAGAGATATTGAGGGAAGTCTATTAAACTGAAGGGATATCGGTACCTTCTGAGAACTCAAATACAGCCTGAAAGAAGAGACAGATCTAACTAATTTAATTCTTTCTGTCCTTACAAAGCAAGAAACTGTGATATAAAAAGAGGTAAACAGGACTCTTGTCCTCTGAATTAAATCTCAGGGAACAAACCTGAGGGTATCTTATCACAGTTGTCAGTGACAAGGCAGAGAGAAAGCCTGTAGGCCTAGTTGTACTGCTGCTATCAACTGCAAAATATCAGCAATTTTAAATGTCTGAAGTGCATGCTGTTTATATTTTAGTACTGCATATACTACTCCCCTAAAACCATTTTAAACTAAGTCTTTTATCTTTATTTATTTACTTCATCTGTAATCTGAAACAAACAGTGTTGCTTGCTGTTGTATGAAAAAGAAAGTGATAAATAAAAAGCCATATATATGAAAAAAAAAAAATCTATCCCTAAATTTTGTTTCACAT
The DNA here is from genome assembly GCF_964106895.1 of Numenius arquata. Taxonomy (NCBI): domain Eukaryota; kingdom Metazoa; phylum Chordata; class Aves; order Charadriiformes; family Scolopacidae; genus Numenius; species Numenius arquata. The sequence continues at coordinate 8,612,746 of NC_133585.1, read as the reverse complement.
GAAATCCTGTCTTTATGTTCCTGCAGGGTCTGCTGACCTAACCTGCATATTAAATGGGTGAAGAGGAAGTTCCCTGAGAATGACTGGTGACAAAATGGCAATGTGCATTCATGCTTCCCTTTAAGCTTCTGGTCTGGGATCTAGAACTTAGATATGTGTTCTCTAACACAATATAGTAACAAAAATTAGATTTATTACAGAGCTTCTAGAGAGAGTGATCTGCCTCATGAATAAAACTTATGTCTTTCCTTCTATCCCAAAATACATTTGGTTGCATTCACTCGGGATCCCCTAGGCCCATCTACAATGTCTCTCAACATATCTAGTCTAAATACTAGAGGTTTTGTTATTGTCCTGTAAGCTGCTGCAACGCAGAAAAAATTAAACATTTTATAAGCCTACATATAATTTATTTTAAGGTATCAGAGATGTAAGGCGTACAATTCTACCAGCACATCTCTGAACAACGCTTCCCTCCACGTGATTCCCCTCACTGCTCCCCTCAGAGTTACTTCTGGGGTGGCACCTTGTTTGTTATTGCCACGTGGCAAAAAAAAAAAAAAAAAAAAAAAAAAAAAAAGACATAATGGCGACCTTCAGCATTGCTTAAGATCTGGATTCAAGCCTGAGACATGAATATTTCTCAGAAGTCTGAGGGAGCTCCCTCTTTATCCCCACAGCTCGCTGACAGGCCGTTACCTGCCACAGGGCCACCAGCACAGCAGGCTGGGGTGGCCACTGCCACCTGACAGACCAGGCCCATGCTGCTGCAGTATGAGGATCACCTAAGACTTGAAGTTAGGAGATTTTAAATATAGGATACTCAAAATTAAGTAACAGACTTCTATCATTGGCTGGGGTAATTACTTCCGGGCTGCATTATTACTTTTCTGAACAAACACGTGGGGTTGCAGCACCGCACCATTACTTTTCAGGAAAGCTTTTCCCTCTTATTAATCATTCACATTCAAAATCCTTACATTCCTTATTGGTTTTTTGACTCTTCTGCTGAAAAGCACTTAGCTGGCCTTGCTGTCATTTCTAACGTAGCCTTCCATACCTGCCGCACAGTATAAATTACCACCCGCAGGATGCTGGGGGGACCGTGGGCTGGTCTGTTACAGCCACCTGGGCCCACAGCGTTTCAGAGCAAACACTTCCCTTTTCTGCCCCAGAGAGAGGAGGAAAGAAAAAATAGCCACAAAACTGGTTAAGAAACCTCTCAAACCACGTATCTACTGTTTATAGAGATCCCTTTACGTGAATATATAAACACCAAAAATCTGTAATGCCTGAGGATGCGAAAGCCATTTATCACTGCCATAAAGAAAAGACAGCAACAGAACTTTGGCAGTAGATTTCTGCACATTAAAAACACTAAAATCATGTAGATTAGAAAATACAGTGAGAAGAGCATAGCAGCTGACTGTTCTTTTGCCTTAAAAGAACAGAAAAGGGAGACAGGCCCCTGTCAGGCTGTAAAGAGAAGACCAGCACTACAAAAAGTTTTAGTTAGAACACAGGACATCCAACAATCACCTGGAAGAAGAAAATTTCAATTTGAAAAGCCTTTACCTAAAGAACTTTACCTCTTTCTATTAATGTACTTCATCTAACTGAAACTGGATTATCTAGTTTGATGCTAGCAATTTTAAAGTATTGATTTTGAAGTCTAACCTCTAACAAATTTCTAACGTGTCGGCTCATGCTGTCCATCCAGGTCATTTTCTAATGGTCCAAACCAATAGAATATTTGTTGTTTGTTTTAAAGTGTATTGAAAAATTCTCTTTTTCATGCTTTAAACTGCCAGATAGCTAGATCAAGTTACAGCTGTCACTCATCGGAAAATCCACTCCTTACAGATGACTGTCACAATAAAAAAACCCTTCACATACGCTGAAGAACAAATAGGAGTGCAAATAACCACAATTCCAGGCAATTTAAGCCTTTGAGACCCATTCTGAAAAGAACTATCTGTGTGACATCAGAGACGTGGTTTTTGCTAGGTTAGTCTTTTGTATCATTCACAACATTAAAAGAGGTAAACTATCCACCTCCAAGAATATTTTTTTCTATTTTATGACTACCATATCTCACCCTCCTGCTACTGGAGCACTCAAGGCAAGTGGTGCCACTGATGGTGCTTCATTCAGTTTTATGTTGCTCATTCTCTCAGCCACACATTTGGGCCCATCTACCTGAGCCCTGGATGCAGAGTCTTCTGAGACCGGAATGTTGTGGGTTTTCTCCTGCACATTTGTAAACGGTTCAAAAGAGCGAGGCACCTGCTCCCTAGCAGTAAACCACTGTTTACTAGCCAACACTAATGGAAAAGCTGTTGTGTTTGTTTTCTTTTTTTTTTAAAAAAAAAGCCATCTCTTCTGTTCTTTTGGGTTAGACCTTCATGTTTCAGGTTCCCCCTTGAGCAAGTAGAATTTTAGATTAAATTGGATGGTAATTTGTAGTCCTAAATCATCACTGAGACCTCAGACATTTCAACATGAACCAAGCTTTGCATTGCCACTGCTGGAAAGCTTTAATTTGTGCCACAGTGATTAACAGACCATGAATAAAAAAAATATGGCACAGAGCATTTTCTTAAAATGGAGTAAGAAAACAGAAATGGTTTGTCATGTTCATTGTGTTTTAAAACCACTTCCCCCTGTTAATTGTTCAAGATCGGCCAGTACTCAATGGTTCAAGATGCTTGAACTCCTTCAAATCCCAATAAGGTGTAAATCTTGATGAAATTTTCACTGAATTTCTGTTTATTGCTAGCAAAGAATCAAATTCTGTCTTAATTTCAAACACGCTGAAGTAAACAGACTAACTTAAGAAACTGGGACTGCTTACACAGTGCTTATTATATTACAGAGTAACCATCTGCAAAGGTGCCATGAAAAAAACCACAGAGAACTCTAGTCCTGAAAATAACTCCTTGAAAAAGAAAAATAAAAAATAAAATTAAAAATTAAAAAACAAAAGAAGGATCACAGATTTCTCTTTTGGAAAAAAAGTAGTGCCTTGGAGAAACTGGACCTTGCTGATTCAAGCCAGTAGGGTAATTTCAGCTAACTAACAGAAACATTATCATTTGTTACTCTGTGTTCAGGCATCAGTGAAGCCAGTGTTTCTGTTTGACTCTAGGTGAGAAATCAGGCTTACACACATTGCAACTACAACATCTGTGATTTTAAACAGGCAACATACTAATAATTGAACAGTCGCAAGGACAGAATAGCACATATAACCTCAATCCCGTAAAATAAAATAGGTAAATGCCAACCAGAACCCAAAATTTCTCTTTTGCCTTTCATCTCATTTATTTAGGATATGGCAAAGGACTACAAAGTAAGATTACTTGACCAGAACAACAATTTTTTTGTAGTTTGCTAAATACAAGTAGAAGCAGCTAATAAATTCAACAGAACAATGTGAAAAATACCAAGCTCAAAACAGAGAGAGACTGAATTAATCCTCAATTTTCATAACACTGGTTTAATATGAAAGGAGAACAAGATACCCTTGTCTTCAAGATGTTATTTCTTTAAGTTTCTGATCTTTTTCCAGCCTTACTTACATTTACTTTTAAACAAGTATTTGTTAGCTTTTATCACTTGAGCCAAATAGGAACTAAATTTTAAAAGGCCAGGTCCTACCTGGAGAATGATCAGGAAGGGACAGAGGAAGCGCCAGAAATCAGGCCCTACATATCCTTCAAATATTACTTCTGAAAAGCCATGGTGATATTGCCATCAGATGGGAGCATCTTATGCCCTTGAAACATTGTCTTATGCTTTAGTTGTCTTATGCCCTTGAAACAGGGAATGGTCTCAGCGGGCAGTAACATTTCACTGGGAAGAGAAAAAGAAAACCACAAACCAACATTATTCATTCCTATAATTTTCCCATCTGTCTTAAAATTGACTGCAGTGTGTTTGCGTAGGAAAAGTTCTCTATTTTCAGTGGTACAACCTACACCTCAGCTCACTGCTATAAAGCAAGGCTCCGGTTCAAGCAACTACTCAGATAATCCACATTCAGAGATTATGAGATTATGTGGGATTGAAAACACGAAGACACATCATTGGGCTGACACGCAAGATAAGTCATATATGCCTGATATGACCTTCCTTCCCCCTTTCCAGTGCTGCTACCATTTTTCAAATTTACTGCTCTTTGATACGACCCCTTGTAAAAGTGAGCATGAATGCTCAAATCTGGAAGGAAAGGGAAGAAGGAGGGATTCTGCTGCAAAACAGAGACAAGACCTCTGAATGGAAATTAGCAGATGTCAAGAAGGAGGAAAAGTACAGCTCCACAGAGTCCTGTGGAGGGAAATTTGCTCCAAACCTCCTCCTCCTTTCTGTGATGTTTATGGATCTTGCAGAGATATCTTCAAGATAAACTTTCCCCATCTTACCCACACATTCCTGATACTTGCACTGTAGTTTGGTATCAGCAACTTCAAAATAAAAACCAGAAGTTAGGAATGAAAGTACCCCACATTTGAGTGCTTAATTAAAAAAATAAAAAAAGCTTTGCCTGTCCTTTGTCACAGAAGAAAAAAAAAGCCCAAACTCGAGCTTCTGACCACTTTTACTCTTCTTTTTCTAATCCTAACTAGAAAGTAATAAAACCCATGAAACCCTTTGAAGCTGTCCTGCTTCAATCACATTAGACTTGAAAGCCAAATGCTGTAGAGACACTATAAAAGAAAAATCAGAGGTTTGGATTTCCTCATTCAAATGGATACCAAAATAATAACATTGCTGATTCTAAACAATAACTAAAGTGAAAATTTAAAAAATACCTGGAAATACCTGACAGAAATCAAAAGCAGCTATAGGATCTCTGCATTGAGCAAAGAAAATAGAAAAAACAGATGTTACAGCAGACAGAATAGCCTGGTTTTAGGAAATGAGACACAGCAGGGATCACAACATTTAAATCGGTCACTACTACTTTCCTGGTTACTTCATCTAAATAGCACATTCTGATATTTACAATCTCCTTCCCTTTGTCTTGCTGCACACACCGCCATGGCATGATTATATTTTCATAATTAGTAGCTTTAAATTAATTTATGGAGGAAAGTTATACCAGCAACAACCTAGCTGCTAACACAAGAGTCCTCAAGAGCGTTCAGAAGGAACACAGCTCTGACTTGCTTATTTATTTATTTTTGCCAACAGGAGTCTGGCACTGAGAGCTCTCCTCAACCAACTTTTCCTTTTCTCAAGTGAACAAGTACATGAAAAGCAAGAAGACTGGAGAGAAAAGCAGTCTGAGTGGAGAACATGGAAGAAATGAGTGAGAGACTAACCAAACGGGGATTTTCCGCATCACTGTAGTTGTCTCCTCCCCTCTGATGCAGCATTAAAGTAGTTTCCCCATATTACTTTCTTCGCTGCACACAGATGGTACTGCCTGTAACAAGTTCAATAAAATATGACCTCTGAGTTTCTATACCAAGTCATTTTATGTCTGTTAGAGAGGTATCATCTTCCAGTGGTAGATATATGCCTATCACATGAGTACATAGAACATGAAAGCAAGCAGTAGGATCTAATGGAAGAGAAGGAGAAAGAAATCTAAAGAAAAAACATCCCCAGAAGAAGAGCCCAATTAGCAATTTTTTCCCCCCTTCTGATTAACCTTAGGAGAGCCAATTAAGCATCAGGAGTAAGAATAATAATTGATCTTACTAGAATACCTATGCGCTAAAGAAACATGCAATTCTGTCAGCAGAAGACTACGACCAATTAGATTTGCAAAAATAGGTTTAAATTCCAACCCTGTGCCCCTTAATAAGAGTCCAGTATACTTGTTGGTGGCTGTTGCAATATATAGATACACGGAACAAAGTATCTTTCTTGACATGTAATTAAATTAACTGAAATAAATTACAGGTTTTAAGTCTTAATAAAATAAAATAAATCCAAAAATAAATCCATGTTTTGTGTTCCATTCTTTCTTCCTGAGGGGCTTTCTCTTCTGAGCATCTGGGAGCCATCATGTCAAGCTCCGGATATTAAATGTACATGAAGTTCTCTGCAGGCCTAATGAGTTACAATGGAGGTCACATTCCCTACTGCCCAAATGTAATTTGAACAATTCCTTGCAACAAGAATTGTGACACACCTGTGTGTAAACACCTCTGACAGTAAAAATTACAGTAAATTTTGCTATTTCTCTTCTTTTCTACTGCAGAAAGATCCAGAATGGCGATGTAGTGGGGTTTCCCTTATCACTGCTACTATCAGTGGCATTTTCATATTCACTGTTCCGATCAAATTTTTCTGACCAAGTTTCATATACTTCCATGGTAAAAACATACGATCTGATATGTGAAATATGTTCTGAGAGCTTGGAAAGGATCCAAATTGCTTCCAAGTTGTACTCTTAGGACTTGAGATAACAATAGGTTTCTCTAAATCAGCTATAAACAGCACATAGCTTTTAAAGGAACTTTTTTTTTCCCTCTGTTACAACAGTGAAATTAAGATCGTTCCTCATATTTCAGAGAAAAGAAGAAAACATATTCAAATATTGTTAGAGGAAATAAAACATTTCACATATGGATAAATGCTAGCTTGCGAGCATGGCAGGAAGACAAGCTGAAAAGGATCATTTCTGCCAAAACCATTAGCAAATTGCCTTACGGTGATTGGCTTGGCTACAACTCCTAGATTCTTAGGTTTTATGGGTTTAGATATTTTTTTTTCCTCCTCTGCTTTGTTTTGATTTGGGGTTTCTTTAAGGGGAGGAGAGAGATACTGGGCAGGGGAGGATCAGGGAGTTACATTAATCCACACATAGCTTGTACGTTAAGTCATTTCTTCTGGATATTTTGCTACTTAAGTACATCTGGCTTTGTTTAATGTCAGTTTTTTTAACTGAATCACATTTTTGTTGCGGTAATCTACAATACTCTAATGAAAAGCTTGAAGGAAGCGGAGGCTAAACACATTTCATCCATTTCTGCCTGTTCCATACTGCTGCCACAGCCGGTGATTGTGTAAACATATTATTGCCTCTTAACATTTTCCTGGAAACTGGGAAGCAAGAAATAGATGGGATTATAAATGTGGATGCGTGCACATGCACACATATATAAAGTGCGTATATTGTCACAACACCTATCTCTCTCTGTTTTTCAGCAACTCCCCTATTTTTTTTTTCTGTTTAAAGAATTTTTCTGCATTCTCCACTACATGACATCATTTGCCATTATGTATATCCCCCGCTGGCCGGCAGCCAGCACAGATTGTTCTGAACCCCCTTTCTCCACCTCACCACAAGCTCACAGTTTCAAGCCTTTCCTCAAAACACTTAATCCTCCTGCTATTGTGAACTGAACATTAGGGAGGACTCTGAAGCCATGACAACAGCTTGCTTCCTGAAGACTCTGCTCTGGGCCATTCCGGAGGCGTCCCCATGGCCCAGGCCAAACAGTTCAATGCGCTCAATAACCCAGTTCCTCATCTCTATGAGGCACTGGCTTTAATGTCATTCATTTAACAAGGGAATCTCAAAGTCTCTGAAATTTGGGTTCGGCTGAGCTAAACGCATGAACGTTCAGAAGTTTCTTTGAAGTTTGCCAAAGCTTCTAAAGGATTCATCTGTGTTTCCAGTTTGGGCAAGAGAAATTGGTATTTCTGCCATTTTTAAGTTCCAGGATAGGAAGACAGTGCAGACATGTCTATTTAACAGCATTTCAGTTCTTCTGGTTTCTCAGTTGTCAAACAGTTCAAATCCTAGATATTTAATCAGATTTAAACAGGAAAAAAAAGTGGTCCACAAAAAGCAGGTAAACAACATCTTAAAAGCAAAACAAAGGAAAAACGGCAAAAGCTGATAATTAGGTGCTAATTTCAGTTGCAATACTTTGCACTGCGACAGTAATGCAGAATAATACACATTAATAGACAACAAGAAATTTTTGGATACACAATCTGTAGAATTTACAAACACATGGTTTCCCCAAGTTATCTGATCTTTCTGAAAGTATCACTTAAGTACAAATCCGGGGTAGTGACAGAGAGTAAAAAGTTTAAAACATACCAGAATAGATACATTGGTATGAAGACAGATGAAATTCTTTTTCTTCTCAAAGCAATCTTTGTCTAGCCCTTTGAGTATTTGGGAGAGTAGATGTCTGACTTTCCTTTTTCCCCAATGGCTAAAATAAAGCACTTAGCAGACAAGAGGCTGTTTTTTGTGAGAACTTTAATGTTTTCAGACCAGTTAGACTCAGAATATGGACTTTCATTTAGAAACATGGGGTCAAAACTAGAAGATCCCGCACCTAAATATGATATTCGAGCTACTGAGTTAACAAGAAAACACATGAAGCCCCTACCAGGCAGCATGAACATTCCTTTTAAAAGGCAGGAAAAAACAAACACTCCTTCAGCAGCAGAGATAGGCGAAAGGCTTGGTATCCCAGGACTAAGGACTTGCCATTTAAAACCAAACAGAAGTGGAAAAGGCAGTTCACTTCTTCAGAGCCTGACTCCTGGCAGCAGGAGAGCTCGGCGGGCACAGGCTGTTCTGCAAACTCCGCTGCCCGATTGAATTGTTTGGTCTCTCTGCGTGAGCAGCACCGAAACCAACACTCAGGAAACATAAGGTACAGGGAGTTGGTCGGGGAGAGAGCAAAATCAGGATATGTAAACAAACTAATGAGATCAGTGCAAACAACAAGAGCACACTGTGTTACAAGAAGCTCGTAACCCGCTTTGTATATTCAGGCTGCCCTTGTAACATCGCTGGCCTCCTCCTCCTCCTCCTCCTCCTCAGGGGGACTTCTGCCTCCTAAGCAGGAGGAGTAGATGAAACACTTTGGTTACAGAAAACTCCTCCGTAAATACTCTAAGTTAAAAATCCCAACATTAAAAGTTGTCTGATGCTATATGATTGCAAGAGCATTCTGCAAATTTTTCAATGCAAATATTATGACATTTTATATTTATGCATGTAAAAAGATAGTGCTCCTTCACATTCCTTCTCTTTTTCCCCAAACTGGGATGCAGATGATAAGGGTTTTGGTTGATACACGAGAAGACAGTAAAATTTCTGTTTATCTAAGTTGTCTCATAGGGAAGGCGACCAACTGGAAAGCTAATGTTTCATTACATCCTCTCTTGTCCCAGCTGACAAAGATTTCACGGAATACTTTATGAAGTCCAGAAGACCAGAGAAAACTTGCTAAAATTCAGCCTGACTACAGAAAAAATAGCATATCACTCAGGAAAAAGTCTTGCTCTCATAGGAAAAAAATCCCCAAAATGCAAAATCTAACTTTGGGTGCTGCAGTTTTTCATACAAATGTGACTTAACTATAGAAACTTTAGTTGGGCCATTTTCCTAGGGGTCCCCGTCTGGAAGTAGCAAGATCACACTGTAAAATAGTAAGTAATTTTTTTTTCCTGTATGTTTTGCCAGTGGGTCATATGACACAATGAAGTAATTAATAGAGCCTGTGGGACTAACAGCAGCCAGCAACGGGCTTCTGTTGTCCCTCCCTGAGTAAGGGACATGACTGAGCCCATTCCACTCTTCATATCAACTTCTATAAGGGACACAAGGACACCCGAGAACAGTCACATCTACAGATACAGTACAGTAAAATTTCAGTTCACTATGAGCAAACTGAGGTTTACTTATATCTCATTCCATGTGCATGATTATTAGAAGAAAAATATTTTCAGAGTTGTTCATATGGTATACCATCAGGCTTGCTCATGGAAAACCACTTCCATTTACAAAATTTTGAATTTTAGTCTAAATTAAACCCCACATACAGATACACCGACTTTCAGTCTTATTAAAAAAAAAAATAAAAATTAGGTACTCCATCTGGAATACCTACCAGCCAGAAATTTATTAGAAAATCTTATTAAACATTTAAAACCTAGCTGATTATTTACAGTCTGGGGTCTCAGCCCGGGCTGAAGCTAACTTCTTCATGGATAGAACTGTGCCTGCATTTCTTTCTCTTTTTTTTATTCGCAAAAAATGTGGCTAAGTTGTCAATTTTAAGTGACCTGAACTTATTTACATGCACACAGCAGAGAAGAGGGTGTTTATAATAGCTCAATACAGGCAGCCCCATGAAGCAAGCCAAGCATTCCTGCTGGTCTTACATATAATCAATGAGCCTGCAGTGCATTCACTGATGAATTGGACAATGAGACTGAGGGTCTGAGTCATATTCAATCAACTCCATTTCCAGCAGCCTGTCAGGGATGATGGCAGATCTATTTTGCAGTGCTGTACACACATCAGCCCATCTGGGAGAGCATATTTTTATGTGCATGTGTATAAACGTAAGTGTGCGTGTATATATATAAAAATAAAGAAATAGATTTTTCCAGGAGCACATTTTAATGCAGTTCCTTTTTCGTCTTTTCTTAGCAATGGTTGTAACTACAGTACTGGCCACCCAGAAGCTTTTTTTCCTGACAACAAGAAAATTAAAGTACAGAGAAGCATATTTATAAAGCTGTGGTCGTTCAGACTGAAGATAAAAACATTATAAGGTGGTGGTAGATGCTCAGCTAAAGAGATGTGTCTCAGGGGCAGACATCTAAATGGTCTATTGGATAGGATGAGATAGTAAATCTAATTTGCCAAAATGCAGGCATGCTCCTCAAGGTTTCATGCTGTCAATATTCTATGCTAGCTTGCGGTCTTGGTAGAGTTCACGTAGTAATGAGCATAAAAACTTTGGGAGGATTTGGCTATTCTGTAGCCAGTCACCCTTTGTCTCATTAGCGAATTAGTACTCCAGAATGTGCTACACGCACCGCCTGAACAAACAGCCCTTCAGGTGGCAGAGCCGTGGTAACTGCCCACTGATGGCAAATGCAGGAACTGCTCCGAGAAATGCATGCTTCACAGGTTTGCTGTGCTGGAAAAACGGGATTAAAGCAATCATATTTAAATCATTTTTTGCCTTTCAAAATTCCAAATATGGTTTCATTTGGGAAATGGATAGTGCCTTGGAAGCAAGTAGGCTGCATTGTAAGAAACAAGTATTCAGGGAAGCAGTGCCGAGATTTTCATTCCTGAAATGTGGAAATTTTCCCATTTTGCCTTACCATTACTTAAACTTTAGTTTTCATTCCTGAAGCTTAATCCTTCACCAAATCCAGGTCCCTGATCTTTCTGCAGATCTGCTTATCAGACTTCAGGATTCTGATTTCACACTGTTTAAGGCAGCATGCACCTCAACGGAATACTTGGAGAAATATTTCAGACAAAGGTAAACAATCGCTTCTAGCAGAACAAAAATACAAAAAAAATAAATAAATATAGAGAGCACACAGGATACAGGAGCGAGATGCACTAAACCCACTAGCTCTACCTCTTGTTTCTGAAGGATTCATCACGGAAGTTTGTTCACTTCCTTTTGGGAAATGTGAGCGTGTGCTTCTGTGGGCCAGATGAACACCACACCAGTACTAAAGTGGGAGACAAACTCTCCCAGGTGCACATTCTCATTGCTTCAATTCTGCCTGCTCCGATGCACATGAGATTCCCCTGTGAACCCATTAATCTGGCAATTAATAACCCAAGGCAAAAAAGGGGTTGGTACCACAGCCAATGGAGAAGGGTGGCCAGAAGCAGAGGATGTACGTAGCCATAAACTCTCGTACTCACTCAGTTGTTAGAGCCTTCTGTCCATAAACCTGCTCCATCCAATTTCCTGAGGCAACTCTGGAGAAAGAGAGAATCTGGACAATGCTAACGTAGCCTGCTAGTTATCAGAAGAGGATTTCTTTTACTACTATTGCTTGGCCACATGCAAATGATGGGCATAGTCCAAAGTCAGTGATTTCTCTCTGTCCCACAGGGCAATAAGAATCCTGAGAAAAAGTCCTTGAACAACAAGAAGGGGAAAAAAAAATAAATCTCCACCTGGACAAATCCAAGGACTGGCCATTCTGATGGCAGAAACCCAGGAATTCAGTGCATATTGACCACCCTGCACTCAGCAAAGAGAAGTTCATGATACAGGTGATACTCAACCTAATGCAGATGCTAACGCAGGATTTTCCTGAGAGGAGAACCATTCACCAAGGTTGAAAGTAGGGGTTTTTTCCACCTCTTTCATAACATCAGGTGGTAACTTGCAGACCTATTGCAGAAAAGTGACTTGCACATTTTTTGCCACTCAACAGATACCAGACGCGGAGCAGAGGTGGTCCAACGACTTATGACAACAAAGGTCCAGTCCTCAGTAGTAAGAGACAGAGAAGGAAGGTAATGGTCCCTGTAGCAAACCTGAATACTACAACATTACACATTAATTGTCCAAAGGGCTTCCAGTAGCTACTGCAAATGGCTGATTTTGGGCTACTGCTACAGAGAACTCTAACATTGTTAAAAATGCATAGCCCTTGGCAAACCTATACAGAGTGCCACACTAGCTTTTTTGAACATGTTGAGTACCTGACATTACTTGACAATTAACTTGAAATTTAAAAAAAAAGTCTGGTGTAGACAAACTCCTTGAGGCTTTATGCTTTTTATATCAAGATAGCAATCAACTTGATATAAAATCTAAGACAAAGCAGTGACAATATTACCACACTGAGATAGTTACGGTGTGAAATAAAATCACCTGTGCTTCACACTTACTGAAAGGAAGAAAAAAACATTTCCCCCCTACCTCTGACACTGAGTCTGCAGAGAGCCTGCACTAGATGCTGTTTGAGCTGGGAAGGGCCTTGTCTGCTTCACCAGTGTGATCAGAAAGGTGGCCATCCCAGCAATGACCTGCTTAACTCACTGTGGAACAAGCAGCTCACTTATCTCTATTCTCCTAATTACTTTTCAAACACGTAAAATCTTTTCATTTTAAATTTTTTGAAGCTAGCACAGATTTATTCCAATTCCACTAGAGTAGATTGAGAGCTTATTACTGTACCAGAAACCCCAGGTTCTGCATGCTGAAGAATACGCAAGAACAAGGTAGTACATTATGAACAAAACAGTATTTCTAAGCATGAAATTATAACCTTAACTAGAAGGTGGCTTTTACTCATAGAAGATGGCTTTTACTCACTTCTGTCTTGTACTGAAATCAGCGGGAGTTTTAGTGATCTTGAATTTTGCTGGTATTACCAAAGCCAATAGTATTCAATAAAAATAGTGTGCTTTTTAATGCCTTCTTATATCCAAATATAGTACAGCACATCTTCTTTCTGGGAAACCTGCAAAGGAGCCCTTGAATATAAAAACAATTACTGCACTTGCAGTTGGGGACAGCCAGCAACAAAGTGCGTACAGATTTCCCTGGGAGACATCAGAATGGTGGGGAGAGAATGGATCGCACTTTTAATATTTCAAAGAGACTAAGCAAGAAGCCTGAGCTACAGAAGGACAATTAAATAAGTAGGCAGCTAACATACATTTCTGGTTGAGCCACAAAGAGAAGAGACTTAGGTCAGACAAACTGTATAAAGGTGGCAGCAAAGAACTGTTTAGAAGTTACTCGATGCAGTGAATAAGGTACGGATTTGAGCTTGAAAGGTTTATCTTCAAACAAAACTTTAGGGTATGTGCAATAAGCATGAGGTTCTAATGTTGAAATCTATTCGAAGGGCGTTTGAAAACATCTGATGTTCATATTTCAGTTGTCAGCAAGGCTCTGAAGCTTTGATCCTGCACTTTTATCTTTACCTGTTCTTCACGGAGTTTCTAAGAGCACTCATTTTGCTAGTATACACTTCCCTGCCTTCTTTCTTTCTCTGGGTAGCTGACACATGCCCTTGGACTGAACCATTTTCTATTGTTGGCTGAATAAGGTTTGGGGGATAAGTTTTTTGCCACAAATCACTGGCTCTTGTGTGTGTTCACTGGTATGCACACTGCCCAAGCCTCATATGGCCTTTTTTCCTTTTTTTTTTTTTTCTTTCCCCCCCCCTTTTTTTATCCCCATTTTGGAACGTGTCACAGTTCAGCTAACACAGGTACTGCAGATTTGCTTCAGAATCATTAACGATTCTGTGAAGCGAAATTATCCCTGATATATCATCACTGAAACCAATGTACAAATAATTGAAAGGATATAGAACCGGCCCTGAATTCCCAGTGTTCCTAAATACTTGGGATGTTGTTTATTTATTTGTTAATCTACATGTTTAATTAGATACTTTAGCCCTTATGCCCATGGCTTTTTGGGAAATTGCTAGTTATATAGCTACACACAAAAATCTGCCATCATTTCCATTACACTTAGAATACTACATTCCTCTTTTTACATTAAGTAATACATCAGAGCTAAAACCTGCCCAATAAATTTTCATTTCAGAGCACTTCCCTTTCCACCTTTTTCCCTCCCCTAGGTACAGCTAAGGAAACAGATATATTTGATTTTTTTCAAGTTTTGGAATATTCGGGCCAACTGAGTGCTTGACTGGGGAGGGAGTGGGGGTGGAACTTTCAAATTCTTGAGTTCTTTGTTCATTTTGTACATGTGGGTTCTTTCCCTGTTTGTATTTAAGCAGAAAGGCTTTTTTGTGATACCTAATGTATTTGTAATACTGCATCACATCAAGATTATTTTTTAACATGTAGAACAGAAGTTCATTTCCTATTTTAACTATTTTCTAAACATGCATTTATTATCATTTTCTCAGCCCAAACAGCAACAGAAATACCACAATGTCATAACACTATAAAGCAGTAACTCACAATTTCTGAAGATTAAAATTTCTTTACCAGCTTTTAAAACAATTACTCTTAGCCGACTACATCTGGCTTATTTAAGTCCAGAAACTGCTACTACAACCTTTGTAAGAAGACAATCCTGGACTTATTTTAGCAAACCTGTGACAGACTTGATGCTAAATGTGTTTGGATTGTTCAGCATAAACCTTTCCAAACAAACCTCACTGAAAGCCTCTACAACCTACAGCCAGAAACCTCACTTCTGCTACAGGGGGGCAAGGCACGTGGCATTCTGTCCCTATGGAGAGAATTGCCAATGCAATAACTAATAACTGCGGCACCGTGAAGATCAGCTGCAGAGAGAGAAAACCTGGGTGCTTGTAAAAGTTACTGCCCCTGAGCTGACAGCCAGGGAAGTCAAGAGAAATGAAATGGGCTTCACAGTTGTGCACCTGTAACACGTTAATACTCCCAAATTCAGCAAATACAAACTTGCTGTATATATCCACCAGGATGGTGTGGTTTGGTTCGTAAACAGCTCCCTTACCTATTTCACATGATATCATGAAAGAACAAAGAGTCATCATATGTCTCCTAATGACAAGGCATAAAGTCTAAAATACTGCCCTCCCTTGATAAATGAGGTCTCTTGCCTCACAGTCTGCTGTTAGCATTGTGAATAGCTTATTTCTACATTCTTCAAGTATCCCTTTTTTTTATGACAGGAAGTCACATGAAAGGAAAACGAGTTCCTAAAAAGAGATGCAGGAGATGTTATTAAAAATTCTGGCAGGCAAGTCTAATGTCCAAGTGGAAAAAAAAAAAAAATTAAAAGATTTCGTTGAAAGATATGTAACTAATCATGTCTGCCACTACAGGAAAAGCAGAGAGCCTTCACCAGTAACAGGAACATCTCCACAATCATCATACTAGAAAGCATTCAAGGATTTAACGGTGTCAAGAAGCTACGGAGACTCTCATACGAGAAACTGATCCAATAGTAAATGATAGACATTTGATTTAACTACTCCATCTACTGGCAAATAATTATGGCTGTTGTATAGAGAAATGGGTGTTGCTTAGATGAAGCTTTGTCTACAGAAAAGACTCAAAGAAGCATTTTTTTGTTCTTTGAAAAAGTAACAAAATCTTTGTCATTAGCTTCTCTCCTTTCCACGGTTTCCATACATTGTAGTTTATATTAGCACCACATCCCATTTAAATGGCACAGTTCCAAGCTGAGTTTTGCCTGAAGGGCATGAAGGTTTTTTTCAGTATAGCTCATAAACACATGGGTTTTGTTTGGCTTATATCATGATCTACTTAACTTTTATTTGTAGTCCATCCTGTTTGCTCTTACTTTGATTGCCTGGGAACACGTCAAGCCTTACTGCAGATTACACAAGCTCCACCTAAACACTCTTCATCACAGCCATGCAGGAGTGTGTTCAGCCACAGTGGCTTTGCAATGTACAGATTTTCTTTTAATTTCTCTTACAGGCAGCACGTAGTGGCAAAGCTCTGAGAGAATATGTACCAAAGACGTGAGACTTACAAGACACAATCTGAACACAGTAACTGGAAATGTGACTGCCTGCCTTTCCTTCAAACTACAGTCCCCTGATACTTTTCTCTTCACAAGATGAGACGTCATCTCTGGCAATCTCAGCTTTCCCATCCTGAACATCAGGGCATTCGTAATTTTGCATGTAGTGCTTGCAATCTGATAATCTTTCTGCTGGGCTTCAATATTTTAACATAGTGCCTACTATATTGCAAATCAGTCAACAAAGTTACATGAAATTAATAAAATTATTTATTTAATCATTTCTGCTTTTAATTTCTAAGAGTCCTTCATGAAAACATTTGTTAAGTTTTCTAATAGGCATTTAACACAACAAAAAAAGCAATTTTCTTCAATCCCATGGAGGGATAAAATTCACGAACTAGACCGAACCCTCTTCCACGCCTCTGGCTGCCCTCCCAGGACAGTGTTGGCTGGGTACAGAAGCCATAAAACATGCTCCTGAGCTCCTCTCAGCAGGTCCAGAAAATGTTTGTTAGAGCTCGGGGTTGTGGGAGGAGAGGGGAAGTGACAGTTGAAGCACCCCAGGCTGTGTGGGTCATTGGTTGTGAAGTAACCCATAGCCAGGCCAGCCCCAAGATGACTGCTAGAAATGTGAAACAGCTAGAATCATGGACTTCTACTGCTTCTGGGGGCCTTTTATTCTTTGAAGAAGTGTGGCATTCAAGTATGAATGAGAATAGTAGAATTAATTACCTTTTATCTTCTGTACTGTCTCTGGAGACTGTACTATAAGTCCTGGAGATGCAACTTAGAAGACAGAATCAGACCTTAGGAACGCAAAATACACTTCTACATCCACACACCACCATCTACAACCTTTCTTGTAGATTTGGTCCATGAAATCTCACTGTCCACCAGAATTCCATTTTTCCCTAATTCTATTTACCCTGGATAAATACATCCTTGATAAGACTATTGCAATTCAGAGCATTTTTTGGAAGTCAGTACTAAGGGCAGGAACAGTATTCTGATTCTCTAAATCCTCCCTGTTAAAGTAAAGCTGATGGCTTTCTTGAGCAGTGTTGGTACAAAGATAACTTAAACAACAATCACCTCACATACTTCAGATCATCATCTTAATTATTCTTTCATCACTGTTTGTAAGTTCCCAGTTTAGCATCTTTTGCATGATGATTCTGGAGGGCTCAATATGCACATCAAATGTCTAGTTTTACTTTACACCTAACAGGTGCAGAGGAAACTCTGTGTTGTGTTTGGTTGTGATGCTAACGACTGGTGTCTTTTACATAATGAAAGGTTTTGCAATAAAAATTGAGATTTTTGTCAGGCAAATTTGGTTTTGTTTTTGTTTTTTTTTTAAAGTAAAAAGGTACTCTGAAACTCAGCTGGATGTTGCCACAGGCGAAAATAAAAATTAAAAAAAAAAATCCTTCTCATTTTGACATTTTTGCATAGCTTGGAGATATGGACAGGGAAGGTGGTGAAGCTCCCCCTCCCCTCCCAGCGCACACTGCAGCGGGCTGTAGGCGTACGTGGAAGCTTCAACCCTGCACCTGGACTCTGCTCAGAGCACTACACTTGTGCCAAGTTCAATGTTTAAACAAAACAGCGATTTGTTCCTTTAGCAAAAGCTATTCAACAGGATAAGAAAAACCATGTTGATTTTCAGTGAAGATTTAAATAGCAGCATACGTTCGCGCTGTTTACTCTTCTGGAGAAGATTTTCACACATAGGCAGCCCGGAGTCTGACCTCAGGAGCATCTCTTGTTATTTCAGAGAGGATCTCTGAACTTTTTGTGTTTTAACAACTAAGATGGAAATCGAGCCCACATTTGGGGTGTTTCCTACTGCTATAAGACTTGAAATAAGCCTGAAATCAACAGCATATCTTTTAACAGGAGTGGGATAGGGATTTCGCTGAGTTCCACTGAATTGTGCCTGCTATCTGGAGACTCGGGGGTGCCCTCAGTGAAGACTGCAGGGCTATAGTTACTAACTCCAAAAAGTTAGTGTAGTTACTAACTTGCTTACTCCAAGTTAGGTGCAGAGCAGAAAGACATTTAAGTCACTTTGACATTTCAAAAAATATCATCCCTTCTTTTCATACTAGTGTACATTATAGACAAACTTCTTGCTCTGACTTTAAAAAACAAAACAAAACAAAAAATCCCACAACCCACTACACCTCTCTGGTAATACATCAATTTTTAAGTGAAATTTCAGAAATTGCCCCACCAAAGCACTGATGTTGATAAATGAATGAGACAATTCATGGCTTTACATTTTTTCTATATATGTTCAAGCAAAATCTAGAAGCCCTGACGTGAAAGCCAGATTTGAACGCTGGTTCATCTGAATGAAGATGCACCTGCCCAGACAGTTTCCTCAGTAAGATGCCAGAGGATGTCCCTGGTCTCCGAGTCTGGACACAATCAATTCTTTCTGCAGCTCTCCCTTTGAGATTTTGCAATTTTAGGCTGATTTTTCATTCAGAATCAACACCTTTTCAGTAGTCTTCTCTTCCCGTGGTGGCTTCTGAAAATAATACTGTTTAAAGCTATATCATTTCAGTTCACCAAATTCCTCCAAACAGTGGAAGTAATTGTCGACAAATATCATTGTTAATTAATTGGTAGAGGTGGGGGGAAGAGAAAAGGAAGAAGGGTCTTGTTAAGATTTGTATCAGACCCAGGAGTACATCTTCTTTTCAATCGTTATTTGTTTTGTCAATATATCAGTGTCTAAAACGTGCAAGTCTATAGCTTCCAGCTAGGGAAAAAACTGTTATGGGGTAATATTTCAATACAGTACCTTTCACATTTTTTAAAAAGTTTATCCTTATGGATTCCTGAAAATCCCCTGCACTTGGCGCATTATCTGTTTCTAATTAGCCTGTTGAACAGCACACAGAATGTCAGTTCCTTTATAGAAGTCAATAGCAACAGCTAAATACCAACTGTGCCATCCACACTGCACACCTCTTCCATGACTATACAATGAATTACTATTAACTGTTAACATGCAATTGTCAACTCTTAACCTAACTATATTCCAAGAAGAATATCGTGTATGGAAAAACGAACTTAATCTTCTTAAATGACTCCACTGAATACTGGATTGGTTGTACTCTGTTCTTACTCTTTTACCATAGCAGGCTTGGAGCAATACTGTATCCTTTACATCCTTTGGCCAATCTGCCTTTAAGTCAGGCCTGGGTTCCTGCCTGTGTCACTCCACATGTGACAAATACGGGAACAAAGACTGCAAGAAGTGTGAAGGAAATAGGTCTGTGTGCACTCCTAGAGCGGTAACTACAGTTACATCATTTGTTATGCGTCTTTTTAGTAACAGACAATTTAATTATGAAAAGCCTTTTTAAAAGTGTTTTTCCCCTATGTTATTGCCGTGCACATGGTAAAAGAAATGCTAGAGGTACACCTCAATTTAGTATATCATTTACCTGACTGTTACTCAGAGGCAGACAACCCTTTGAAGTTCCAATTTCATTGAGAGTCAAGAAAAAAAAGCAGAATTCTAAAGGAAATTAAATTATTCCAGAATGAATAGAACATTCAAAATCCTAGATATGTTTGACGCCTTATTTTTTTTCACCCTGCAAGAGCTTAGGTGTGCACAGAGCTCTACAGGAGCTGCTGTGAACTTCAGCCAGTGCCAAACTACTTCTGGAGGCCACAAAGAACTGCGTTCAGTTCCCTATTCTGCCCTCTCACATCATACAAACTATAGATTTCACCTAGTAGTTTCTACATCATGATCAAACTTAAAACGGAACAGCATTTTTTTCAGAAATACTTTCAACCTTTAAAGAATTCAGTGCTAAATGAAGGAAAGAAAAAAAAGAAAGAAAAAAAAAAAAAACCAAACCCAAGCCAAACCACAAAACCAAACCAGAGCTGTTAAAGGCCTCAGAACATGTAGTTCATTCCAGTACCCCCGAGGCAGCATTTACTTTCACCTGAGCAGCTCTGGGCTTATGCCTATCTGGCCAGATCTTAAATTCCCTGTGGGATGGTATTTCCACAATCTCTACTCTTGACTTTAGGAGACACATAGATGGGCTCTGAACAACCACCTGAACATGACCTGTATCAATGGCATCCAAACTCATTTCTTTGGTATGGATCTAGAAAGAACATGTCCTTAACTTAAACTGTAAAGGTCTTGGGACCCAAGTCCTTCTGTTTCAGTTATTCAGGCACCTTGAAAATATTTAATTGATGACATTTCTTATGAAAGGAGAGACAGAAGGTGGACTGAACAGGACTGTGCATTTTTTCCCCGTTTTGCACAAAACTCTGGTAAGTTATTTATTGTTGCAACTGAAAATTAACTATCATCTAAAAATTAGAAAGTGTCTGGACAAACAGTTCTGGATTTCTCATAAGGCAGTTCAAAGCCATCAAGATCTGAAATACCATCATACCACACTGAATTCCTGAAATGATTCCGTGATTCTGAAAATATTCTCTACCAAAAAAAAAACCACCACCACACCCCTATTTCCAAACAAAGCCATTATCTTATACTGCAATTATTCACATTTGTCCTGATACGTTTCATGCTATTTTACACACATTTTAATTCCAGAAAGTAGGTAAAACTTAATTGAGAGAAAGCTGAGCTAGAATTCAGAAGATCTGGGTTTGAGTCCTTGTGCTGCTCTTGGCCCACGGAAGCATCTCAGATATGGCTCATTACGGTGCCTCGTTTCCCCATCGGTGAGAGTAGGAAAGCAGAGCTTTCCAAACAGAGAGGAAAAAAAAAAAAACAGCAGTTATTTTGCCTTGAAAAAGGATTGGTTTTTTTTTTTCTTCCTGCCACTCAAGCAGACTCTAAACACACCTCCCCCTTTTCCCAGATAATGGCTTTATCTGTGAATTGCATCACTAAAACACCGAGATTCTTCTTTTTTTACTCCACTGCAGCCCCAGACAAGCTGGAATGTTACAACTTTCAAAGGGAACGTTTGTATTTTAAGCTCAGTGTAGCCACAGTCTTTTTAGGTCAGATCACTTAGAACAGGGGGTGTGTGGCGAGGGGAACAACAAACATTTTTTAACAGTCAGTTGGAACTGAAAGAAACAGCGTGAAGAGAGGCAGCTTAGCTATTGGTTTTGAAGTGATGGCATTTGTCTATGAGTGCACAGCCTACGAAAGGCGACAGGTTCTAAAATAATGGTACCGTAGCAGGCACTGAAATGTAAAACATATGTCACACTTTTCCCTGCTCACAGTAAGGTTTAAAATATTTATAATGCTGCACCTTTCCCTGAAAGCTTTCTGCAGCTCTCCTGGGTTCACGGGTAGGTGAATCATCTCCCTAAGAACTGCACTGCGATGCTTATGCGGATTTGTTCCTCTGCGTACAAAGAGGGGAGCAAATTTTAGGGTGCAAAAGCATGGTTATGCAGCAGCCCCCAAATAGCTATTTTGTCAGTAGGCATTCATCCTGACACGATGCTTATTTCCACAACAGGATTTAAAAAAAAAAAAACAAACAAAAAACAAAACAACAAAACCCACCCAAACCTACTGTTGTATTTACAACACAAGCTGAGGAACCGATATTACTACTCCCTTAGGCGAGAACACCACAAATTTGTCAGGAAAGTGTGATCTAGGGCTTGAATTAGGTAAAAGGAACACAGAGCATGTTTGTGTGTGTCTGTGCACACACAGGAAGGACAAGGACAAAAAGAGTTACATGATATGCTTTGTTTTGTTTCTTTTTTAATGTTCTTTAGCATGCATTTGAGAGCAAATTATTTTCTGAAAGTAAAACTAAAAGGAACATAATCTATTTTTTTCTCTAAGGAATTAGAGGGTCTTAGGAACCATCTGCTCACAAGAGATTTGAACTGGGGACAAACACGTCTCCCTAATCCCAAGCTGCAAGAAGCTAAAGGGGAGGCCTCTATTCGCCATGTGTGCAAAAAGGTGCACATTTCCAAACTAAAAAGTTGTTTAGCACCTACTGTGATAGAATTTCGGTATTAAAAAAACCAAAACCCCAGGAAGTCAGTGAAACAGAGGCAGGTGGGATGTATGTGCAGACTTTCATAGGAATACATGGAAAAAACTCTTTTTGAAACAAAATAAAGCAGATCTAGTCTAATGTGCGCATCCTGCTGAAGACCTGTCTGAAACCAATGCGTTTTAGACACATCAAGTCTTAAGCTTTCAGGAAAAGATTCTCAAAAGTGTGATTCTGGCACCTCGTTTGTAGCAGAGACCTTGTTTGACCTGGACATAGAAGGTCCTGATGCCACAGGACACTGCTATAACACGCACAACTCGCCACAGTGCTTCCCGATCACTGAAGGTGCAGTCTCATCCCTCAGCTCCTCCCCATCACATGGGAGAACAGCTGGCAGCAAGGGACAGTCCCACAGCCCAAACACACCAGGTGCCGTCCCTCAGCACCTGGCCAGCTGCATGTCCCCCTGGCCAAGGTTCCCTGCTCTCTCTACCTATTTGAATTGCCCCAAAGGGGCAACTCGCTGAAAGAAGTCCTGACAGAATCTCCCTGCAGTACCACCTAAAAATCATAAAAGGTTTTAAAATATCTTTTTAACCAGTGTTTTTTAATAGTTTGGACATATTTGGGTCATTTTTCTGAATCTATTTTTCTTTGTAAATACTGTATAAGCCCCTGTACATGTGTTTTTAATAAGATCTGAGATGCTCACATATTTACCTTGTATTAAACTGCTACTCATTTCATCTAAATAAGAAACAAACCAGAAACACCACATCACGTAAAGCTCACAACAAAAAAAAAAAAATCACATGAATTCCCAATACTAGTACTAGAATTGCAAAGAAGGTTTATTGTTTAAGCAATATTTTAATTTTCTCTTATACTATAAGAATTACCAGAGAAGAATTTTCCTTCATTAAATGCTATATACTACCAGCCAAGATGAAAATGCTCTCGTCTGTTCTTTAACATTTCCAGTTATTTTTTAATGCCTAATCTCAATGGGAAGCTCTAAACACAACTTAGCACTGTTGCTTTGTTTTGACATAACCCATTGCACCTGGAGTATTGCTGGGAATCCGGTGGTGCTAAGAACATGACATCAAATCAAGACTTCCCGAAAATCTAGAACAAAATTCAGAATTTTTGCCTACCACCCATTGTCTGGAGTAAATGAGGAATGATTAGGCAGAAAAGCACTGACAAAACAGACCAACACCTTCTGCCGCGCCTGTGCACGGCTCAGCGCAGAGCCGGTGGTTGCCACCCTGCAACAGCAGCACGTGAAGCTGAAGATTTATCTTTTTTTGGCTGCACACGCACAGTGCCCAGGCAGCCACCGCATTCTCGTGTCACAGCAGCAGGCAACTTTCCTCCTGTGACAACGGTATTGAAAAGCTAAGTTTAAAAAGTCCTGAATTAGATAATTACAATACCAAGAAATTTTGTGATCCGATCCACCAACATATGCTGTCTGATATAAGCAACACTGAGCTGGAAACGGCATTTTCATTCTGGATACAACTTTGATTATGCATTTTACTGAGAATAAAACATGAAGCAATGTTTCTGTGATTCCTAGTTCTGCTGTGATTCCTAGTTCTGCTTTGCCTTCTCTTAGTAGCAAAGGAATTAGTAAAAATAGTACAGGTTGCTTCAGAGTGGCAGTAAGCACCTACAGATGATATTGTATTTAGTTAGAACTGTCATATAAAAAGCACGATCAGATTTATGACTGAGATGAAACTCCCAATTAATTGGAAAGAAATTTTAGCTGAGTAAGTCACATCATATTTTATATGATTTTGCAGCTCTGTAGATGGCACAGTAGTTCCTCAAGAGGCTAGAGAACACAGCTGAAGTAGAGCTTTCTGCTGCCATAGTGCTTCAGGAATACCCTGGCCGTGTCACCTAAAGCAAGGCGATACCATTTCAGTTCCTCACCAAGCAAACCTCAGCAATAGGCAGATTTTTCCCTTCGCTTCCCTGTTGCCTGCAATCAGGGGAAGAAATAGTACTTCCATGCTCTGAGATGCCAAGCAAACAGTCAAAATAGGAATAAGAAGATGAAACAAAATTGTGTCCCAGCATCTGGACTTAGGAACGTTGTACTAACAGGAGCAGGGGAAAAGGTCTAGGAAGCTCTAGGTGAAGATTGGATTGGACTATACACATCAGACTCACAGATGAATGGCCAATTTTAACATAGATATTAAACGTATGTTGTATCTTCCACCTGTTTGAAAGCCACTGGAAAGGGGCTCTGAGAAATTCCTCTTTAATTCTGTGTTGCCAGCTAGTGGCAAGGTGGTTACCTCATCAGGTTTCATCAGCAAATGTAGGATTTCATATGTGTAAGGAAAACTGCATACAAAACATAATCATTTCCAAAAGAAAATGTACCAGGCAGAAAACTATGAACCCAGTGTCTTGGTGTAGGCTTCCGTGTATGATGAATGAGAAAAAACTAAGCCCCTCCCTTGGTAGAACACATTATATGCAACAGACCGCTAATTAGGGAGGGTTTAACATCTCACCTGTTTGCAAGTGTTAGCCTGTAAAAAAAAAAATGGTAACGATTTCCTCTTAAAATGTTCTTGATTTAGAAAAGGGAAAGGAATAGTGTTATTGCTGTTGCTCCCCTACACAAGAGGAAAGGGGGGAAGAAGGAAGTTATTTAAATTTACAATACACTTTACGCTTATTCATTATATGAGCATAATTCAGTACCTGTTCTTGTCTGTAAATTTCCAGTGTATACAAGCCCGGGGCCATGAACTGAAGTTTCAAATTGCATATACTTTTGTGCAAAATTCTGACCACTGAGACAGGTATGGAGATTGAGAATCAAGTGAAAACACCGTAAAGGCGTTTAAACGCATAAGAAATACTCAGTGAATTTTCTTCATCTGCTCATATCTCACTTCTGCCTAAATTCTACCAGACTGGAAGTTAGAAAATTCCAATAAAATTCATAAGTCCTACCGAACCCAATGTTAAAACTCTTCCCAACTTCCACAGAAAACTATTCCTCATAATATATCTGGTCTTTCAAATCATAACACTTTTTAATGTAGCACTTTTTCTTGGACTTGGACATTAGCAAATTTACCAAAATACCACCAGAAGAAGTATATTCAAAGATGAGCTGGGACAGACTCAATTAAGCATTTCTCACAGTCAAGATTTCACATGATTTTTAGCTCAGTGCAGCTCACTTAAGTTTGTATTAAACTTTGTCAAGCATCTAAAATTTTACATATTAGAACCAAGCTCCAGCAAAACTGCTCTTATGTGATGTTAATCATCTTCAGAGAGCAACACCCAACTCCATACTCAGACATACACTATCAGCAGCCTCTAGTTTTCTAATAAAATAAAAAACCCCAAAGAAATAAACACTTTTCCCTGTTTTCTTATCCCAATATGCTCCTCTCTTTTTTATGTTCTCCCACACGTCACTTGTACAGAGACCCATTTCCTGGTCATAAGCTATACTTTCCTTCAGCTAAGAATCAAGTACCTGAAGATTTTTTTAAGTGTCTGGTTCTCTAATAATGTTCACTAAACCATTTCCTTCTCTCAACAGTGAATTACTTCTGGTGCACGGTAACAATTTGGACAGCAGGCTATGCAGATGAATTTTTGTAGATAATTAGCTGAGTGGATATTCAGGAGAAGTGGGTCATACTGTACTTGTTCACAGATGGTTCAATAGAATGGATTTCAGCACATGCACTTCTCTAAATGCATAAAATTTTGAAAGAGGAAAGAAAGTGGAAAAAATATTTTTTTAAAGGTTTAGGAAAGGTTACAGAATATATGCTTTTAGTATAGGTAGATAATAGGTAGACAAAGCATTTAATGTACGCAGTGAATGCATTGTATTGTGTATCAGTAGACAGAAGAGCGTGCTTTTAGAAAAACACTCCTCAAGCAGGAGACACTCTAACTGCTGCAGACAGAGACTTACACTATCTTACAATTGTCAATGAAGTATGAACAAAATTGTCATTTATCTATACACACACATACCACAGCTACAAATACTACTTATTTCATGACAGCACCATGTTAGGCACAGGCTTTGCTCCGCAGCTTGGAAGGCAGCTGGTGCCCCCAGAGCCATGTCCTACCGCAGCAGGACTGCATCACCAACCAACACATCCAAAGTCCAACAACAAAAAAAAGAGTCCCTACAGATTCATTATAAACTCAAAAGCAGGGCTCTTCAGTTTCCTAGGATAGCTCCACACACGGGTAAAACAATGCTGCAGAGCCCAGCGACAACCAGCAGAAAGATACTGGGAGACAAGATACAAATAAGCAAGCTACTAAATCCGTCAAGAATTATTGCCAATCTTCAGAACCACCAATGGAAATTCAAGGACTTCGCAACATTTTGGAGCCCCATCTCATTAGTAATTTGTTACGTTTCTCCACAAGTGTGATTACACCAGTGGCATTAAAAGATGGAGAAATGTTTCTGTGGCATTTGTTGTGGAAACATAGTAAACCTATTCCTTTTCTCCTAGCAACAAGCAGCTGACATAAAATTATCATACGCTGAGCAAGATTTACTTCCAGATCATGACACATACCCATAAACTTCAGCCTAACTCTGCCCTCAGAGTATTATAGTCGTCACTGACATTGCTCATTCTGGTGTTTTCCTGTTTTAAAGCTCAAACTGTTTGCAGAGCAGATAATATTGATAGAAATAAATGATATTATTGTACTTTTCTATTAACAATGCAAACAAAAACA
Organism: Numenius arquata; assembly: GCF_964106895.1. Taxonomy (NCBI): domain Eukaryota; kingdom Metazoa; phylum Chordata; class Aves; order Charadriiformes; family Scolopacidae; genus Numenius; species Numenius arquata. The sequence continues at coordinate 8,585,742 of NC_133585.1, read as the reverse complement.
TGAAATTGACCAAATTCCCTGTCATAAAGAAAATATGATAAATAAAATGTTAGCGTTTCAGATATTAAATCACTTTTTGCCCTAAGAGATACACCTGTAACAGTAACTTGTTACAAAGAAAGGAAAGTTGGAATAATTTACTTGTTTTGTATTTGTGTCCACATCCTAACACAAGGAGATTCTCCTGCCTGATGGTGGCTCTCAATGTTTTGATGTAATTAGCAAAAAAGTACTCAAAAAAAAAAGAGTATAGCTATACGAAATCCTGAATATAATTTGCTTATACTAAACTATCACTTACAGAATATCACACAAGCAGCAAACACATTGATAGATACTAGATATGAATGAAAGAGGTTGTCCAACTATTCACGGAAATAATCAATAATTGAGTTATTTATACTAACTGTCATAAAGTCTTTGATCATTATCTTTAGTTACTTGCTTGCTATACCTTTCCTGGCTAAAGGCTGTTGCTACACGGCAGCTACCTCTGCTGCTCTCCGGTACAGAATTTTAGCCCAGATAATCTCTTATCAGATGAACTTTCTGTTGTAGAGCAATACATTGTTCTTAGGTGCATGCAGTGTCAAAAAATCAGTGTGTAAGCCTGAGCACTCCCCAGTCAGACATTATGAAGTTACAACTTCATTGTTTAACATTTCACTGTTCTTACACTGAAACCCAATCATAATTTCACCCTTTCCGACATAACTTTTAAAAGACAAAAGATTGAAACACACGGGGTGTGTGCGTAGTATGCCTTCCAGATCAACAATTTCAATCCCAGGACAATAAGACTGACTTAGAGCTGCACACAGACAGCACAAAACATTTAAAAATCTATAAACCAGTGATTTAACAAACCACTAACTAAAAGGAGGCATCTGATTATATGAAATTGCCAAGCAGATGCCAAGAATGCTGTTATGGTTTCCAGTCATTTACTGCTTACACTCCAAAAACCATTCCTTCTTTTTTCTGTTCTCCTAGAAGCTCCAAGGTCTAGCCAGCATGGAGCCTGGGAAAAATCTGGAGAAGGAGGAGGGGGGAGGAACAAAAAGAAACTAGAAAAGCCCACCACACCCAACTCATCACCTCTTTCCAGTGTTCTCCATTTTTTAAAGTTCAAGAAACAAGATATTTTAGCAACTTAAAGAAGCAGCACCTAAATGAGAAAGGATTGGTTCAAGAAAGCAAGAATTAATTAAACTTAATTTGTCAGTTAGGTTTAAAAAAGGAAGGCAGAGAATTAACCAAAAAAGTAACAGGCTTACAATCCCTTGAAGAGTTTGACTACTGAACTTATTATAATGCTTAAAATTCACCAGTCAGTCATTTATACAAATGTTAGCAGAACATGGATAAGAATCTCGGATTTAAATAAAAGCAGTTCTCAGTGAAACATCAATCCATAATCACCTATAATTGTTTCAAATGTTACACTCTAAATTGTTTTAGACATGGCTAAGATGCAATAAGGCTGACAGTTTGCAAAACAAATTATCAGTGCATTAGGCCTGGAAGTTGTGATTTGCAGTATAAAATATACATGAAAGCAGGAAGAGTTCAATCATACGCCATTGCATAATTCGTGGCATTTTTGTGCATTTTGTGTCACGGCGTGTATCCTGTATAGAACCTTGCATAACGATATACATAGCACAACATTATAAAGGTTCTATTTTGAATTACACGCTGGTGCACTATTTATATGTACTTAACAAATAGAAGCGCAGTAATCCGCAACCAGTACGAAGAAATGAATCACGCACAATCACCTCATACATTCCATACTGATGTCCAGGCAACTCACCGAAACTCAAAAAACACACGGCCCCAAATAGAGAGATTCAGTTGTGCTCCACAGGGAAGCTGGGAGCACACTTCACTTGCCGTCCTCCTCTGTTGAACCCTTTGCCCTATTGTCCCTCACCAGTTATTCTTCATTTTATGCCATGCAGGAGTCTCCTACTTCCATTTGCGTTTCAGGAACTCCTCAGCAGGGTAATAGCAGCGTAATTTCCTCATGGTACACGTATTCAAAAATAAGACTTTCTTTCCCTGGGAAACTATATTTCAAACAACCTGACAGCTGAGGGTGAGCACAGTATGTTACACCTCGTGGAGAAGCAATTGTCTGCAGTCATGTTCTCATTCTCTTAGGAAAAATAAGTCCTTCATGGACTGCTCTTTCCTAAGTAGTCATTCGAGCTTAATTTTCAGAAGGCATTGACCAAAATTCTGCCTGAATTGGGCTATTCCACTCACTCTGCATAAAACCATGTATGTTGTAGATCATCTTTTAGAAAACATCTATCCGATTCATTCCAACAATATCCCCGGGCAGTCATTCAGGCTTTAGTGAGTGTATTTCATCTTACTTCAAACACATTAGGAATAAAGGAACAACGCTATTTGCAGTTTAATCTTGACTCATCTCACTTGGAGTTCTACCTATAGCAGCCCTTCACACTTCATCTTGGAAGCTAAATATAAGGAAACATATACAACTAGATGTAAAGTACCAACTGGTATTTTTAAACATTGTCCTAAAGATGCAGAGAAGTGCTGCATCTTTAGGGGCCGAGAAGTGTCCTTCCTTCAGTTCTATTCCTTTATGCAAGATAGATGGAATATGTTATTAAGCTAAAGCGAATAAACAGAGGACCTGATAAAATGATTTCTGACTTGCATGATGCACAGAATCAACTCACCATTGCTTAAAAGTCATCAAGTCAATCAGTGGAAACAAATTTTACAGAAGAGCATTTCATGGTCTTACAGGCAGTAACATCTGATAGACAATGAAGAGATTCAATCCAAGCCGGCCAGGATAATTCACATCTCAGAGGCACAGGTCAGAAAGAAATTTCCTCTACATTATGACATGCTTTAAAGCAGTGCAGGAATTATGCCAAGGGAAGGGAAAGGAGGGAGGAAGATTATCTCAGTCTGTGTTCACAGAAAAACAGGGGGGAACTGCAGTTATTCCAAAGGGACTCTGTAAAAGCATGCAGAAGCATTTTATTTTTTCATGGACACTCTTCACTCCCCTGCGTCCATCCTACCCAGAGCACACAGGTTATAAGAAACAGCGATGCTTGGGGCACACAGGCTGCTGCTGCTCAGTGAGGATGCCATTCAGCCTGCACAACTGCAGACGGGCTCTCTTATTTAATGCTTGCCTGTTCTTTCAATTCTGCTCCTGTGGTCTGTTGCTGAGTGATGTTGATCTTTGCCTCTCGACTACCTGGAGTGAATTCCATTGCAAATAACCTATTCTCCTGTTGCTTAATGCAAAGCCAACAAAAACGCCAGCACTTGATTTCCCACTGTTCCCAGCTGCTCTTCTCGGGAGCAATATGAGTAGAGCAGCTCGCTTCCCAAAGGATAAGCACACCGCTTGCCAGATTTTTCTGAGGCTTTATGGATCCACTGAAGTAAAGGGAGATGGGGAAGGAGGGGGAGTATGGGAAAAAGAAGAATAATGGAATAATACATATTTTACAGCTTTATATCTTTTAAAAGCAGTAGAAAGTATCATGTCTTGAACTGACCCACTATATAAAAGGCCATTATATTTCATCCAGTCGTCCCTGCTACTTGCTCGGTTATGTTTTGTTAAAGCTTATCTTGCAATTTTGATAGAAGAATTTATCAATTCTCATGGTATTCTGTTCAAATGGCCAGTCACATTATCTGAATGATAGATAAGGTGAGGATGGATCTCTATAGTCAATGTACACAAACCAGCTCTAACACACACCTGGCAGCACAGAACTCAATATGTATTAGCCACTATTTCTGCAGTGCCTTGAATAGGTTTCACAATCCATAATGAACTACAGGTTGCCTCTATATTCTATTAACTGCCAGTTGCAGCATAGATATAGCCAGGCACCTATCCAGGGGCACAGAGGAAGTATTGCTAATTGCTGAACTACAGGAAACACCAAAAAATAAATGTCACCTGCCACCGATCACATCCACTGAAATGCTATGTAGTGACAGCAATCCGTGTAGGGAATTTCTTTTGGTAATTTCTCTGCCTGATGTTCAGGTTAGCTACATCAGAAATGGTCTGCTACACTCAACGCAAACTAGCTACACAAAGATGCTGAATGTAAATTTGTTTAAAATTAACTAATTATTGCCTGCAATTAAATTTCAACATCTCAACTTAAAGACATGAAATTCCATGCAAAACTATGAGAGTTAGATGACTTGGAAAAAAACCCAAAACTTTAAATTAATGAAAACATCTGCAAAAAGCTTGCGTTCACACATAGGGATGACTCACACAGAAGATAGGTGTAAAAGAATCCATGTATGTGTATATATACATATATATGCATGTACAGCTATAGAATGAATCAATTAATCTTGTTTCTTTAAGATTGCAACAAGATGCTTTTCCCTCAGAGTAGTGAGGTTTCCGCAGCATTTTTAGAGTGTGCTGCTTCCATCTCCAATTGCCTCAGTGGAACTACATAGTGGCAGGTACACAGCAGAACTACTGCTCAGCATCTTCATGCAGCGTTAAAGACGCTAGAGGTCTTACTCTGCAGTTGTCTTCAGCTTTCTTGGTGTGTGGCTTAAGTACTTAAATGGAAATCAGGACAATGGTGAAGATCAACAGCAACTTAAAATGTAGCTCTATTTTAGCACACACTTAGGAGTACTACTGACTTAAGAGTTGTTGGTAAAATGTATTATTCTGAAAAAGTACAAATAGCTTCACTACCTAGCCCAGCATCTGTTAATTACCTTGTTGTTTCATGGTATAAAAAACATAACTATTTATTTGAGCAAGGTCTTTGAAAGACAAAAGCAGCTGAGGATTGTTTATTAGTGGTTAAAAACCCCCAAACCACTGCGCATATACTTCAGCCCTACTCAGAGTCCCCATCTGACTGTTGCACTGAGTTTACCTCAATGTAACATCTGACCAGAAAATTACTTTGTAACAATGTAACTTCATTTATGTTTCAAAGGAAAAACAGGGTTTTTTTTTTGCTATTAAAAAAGCCAAAAAACAAAAACAAACAAAAACAAACAGGAAGTCCAAGAGACAGATTTGATTATAGTCAGGAAGGATAAATACAGGGTCTTTGATTATTATGAAAACAACTCCACAGGCCTGTGATGACTTCAAATTAACAGTAGCAGTTTAAACCACTAGCAACCCAAAGACAGTGGTACATTAAAGTGCATTGACAGTAATCTGATTTTAGCTAAGTAAACAAGGTAGAAAGCTTTTTTTGTTTCAAGAAAATACTTTCTGTGTGCAAAGAATGAATTTAATCTTAATTAATACGTATAAAATTAAATTTGTCATTAGATCTTTTCTTAAACTGTTTATACTACTAACGAAGAACGCAAGCGCACACCTTTTATAAGCACTGTCCTTAAGCAATGTGGAGTTCAAGCAGAATAGGGAATAGAAATGGAGGAAAGAAATTTCAGTTTCTTTCAAAAGGATATGAAATTAATGAGAAAAACCTAGGTACTTGTGTACTCCAGCAATTAAAAGACACGGTGATTAGGAATGATTTCTCTACTATGCAGCCGTGGAGGAGAGGGCAGAGCTATACTGAAATAATAAAAAAAAAGACCTTAGATTAAAAAGAAATCTATGCCCAAGAGAGTTTGCAAACAGATTGCTAATATCACTTAGGTTTATTCAAAGTGATTGGTAAAGTCTTTCCCCATTAATCCTTCTATATCCCCAGGATTTAAAACACCCAGAGAAAAATGCACCATCATGTAGTAGGAGTATGAGAGGGGACTGAATTCAGAGCTGTCCAGATTCACCCATCAAGTAGTAGAGCTGTGAAAAACCAGGCAAAGTCTCCTTCACTTTCTGAGCAGCTTCATAGTCTAAGATGAAAGATTATTATTTGCAACAGTGAGTTCAGTTTCACAGGTCCTAGAAAGAATTTGTTGCACGCAGTGTGATGTGACTCTCTTCAAAGTCGTCACGTGCTACTGTGTCTCTTGGCCAGACTCAAAGTCTAGCAAAGCTCAGTAGGAATCTGCCACTGCTCTCTCACCAAGTTTTCTGCCCTTCTAATCATATGTGGCTTATATTCTGAGTTTTGTATCCCCAACAACAACTGGAAACGTAAAAATTGGCAATTCAAATGTTCTTTTCATTGAAAAGACAAGCTTATAAGAATAATCCAAAGTAGTTTTCAAATTCAGATGGGAAACATTGGACCATCCTTCCTTTCCTTGTACACTCTTTTCCCCTCCAACCTACACCACGTGGAAAAATAATAGGAAAATGTGATCTCCACTTGAGCTTCCTTTTCAGCATTAATAAAGGTATGATTGCTGCAACATGCTCTGAAAAAAACCCCACCACAAATCAATGCAAATATGCATAAACATATAAAACCAACTTCTGGCTAACTTCTGCAATTTTTCTTCTTACCTTTATCTCTAACCTTTTCTGGTTTTCAACATCTCCACGTACTTTGGTTAATTTGTTCCACCAGGTCTGTTCATTTGAACCACAGCAGAAGCTTGGATAACCAAAAAGCAAAGTTCATTAGTCTTCACACCCCTTGGGGACAGCTTAGGGCAGAATGTGCACGGAAGCCCTGATGGTGTGTCAGTTAATATGATAAACAAAGCACCTGCAAGACTCCAAAAACAGCTTTAAAATGATACCTGCATGCGCACACATACAAAATGCGATTTAGAAATCCAGAGCAGAGTTGATAAGGCAGAGCTAAGAAGGTAGGCAGATACCCTGCATCAGCTGGAGATGCTATGAGTTTGTATTTGCAGTGCACAGAACAATATAACAGGTCGCGTCAGCAGCAGGGTGGATGGCATCTGCAACTGTACCTCCCCTTTCCTGCTCCTGATGGCAAGGAATTCAGGATGACATCCCATGATACCAGCTCTGCTTACTTAAGAAGAGGCTGCAAAATCTTTACCATCGTTTTTCTAAAGAAAAAATGCTTCTAAATCTCGAGGACAGGAGCAGCTACAAGAAAATAGTGATTTGTTTCAATCACCTATTTTTTCAGAGTAGAGAACATGGGTACCAGCACAAGAATCAAAATCAGTATCAACTGTTACTGAACCTGATCAGCAACTGCTCAAAAAGCACAGATGAAGTTACCCTGGGCAAATTGCCCTATGTGTCTTGCACGTCCTTGGGCTACAGCTGGAGCCAACCAAAGCTCGTATATAGGAATTAGTGGGAGTTTCTGTTGGATACAGCCAGATGGCAGAAGATGGAAGGCCAAGATAATTTGGCTAGAAATGAAACCTCTAACATTCATTTTGGAAGAATCATTCAGTTATTTTCTGTCTGCCCTGACAAATGGAATGACAAGCCCTGCAGGGGAGCGTGATGCACCCTGACTGCCACTGGGTTCACAAGGAGCGCGCCAGCACTCATGTAGCTGAAAGCCCAGGATTTAAGGACCTAGAACCAATCCACAGAAGACAAGAGAAGAAACCACTGCTACTTCAAAGGACCATCATACCAGAGTCAAGATGCGAGCAACACTGTTTCCTGCAGGAAATCCAGGGATTCATTTTCTCAGAATTCATGTAATACACAGCGTGCTGCCAACCTCCAAGCATCCAAAGAAATCTCTAAATTAAATAACTATGCAAGAGTTTGGTAACACAGCACACATGGTGATTTGGATGAGCCTGAATACCAAGACGGCAGTTTTGAATAGATGAAGAGTCCAAGTGTTACAAAATGAAATCTCATTTTGATCTGTTACATACATGCAGTAAGACCTCCTTGAAATCTGTTATATGGTGCAACATGTGTGAAATGTATAACGTCCAAGATGCTCTTCTCAAATATTTTAAGTTTTGCCTGAAAGGCAACGTTCCTGTTGTCAAAACTAATGTTAAAAGAGCATAGGTCTGGACATCCAGACACACTGGTTTTAGCATTGCCTTAGCATACATGAAGAATCTACAAAACTCAGGAGAAGTGGTCCACTACGACGGGCTCATTCAGACCGTGCAGTGGCCACAGCCAGTTTCCCACATAGAAAGCATGAGCCCCGCAAAGCAATAAAGCTGAGCAGCTCACAACACTGAGCAGAACCTGCCCAGAGCTCACCCAAATCTGCACTGACTATGTCACGGGCTCTGGCCGTGGATCGCAACCCGGGATGGAAGTTAGATATAGGCCTGAGCCACAAAGTGGCCTTAATCCCTGCTAGTTCACTACACAGTTGTGTCAGAAAAATCCAATTTATTTACATAGAAACCAAATCATACTGTAAAAATCCAAACACTGTAAATTATTCTTTTCACCAGATGCTTCCTTTTAGGCATATAAATAGTTATACATCTTTTTTGCCAAGATTAGTAATTAAATCGTGTCCATATTGCTTTGTAGTCATGGATTTGCTTTCTTATCTTGTTTTTGTGAAGTTGGTTTTGTCACCGGCCTAGCACTCATGGAAATATATTTATTTTGGTATTTTCTCAAGCAGCTCTAAAATTGCACAACTAGTTATAGACAAGTATTTAAATGGTAAGTAAAGGCAGGTGGTTACACCCATTTCAATGAACCCATGTTCATGCGGACAAGCTGAGACTGACTCTGTATACATATACTTACACAACAAGCATAAAATTTTTCTCAGTCTACAATATAATTCCTATTTTATTTCTACGTGCTTATGATTCTCTTGTTAGAAGTGCAATATTGGCCAACACTTACAATATTAAAGCTACAATGATGAAGCGTTTTAGTATCTGGAATGAAAACCAGCATTATCGTAAATCTATTCTGTAATTTAAACTTAACAGTAAAAGTTACAAGACCACACACTCCTTTGCTCCGCCTTTTGGGAAATCACTGATTTATATTACCTTACTGGGCACTTACTTCATACTTGCAATCTCAGTTAAAGAGGAGGCAGACACCATAAAGTGTTAAATACAACTGCATGCATATTATTTTTTAGTTCTCTTTGTAAGGATAACAGTTCAATCTCTCTTGACTGTGACCGTGCTTCCTGTGCCAAGCAGCATTCCTGAGCTGAGAGAGACTTTCCAAATTAAAGAAAACAAAAATCCCTTGCATGCCTGGAGGAATACGTAGTCCAGGGGCAAGGAAGGGGAAGGGAAATCGTCTACAATTTAGAACAAATTTATTTACCAGGGGGAAAAATAGATACAAGATCTGAGACTTTCTGCTCTAATGTAATTTGTATATCCAAAATCTATTTGAAACATGACCTGATGTGCTATCAACAAGTCCATTTTCCCCTCTGCCTTACTGTTCCTTGCATAAAGCCACCGCCGTTGTGCTGCACACTGTGCGGGTCTCCCCAGCCCCACAGCCCTGCCTGGAAATGCTGCTCCTGCTTAAAGATGATACCCAAAACCCCTTCTTCTGCACCCATTTGCTTCTCCAGAAATGTACCTTGCTTCTGAGCTGAGAGGGCAAAACCAAGCCACTTTCAGTAGGAACTAAGCCTTCCCTTTATTTGGAGAGAATTACATTAAACAGCATACCCTGCAGACACTGTGCTGTTTTCCAATGAAACGGCAAATTTTCCTGCCAGTTTGGGATCAGGAGTTGGAAGGCAGGATGCCTTACTGAAAAAGGTGAAAAGAAACAAACGCTGCGTAGAGCACAAGTGTGCACATAGACACAAAAAAAAAAAAAAAAAAAAAGAAAAAGAAAGAATCCTGCTTTGGATACTTGCAACAACAGCCCTGCGTGATTCTGCGTCGCGTTGTGTTAACACTGAGCCTCAGAGAAGGCTCACGCTGGACTACATTTCCATCATTTGCTTGTTCAGCTGATCTTTTTTATTGAGCCTTTCTGGAGATCGCTAACATCTAAAAGGATTATAATTATGCTGCGAAATATCGCTCGCTTTACCTAAACACTGTACATATGTAGCTTTATTTATCTTCCCCCTCCTGTTATACATGCCCAATTAGTTACACCAGGCACTCCAGTACAACAGGAATGTTTCCTATGCAGTTTCGTTTGCTAAATGCCTTTGTGACAGTTTCTTGGCAAGAACTGCAGCAGGGAGGTTAACATATGTTAAGAATACATACAGCAGGCATTCCTAGTTAGAATGCAAGTAAATAGGAAACATCACAGCAGTAGCACTTCCCGTGCTCACCATCCAAGCGGGTTTGCTTCAGAAGTTCAAGTCAGATTTCAGCAGTAGAGTTTGCCGCTGCAGAAAGGGATCTTTGTCCACAGATTTATATTCAAGAAGTTTGCTCATCAGTGATTCTAATCCATAATCTACCACTTCAGTTTCCTATTCTACTGGTCTGAAAGGTAAAATTACAGGTTGGGAGAGGTAAAAATGAGCTCTACTTAAAGCGTAGGACTAACATAAAAAAAATCCTTTTTAAGATAAGATCTAGAATTGCACAAACTGTAAAGGTCTTGTTCTTCAAGGTATATAAAAGCACATACCATTTCCTTAGAAATTGCTTCTCTCAGTAGCACCGGGAACAGGAAGATTCAATGTTTTTCTCCTGTTCTTGTCGCACCCATGTCCATTCTGTTTCCACATCAGAAAATGCTCGAGTTGTCCTTCCCCACTGATGGGGCAGCAGCTCATAGGTGTCGGAAAGTGTAGAGGGAAAGGCTTACAGAAGTAAGGGTTGGAGGCTTCTGGAAAGAAAAGTTTCTCTGTCCCCTGACTGCTGCCTGGACAAAGGCAGTCTGTAAAGGGTGTGGGGAAGGGAGCCCTCAGCTTCACGTGCAGTCTTCAGAACCATCTGCTCATTCTTCTCATTCTAAACCTCTTGAAAGTACTAAAACCTTCCCCACGGTCTCATACAGACAAACCCCAACACCTCTTCCTTTACCAGCATTATGCAAACTAACTCCTCCAGAATCCCCTTTCTCCTGGCTGCCACAGCATCAGACCCTCTCTCTACAACTCCTTACCCGTTTCCAGAATTCCTACAGACTCAATCCTAACCCATTTATGCCTCTAACCCCAGTCAATTTTTGCCCTATCCATCTATTCCAGTAACACCACAAACGTGAATTTTACCACCCTAGGGGCTGTGACCCTTGAGCTGGCTTGGGTTCCCGGGTTCAGGCTTTCGAGACAGGAGTCTGCAGGTGAGACTCAACACATTTCACTCAGAAGATGACAGCTGTAAGTAATACTTAAGCCAAAATGAAAATAAAATTTAGATATAATATATATTTCAAGTCTGCTACTCTTCATTCTTGGAATACTTGCAGGTGATAATTTGTGACCCAACTGTGCTAAATACTGTGTCGCAAGGAAAAATTAAGTTAATACTGCCAGCATAGCAGAGGGTGATCTCAGGGAAATCTTTATAAGCATCACAGAACAAAGCAAACTTAAGGAAGGATTTGAAGGAGGTAAGACAACAGTGGAAGAAAACTAGAAGGTGCTTATCAGAACACATAACAAGCAGGTGATAAACGGGGACATAAGAGGCCAATTAGAGGCCAGACTTCAGAATCTCAACAGCACAAGAGAATGATAGGTAAAGCAGGGACTGACAATGAAGGGTCTTTGAAATGAAGACAAGTGCCTTTTGTTTGGGACAGTCATTTTTCCCAGGCTGTCATTCTTGCATGTTTTCTAAAACCTGGAATGTGCACTTTAGCAGACTAAGTTAACTTATGAGATACCTAAGGCTGTTTGGTAGCCATAAGCAAGCAGTGTCCCTGGATGGCACCCGACACGCACGGGTTTCCTGGACTAATCAAACATCCTGTACCATAGTGCATTCAGGTTTTTCTATGCAGATTGTATTTAAGTTGGAGCTTACACCCAGTTAACAGACAATTAATTGCTAGTGCCAAAGGAGGACATAGAACTTTTAAGGCTGAAATGGAGAGTTAGAATCTGAAAATAGTCTGATAAGCTCGTTACAGGTTAATATTTGTGAGGACCATGTTTAAAAAACATACACTGGATGTTTCACTAAAAAAAACTCAACTTTAACTAATGGATTATATAAACATGTGCTCCTTAATCTTTACAGACTTCTGCTTTATTCTAGATTTCATACTGGAAGCATAGTCTAGAGAGGTCAAATTCATTTCTTGTCATTATCCATGCAAACACAGAAAAAAAATGGATCTCTTGAGAAAGTTCTGGGCTAGACTTGCATTTTCCTGGACCACTCTGGAAAAACTTGTGTCCTTTGCAAAAACATCAAGAAATGAGTAGAAAGTGAATTATGACACAGAACTGCTCTTAATGTTTTCCAGAGCTTTCAGTTTTGTGATGGCATAACACTGGCATTCAGAATGGAAATTGGCTAGTTCCACAGCCTTTCTCCGTGACTCGGCTTCTGTCTAACTTCTTAGTCCAGAAAAAAAAACCAAAACAAACTCTGACCAGAACTTTCAAAAAATCCCACCAAGACAATCCCTCCTTCTAAATCGCTGTTCGAGGCTAGAGGCACACGGATATTCTATGCTGGCATAAACTTGCACCCTAAGGAACACTGTCATTCCCCCAATTTCCCATCCCCACCCTTACACTGCAAGTGCTTATGGAGCCACCCAGCAAACTGGATGGGAGCTAAAGCTCTACACACTTTTGGGAAGGGAGGGAAGGGAGATGGTTTTTGCATTGCTATTTGCCTGCATAACCTCATGCCTGCTCAGACGTTGGGGGGCTGTGGGGAAAAGAGAGGGACAGAAGCTGCTTTCTTCTCGGAATCTCTTGGCCTGATTTTTGGAGCGTTTGAGGACGTGGATAGTGTAGCAGAGGCTGCATAAACCTCAACACTAGCAAAAGATCACTGGGATAAACACAAATGCTGGTATTTCAGAAAAGGTAAGCGACCTTGCTACCTAAGAGCTAGTTTAGTTACGACTACAGATAACTTGACTTTTTATGACCTGGTTGTATTAGTGTTACAACTGGGTCACATGATAATAGCTCCCAAGTAGCCATTTCTTTACTTATCCAATTCCAGTGAATTCTCTCATCCCCCTTGCCCAGTCTCCTTCCTTTATTAATTACTCATTTCCAATCTTCCTCCACTTCTCTAATAGAGTTAATAATTCCTGGTTTTTCCCCTCTTTCTAGATGCTAAATTTGTTATTTTGTGTTTGTTCTTTCCCCAGTATCTATTAGTTTACTTCACAATCTACATCAGTTCCTCTAGCACTTATTTTACCTTCCTTTAAACTCTCCCCATGCACTTGTTCGTTGCTCCCAACTCCTCCTCTCCAGCTCTTCTCTACAACCTGTCTCTTGCTGCTTTTTTCACTAGCTACCGCACAAACAAGTGATCTGTGAACAGAATGTTCCACAGTATTTTCCTGGAAGTATTATATCATCTATTCTCAATATTGAGGGCTGATGCCAAAAAATGAAATAGTTCTACCAGACTGGACAAAATATACTTAACTGATAAATTCAGGTTTAGATCAGGTCCACTCTTTGACAAGTAGTATTTATTTGATATTCAATAAACTCTCCTTGGGAGACATGTGATAAACATATTTCTTCTCCCTTCGATAGTGACAGGATGTAAAATATATCAGTACAAACAAAATTAAGAACAGTATCTTAATTTCAGGTCACTGAATGGTCTATTCACTGATAACTGTTTCCCCGAGGTAATAAATAGAATAATCTCTCTATAATTCTTAATTTATTCCACTAACTAATGTACAGTAAATTGTGCAAAAAACATCATTAACTATGTTTCTCTGAAAGGTAACCAGTAAATATAGTGAGAGGTTTTCTTGTACTTCAAAGTATGCTAAACAGACTGTTAACCACACACAGGCAACTCCACAGCACTGCCCAGTGAGCACTATCGACTTCCTAGTCTTCCACGTTATCTTGAAGCTGTGTTAATTAAGGTGAGAGATCCATTAATAAAAACGAAAGTAGCAAGAGCCACCACAATGTAAGGGTGAATAAATCAAACCTGCTCTATGGCGTTCCTATCACAGCATCCCTGTGCACGCACCCAGTGACAGCACAAACCTGGCATCTCTCTGGGGATGCTCCGTGAGCTGAACGGTGTGGTTGGGATCACTGCCCTCCTCCCCACTACTCTCACCTACTCTAGGGAATTCTCTCAACATCACGCCACAGTCTCACTTCGGAAACCAAAGTGTTTGTTCCAGCTCTTCCGTGGATTCCTGAAACACAAAGCTGGATTCCCAGTCACAGATCTGGATTTTACAAGTTGAGCAGAACAGCCATACAAGTAATTTTCAGACATTTTTTTTGTCCCCCCCCCGGCCCTCCCCTGAAATACCCTGTGTGTTTGTCATCAACCACACACTTGTTTCAGGAGTCAGTCTTCCAGCTCCTACTAAAGGCAGAGCGCACCAGAGACAAAACTGGGAAGCGAGAAGAACTGAAGACCATGCACTGACCTTCCATGCTCTTAAAGAACTAAAGTATCATCTTGCCTTTTCTGTTCATACCACACTCAACACAAGTCTTGGAACAAAAACCTAAAAGCTGTCTCCCACACACTTGCTGTATGCCACCATCTCTTTTTCCTATTCAAGTTCACTGACCCAAGTTTTTCCAAAATTGTATAGATCTTCAGAAATATTCTCTAGTGCAAAATAGGCAAGAGATACTTCAACAACAGTAGGAAAAATTCAGATTTGTTGACCAGATCTTTCAGTGGTCACCATCCTGTCCAATTCTAGTCTAGCAGGCTATTAAAAAGAGAACAGCTGGATTGAACTCATTTGCAGCCCAACCAGTTACTTCATCCAAGTTTTTTGCTTATTTTACTCTGCTTTTGTACTTGTTTCAGGTTGGACTACGTGCATCTCATCTGCACATGTGTAAACTAAACATCTTACCCACAAGGCTTTGTTTCAGACATGCAGAGATTCCATGGGGAACTAGTACCCAGACATCTTGGAACAGGAGGCCTTTCTCAGGACGGATAGTGCCATTGGGTTTATAGTGAGATGTTTGAGTATTCTTCTACAGCATATCTGCAGCACTATTCCCATACCCTCACTTTCTAACAAAGCATAATCTCCCATGACTTGAGCACCAAAGAGCTCAGACAAACTTAGTATCACTTCAGTTTGTGTTATATACCTGATGTGCTTCTTTCCCATTTTAGGAAGGAGAATCCTTAACATTCAAGTCAGGCTTTCTAGAGAATACAGGAGGATGGTTCACTACCAGAATATTTCTTGGAGAGAATTCCGAACTAGTCATGTAACTAATTAATTACTACAGCAATCTAATCAAATATATGTACTAAGATTCATAAATTAGATAAGAGAAGTAACAGTGTCTTATGTGTATTAGCATCTGATGAGTCAAAGTTAATTTCTGACATAATACATATTTTTATAATAAAATGTTAAGCTATGTAGTCCTTGTGGAGTTACACAAGAAGTGCTTTTGGGGTACAGAAGTTGGATCCCTTCAATCTATCTGTGCAAAACCATTTCAAGTTACACAGGGAACTGTACTAACTTCTAGTATGATGTGTAGATTTATCCTAAATCGTGATCTAGATACGAGACCTGCTGACTACCAAAGACTTCCTCTCCCTGGAGTCTAACTGAAGGAAAATAGCTGAACCTGAGCGTTGATTCATTTAGACAGGACAGCTGGCCTCACTACTTTAAACAAACTCAGAAGCAAGGATGGGGGGAGAGACAGAAGGGCCTCTCTCTCGAGCCTCCTACTGTCTCTGAGCCAGTACATGGAAGTCTGAGAGGCAAGAACTTGTACTTCTCTGGGACAAAGTTTGCTGCGGAGATTTTTAATAATGTTAACTTTATCAGCAGATATATATGCACTGAGGATCTGGATGCCATTAAATTTGTTTGAAATACAGCCTGTAAATAAAACTAGAATGCCAGAGGTTCTTTCAGTTGGACTCCCGGTGCATACTTCTCTCAAGCTGCACTGACCTCAAGGTCTTTTGTAGTCCTTTCTTAAAAAAGAAAATAAATTAAATTATTCTCCCAGATGGTGAGCCCAGCAACTCAGACGCTAATCCCCCAAGCTCACATCAGCCCATTCACAACACATCAAAGCACAGATCTTTTTTCACTCCCTAGAAAACATTCAAGCAAGTGGAAGAGCTAATACACACTTTTTTTTTTGTCAATCAAAATTTAAAACATTAAAAGAGACATTTGAAGAATGGCAAAAACCAGTCTGCTTCTTACATAGCTAGCAACTGAGGGGAGAAAAAAACAAAGCCTGAAGCTACTGCAAACTACTACTGTTAAAATACTACCATAATATATATCACAAGCAGTAGGAATCATAGGGAATTTCTGTACACACACTGCTATAAAATTCCAAAACGCAAATATTTCTCAAGCTGTTTTTCCAGTAACTTTCCTGAAATGTCTGATGCACAGCACCAAAAGGTTAACCAGGCCTGCAAGGAGGCTCAGGGCAGAAAGTGTATTCTGCAGCTGACATGAGGACTAATAGTCAAACCATCAACAAGATTGTTACAGCTAACTGGTTTTCATTTAGAACTGTGTTTTTTGCTTCCTTTCCTCTCAGCGCCCTTTAGCAAGTTGGAAGCCAGGCGGGTTTTTTATTGCTATGTGCTACAAAGAACACTTACAGTTAATGTGAACACACAAAATGTGGCTCCTTACTGAATATTTACTGTTATTGAGAAAGGAGATTTTGTCACACTACAGATTTCTAAATAGCTTTGTTCGAAAGAGATGTGAAGAGTTTTATCCGTAAGCAAATGCAGCTCGTCAGAACTTACGTAATTGCAAATCATAAGAGATTGGAAAGACTCCAGTTCCCAACAGCTTGAATCCAAAATGCTTCAGTTTCACTGCTCTTCTACTATAGAGCAGGGCTGAGTCAAAGAAATAAACACCTGTTTACAGAATATCTCATTTAGCTACAGCAAGTTGTCTTCATTTCTTAAGAAACGTATTAAGCACTAAAATCAGAATCACATTAAGAGGGAGGCATACAGCACATGTTTTCTAAATACAGCTAAGAAATAGTGCTAACAACAGTTAAAACCTCTTTGTTGGATTTTTTTACCTGCATAGAAAAATTATGGCTGTTGGACATTATTAATATGGGAACAAAATATTTAAGTAAAATTTAAGTAGCTACAATGATTGTGGGTGGTGTGGTTTTTATAAATGAATAAGTTCTATCTCAAGGTTCCCTGGAGATGGAAAGAAATGGGAGCTTCTTGGTTTGTAGAAGCGTGGGTATCAAGGCTCTTCGGCAACTTCATGACTATTCACAAAAAGAAAGTACAAAATATTTGTCACAGACTCACAGAGGGGACTTAAGTATATTAGATAATGTAAAGAAAGGGAAAAGCAGGAAATATCAAAAACAGTAAACACCATTACCACTGCAATTAACCTGCAACAGACCAAGGTGAACATTATCCTTTCAGAAGGTCCAAAAGTAACAGTGTTCTGTGTCCTGGCAGCAGAAATACATGTTCTTTGACTAGTAAAGAAAAATGTCAAGCTTTAGAGAAACTATGGAGGTAAAACAATATATTATTATCCTCCAATAATTTTCTGATACTCTTCCAATGATAATAATGCATTAAATAAAAGCCCTTACACTAAGCTTAGCAGATTAATATGTCTGCTGAGATGTATAATATTCTGTGGAAATTATTTATCTACTTTTGGCTTACTTTCAAAGTAAAACGGACTTGATACCTTTTTAGCCATTTGGAGTCAAGCAACTTTAAATCAAAAGTTTGCCTTGACCTGTTGTTCAATTTTCATGACCACTTGCAAGCTTTCACTGGCTACCTAAGTCTGCAAACTGGGGCTGGTTGCTCGTTGCACTAGTTTGCAGAGCAGGGTTGGTTGCAAAATAACTGGTGCTATAGTGCTGTTAATGGCATACATTTTCTGAGTAAGAACAGCATGGCTGGTGTGACTGATGCAGTTAATTACGCTATTAATTTCCCAAAGCATTTGACAAAAAGGACCTGTGTTTACTGAGACACTCCATAGCCGCAGCCTCGCAATGTTTTTAAGTCAATGCTGCATTATTGTTGGAAATGTAGTACCATCTACTTAAGCCAAAACTATGCTTAAGAACCAGATTGACAGCAGAGTGAAACGAATGGTTTGCCATGATTGCAGTGGGCCTTGTATAAAGGAAATTGCAGTGTCTTTACTGTGCTGTACTAATGTGGACAACTTGTGTTTCCTTAACATTCTGACTCCTCCCCACCACCGTACGCTCCAAACATGCACACCAGTACTTTTAGATCCTTGTTCTCAGAGATAAAATGCTTCCAATATTTGAATATTTAGTCATCAACTGTATGTCCCAATTACCTGCTAGACTCATTAAGCTCTTACTTATCTTTTTAGTGTGAAGAGAGGTACAGGTCATTCAGCCCTAACTTGAAAATACACCCCACACTGTAATCGTGAAGTTGTTGCAGACACTTATTAAGAGCCTCTATGCACCAGAAAAATGAAAAACATGTTTTCATCAAGATTTTTCTCTTCCAACTTTTTTTTTGACCTTCAGTACATAGAAGAATCCTTTGAAAAATTCAGAATGAATATATTAGCTAAAAAATATTTCAGCAGAAACCAGGAGGTCCTTTGCCA
Organism: Numenius arquata; assembly: GCF_964106895.1. Classification (NCBI taxonomy): domain Eukaryota; kingdom Metazoa; phylum Chordata; class Aves; order Charadriiformes; family Scolopacidae; genus Numenius; species Numenius arquata. The sequence continues at coordinate 8,567,165 of NC_133585.1, read as the reverse complement.
AAGCAGGCAGTGAGTCTACAGGATTTTCTGAGTCTGCGCCGCAGAAAGGAAAACATGCTCATTTGGGACAGTTTGTACCTTAGAAACATTTAGCAGCCTGTACAGAGGAACACAAACACACACAAACAGGGACAATGCAGTGTGCCTGCAAAATCTGTTTTCTGCTTCCCTCTCATTTGAATAGATATCCCTGGTTTTGTATCCTTCATTGAATAATTTTCACAACACTAAGCCTCTGTTGCCTTATTTTTTTTGAGCCAGTCTTTTTTAAGCAAAGCTTTTCTAAACAGCTGTGCTTTTTGTTCTGTTTTCGAGTTAAAGGCAAGACTACAGTGAAATCACTGCAGGACAGAAAAAAAAAAAAAAAAAAAAAAAGAATTCAGTCAAGTTACCAGTGACTAATAAAAAAAATAGACTTACAGATGAAGGATTTTACCAGCATAAAAACAAATATTCTGATGTTGGCTGGGAATTTAACATCTACACTCTGAAACATCTACAAATCTGAAAAATACAATAATGTCAACAAAGGGAAAAATAAAAGTAGCGTAAACCCCCAAATATTGTCCAGGATATTGCTCTATAATTGCTTTGAAAAACATCTAATCCTGCTGACAGTAGGTATTCATAAGAAAATCCACCATGGAGTAGCAAGCTGGCAAGGAACTGACGTGCACTCAGGACCTTCAATAGGAGAAGCTGGCTGTGGTGCCAGGCAATGAAGTTTATGGGCACAGGTACTCCTCCTGTGACTCCAAAGGCATGGGGATTCTGCCCAGCCAGACCTAGGGACCAGGCACTGCTCCTTACTGTTGTAACTTTAACAGATAAAAATTTCCACTTGCTGTTTTTGCACATTGGGAGGGAAAAAGAGAGGAAAAAAAAAAAAAAAAACCAACCTAATCAGCCAGTATGTCCCGGACAGCATAAGTAAAACACAAAGCCAGGGCTGCTGAGGATTCCAGCATCACAGGATCATCCAGGCAAAGAAAAAAAAAAAAAACCACATGGATTAGAAACAAAAACAAATCCATACGCTGCCTAAGGGAGGAGTGCTAAGCAAACACACAGCAATACATTAAGATCTTTTTCTCTCCTCGCAGCCCAAAACTCATCCAACTAGGAAATGCTGCTGTGTTAGCCAAGATCTGGACTACTCTTACGATTATTTTTTGTTAAATGAAGGTTTTAAAAAGCTTCTAACAATTAGAAAATAATTTTGAAACAATAGTTTTTAAGACTTTTAATGTTCTTAGTGTTGGCAAAGGAGGATAACATTTTTGCATCTCGGGGTTCCTCACCAAACACACAAACAGTCTCAAGAGCACCAGGGAAGAGAAGCAGCTTCCTCTCAAATGGTTTCTGAAATTCAGGTGCTCATACAACATCAAATGCCTTTGCCGATATAAACTCTGCTGCCCAAGCAGGGTGCGCTTTAGCATTTCTTCACGAAGATTCTGTTGGCAGACTCCGCCATTCACTGGTAGCAACAGGGAACGGGGAACCTGCCCTCCAACATTCAGGAAACACAAATATATCCGGCTTCCAAACTTATTTCCAACCTTGGATTCTTTGGGTTGGTACCCACTGCTTCCAGCCTGCTTCCAGCCTTTGTTTACCCGCATTCCCTCCTCAGTGAAACCATTCCAAAGGAAAACCCTTAAGGAGGTGCGCAGCACCAGCATAAGATGCCAGCTGTATCAACACTGGTAAAATGCTCCATTCTGCCACACGTTGATTTATATTGAAATACGTTGATGTGCAGCTATGAATCTGCTGCAAAGTCCAAGCAAAAAGGGTATTCACAGAGGTGAGGGTTCACAGCCCGTTTTCTTTACCTTGTTTCACAGAGAACCAACAAGCAGAAATATATCCCTGATATAGCTGAAGAGTAGCCAGTAGTCTCTTCTCTAACACTAAAAAAAAAAATGACGTTAAATCTACAGACTGCATCAACTGTTTGGGCTTTCATTAAGAAACAGGTAATTTAAATTCATACAAGACAAGCAATAAAAAAGTACGCAGTATTAAATCTCCCAAGAGACACGAGGCCACGCCACAGCAAGTCTGAGGCAGCAGAGCTCCCTGGGTTTGCACCGATGGAACTACAGCTCCATCTCAAGACTCAACAAACCCTCGTCCAAGGCATTATATTATATACACATAGAAATTTGATACTTATTAAAGCATAATTCAAGATGTTCATTACCTTTCACTTGAGGCCCACGCCCATCACCCCCAGATCAGTCAGCATGTTAACTGCCCTTAAGTGTCATAAGAAATCAAACAAATGACTTGGTGAGACAATTTCTGTACATATTCACTTCACATTTAATGGATGCCCTTGCTCGAGAGCGCCACTGGAACCTTTCCCACTGCGTCAGGGGCACAGGAGGAGGAGAGAACAGAAATGGAGGTGGGGAGCCTTTTTGTGAGCGCCATGCATTTGAGCATCATTTCCAAGCACCCTTTCCAGCAAACGCAGTAACCAAAAAACCCTGACAAGCATGAAGGGAATTCTGCCTTGAGTAGGAAAGGAGGGGTAAGTCTGAAATTTTGTTGCTTTCATCCTCCACGCTGCTAAACAGCTGTTTGAAATATCATTTTCATGATTTTTCTCTTCTGATATTTGGATTTTAAGAGAATTAGCTCTTTGCAGGTTGTAGTAACCAGGAAACGGGCAGCTGGACCTGCAGGCCAGAAGTGGAGTGCAATCAATTTCTACGCTACTAACCTTTCACGGAGATTCTAGTTCCCTCATTTTCTTAGCTTTCTATTACTCAATGGAATAATTTTGATGTATAAAGGATTGCAGTTTCATAATGCACAAATGCTGATTAGGAGCCATGCCATTTTGTAAGGTACAGTGTCCCAGAAAAAGCAACTGCACTATCTCACTTTTACAAAATGAATTCTGTAACTTCAGTCTCTGTATTTCCCTTAAGATATGCATAATTTATTACATTTACTATGCTAATTTCCCACATACATAACAAAATTCTGTAATGTACTCTACTGCTTTTTCAGTGATGGTGGAACAAAATTTCACTTTTCTATTTAAAGAACAAGTCTACTCAAAAGCAAAATCATATTATAAAAGCAGCTTTCTATTCAAAAGGTCTTCTCCGAGTGTAATTTTAAGTGCAAAAATCTTACTTAATGGACAACAATAGATTTCCACCGTGCTTTCCCACTTCACATGCTACAGAATTACCATACCCAGGAACATGAGCTGAATTCCCTGATCAAACACTTCGTTCTTTAAGTTGCGGACATTTGTTAATGCCAGAGTCTAGAAGTGAGAACTTCCATGGGATCACAACTGGGACCACACCTGCAAAGAACTATTTCACTACTCCCAGCACCTTTACTGGTGGTGACATTGAGAGAAATTAAAAAAGATTCAGCTTAATTTTCAGATTTTATATTCATGTCAGACGATTGGCAATAAAAAGAAGTATCATCTTTTTTAAAAATGTATATTTATTGAGCTATTAGGGGACAGAAGTGGAAAAAACATATTATGCTACTTTCTGTAGAAAAAAAAAGTTTTAAGAGATACTTCTACCATATTAAGACTTCATAGAAGCATAGAATGGTTTGGGTTGGAAGGGACCTTAAAGATCATTTGAGTTCCAACCCCCCTGCCATGGGCAGGGACACCTCCCACTAGAGCAGGTTGCTCAAAGCCCCATCCAGCCTGGACTTGAACACCTCCAGCGATGGGGCAGCCACAGCTTCTCTGGGCAACCTGTTCCTGTGTCTCATCACCCTGATCTGACTCAAATTAGGTTGTGACTCCAAAAGTGTGGGGATTCTGCCAAGCTAGACTTAGGGACCTTTTAATTTATAAGGCTTTTACTGCTTTGTTTTCTTTTATGTTGGCTTCAGTAAGCTGGTACGCAAAATCAACAATTAGAGAAGGAAAGAAACACACCCTCTCACAAAAAATTGCCAAACCCTACAGAATTCCAATCCTTTGAGTGTGTTTTAACAACGGTGGAAAAAAAGACCAAAAACAGCAGGAAGAGACACAAGATACAGTTAATAACCTTTCAATATTTTCCAATTCTGGCCTTTATATAGTATTTTTTCATATTAGCCAGCAACTGTTGTCATTTCTCAGGATGCCAAAGACCTTTTCTTAGAATGTTAGGTAAATACTCATTCACTTGCCCTGTGACAACACCTCCAAAATAAAAATAGGAAAAGTGCCCAAAAGGTCATATAAAACTGGAACAATACAAGCCAGTTTCAAGTTTCATTGCTTTGTACAAATATGCAGTATCAGATGATTGGACAAAGAGTATTCCAGCATAATCACATACCATGTCTAAGAGGAAAGATCTTAATGTGCCTTTGCTTCTAAAAGAGTTACCCTCTTTAAGACTGACTGCCTTAACAGAAGCATCAAATATGTGCCAAGTACATGAACAGATACACAGAGGCACTTTTCAGAGATGTAACGCCATGGAAGTGAAGTGGCAGAACCAGAACACTTCAAAATCATTCAGCATACTGCATGGAATTCACTCCACAAGAATATGACTTTTTGACCAGCAATTAGGCAAACCAGTCTAGAAATCCTTGACATATATTTTTTTTTCCCCCCTTTCAATAAAAAATTTCCAGATTAAAATAAAGACCTATCTTATAAAACCCTAGGTAGCATTTCTATGCCTGATATGTTATTTATGGCAGTTCTTACCAAACTGTATGTCTACATCTCTGAACAGAAAAATAAACAGAACCACTAAAAATGGCAAAGAATCACCAAGTTTTATACGCTTCTTGACTGCAAGTGAACTACCCGGCCACGGATTTCTTATCTGCCCTAATTCATACACAAAACAGTAAATCATTCATGGTATCACTAGAGGAAGTCATTTTAAAAAATAACTACTTAATACTGTACGGGTCAAAATCATAAGATGATTTTCCTGGAGCAGGAAGTAAGTGTTTGTGCTACAAAACTAGAAGATTTGTTTTCAAGACTACTGTTGATTGTCACAATACATCTTTCAATACATCTTTTTTGAATAAAAGGGATAAATGTCTGCAGAAATAACAACCCTAAATTTAGTAGAAATAACTAAGCAACATATTAACTTTAGCGACTAAGTTAATGATCATTGCAATTAAGACTGATTTGACTATTTTGGACAGGAAATACTAATCAAGACCTGAACCACCTGTAACAAATAATACCTAGAACCCTGATCTCCTTACTATGTCATAAATTTCACAAGTTCATCCATGAACACATACTACATGTTTAAATTAAGTTATATGCACAGAGTTTGAAGCAACATGATCCTACTGCACAAGCACAAAGGCCAGGCTATTTGAAGACAAAAATATACTGAAGAGAAGCACAGCTGAAACAGGTCTGCTTTGCACACAAAAGGAGTGCTTAACTGCGTAAAGTCCTAGGAGCGAAGTTCTACATAACTAAATTTCTGCATATGTTTTGTTTTAGTAGCTTTGGACTGAAAACAGGTACAAAAAGTAAAATAAAACCATTACCTCCCAGTTCCACTCCTAGCTGATTGGCAATATATTAATTTTATATGCACTGCTGCTGAGTTTTTATATTAGGGTACAGTTGAGTGATTCTGTAGAGGTTTAATGATTTTTATGGCAACATAAAAGTGCAATAACAATGCACAATGAGTTCTAATTAGTACTAATGAACTAAAAAACTCAACAGGTTGGGGCTTTCTTCATAGTAAATTCAAGCTTAAAAACTATTTGGACTCATAAATTAAAAGGGTCTTCCAAACAGGGTAGACACTAACAGCAGACGGGGTCAGTTCTGCCAAGCAGTTACTTTAGGGAGAAATGCCATTATAGAAGTGACTGCGTCCAAACATTCCACAACATAGTTAACTCTTGCCAAAACCCTATGTTCATCAGAAGATGTTGGAACAATTTCCAAGTGCTTTTATGAAGAAGAAATTCTTAAGGGTCAGGATATGGCAAATCATAAATAGTTGCACTATAGGAACAGAGAAGAAAACATCATATGATTTTTCCTCTCTCTGCACAGGTGCCAACTTCAAGCCAAATCCTTTTCATCTCTGAAAAAACCAGAGGAAGTATGTTTTTTTTTCTGGTGCTAGTGAGTGAATTGGCTGATATCCACATACTACAGTATTGAGGACTAAAGAGGAAGCTGCTGTTTACCTTAAATGCAGAAGGAAGATGCAGCCCAGTTGGATGATAGGCGGGTATTTTGGCAGAAGCTGTACCTCCTGTCAAGCTTGTTCAGCCTCTAAACCTGAGCTCATGTCTCCAGTCTCATTCTATACCACGTGTCAGAAGTACAAATGCTAGAGGTGAGCTAGCACCTCCAGAACGTTATAGTTTGTGTACATAATTCCCCTTCCTCAAGAGGGGTGTGGGTGGCAGAAGGTGGGAACAGCAAGGAAATCATCTCTAAGCCCTGAATACACAGTATGATTTGAGACTTAAAGAATCCCAAATAGTTTTTCATCAGATTTACTATACTGAGAAACTTTGATACCTGTCCATAATTTTCCTCAAGAAACTTCTGTCTTTTCCTCCTCAGCATAACTCTTTCCTCGTTATTTCTGGTATTCCTCCAGCATACCTTGTTCTTGAAAAAGAGCATCCTAAAACTAATCTCACATTTCCATCACTGTTTAAGGAACTTCCTCCTCTAACAACACAGTCACTAAGATTTATTAGGGAAAATTTAATCTCTCCACAGGTGTGTGATGTCTCAAAACCACCTTTCCTAGGTATAGCTGTTAAGTCTAATTGAGCTTACGATAGTCCCATGAAATCTTCCTCTAATAGCACAAAGTTGATGCATCGTGTGTCACATGCTTCTTACAGCTGTAGTTCTCAAACATTTACGAACTAATCCTAATGATGCTGCTTTTTGAAAGACAAATAGTCTAATTCCCATTTGCTTTATACAAGCATATATACAAGAATATACAAGTATATACAAGAAATTCAGACACTGAAGGGAACAAGAAGCATTCGAGGTTACATTGTATGTCAGTAACAGAGAATACAACTCCAGTGCCCTGATGCCCAAGTTCTATTCTATAAACTTTATAGTATGTGTTAAATAGCTCTTGCACATTAGACACAGAACACTTCTTCTCTGCCCAGAAAGATTTTGCGCTTTTTTCTGTTCCAATTACACTAAGAAATTTTAAACTGCTCTCTAGAGCCTTACTCAGTGAGTAAATTATTTTCCTCCTAAGCTTTCCCCTTCTATTTTACCCAGGGTTAATTCTTTCTACTTCACTGCTGAGTCACTGATAGTGACTCATCTATCACAAAACCTCTCTGCATTTCCCTTTTTTCCCCTCTTTTCCTTGCCCAGGCCTTATTTTTTCTACTGTCTGCAAGTCTTCCCATCTTCTTAAGGTCATGGATGTATACCCATGAAAATTCACACCTCCAATTCTATTGATGAAGCATATTGTGCTGTCTGAAGGTGAAAAGCAACAAGTACATTTTAGGTCTTAACATGAATTCTGAAACTGAATACATAAATTAATACATGTATGAATACATTAAAAATGAGCAAAAAAAGGTAATGCCTGAAATCAAGGGGAGCAACTAATAAAGATGGTGTCACCCATCACAGAACCAGTAACCACAGGGATTCAATTTAAATTTAGTTTTATTTAATTAAATTTAGCTTACTTCTAGACGTAAAGTTCCTAAGTTTACACAGAAAGCTTCATTTTCTGATGTTGGCTTGGCCCATTTGGCTGCTGTCTCTAGGCAGTGGACGCAGGACACAAAGTCAAAACATCACGCAAGGAGACTTCACAACCTTCCTGTAACATCACTGTTCCCTGTTCTTGCAGAGTCAGCTGGCTCAGGGGGACAGCGTGTCCCCTGCACACTGGGGAAATCCCTGCTGGGATAAAGGATACCAGCTCAGTGGTACTGCCTGGAGGTAACAGATCCGCCCTTTGCAAATTAAATCAGAGGATCCTGAGAGAACACAAATCGTTCGCTTCTACCTTATAGATTCTCCTCTCCAACTCACAGAGCTGAGACCTCTGATTAGGCATTTAAGACATTGTTTCCACCAGCTCAGTATGTGTCTTTATTTAGTGCAGAACCCCCTGCACAGCTCATTAGAATTCCTGTCTTCTCCAGTGTGCTCTTCATAAGTGAGACCATTTTAACTCTGATCATTTAACTATCATATTTTCTTAACAATGGCTTTGACATCTATATAAGGAGAGCATAGCAGAAATTTAAAGCAATTTTCAAGTGTCTTTCAAAACCCTAGACTTTTAAAAGCCTGAAAGATGGTTAGGATTCATCCCCAAATGGAAAAACAGGAGTCTGGGTGGCAGGCAGCTAAGCAGGAGATCACTGGTTATGAAATGCCATCTCTGAGCTGAGTTGGGAAAGTTTCTGTGTACCCAGGATGTACAAGATTGATTAGTCAAAAAAAAAAAAAAATTAAAAAAATTACTCAAACCCAGATCAGGGAAAAAAATCCCACGCTCCCTCATCATCTCTGCTAGTTTTCTTTTTCCATTTCCCTCAGCTCCTGTTACTCTCTCTTCCCCCTTCCTGTACAAGTCATCTTATGCTTGACTTTTAAGAAGGCTTTTTCTATTTCTCTGACGAAACATTCACTCCCCTCTCTCTCCCTGTATCTATTTACCAGAAATATTTCTTTTCCTCATAGTGCTTTTACTTGTTAACTATTTTCTTTTTCAGTAGTCCATCTTCTTAATTACTTTTTTAATTGTCTGTGTAACATTGTAGTGAACTCTCCAAAGTACAGTCTCTGAAAACACAATAGGAATCTTTGCATGAAGAACACAACATAAAAACGTACATTATCACCACTTACCTTTCAGTGAAACTACCTCACACTTGTCCAGAGTCTCCACACTACCCGTCATTTTACCGCTGATTCAGTTGACTAATAGTCCCACAGAACGCAATCTTAGACGAGAACAGAGCAGAAGGCTGTATGACTAATACCCCTGGCCGCTTTAATCTTGTCTTATTCCCTGTCCCATCTTTGTTGCAGCCTGGTGGCATAATAGTTTGTTGACAGAGGAATCTGCTAACTGTCTTTATCAACTGATACTGAGAGAGAAGAGTGGGCTGCGAAATATCCCAACCGTATACGCTTTCTTCCATAAAGGTTACAGTGCTCCTTTCCCCAGGAAATGGCTGCGTGAAGTCAAGTAGTCCTAAAGCCAATATCTGACACTATATATATATAAATAAACTGAATTTAAGTGACAGTTTCTTTGTTTAACTATATATTCCTTCTTGTTAACTAGGATAAAGTCATCATACTATTTACAGGGAAAACAGCAGCTTCTCTCTCACCATGACTCAGTTTATAGCAGTTATCTACTGATTATACACAATTCCAATATTTTCCCCTTTTCATATGCTTTTCTGACCATATTCTCCAAACATTTCCTGGGAGAAAAAAGAAAAAAAAAAAGGAAACGTACAAGGCTAGCAAGCCAAAGCTATTTTCCAGCAGATGGTGAAAGAGGGAACATGAAACATTGGCAGTAGCAAGCTGCTTCCTTCTTAAAAGTTTTACCGTCTAGTTCAGATGCCTTTTCAGAACCACCCTGGCAGTAGCCTAAGGGATCAGATTTCTTGGTGAAGTCCTTTAAGTTACGGAAAAAGGCCTGAGTTATGGGAGGAAGTTCAGGCCTTCTGCCCCTCGCACATTTACACAGACTCAGTCAGGTGCAAACAGGGACCATTAACACAGGAGGAATTACATCCCTTGCAAGCACTTTCCAACTGTCAAAGAGCGGAAATAGTGCAACAAGAGCTGTAAAGATCCGTGTGAAAGGTCGAGAGCAAGAAAGTAATTTCCTTTTTGAGAAGTTTAGACTCCAGTCATATAATCAAATTATCAGCCAAACACCTTGACAATTTTATTATTTTTTTTAGATGGGATCATTAATCTTTTGTTAAGATCTAAAAGCAGTGAAGAGCCTAAGGATCAGCTGACAGAGATCTCAGCAATTAATAATATAAACTAAGTCGAGAACTCTGATGAACTGTAAAGACTGTGACCATTTCTAGCTCAAGCAGTTTTACAACAAGAGGTGCGAGCAAACCTTCTGGAAGAGCGATAGGGTAGTTTCAGTCTCTTACTGTGCAAAGTCCTGTAAAACAGTATTTTTTCCAAGTGGCTGGTAAATTGCTGATGTGCAGAGAGGCTGCATCTCACACAGTAACGATTTCACCTTGTTCTTAGCTGGTTTTGCAGATATACCCAACAAGTTAATCTCTTTGTTGAAAAGCCAGGACAATTTTATAGTTAGCAGAAGATAAGCAGCCTCAAAACCGCCAATACAAGCAGAGCTGCCAATTGCCAAGTATCTCACCAGGAAACAGCAGTGGCAGAAAAACACTGCGGAGGGGAAAGAGGAAGCGACATGTTTAGGGAGGCAACAAAACTTGTGAGAGAGACAACGAAGAAGCAGAGAGAAGGTATAAATGGATGAGAACAAACCTTTTTGACAAAACATCATTTTTCAAAAAACAATGCAAGCTGCAGTGCAACTGGAAGAATGAGAGAGAGAGAGACTCTCACTACTTTAGCGCAATCTATGTTCCCAGGACTTGGCAATTTCTTTCTGCAAAGGGCTTTGCCACCTTGGTTTCTCTGGGTCAAACGACTGAGGATATACTCTAAAACACCCTCAAAACAGCTCTGGTTTTCTTTTTGAGGATAGCTGTTTTCCATTAACTCTGAAGAATCCAATATCTATGTTTCAATAAATAAATGAAAACACACAAACATCAACAAATGAAACAATTGGTTTTCCTTTTGGAGTTTTCTACATTTCAACACCCTAATGCTCACCTCCTAGAACTTTAACAATTGAGCTACAACAAAACACCCTCACTTTCCTTCTCCTTTCTCACCCTCTTAGGGCAAAACAATTTTAAAGCAAATTTCAGACTGAAAAATTGTTGTTTCCCTCCTCTTTCACAAAAAAACCCCACCACCCTGAATATTTGATCTATGAAAGAGGATATTTTATAAACTTATCTATAGCTAAAATACTAAGCAGTCATGAGTAAGTATCATCCTTTCAGTGCTTGGACCACAAAGCATTTGTAGTGCATAAAGTCTTTTACTCAACATTTCAAAACATTTTACAGGCATTAATGTAGCAAAACCAAACAGAGCTTTTTGTAAACCGAGACACATGGATGACTTGGTCAAGATTTCATCAAAATCAGTGGCAAAAACAAGGACAAAATCCAAGCGTCTCAAGTTCACTGCATCCTGCATAACACACAGTGACGCAGTTTGTACGAACAACATACAATAGGATCTGATGTATTTGTTTCAACAGAACAAATTGTCGCTGAGGATCTAAGATGTTGCCATCATCTTACCACTCTGCTACAGTTCATCTTGATTCAGAGTATGGACTGTTTAAAGAACCTTTGTTAAAAGTTATATTCTCAGGAGATGATAAATTAAAACAGAATGGAAAATAGTTGAAGTATTTAAAACACTAGTGCATTTTACAAAATATTCCATTATCCTATTGTAGGGGAGGATTTGCAGATGGTAGCCCTCCTCTCTTCAAAAGGTGTCATTTGACTATCATTTGACAGAGTGATATTAAAGATGATGAAAAGTGCGCTTCCTAAGGAAACGTGAAATTAACTAGGATGAAGTGGAACTGTTAAAATCTGAGTTTACCTCATTTCAATCAGTTAGACAGGAAAAAACCAGATTTAGAAAACAGCTTTTATCTGTGGCAGTGATGTTTATTTCCTTTTATGCTGAAACACCAGCATAGCCTGAAACTGTTTTTCAGATAAGAAATTCATAATACTGTTGCAAAAGGAAAAGCTATGCATGCCAGCTAAAAGCAGAGAGAGGAAAGTAAGAGAAATGAGAGAGAAAAATAAGACAGGGTAACATCCTCTCACACAAGAGAGAGGATACGCTTTCTTTAGCCAAATTAGGCCTAATTTCTAACATTTCCTTTTTCCCCCCACTTCCAGAATTTTATTATATGCCCATTTACTACTCACAAAACCAACATATCATTGCATAATATCAGTAAACCTTTTAGTCTGAACTGATACAGCCAGCCTGTCATCCATCCAGACCTGCTAACATTTATTATCATATACAGCTATGGTATTTTACGAGGCTTTGTGGTTTTCCAGTAACCACATTTCTAATTGGGACAGGTCCCTGCAAGGCCCCTTTCATCACAACATATATGTAAAATCCACATAAGAGCAAGTATTTAAAACACAGAATTCCACCTTCTCCCTCTGCTTTGAGCATCAATCTTAAGGCTGATTAATAGAGCTGGATCCATTGATTTGTGTTCTGAGAGCACTTAGAAAAAATTGAAGACTTGGAGAGTATTCACACAAATAAAGTTACATTTGCAAGAGCTGCTATTTTCTCTGTCATTGAATGTTTGCCAGAAGGACAGTTATTACTTTATAAACTACTTTCAAGCCACCAACGACAAGTTATAAAAGATCATTTTCAATATTTAGTTCCCAGTGTTAAGAAGTTGTTTACACCAAAGGATAGACAAGGATGCAGGAAAATAAAACTATAACTAACCAGAGACAAGGGGCCGGGTGTCTGTGGTAATCTCCTTTGCCGCAGTTTCTCTAGCTGTAAAACTCAAACTGTGGTACCAATATTCTTTGGAAATCATAACCTACTGAAAAGCAGGATACTAGATGTTATTACCACTATAGCATCTAAAGCTAAACATACAATGAAACTTTAAACTTAGAAGGAAAAAAACTATCAAATTTGTAATGCTTGATATTAATGATATTGAAAGACATTTATTTTATAATTTAATACCTTTTTTTTTTTTTAGATGAAGATCTACAGAATTCTATCACAGCATGAGAAGTAAGAATAAGTGATAGCTGACCATTAAATTTTTACAGTCCAGGAAAGTGCAAAAATAAACTGCTTTCAAATAAGCATGACATCACATAAAATTACGGAAAGCACAAATTTATTTTAAACTGCTGTCAGTTTTGATAGTTACCATCCTATAATTAAAAATTATACCATGTATTAGTAATTATAATAACTATAATTACTGATAGTTATACTAACTGCTCAGCCAAGCCAAGAGAGCCTGTTCTCCCAGTAAGTGGGCTACATTAAATTTGTCTGGCAAGCAGTTTGAAGCTAAAAATAACTATAACTAGAGATACTAATTTATTGAGAATAATATTTATATAATAATATTTATATTAGTAAGAGCTGAGGGTATCTGGTCCAGATAAAATCTGTATTTGGGTATGGGCTGAAGCAATCACAGAGCCATTAGGTGCTGCAGCGAGGTTCAGGAAGACTAGTCAGCTTCACTTCTGTTCTCAGAAAAGTCCTGGAACAAATAATGAAATACTATTTATAAGCTGTTATACGAACACACACAAAAAAGATTAGTAACTGTCAACACAAGCCAATCTTAATTCCTTTGCTGAAAGGGAAGAGACCTAAAAGATAGGAACAATATGGTGAATACCGCATCTCGTTTTTACAATACTTTCAGCGCTGCTTCTTATAAATGAGTTTGGGAAACAGGGACTGGAAGAGAAATTATGAAAAGACAACGTGCCAAGCTGGCTGGACCTCTGCGTCAAGTGAAAGCAATTTATACCAAAACGTATCAACTAGGCTTCTTCATGTGTCCTTCCTAGATCTTGTCCAACTTAATGTTATCACAAAAGATAAAAGTGATAGCATCGAGAATATTATTATTTAGGCAAGTAATATCTGGTTGTAAACATACTGGACAATAGCGGTAAAATTCAGAATGATGGTGGAAATGGTGGAAACTAAGAAAACATGGCCTACATGGAAAAAGTAAAATTAAAAAAAAAAAACCCATAATGTTTATTCATAGAAGAGAGGATTAAGTGGACACATAAACACAGTTTTTAAATAAAATTATACCACAAAGAGAGTCATGATCTATTTTTTGTAATCATGGTGGCCAGGACAAGAAGGAACAAGCCTGGATTGCAATAAAGAATAACCGATATGTAGTACGCCGCACAAAATCTTCCTGACAGTAAGGATTTGAAGCATTGAAAGTGATTGGGAAGCATGGAGCCTCCAAGGATCAAGTTGACAAAAACCTGGTAAGAACAGCACAGCTGCAGTTTATGCTGCCTGGAGCAGCAGGGTGTGGGATGACTTCAGTAGCCCTTCTCTATTTAACATTTCTGCAAAATGAAAAGACCACGCTAAAATAAGGGAATTGATCCTAACAAGTCTTTCCTCGTGTTCTCCCATTCCCCAATAATCCCTCTCACAGTTGTCCTCCTTCCTCTCCTTCCAATTACTGATAGATATTAAAGGGAAAAAAAAACTCACACTCAGAAATATGTGGCCACAAAACAGTAAAAATTCTCTGAAGAGGCAGAGAGAAGGGGAACCAGGTGCCATTGGCATCAAGAACATGATATTCAAAGATCTGAGAAGAGAGATAAGGACAGAGAACAGGGAGGTGGGTGGGTGTCTGATTCTGCCTCCCAGCCTGTTGCAGAAGCTGGGAAATGCCAGCAGAAGGGGAAGCTCACCCTCAAACCCCTCTTCTGGATCACAGCCACCTTGGATGCTGCCTGCAGCTGTAAGGACAGCTTAGAAGTGAATTTAGGCTTGTATTGCCTCCTTAGGCTACTTACACATTCAAAAAGACTGTTTCTCTCAGCCTCTCGTTTACCAACCATTGCCACATCCACAGCACTGTTCCAACTACCGCCCTGTCTCTCAGCAGCTCTGCTGGTAAGGGAAAAAGGATTAAAGAGGCAGGTCTGTTTTCTGTAATCTGTAAACTACGCTTTAAAATCTATTCATTTGTTTCCCGTCACTGTCACACCAAAATCTCACGACGGGCAGATAAGACAATTAAACAGGCTGAATGTTACCATTACCCTCTCTCCATACTAATGTCACAAAAAGTCTAACTTGCTTTTAGCAGGAGAAAAGTTAAGCCAATAGCAGGCACTTTCCAAAATTGTAGTTATAGAAAGGCTAAAAAATACCAGCAACTAACAGAAATTATATGGGGTGTGTGGCAAACATCTTATATTAGAAAACTTTAATTCTTTATTCACTAATTGGCTGATTCAGTGATTAATCTTCACAACTGCACATCTATGCAAGGGGTTCCTGCCTGTCTTGATGGCCATTTGGAATGGTCCAAGGACACTTTTAGGACTATACCTGTCTCTATGTGCTTAGGCTACATATTTTACAGCATTTGGCATCATACTGCATTGGCTAATAGGAAAAGTTCCCCTTCCCAGTGGCACTTTACTTCACAAATGGTCTCAGAGATGCTCAGATATATCAGTTGTGTCACTGGACAGCAAGAAAGGACGCACAAGGTATTCAGGCCTCCAAAATAACAGGCCACAGTTTCAGGGTCTCAGGTGTTGCCTGTCTGATGGTAAGAGACTGCATGGAAACAGAAAAGAAGAGAGGAACCTCTTTGGCTTTCAGTTTGTAGCACAGAAGAGTGAAAAGAGAGTGAGGCGAATCAGTGCTCCAGGCTTTCGTCTGGTTAGCTCTTCCCGCTGCAGACCACAGGGTTGAAAAGCTTGGCACGAACTGAACTGTCTTGCAGAAAGGTTTGAGGGCTCTTATCCCTCCTTCAGCCTTTAGGATCATGTAAGTTATAACAAAACTGCCACATATTAACCTCACAGACAGACCCTTAAGCAAGTCAGAACAAGGCACCCAGCAGCCACCCGTGATCGAGGTGCTGAAACGTTTCAGGTATGAAACTGCTCATAAATACAGCTAGAGACCAGCAAGTGTTGATTGCATCAGACACATTCTTTGTGCAAAGGCTTATTTTAGAAAAAAAGACTGCGTTAAACTTCCCTGTGTGGTGCACTATGGTCTAGACCTTATGGCACCGGAACCAGGTTTGTTCCTTCTACTGGCTGCCCAGTGACCACTGGCCTGATGCCTCACCTTGCTGTGCTTTCACGTCCTTAACTACGAAGGGAAGATTTTTTGTAGTGTACCAAACCCCTGAGGGTTGGACAACACCCCTGACACACGAAATCAACAACCAAAAAAGCCTTTAAAGGCCAGGTGCAAAACTCCTAAAAGTCAATGTTTTTTTCTATTGGTTTCTACTGGCTTTGAAACAGACTATAAATCATCCTGGAGTTTAGCATAAGTTGCAGACATACAGCTGGGATGACACTTAAGAACATATGCCAAAAGTTTTTTGGAAACACAGAAACTTCAGAGTTACTGTGTGCAGTAAGAATAATGTGTCACTAAAGGAATGCAGCTCTTCACTTGGAATATAATTTAGAACCTATTTCCATTTCACACAAAAATTGCATATTGTTTAAATTAGAGGAAAATAAGTATTCAAGTTTGCCTTATGTTTCTTTCAAAATATTTGCATTGCAAAGTTTTCAGAGTTTTACATTTGGAACCATACAAATTACAGCACCTGTTTTTTCCCCCCACAGATGAACAAATGTACAGTAGGGATTTATGTTGCTCCAAAAGAAAAGAGGAAAGCAATCCTTTTAAGCTTTTCAAACTGCAACCAAGCTCTGCTTTGCTTTGGTGAAGCAAGACGATTTATGAGATGTAGGACAGAGCACACAACATTTACTTCATTATTTCTGTTTGCTTGGTCTCTATTTCTTTCCTCAGCCCCTCTTTTCTGACGTTCCTTGAAACAAAGCATGATTATGCCGTTAGCACTGCAGCAACACTGCTGGAAGCTAAAAGGACTGTAAGCATGATAATGCAGATGATCAGAGACTATAAATGGAAGAACTTTCTTCTGTGGTTAGGAAAAAGAATTATCAAAGAGGTATTTACCTATGTAATTTGTTCCTCCTCCTTTCCTTTTTTCCATTCAAGCCTGTAGGGTTGATTGGCACAGGGATTCATTATTATTCCCTTTCTGATAACAGATCTTGAAAAATGGCATCATGCTACTCGAAGGCAACATAGTAGGTTACTTTAGACCAGGCTCAGAACTGATCTTTTATTTGACGTTTGCAGGGCTGTCCTTATTGTCACGGGTGGCGAGTTTAAAGAAACTGCATACATGTTGCAAGTAATTTTGTGCTGCTTCTTTCTTATATAAACTCTTTAAAAATCTCACATGGGAAGTTAAAGACAGAAATAGGTGACAGACCTTACTTCGGGCACAGACTCTACTTAGTAATTAAAAACAAATATTATGTACAAATTTCACTACAAAAGCGTTAAGGGAAAACAATAGTTACATAACTATGTAATGAGCAATCAGCAATGAGCTGATGTTTTCAGAAAACCATCCATAAGAGGCAAGTCTAAACTGGAGGACCAAAAGAAGCACTTCCTAGCTTCAAGGTGTCAGTGAGAATCCTCACCACATCTCAGCTGTGTACACAAACAAGATCTAGGTACACACGTTTGCTGCTCAAAACGAACATGTGCTTAAGCAGGAAAGCAGAGAAAATGTGCTCCAGAAAGTGAAAATAGCTCCTGGGTGTGAATAGCTGATTTAGAAGCATTGCTTTGTATACATATATATGTATGTACACACACATACAGAAGGTTATTTTTTTACCTGAATATGTTTATTTGCAATTAGTGAAATGAAGTTCCTCCTCCATTTTATGGCTCAGTCACAGTGCTATCATCTTTCAGATCTGCCCCATACACATTTTCATCCTAATACATATTATTACTTGAGGTGAGAATTCCATTATTTTGGACACAAATTATAAACCCCTCAGAACTGTAAAGGAAAACGAAGTCAATGATCTAGCAAACAGATCTACAGATCTGTTGAAGGCAATGAACTCTGTATGGACACAAAGATATGCCTATGCTGATCTAATTTGGGGATCTAGTATTAAAACCTGCCACTTTGATAACACCGTATATTGGTACTTTAATATCAGATATTATTCATTTGATACATTTACCTGTTTTCATCCAGATGAAAGAATGAAGCTATGCTTTCAGATAGTTTTACTCGAGAGTATTTGCATTAGGTGAAATTAAAATAAGTGTCAATTAGGGAAACTGAAGCAATCAGCCAAGAGAAATACGAGTTAGAGAATCTTTTCCCAAAAGGCTCACAGATGTTCATCTCATGGGATGACTTAGCATACACAGGCCACAGTTTCTAATCTGGTCAACTCCGCATAGAGCTCTGTGCTAAGCATATCTACTAGAAACACATCCAATGCTGATTGGAAGATTGCAAGTGACAGACAACTCACTACAGCTGTAGGTACACTGTTCTGCTGATTAATTGGTCTCACTTTTTAAAAGCTTACATCTATTCTAAGACATTTATCTTGCTTCAATTTCTAGCCACTAGTATGTCTTTTTATACTGGATTAAAGTTAGGAGCAGAAGAACCCACAGATTCTAAGAGAGCTGGCAGGAAAAGCAAATAACTAGGTGTACTATTTGCTTCACTTACCATTCTAACTTCCCAGCTTTCCTCCAAAGTATCATCCATTGCAAAGAACACTACCAACACTTGGCTACCTCCACACAGCTTTGCTGTCTCAGTCCCAAAACCTACTGATGGAACTATATTTATTTTCCTGCTGTATTTCTGCTCGTGTCCAATATACTGCTTCACAGCTCTTAAAAGAGGGATTGCAAGGAAGAGGAGAGTAGCTAAATTATGTCAATAAGGCAAATGGAGTGACCATCTACAGACCAACACCTGGTCCTGTACATTGGCTACTCAGTGCTGTTGTCTTTTACTCATTTCCCTGAGAACTCTTTACTTGAGGAACAGCGAGTGGTGTCCCCCATTCAGACCAAGTACACTTACGTGCCCATCTGTGTCTCCAAATCCCGTGCTCTGAAAGCCTCCTGCAGCAAACCTACCATTACACACCACCCAATCAATACTGCCAGAGTTACAGTGATATTGAAATTCCGAGGAAGAAAACAACCACAAATCTGCTAGCTTGTCAAAATAAAGTGTTACAGTGATAGTATAACGTAGCCTATGCCCATCTACAAATATTTCTTTTGCTATCTTTGGTGCTTCAGAGATTCATGAATTACTGGGATCTTCTTCACATTACCGAGTTTGATGTGTTTGCTGCCTGACAGGTTAGGAATGGCAGTTCACTGGTATCAACCAAGCCCTGCAGATCTGCACTAGGAAGTGAAATAAGAAGGCACTAGCGATAGTCATGCAAGGAGGCGACTGGAGGAGACTACCCCAGTGACAAATCAAAGCAGAAGTCGTGAAAGGAGCACGGAGGAGGCTGCAGGAGGTAACGGTTCACTTCTCACTTCTGTACTAAATAACATGACCTTTACAACCCCACGTGTGTTCTCTTCAGAAAACAGAAAGAGGTGAATCAGCTGAGGGACTCTGCCGGGCTCTGCAGGCAGGTTCCTGCCAGTTTCAGATGCCAGACGAAACTTGCATCCAAAAGGAATATGGTAAATGATGCATAACTTAGATCTATATCATATTATGCAATATTCCAAGCTGTTGGCAAAAGACAGAGTTCAGGTGTCAGGATCTGTGTTTGAGCAGTGCTGTGGCTCAGCCAAATTAACTGCACTTAATAGTGATGGAGCACTGCACCAAAAAAAGCCATACTGGTTCTCCAGAGCTAACTCAGGTATCTTGACACTACATTATTTTGTAGCACAGCAATATACTCACCCAGCTCATAGTACAGAAAAAAAAAAATAAATTTACATAAAGTATCATACCGAAATACTAAGATATCATAAGAAAATTCCTTGTTGTGTTATACCAAGGACCAGAGAAGTAATTCTGCATGCACTGAACAGCACTGGCCTCAGAAGCAGTGCCTCAGTACATTTTCTAACAGGAATGAATCACAAAACAGCATTCGACTGCAGTAATCAAGTGCACATTGTTTTTAAAATTCATTAAGAAATGTCTGAGGTATTAATAGTCTCCAAGGCAGCTTCTGAACAGGTTGCAAATTAACATGCTAAGACTACTGAGTTCCTTACCACTTTGGATTCTTCATTGACTAGTTGAATTGTTAAGCGCTAGTTATGTCCTGTCTTCATTTTCCAATTATCCTAATATCTGTATCTGATCTCTTACTCCTCTGACATAAATGGAATAGTATTGTTATACCTGTCATTCTCCAGACAACCACTGGAAACTATTTAAATGCATAAATACATGCACTGCATCTATATGTACATATGCAGTTAATAAAAACATGTATGTGTGTGTAGCATGTTACCAAGGTCTCCCAGAAGCATTCGAAAGTCAGGAATTGTCAGCATAGACACTGAGAGATTGCAGATATTTATAACTGAGTGAAATTTCAGGATGGAGCATGAAGGAGAGGCGGGGAAGGACACAAAGCAAAAGGCACACCCTACATGACGTTTTTGCCCAGAAGGGATACAGAAATCTTCAAAAAAGATCCACCAAGGGATTAACCTTGGGGAAAAAAAATAAAGATAACACACACACACACACAATAATTCTCAGAAATAGCTGCACAGCTTTGAGATATTCCAAAAGGACTCTGCACAAGGCAGAGACCTTCAACAGAAAGAATGAGTCTAAACAGTTAATATTTGGTAAAGCTGTAAGCAGCTGAAGACAAAAGCCTATAATGGGAAGTGTCAGGCATCTTAATAGGCAGCAATATAAGCACCACCTATAATAAATGAGGGAGGGACAGCAAAAGAGAATATAAACAAATTAACCGTAGCCTAGAAACCTCAAACAAGTGTCTCACTTTGCTGAAAATAAGATTTTTCTTACTAACAAGTACAGGATTTTTACATGACATATTGAGAAGTATATTTCTTTGCAATGCTGGTCTATCTCAGAGGTATCATAAGTATAGAACCATGTAATGTGGCTGTTACTATGGAAACAACTCCTTTTCTAAGAAAAATCAGAAGGTATAAGTCAAGTAAAATCCCAAATAATTTCTTGTGACATAGGCTGGACGCGTTGTTAAACTGCACCCTTAACTTATTGCATCCCATTTCTGTCAATTTTTTCCTAGCTCTACATGTTTCACACAGAAACCAGCAATAGTAATTTTTCCCCACATTAATTGAAGTAATATATCCTGGATGTGCAGTACAAATTTCTTCACCTCAGCAGTAAATGCAGAACAGATTAAGATGGGGTCTGAGGATATCTCTGCTAAAAGACACACCACCTTCACACAAGAGTCTGTCTCATCAGCTAAGAACTGCTGGGGTGGTACACAGGTTCCTGAGGGCACAAAATCCCACCTTCCATGCTGAGCAAAGAAAGAAAAATGATCAAAATAAAACAGTATGTCAAGCATAGGCAATTTGTTTGTTTTCCAAAAATAAAAATAATTCTATTCAGACAGACAACTGACTATGATGACTGTAAGAACATTCAAGAAAATAGAAGAGAAAGATTTAGAGAATGAATTGCTAAGATTTGCCGTTACAAATTCCTCTGTTTTGCAAATGTTAAAGGATGTTACCTGCTAATAACCCCTTGACTGTTACTTTGCCCCTCTCTAAGAACTAAGTCTCCAAAGTCCACAAAGTCTCTCCAAAGAAACCTCAATAATTAACTGTGAACAAAAGCTATAACGTTTAACCTCTGTTTCAGCTCTATTCCCTGAGCCTGGTCTACAGACTAACAAGTATTCTCCCTTTATTCAGCTTGCCAACTGATTTTATCACCTCTCCATTTCCAAAACCAGTTTTTCTTCACTAAGGTTGATGTCATTGCTGAGTCCAGAGCAGATTTGCTCCTTATGGCTTATGTTCAGTTGAAGAGCAGACGCTGGGGAGCTTACCTGCTTACGCTTCCTGCAAAGAATCTTGGATTTACAAATCTTAATAATATTTCTCTTTCTCACTATCACCTAAGCACATAAAGCCTTTGCACCACAAAAGATGAAGATCTGGGGTGAGATGACACTTTGCTTGACACAGCAGAGCAAAATAAATTTCAGGGAAATAAAAAACAAACCACACTTTTTATGTAGTCCCAGTATGAAAGTAATTAAAAGCAGTGGATAAGAATCTGACTGTCCCTTTCCTACGAGGTCTGTAAATGTGCAGACAATTACTTTGTATGAATGTACAGGAGAAATTTAAATCTGAACTCTACCCACAGCCAATAAATCTTCTGTTAGCCTTTTACCTAACAAGAATGACACCTCATACAATGCCTCCGTGACCCAGAAAGGAAAAAGATTAAAGAGCTATAGAGAATTTCAAACCCACTGCTGCCTCTCTATATGAAAATCAAAGTATGATCATTGCCTCATTTCCAAGTATTTTTCCTCAGTGTAAAGGTTATATTCAGCCAACTGGGAGACACAAACTCTCCCACGTGGCTTTGGAGACCAGTTGCTGTGTCAAGGGTCTGTACTGCTCAATACCTGGAAAGCTGCTTGCAGTAAATCAGTGTGTTAAAAAACAAACAAAACGGTTGAGTAAATTTGAACAATACATAAGTTGAAAGAAATTGTCATCTGCTAGAAACTTTCCACACAAACAGAAAAAGGGGCTTCAGTAATTCATCAAATAAGATATTCACCATGAATTATTCACTTAGTTTTACTACTAAGGCTTCCACGTGCTTCAAGTCACGCAAATCTGATAGGGAGATATAAACTTGGGAATCAGGGTTGTGAAAGGTCTTGCCTGCTCTTATATTTTCTAAGAGAGGAAATGAAGTTAGAATAATTATATTTTTCTATTTTTATCTTGGCTATTAATCTCTGGCTGGATTACTGAGGGATGCAGTATCTCTGCTTTGCCCTTTCAATGGCCCATTTCCTCTAGAAGTCGCTAAGGGGAATTTTTCCTTTCAGCTGTACTTTTCCCCTTGGTGAATAGAGTCCCTAACGATCTGAGAAGTCTAGAAGTGAGTTAAAGTGCTTGTGGATGAGAAGACTTGTTTTCAGGATAGCACCCATTTTCATGAAAGCAAGCAGTCCAAAGAGAAACAGCTTCAAGAGAAGTTTGATGATAATATAATAAAGAAGGGAGAAAAGAAATAAGAAAAGAAGCGAGAGCCACCTAAGGAACAGAATGAAATAGTGATTAAGATGCAAGTAGCTTAAATGTAGAATCCCCTGTCCTTGAGTTATCATTTTAAAAAGAAAGGAGCAGAAGTTCCAAAATACATCATAGATTCATAGAATGGTTAGAGTTGGAAGGGACCTTAAAGATCATTTGAGTTCCAACCCCCCTGCCACGGGCAGGGACACCTCCCACTAGAGCAGGTTGCTCAAAGCCCCACCCAGCCTGGACTTGAACACCTCTGGGGATGGGGCATCCACAGCTTCTCTGGCCAACCTGTTCCTGTGTCTCACCACCCTCACAGTAAAGAATTTCTTCCTAAGATCTAATCTAAATCTCTCCTCTTTCAATTTAAAGCCATTACCTCTCATCCTATCGCTCCACTCCCTTAATAAGAGTCCCTCCCCATCTCTCCTGTAGGCCCCCTTCAGGTAAATCAAAATCATAGAGAAAAACTCAAAGCATGTTATTCTGATAAAAGACACAGTGATGTCTACCCAGGTCAGCAGACAGGCCAAAAGCAATATCTCTGAAGAAAAAAAAAAAAAAAAAAAAAAAAGAGAGAGAGAGAGAAGTCCTCTCTTTGTCCCTAGAGGTCTCCTTTCTGCAAGAGGTTTCAGAAGGAGATACAGGTAGATACATCATCTTTCATGACTGACAACAGCCTGGTGACAAACAGAGTTTACAGGAGCTCTAGAGAGAAAGTTCAGGGAAAAACACTGTGGGAGTCAAACCACCCTAATGGTTTGAAAACAAACAAACAAACCCCCTAATATCTAATTGCATTTTCCCAACTTGTGTCCCATAGTTACAGACTGCCAAGAAGTCTCCAGAGGCCCACAAACTGAACAGAAATGGATTCCATCCTAGGCAGTTCATCACAATTAAAGCATTTTTGGTAGAGTACTTTGAAGAAGTTGGTGGAGATTTGTCTGATTTTATGTATTTTTCCATACTGTATTTTATTTTCTGTTTTGTAATACTGCATGTTACAGTATAACTTTAAGCTAGCAAATATATCTGCAGGATTTTTATTACTTAATAGTTGGAAGATTAATAGTCATGGTTAATGCCTATATTTAATATGTCAATGAGGCTGTAAAACGCCAAGTCGAATAGCTTTAATACATATTATGTCTACTTGCGAATCTACAAAAAGAACCTCACCAGAAAAATACTCAAATCAAGATCAGTATTGATTTTGGTCCCTGGAAAATGCACTGGACTGTGATAGTTTAAAATGATAAATGCCTAGAGAATACTTGCCAATACTGATGGAAAGGAAGAGAGATAAGTCTGGAATCATATGATACACCAATTCTGAACTACCAGCAAATATATCCCCATCAGTGTCTTCGGTTAACTTCTTTGAAACCTATGCACTAATGAGCAAACGTATATACTAATATGCCAAGGAACGCTGAATTCTGTGTACTATAATTACATTTAATAGAAGAAAGAGAGCTTGAATTGATTGGGCATGCACCAGGAAGTCAGACTAGCATTTGCTTGGTCTCATTTGTTTGGCCACCTGTTCTACTGACAGTGTTTTTTAGATTCATGGTTTGCAGTTTATGCTACTTTCTTTAGATACACATATCTTTAGACTGATACCAAAGCTTCTGATATAACAGTGCAAGTACCATTGTATCACTTTGTCCAGAGGCGTCTGCTTAAACTGGAAGCAGGAAGAAGTGTAGCAGAGTCAGCCAACAAGGACTGGTTTAACACCATCACAGAAGCGAATCATGACTGGGAAGAGGAAATAGCAGGGAATGGATGTAAATAACTGACACCTAATTAGTTTTCGATTTGTACTTCGGCTATTTTTCTAAAGCCTCTCTCTTGAGTAGTCTAACCCCTGAAACATGTTGTTTTGCAATGCCTTTCCCTTAGCTGTGGGATAACAGGAGGAGCGTCCTGTCTATTTCAGGAGATGCATGTGCACACTCGCACAGGTCTTGTGTGTAGGTCTGTGTGCACACGTGCATGGAAGTCCCGATTAGAGAAAAGTATTATTAGCCAGTAACATTAGCAAGTTATACATCTTAACTTACAACTACTAAGATTTTTTATTTTTTACATTTTTGTTATGTTGGAGAATATTAAATGCTGCCTACTCTGCTTACTACACAGAACTGCTACAAGAAGCTATTAAAATATATAAGAACCTTTTTAATTATTTTAAGAGCATTAAATAATTTTTAAAGGTTTGTTCAAAGTACATATATTAGCTAAAGCTATTTTTTCTTACATTTAGAAATATTAACCAAGGTTAAAAATGAATGGGCTGTTTCAGACCATTAAAATTCTGATTTTCAGTAAAATTCTATATGTTCCAAGGTGCACGCCAATGCCCCTTAGGCTGGCAGTTGAATAAGGCCTGTTGATACTAATGGCTGTTACACCCTTCCTTGCCACGTGTTTTTTGAAATCTCTCTCATGTCCTCCCATTTTTAGTGTATTTCATTCTCATTCTGTCCTGCCTTCGTATGTCCCCAGAAAATTTTGCAGTGCCAAGTGAACTGGTGAAAATACGGAAAATGTTTTCCAGTATCTGCTAGCCAAATTGAAAACAAAAGCATTTAAAAATATTCCTAGAAAGCAGACATTGTAGCACTTACATTTTATCAGAAAAGAGCATTACTGAGGCTAGAAATTTATTTTTTTTTTTTTTTTTTTTTTTGGTATCAGGCTCGAACAGAGAATTTTGGCATCACTTGACTGACCGGAGAAGACTGTACAACAGGATATTTAGAACTGGCTCAGGTGGCCTGATGCCATCCAAAATGAAGGTCACGAACTGCTGCTATAATGGGATTATTTTTAAGCCCTGTGGTTCTTTGTGCCAGACCTGGCACTTACTGCCAGAGCCTGGTATATTTTCAGCATTTGTTTCAACAAGTCATAGGAGGTCCTTGCTGTTCTTAACAGTCACTAATGAGAATTACTATTCTAGAACAAAGCTTTTGCTTCAAAGCATCCTTATTCAAAGGATTTTTTCCACAACAGTCTTACATTACTTATTAAGAGTTGGAATAAAAACATACCACAGAGAAAAACCTGAAATACTATCTGCATGTAGCAACAGGCTGACAGTTACTTGGTCTTGAGGGTGGTGGTGTGTGAAGGAGTAGAGCTTTGCTTTATATCATAAAAAGACTTGTAGTAATGTCCTTTTCACTTTTCCTGATAGGCACTGTAAATAAACCTCATTCTCCTTCAAGTGCCTCAGTCCACCAGTTGAGAAACACTATTCTGCTTTTAGAAACAATTGCTGGCCACCAGATGGTAGGAACCCACAATGTCTTCTGTATCCACCCTGTGGTGCTCAGGTCTGCTGCTCAGTCTGGCCCAGAAGGAGATAATGCCCATGGCAGTGGTTGCTGCCACTGCTGTGACAACCAGAATTTTGGCCACAGTTTGTATCATCAGTCATTAATATCAGTAAAATGGCAGGTTATCCACATGACGTAAGTTTGAGGTCACTCTTACTATTAGCTTTTTCGTAAGGATTAAATCACAGAATACCAGGTTGAAAAGGACCTCAAGGATCACCTGGTCTAACCTTTCTTGGCAAAAGCATGGTCTAGACAAGATGACCCAGCACCTTGTCCAGCTGAATCTTAACTGTCCCATGTTGGGAATATATATATATACATATATAAATGTAGATTTATATATTCACAGAATTTAAGAAAACAAATGCTCAGGGGAAGTTAGCAGGCTGCCACTCACTCAAACGTCCTGCCATGCAGCCATGTCTGGTGTGCAGGGTTTAGGGAGGTTTGGCAGCGACTGCGCCATCGGTCCATCTGCTCACAGCAATATCAACAACGCGCCAGGTTTCTAACTGTATTCTTTAGCAATGCTGCAGTGTTTATTGTTCAAGTAGATTGTTTTCCTACTACTTAATGCTGATTTGTAAGGTCTGTCTCTTTTTAGCACTGTTTTTATGAAAATGAAAGGAAATGCAAAAAATGACTCTAACAGCACAGCCTTTCCTTCCCTGTACCAAAGTTTGGGGGAGAGCACGGGGAAGCCCGTTATTTTTGGCTACAGCTGATTCTCTGAATCAGAGAAGATTCTACATCTAGATTTGAATATGTAAATAATCCAGTTAGCGAGAGAAACACATATCTCCCCACCATGTATTTAATTTCCACTTGCTCTGCTCTCCCTCATGCTGCTTTGCATCTCTATAAGTCTTCAATTATTATCGTTGAATCAGTCACACAGTGTACACCCTGACTGTCACATGGATCTGCATCAAAGTCGCACGAATACTCTCATGCCTATAGTTCAACTAGACTGTTTCTATGGTTATGACAGATATATTATTGCTTTTCCTTAATTATATACCTTGCTCTCAAACACTCTTTGTGATCCAGTCCCGAGATTAGATTCTTTGCAACAGGGTCTGCTGACATTAACGTGAAGAACTAATATAGTCGTCTTTCTTTTTTTTCTGAGCTGAGAAACATTGAAAGCTCAAAGAAACTGTACAATAAATGTCAATGGCCGCAGATGGCTAACAGACACTGATTTAAAGAACAACAGAATAACACGAGCCCTGAAGTACACTGTGTGCAAGATTTTGTGAGATAAAAGTGTTCTGATGAGTATGGTTCTGGTTTTAAGTCACTTAATCACCATCTGAATCTTTCTGTTGATTTTGCTGTATTTTATATCACATATAATCATATACCGAGCAGAGCAGAACCTGCCTTCTCTCAGACACCTTGCATTTTAGGCAAACTGTACTTGCTTAAGCAAAAATAATTATCTGTTTGGAGGGATCACAACAATTTTCTTCTGATGTCCCAGAGGCTTATACTGCTCCAAACCTAGCTCGCCTCGTTATCTCATTGCTGGCCCTGGCATGACTCATACAGGTTATAACAAATAATCAGCCAAACTCTTACACAATCTCCAAGCTCTCAAGATTTCTCCGTCATCCCAGTGCACGACATCACCATTCTGCATGTCATTTCAACACAACTATTTTACACCAGAGGTCATCAGCATCTGTTCATTGTGACACAGTATATTTTAGAGGAAAACTTTCCTTTAAGAAAAAGACTGCAAAGGATTGAAAATCCTCAAGGAAAGGATTGACTCTCAGGAAGAGAGGAACTTCCACACTATTTCATTTGCCGTGACTCTCACTCAGCAGCGTGGCACAGTCACCTTCCTTTCTGAGAGGCTAGTGCAATAACAAAACAGAGGACCCTGTTTCTGATCTTCATCAGTGTACTTCTACCTCCAGCCTCCAAAGTATTTTGGGAGCAGGTGGTTAGTACCAACTGTTGGTTGTTACCAAAAGAAACAGCTCATTATAGCATCCATTCCTGCACCAAGACATGCAATTTGGAACAGCATTGGAAAGAAGAGGACCATAAGTGACATAACATCCCCTCCTCTTTATTGTGCAACAGGGGTGCTGTGGTGATCCAAGACCCTTCAATCTCCTCATCCATCTGCAGCGATGAGTCCTAGGGTTGTACACATAGACCAAAAAAACCAGATGGACCTGATCTTATGCAGACTCCAGTAGGCATAGAGCCCTGAGTAACTGCTCTGCCTGTTGAGGGATATGCAGTGGGGAAAGGTATTATGCACGGGTAATCGTGAAGTGAACAGGATATACATGCACATCATTCATTTATGATCAGACTGAGTCCTGTATGAACAGGGAGAACTTCACTAGAAATACAATATTTTAAAGCACAGAAGAAAGACTGGGAGTAAAAATGGGGGGGGGGGGGGGGGGGGAGGTTGGGGGAAGAGAGGGGAGGAGATCCATACCTGTGACAGGAGAAGGGAGAGAAATGTGCATTGTACAAAAGACCCAAGGTACTGCAGAAGCGTCCTGTAGGACAAACCGGGCATTAAACCTATTGAAATGACAGTGAGAAGCACTGAATAAGAACAACCTCTAAGTCCGTAGAATTAACACATAAAGGAAGTATGGCTTACATGTTAAAAGAGTGATAAATAGTATCTTAAATTTCCCCTTTGTCCCAAAGCACATCAGACAGGACAATATAGCAGGGAAACCACAGGCTGAAGCCCAGGGACTGCTTAGCAATGCACACAATAGCGAAGGGCAGGAAGAGAGGGACCATCACACTCCATTGAAAGAGTAAGAAGAATTTAGAAAGACAGAATGTAATTACTTAAACTGGAGTCTTGCCAAGATACTAGAGATATCAACCTTACTGTAAAGACCTTTAAGAGGTAAAACATCAGGTACAAGAGAAGACTAGGAAGATTATATATCGAAGTTCTGAGACCACAAAAAGAAAAAACACTGCAGCTGAAGAAAGCCAAGCTACACAAGAGGTTAAGCTAAATAACAAGAAATTTTCAAGTGAATTAAGAACATGAGGTCAGTGGAGGAGACAGTATGACAGTCCTCTAAGAGGTAGCAACTATAATTTATTCACAAGGGGGGGAGAAAGGCAGTAATTCAAAGTGTGCTGGAGCCAAGAATCCAAGTGTAAAGTTCAAAAATGACACATTCTGTCAAAGGAGTTTGAAAGAAACATACTGCACCAGGTCAAAACATTAAAATGTAGGAAATTACTTGAAAAATCCACTAGATCATAATTGTTTTTAACCAAAACCTCAGTTGTAACAGGCAGATATGAAGCAAGTGATGATGGGAATGAGACTGTAAATAAAGTCATAAGTTCCTAACGGGGGAAAAAAGAGAAAAATCCAAAATAAACAATGCACAAATTAAGCATTGCAATGGAGGACAGAGGTCAACAGGAAGCATTTTTCACAATTAAAAGGATGAAGCAGACAAAGCGCCAAATCTCCAGTCTTAAGAATATGAGGCAAAATTAAGCTTTCCGCCAACACTGCTGTATTACATTAATAGTTAAGACATATATGCAATGGCATAATGACATTTTAAATAATAACAACCAGTGAAAGTCAGGAAGGAGAAGTTGCCTGAAAATCCAGCCATTGTATCTTTCTGGTATATACAAATTTAATGCAGTTTGGTCCCTCCAGTAATCCTACATAGACACAACCAGATATTTTGCAGGAAAAGATCTGGAGGGGACCAACAATCCCAGTGTGACTGGAGTTATGAACCTGTGGCTTGGTCAACACCGTATTAGAGCAAATAAACAACCAACCAAACAAACAACTCAATGGCATAGGAAACTTAGAGAGTGCGGTAAAACCAAAAACAGTTTCATTGCTGGGGGAGGGAGGCACAGAAGAGGAACCAACCATGATCATATTGATGTAGGGAACTGTCTCATCTACAAAAAATCCTTTTTACACCTTTCTTGTATTTTTAAGAAATAAAACATAAAGAACACACACATTTGTGCCTATAAATAAGAAACAATTCCAGAAGGGGTTCTTTTTTTGCATAAATTAAGTGGCATAATGATTTTATGAGCACTGCCTTACTGAAGACCCATTTTGCACATCTTCTCGGGAAAACTCAAGTGTCTTTCAAGCAACAGAAATTAAAATAATAATAATAATAAATTAAATTTTTAAAAAGTCGTTTTTCCACATAGCTGTATGTTCACAGCTCAAAAAGATGCTGCCATTTAAGACCTTACAGATACATGCAGAGACACACCTGCAGAGAACCACCCATAAAGGAACATATCATCTTCCTGATTTAGAAGCCAACTGATTTTACGTAAGGACTTAGAAATACAGATGGTGAATGATTCAATTAGTTTTAGCTTTGCATTGCAGCAGCTAAGGGAAATTCTGATCAATATAGTGAACATCCAGCTTTCTAAACATAAAGCACATTTCATACAAAGCTGAACATTTTTCTCCTTGTCGCACAGAATTATCTTAATTATTGTTTCAAGGAATAGCTTTACATAGAATCATCTAGTAGTCCAAAATGCTGCTCAGAAACTCATCACTGGAATAATTTATGAATTTTTCTTCCTAACATCTTGGGCTTGTTTGATATGCTTGCCATTTCTCGCTGACAGGGAGGTCGATTAAATCACATTTATATTGTAAACGTATGCATTGCTTTTTACCCTAGGCGGTGGATGAAGAGATACAGAGCCCCATGGGAAAAGCAAGCCAATCCACTTTCATATTGCAAATTTCTGCTGTTCGGAAGAAATGAATGGTTGCCAGGGAGAGCTGGGAATTACTCGAGGATGCAAAATGTTATTTTAGAATCCTTTTGAGAGAGGTTTTTCTCTCCCCCACCCTCACCATTTTCACATCTTCTGCTAATGCAGCTCACATCAGTTTCTATGAAAACACTGAAGGAATGCACTTCACCAGCATTCTTCAGAGGATCTGTATAAATCAGGCTTTTACTCTGCCTGCATAAAGCAGGCCATTTCTTTACTTTCAAAGGGAGAGGGGAGAAGGGATTTGTAACATTTTCCAAAGCATTATGTCTCCCAAAGATCATTCGAGATGAGGAAGGTCACCACATGTTTTTGAACTAAAAGAAAGTGTTAAAAATGGGGAGGGTAAAGGTCATTGCTCAGGGCCATGGAAAAATGAGGCTGCGGTATCATTAACCTAACAGAACTAATTAGGAAACATTCAGCTTTTATAAATTATGCAAAGCACTCAATTTACATTTTTTTCAGATTTCTACCATAACAGAGATAATTAGGAAACATTTACAGCAACAGTGTAACCTAATAAAGCAACCCTTTCACATCAGGATACCTTCCCACTAACACTTTCATACCTACAATAGCGAAGAACAAGTATTATTACCTGAAAAAGCTTTATGGAGACGGTTTCATCTGCGACCTAAGACCAACAAGATCATGTTGGTTTTTCCCCTTCACTTAATGAAATAGCAAAGAGTCAGTCAGTCAACCAACTAGGTAAATAACTGACTGTACAATTCTATGGGTTTCTCACTGGTTTAATCATGGCAGAAAATTAGTTTATCTGATTTAACCATAAGAATATATACCTTGCTATTCAGACATTATGTAAACTCAGGTCAGATCTTGCAGTAGAGTCCATTCCCACTTCGTACTCCTGAAAAGCTGGAGATCTTGGATATTTTAGTGGCAATTTTAACAGCATAAGGTGTTCTGAAATATCAGCTTGGTTCTCTGCTTAATTTTTAGAGGGCTTACATTGCCAAAGTATTAAAAAAAGGATGCCCTAAAAAAAAAAAAAAGTAAATCCCTAACTCAGGAACACTCAGCAAACTTTGCAGCATACAAAATATCCAAGTTATTTAGCTCTACAAACTCTGTAGCTGTCGACCAAACATAGTTTGTAAACCTAACCAGATCCTTTTCCTCCTCCCCTCAGAGAGAGCGAGAGAGAGAAGACTATATCGAATGGTGAAAAAGAATGGGGGCTGAAATAAAACTTGGGGAGGGCAGGGAATAAGTAAGAGGAAAGGGGAAGGTAAGGATAAAAGTCTCATGAAAGTCACAAGGTATAAAAATTCAACTACCTCTAGTATTTCAGGGGGTTAAGGAGATATGCAAACACGCTCCTGCCTTCAGATCTTCTATTTGTAATGCTTTAAAGAGTGAGATACGGTGAGATTCAAAGCCCACTGAAGTTAGCGGAAAGATTCCCTCCACTGATCTTCAGATGTTCTGTAGGAAATAAATCCTGATTTGGCTACAAGATGTTTGATGGCAGCGCAAAGGACTTTACATATAATCACCCAGATTCAGCTTGTGAGCTGCGGAAGATAAAGACCAAGAATGAATTCTGGAATACCACAGCTTTCAGAAAAAGCACAGAACATAACTCAGCAAAGAGTTTTCTTGTATATCATCCATCATTTTTCCTCCCGTGAACTGCACAGTCAAAAATATACACAGTGTGCCTGAACACGATAGAAGTTGATCTATGTAAGTTCCTCTTCTCCAAAAATAAAGTGTTCACAAAAATATATGCAAAACTCCTACATATTTCTGCTATTGACATAAGTCCAATACTTACTCAAAAGTCACTCTCAAAACCTTTCATATTATCGCTGTGTAAAGCTTCAGCCATAAATTAGAAAAAAAAATATACACGGCTTTTCTCCATCACCCATGTTTATCTAGTTCTAGCAAAAGCCTAACATTCCATGGTTACAGGGTCTAAGCAGAGGAGCAGCCCCTCAGCCAGGTACTCTCCATCCCCTGATACGTGAGGTAACCTGCTGAAGTGGGTGTGTATAAAAATCAGCCAGCATTGAACGATGTGTACAAAGTTTGCAATCTGAATACTAACATTTTCTTTACTACAAGTACTAACTTTATAATATTTATTCTGTTTTGTGTTTTTTGTCTTATATCTGTTTATACAAAATGCTCTTGGTGTGTGAATCTTGTTCACATGTTACAGTTTAATTCACGCTTTTACATATTTTAGTGCTATTTTTACCATAGGTGACAAGAAAGCGAGAAAATACACTGCATCATTAAAAATTATTACAGAGATGCCATGAACAAAATCTTCAGTGGTCTAATTCAGTATAGTCAGATACCTGCAGCGAAAGTTAGCGCAGGTAGCAGAAAACACCAGGAAAACATGGAACATGGACTGTATTTCTAGTTCTGCCACTCACCTGCAATGTAACCATGGAAAAATCATGATGGCTAATTCCATTTATGGTTTTCTTCATTGCTTCTTAGGTGCATTAGGCAAATGATTATTAATTTTGCTGGGGGGCTAGTAGGCACTACTATAATCCAGATAACAACACTAAAGTGAACACAGGGCCTTCAAAAATAAACTTTCATGAAATTATTTCTATATTTTTTTTACCTAATTGAAAGATGCTTATTAGCATGGCAGGTGTGACCATCAGTCACTGTCTGGTAAGTTATGAGAAGATTGCACAGATTGACAGATGTACTGGATATCAGGATTTGTAGTTATGGAGCTCTCATACAAGTCACCCAAACTTCCTGTAACTACGGTTAAAAAGTCACTCAAGATATTGAAACAAAACAGAGATCATGCCAAAGAAAAGACACCTTCCATAGTTGGTTCTGAGTGTTAGTGGATTACAGAAAGAAACGTTGCTCCATTTCACAAATGGTTCCAGTAGTGCTGAGTGAGCTTACAGAGCTTTGTTATCTTGCAACTGTCAAAGGCTGAACACACAAACTTATCCATCTTTCACAGGTACTTTTCCGTAAATTACAAGGAGGCAAAAAAACAAAATAATTTTGTAGCTTTACAGATAAAACACCTTGAAAGCTCAGTTCCAACAGCCCTATTTGTAGCTGCAGCAGAGACCTGCCCATCTCAGATTGCCCTGGGGCACTGCCGTGGCTATGGCAAAAATGCTTCATGTGAATCAATCTAATCTCTCACTACAGCTGAATACCATAAATGTTTTAGTCCTGATACAATAACCACTCTCTCGTTTGTTTGTTCTACCCTCGTATCTCATATTCCTTTAAGAGCAATGGGTTGAGGTATTTCTCTTTAAATAGGGACTTTTTAAATTATTATAACCTACTACTGTCCCAGGCTGGCAGAGGCACATACTCCAACCCCGTCATGTCACAGACATTCAGTAATAGAGTAATTCCCTCAGAAATTGCTTCGTGATATCTAGAAGAACTCTGAAGTTGTACAGCTACCTTCCCCAAATCTTCCACCACCATCAGCAGTCTTGGAATAATTCTCAATAAATTCTACATGAGTTCTGTGACCAGGATCTGGGTCTCCTGAACCTAAGCCCATTATCCTAATCATAGACATACTAGGCAATTTTTTTTTTAACATAATGCAAATCAACCAAGTTTTTTCAACCTTGAAAAGTT
Organism: Numenius arquata; assembly: GCF_964106895.1. Taxonomy (NCBI): domain Eukaryota; kingdom Metazoa; phylum Chordata; class Aves; order Charadriiformes; family Scolopacidae; genus Numenius; species Numenius arquata. The sequence continues at coordinate 8,532,326 of NC_133585.1, read as the reverse complement.
TAAGACTCAAAATAGTCTTCAAGTAACCCCCCTCATTTAGGACTCCATCTAGCAATTCTTTTTTTTCTTGAATAATTCCCAATATAAGTATGACTATACGAATGAGAAACATTTGCTCATGTAAATAAAAGCTGCCTCTCCTTGTCCCTCATTAGTACAAATTCACCTGTCCTTTGTTTTCAGCTCCTGGGTGAGAGGAACAGATATAAGCTGTGTTCATTACAGTCCTCATTATGACTCTTGCTGCAAGAACATGATACCCTAATTGTAAGACAGATGAGAAAGACAGCGGCATCCTGTAGCATCGTGACCTTTCCAACATTTCATATTTTGACTTGCTGACCATTCCATCTGCTTGTTGAACACTGCAGGGAAGAATAGAATACTCATGCATGACGGTAACTAGGAGGAAAGTTAACCCATTACTGTAAACCCATGTAATCTCATTAAAAGTCTTAGTTAGGTCCTGTCTCAATGCCTGCTAAACAGCCAGGGTTTAGCCTGCTGTTATGTTAATAGCGGCAACAGGCATTTTTATGAAGATATTACTATCTCTGAGATCTCATTCACAGATCAAGCTTCTTTTTGTGAAAAAGCAATGATGGATTACTATTCTGGGCAACACTTTGCAACAAGTGACAAATCATGTTTAATTCCTTGGACATTCATTATCATAACACTAATCCAACTGGCATTAAGGAAGGAATAATATGCAAGCCTGTATTCTTTCTTTTGCAATTTAGAACAAATCTTGAATAGCTTTTGAAATCTTTTTATCAGAGATCCCCAGATATTTTCATATCACATAAAACACTATAATATTACAGTCTTACTAATGTCTCGGAACTTTTACATCTTGAAGACTACAGCATAAAATCCAGCAGATAAAACCTGGCCTTTCTGTACCTTCCTACATTATGGGCACTTGGTAACATCATTATTTCTCATTGGCTCTAGAAACTGAGCCAAAATTCCTTGATGAGCATAAACGTTTGCACAACTAGAGAAAAGAAAATACAATCTGAGAATGATGGACAATTCACATCAGGAAAGATGCCACAGATAGACTGATGTAGGAAGTTGTAATTTTAAGGCACAAGTTATGACAAACACAGCTCTAACAGTGACCAGAGGTATACATTAAAAAGGTACGTTTCTTTAAATAAAACTGCAATTTCTTTTAGTAATAAAAACAAACAATTATGACAAAAAATATTTCAGACCAAAGATCTATACACGTCTCCTCCTCCTAAAGACTGACCAAGCTATGGAAGCAACCTGAGAAGAGTAAACCTCCCCAGACAGACATGGCCAAGGGCCAAGAATAGGAAGGAGGTGCGTAAAGGAATAGTAGGAACTGTCTCAAGGGGACAATTCAGACTAGAATAAGGAAAAAAAACCACACCACAGCAGAGAAGTTGTAAGGAGTCAGATATTTGAGAATCTAAAAAGTAACAAATAGAGCTGAATCTTATGAAAAACAAACAGGCAATCAATGGAGAGCTGAGGGAACGAGCAGGAGATGGTTACAGCAGCAGAGAAGTCACTCTGAGGAACAGAAAGGGAAGCAGAGCTGCAGGGAAAAAATTGAATTTGAGATGCTGAATTTGAGATATTGGTGGCCCAAAAAGAAATATTCAATATATAGTTAAAACACAAATGGCTAAAGTGTGACTGGGAGGTCAAGAGGCAGATATAAAAGCAGAGAATATTGAAGTTACAGTACAACCTTTGCAAGAACACATGTAAGGGTGTACATATCCACATGGGAAAACTGATGGAAGTGTGACTGTCAAACCAAATAAGCCTTTAAAAAAAACCCAAACAAACACGGGAAACAGCATTATTTTAGATTCTCAGAGTTTGACAAAGCTACACCTTTCTAGTTGCTCTTTGCCTAACTACTATTCAGTATGTAAATAACTCCAGTCATAAGGAATTAATAATTCATAAGCGATGAAGTTAAAATTAATTCTCCCGTGTCTAATTTTCTTCTTTAAAAAAAAAACATAATACACGGTGGAAATGAAAATGGCTCAAGCAGTTTTACACTGGTTAAATGTATTCATGTTTTCTATAGTGCACTCTCTCTCTTTGTATGAGAACTGTTAAGTCTTATTAATATTATTATTTAATAAGATTAGTAAAAATTAAACTCCGCCATTAAAAAAAAGACAGAAACATGGTTCCTTTTGTTTACAGGTAATTAGGTAATTTTAAAACAGCACACAGAGAAAGAAATTAATTAATTGGGGGGGAGAGAGACTAGAGAGGAACTGATTGGTACTGCATGAGTAATTATTAAAAGGCACATTGCGTTTCCTCATATATTTCAGTTAAATAATAGTACATATAGTACAGAGAATTTTAAATATTCTAAATTTTGCAAGGCATTAACTAGCTTTCCTCTGAAGTAAACCACTTAAATCTTGTTTTACAAATGAGAAAATGGACAGATCGTAAGATTTTCCCAGAGACATTTCAGGTATGTTTATAAACCATAAGGTAGCAAGTCAGTGCTATATCCAAGGCTGGAATGTGCAAACTCCTAGTACTGAAGGTGTAGAATCCGCAATTATCTAAGGGACCAGTTCTCATGTGGCACATTTTGTTTCTCTAAAAAGCCTTTGATATGTGACCAGTGTTGGAGTATATGACTTACTGATGCTTATCATGTAGCAAATCAAGCGTATACGTAGCTGCTGAGGGCCTGATCCTGGTTTCACCCAAATCACTGAAGTAGGATTCAACACAAGACTTTGTTCTTACCCACAGCTTACAAAAGGAGCACCCAAATAAATCAGCTACTCCGATATATACTAAGGAAAAAACACACAAGGGAGTAGCAGGACAAATTGACAGAACCAATTTTAAGCAAAATACACTTATGCAGTAAGGATTTCTGGAAATACATGAAGCACATGGACAAATCACTGAGCTTAAAGAACTGAGTGGACAGGATACTTTTATGCCATTCTGAGATAAAGGACTGCAATTATTCATTAGTAACAGACCAACCCTTTACATACTCGTGAGCCAGCAGGATCAATTTAGATTGCATGAACACTCGTTTCCTTCAGCTCTTTAACCTCCAATTCAGACAAGGACTTAACCATAAGTTAACCCATGCCAATTCTTATTCATGAAAAACTTACGTGTACAATTAAAGGTGATACAGGTTTAAATACTTTGGTATTCAAACAGGGCGACCAGTCTGGCCTTGCTCTCTCTGTCACAGCTTCTAGTAACACTGCAGCTGAGGAGACAGGCCTGCCCTGCACTGGGGTGGCTGGGCAATTGGCTCCAGATCCTTCCTGTTTCTCACCTTTTCTTTAATCTTGCTGAACTGTGCCTGAATAGTCCTTGTATTAATGTGCTTTGTACATTAAAGTATGAAAAAATATTCTCAGTAGTCCTTCACTGAAGTCCTTTAAGGGAAATCCCTTTCATTCACTGCAACCTTCCTCGAGCTCCAAGGTAGAAGGACACGTTTGTCACCACCAAGAACGTGGGGCATGTTTGACTTACGCGCTGAGTAATCGCACTGACTCCGGTGTGTAATACCAGCAGCTCCTGATCAATTAAAGGTAACTCCTGACGCTTGAACCATCACACTCTGGTTTTTGTCTTGTAGGTTTTGGGGTTTGTTTTTCTTTCTTTTGGGGGTTGTGGGGTAATCACAAGGAAATAGAAAAATATCCCAGCACTTAATCCTGGCACTAATCTCTCTTGTTATATAAACGCAAGCAGGCATTTATTAAGTTCCTCTGTCACTTGAATATCTGCAGCCAACCACCATTGAAAGCTGGTACCGACATATTTGAACCCCACTAGATACCAATATTTCCACTGAAAAATCTATCTAAAAATACAGTGTGAGAGGGTGATAAGTTATGTGAAAGTGCTATGTCAAAGAATGTTCCAGAACTTGCACATTATTAATTTCACATCCCTACGGAACACCCAGATGCGGTCAAATTAAAGATAAAACTAATGACAGTAACTCATTAGGTTGTCAGAGAAAGTCTGTGATAGTAATAAATAAGAATACAAAGCCATGCAAGTGCCCAAACGATATGAAAGACATCAGGGTGCAGAGTATAAGCTGTATAACTTGATAATATTTAAAAATGTATCATTTCAGTCTCAGTTTAGTGAACTACAGCTGCACAAAGGAAAAAAAAAAGCCAAAGAAATAAAATGAACGCACCTCATATCTTCATATTGCATGTCATGTAGTGCCTTCCGTCATTTTGCTATTTACTATTATTAACATGCCATTTGTGCTGGATCATCCTCAGTCAAGGCAGTAAATGTCAGTTTTTGCCCGAAAGACCTTTACATTCTTGCTATGAAATACCAGTCAGTTGGTCACACTGATTTAAAGAAACACAGGAATAGTCACATTGTCTTGAAGATTCATTTTTAGTATTTCTACTTCTGCTACCTCAATTCACCTCTACTAATTATAGTATTTTTTCATTAATAACTTTGCTGTTACAGAACTAGAAATGTATTTTTCAAAATAGTCAAATAGTACAAGATTACAAATCCACTTTCAGCTACTGGAGAAACACGAACACTGCAGGTTTGCAGCATTTTTTTAAAAAAGGATTTTCTCCACTGGTACCATGAACTTGGAAGTTCCTGCAAGAAAAAGTCAAATCAGAAGGATCTACAATGCTGTAATACAATTTTTAAGATAGTGCTTACCAGCTTCCTAATCTAGAAGTCAGTTTTTGAAATTCTGATAAGATGTTTTAGCTTAGGCATGACCACCTTTCTCTAAGGCAACCAAGAGTGCTTTCTTTGCTTAACACTTTCAGTGCTGATAGACTACTCGCCCATCTCCTGATGCTGTAGTTCCCAAGAGAGACTACTTTCAAATGCATCAGTATCTGAGGATTCTTACCATGGTTACATTTCCTAGGTGTACCTGGTGGAAGTCTATCAGCATTAGAGAAGTTAATTAGTCAACTGAGAGCTGGAATCTCACCAGGCTAATTTTTGCTGTCAGGGATAATGATAGATTTTTCAAGCCTTAAACCAACAATTGGTGCAAAAGATCAACTCACTAATGATTGTCAATTAGTCGTGTGACTGTTGACTTCATTTTTCTGCCTTTGAAAAACATGTCATATTCATTCAACAACAGCCCACACCACCTGTATTTTGCAGCTGTGAAAATACAGATATTCTAAATAAATCCCCAGAGACAGCAGAGCTAAATGTTTTTTGGTAAATAGTAAACGCCTTACCATTGTAATGTTATTAGCTGTGTTCATTTGTCTAGAAAAACACAGTGCAGCATTCAAAACTGCAGAATAATCTAAGCGTTTCTGACAATAAGCTAAATAGCTCATTGTAATAGCTTGTAGCTATCTTCACACAAGAATTAAAGACCAGACTGCAGTTAGGAAAGTGAAAGGTACCTCTCAGAGCAAATACATATTACAAGTCATCTCCAGCAAACGTGAGGGTATCACGTACATACATCTATAATCGTAGCAGTAGCAGAGGTGGCGGAGGGAGTCTATAAAGGAGGGTAACACTCTTCAGAAAACAAGAAAATAACATCACAGCTAAAAGTAATTTACCTTCATCCCAATTCAACGCTGCCTTTAGTTTAGCAAATGTTTTCTTTCACAGGAAAGAGTACAGTTCAGTGAAGAGTTCAGAGCATCACCCGACTACATAATCTCAGCAACCACACACCAGGCAGCAATGGGAACTTCTGAAAGGCTTCTTAATAAATAAAGGTGTGTTCATCTGAAGTAAATATAAGCTCCCACTCCCACAACAAATTCTCAAAATGTTACAAAGTTTCCCTGACACTAATCTGAGGGGAGTCTCAGAGTTGCTTGGCCGGAGAGAAAGAGTAGCTGCCTCCGCTCCATCCTTGTTACTCCCAGCCTACTAGCAAAAGCACCAGTTGTGCTAGTAACAGCAATGCCTTTAAGCAAAGTCTCTGCTACTAGAAATCTAGAATCCAATTGGATTTTTACCCTTCCTTCATGTTTGGTAGTGCAGGTTGTTAGCAATATAGACATGGAAATAATACTGCAGTGTATGACTGAAAATGCTGAGCACTGAGAACTATTCTTCTCATGTGCCCGAGCACAGACTAAGACCCAGGTTCATGCTGGGAACAGTAGAAATGTTTCTTCATTCCTAATCCTTTTAGCCCATTTTATAATCCTACCGGATCCCTCAACGAAAAGTCTCAACTCAGAGTAGCTTAGCGCCCTTTAACAAGTTTCTTAGCCTTGCATGGGAAGGGCAGTTGTTTCACATCAGGAGGAGTATGTTCTCTTCCATCTCTCTCCAGCTATTACCGATGGATACAGAAGGTCAGGTTGTGTCCTGAACGCAGCCTCCACAGAGTTCCGTGGCCACTGTTGCTCTGCCTTAGCCCTTGATTACTTGTGAAAGCAACAGAAAACCCGAGCATCAGTACCTGAAGGCACAGCATGAGGTGACAGATCCATTTCCCAGTCTAACAGGTAGGAATAACAACTTCGCAAATGACTGCAACAAGACTGTCCAGAAGCTCTAAAGAGGATTATAATATATTGCAACAAGCCTTTTAGAAAATTTTAGAAAGACTACTATCCAGGAAATACAGAGTTCCTGAAAGGAGAATAGCAACATACGTACAGGTCCATCATGCCTTCCCAAATTACCTAGAGAAAATTACTTTTCTAGAGAACCTGTTCATTATTTTGGAAATAAGATAATTTTAAACATTCTGTTAAAATAAGTTCTTTGCGATTTCATTCAGAGAATGAAAGTTTAAAAAACTTGTCACCATGTTACAGATGGAAAAATAGAGGCCTTGGGAAGCTGAGCAACTAGTTTAAGTTCCCCTCATATATCACTAGTACTAAAAGGAACTCAGTTGTAGCACTAGTTCATTTATCATTAAAACCCAAGTAATCAATGTACTTAAAAAAAAGTTTTAGGCCTTAATTTATTAGTTTTAATAAAACGTTTCATCATCATTTAAGTGTTAGGAATTTATTAAAAAGACTTATCCCAGGCAATAACAATAACCAAATGCCTTTTAAAGTCAGAAGAAAAGGGTACTTTTAGCTAAATTAAAAATCTTCAAAACGCCAGATTTATTGCAAAACTCCATCCAACACAGTGAACGTCGCTACCTAAGCAATATTGTACCACATAAAGCCTTGCTTGTACTACCCCACCAGCCCATGTCTGTGCCCCTTTTCCTAAAAGGTTTCTCTAATGGCTCCCACTTCAAGCTGTCTGTCCTACATCTCATATTGCTCTTCCTCAACATTCCTCTTCCCCCTCTCCCTATATGTTAATCTATTCTCTCAACTAGTGGTCTTCAACCACCTATTCCCTGTATTTCAAGCCCCTGCTCCAGAGCACACAAGTGCTAAAGATTCTCAGTGAATCAAAGTCAAGGACTGTTCTGATGTCACTCTGAGCAACAGCTAAAATTTAGAATTAAGAAGAGGAAAAAAGGCAAACATCTCAATACAGATAACCTGGCATTAGAAAACTCACTCTGAAAAGCTGAAGTCTGTGGACGCTAATGCAATGTATAACAGCAGCTAGGAAAAATATGAGGTAATCTTAAATAAAAGCATAACACTTGGTTCTACCCTTTACTGGAAGCAAGGATCCATCCAGTATGGGAACACGTGCAAAAATTCATGTGGATATGTCATTTTTAAATTATAAGCTTTGGAGCCTTTGTATTTGATCAGTGCTTTCTGAGCCTCACCAAATCACAAGTTTCCCATCAGAAAGGGTTAGGCTTATTTACTTATTTAGTAACAGCAGCTGAACGGACGGTGCAATTTCCTGATTCTAGCAGCTGGCACATAGAGAAAACCACCAAAGCCCATGACAGCTCTAATAAAAATCTCAAAAACTGATACTGGTCCCCACTTACAAAAAGCCTATGAGGGCCAACCCTCCAAAGATGTTGAGAAGACACCACTCAGTCAGAATAGGAGCTGTCAGTATTTAGCAATTCCAAAAGAAAAAATATAAAACTCCACCAAAGTCCCATCATTATATCATGGTCTAGCAATTAATACACTGTATTTCTGTATGAAACCCCAAAAGTAAAGCTGATGTTAAAAATATTTTTTTATTATTATTGCTTTCCCACATTCCTATGTAGAAAAATAATTTTCTGTGATCTTTCAACTACTAGTAGTAACGCACAGGCTGGACTGAAGCTATTCCTTATTCAGCTCCTCACTTGAGACCAATAAATGACAGTGGGAATCTTCTACATGGTACTCAATCCTGTTTGCCAGAGCTCCCAAGTTGATTTGTTTCACCAATATTTTTACTTTTTTTTTTTATTTATTTAGAAAGCACATTCCTGGGAGCAGAGATTGCATTTTGGTTTCTGTCCACATGAAAATATGTAATTCCACCCTAAACAGGGACTTCCATCCTAATTTGGGACCCAAAATAAGTAACCTTTGTCTTATTTGTGTTTTTTAAAAGCAGGCAAATGCAGTAACCTGAGCAATAAACGTAGCAGTGCCGGTGGCATGCTTCAATTTCTAATTTCCAGAAAGCCATACGTACATTTCAGTAACAGGACATGCTGTAATGGGGCTTTTTTTTTTTTTTTTTAAATTCCCATTAAACCTGGAGCTAAGCTAGACAGCACATCATATGGGAAGGGGGAAAAGAAAACTTCATGTCACTGGAATTCTGTCTCAGTGGGGGCTGAGAGCTTGGATGTTCTTTGGTTATTGCTATGCTGAGTGCTAAGATGGCTGTTAAATATTTTATCAGCCAAGACTAAAACCAAGAAATGTGCCGAAAACAAGGGTTGAATGATCTCTGTTTTGAGTCTCACATTGTGCAGATAAACAAGTAGATTTTCTTTCCTTCCCCCCCCCCGCTTCTTCTATTGATGTTTCTCTCAAATATCTCCCCCCCAAAGCAGCTACTCTGAGGGTTTTCTTTTCCACAGCAGCAGCTGTGGTACAGTGCACTTTATAAGGGCTGACAGTTAACCGAAGTAAACATAAGGACACAGCAGCATTAGGGATGTCAGTCTGCAAATAGAATTTCGTTGTAATTCTCTGCGTGAGGTCTGGGAGCAGCCGATGGCTGAATTAAGAACAGCGCTTCTGCAGATTTTATGAGGCTGATGCATGTGACTCTCCTCCCTCCCTCTGTCACACCAGGGGCTTGGATGATGGAAAATCATGTGATTATCTGTGCATGTATGTGTGCATGCACAGCAAAATGCATCTCTCTTCTCAGCTCCTTGCTTTTCCTTTCTCCCGTCAGCTCTTTTCAGTGACTCCCTAACACCAAACACTGATTTACTTGTCCTGGAAGGGCACAAGAATTAAGCAAAGCTCCTTTCCCGCCTCCCAGCTCCCTTCCCCTCCCCTGCACACATCAGAAAGGTCCTCTTAAAATCCTTTTTCTGCTCTAAACACTAACTTCCAGCCACAAATTTATCTGTGCTTTCCACTCTGTGGTTTGCGTTGTCATCTGCTAATAACAGAGTTTTTACCACCATCTGCAGCACTGAGCTGTTCCTGTGGTTTCTCTCTGCCATTTCTAAGAATTCAACAAATAAATCACATTTGATCAGTGGATCAAACGTGAAATATACGGGCACTGCATTCCGGCTTAGTCTTTGTTTTGGGGAGTTTAAATGACAGATGAGCTTCTCCTCACACGTACCTGCCCATGAGGAAACAGCGAGAGCTCTGGTTCAGTTCTGAAAGCATTACAGGGGGATGATCGAGAGCCGAGGTTACCCTGAAACCAGAGCGGTTTGACTCTGACACAGCCCTGTCTGACAAGAGAAGCAGAGCAGGGTCTGGACCGTCTGGAAAGGGTCCATCTTTGTTTCATAAGGTGGAGCCATTTCCTTAAAAGTTGATGGGTTTAGATAAGCAAAAGAGGAGACAACGGTAAAAAGCCGTGCTTCGCTGCGTCATCTTTTCATTTATCAGGCGTCCCGGGCTGGGAAAATGTCTGCAGCCGGGGCCATGTTACACTTCCTCTGCAATCAGAAGTATTGATTTTTTTCCTAGCGCTATTCTCCCCTTCGCTTCCTGCCTCTCGCGCGGTGGCAGAGCAGCTGCAGACCACCGAACGGTGGGAACGGCTTTCGCATCTGAGCCCATTAGTCACCAGATGTCACCTTCTGCTGCCAGTGCCTCCAACAGCCCGGCAGACAATGTCCCATGCATGCTGAACATCTGAACGCCGACTCATTCAATAACGCGGACAGCTCGCTGGGTTACAATGACATCCCCGGCACCTGACCCCAAAGCCATGTTGAGAGTGACACCTACAGCCGGCAGACACAGGCGGCCCCGGCTTGGCTTGGGGGGGGGGAGGCGCTTTTCTCTCTCCTGGTTTCTTTTTTAGTTTTAAAGAAACACCTCTCTTCTGAAGATGTAATTGATTTTATTCACCGGAGGAAATACCAGCTTCTCTATCGATTTCTACATTTGCTGAATTTATTTTGTTTTCTCCTCTGTGTGATACCATAAAATGCTATTAAAAAGGTGGTGTAGATCAAACAGAAAATTATTTGTTTTCCCTTAGAAGGACTTTTTTTTTTTTTTATATATATAAACTACCATATTTTAAACATTTCAGCTCAATTGCAGGGAGAGAAATTATTTAGCATCCACAGCCATTATCTGGTGCTCGTTAGCAAGTTGTTTATGGGGCTGCAGAGCAGAGGGTAGAAGGCTGCTGCACAGCCCGCCAGCACCTTCTCCGCATTCACAATTTCTTTTATAGCCTCATCACGCTCCCCCATCATTTCACTACGAAGGGCCCAGCAGTTATTAGAATAAGATTTCTAGTGGTATTTTAAACAGTAAAGAAAATCCCATAGACAAACATCTGTGAAAACTAACAGCGCTATAAAAAATAGCTTTAATAAAGCTCTGCTGAGTTAAACGGGGGAGTGTTTTCATGGGGTTGTGCGAGAGCGTTATACTCTACAATCAAAAACTGTTTAAAAATTTACTCACAGTGCAAGAGACAGTAGTGTCACTACATTTGAATAATTATTCAAGCATTTCTAAGGTGAAGCCAACAACAAAAAAACCCAAACAGAACAGACTTCAATTGGAATAGTAGGTGTTTCCAGTTACACCAAGCAGAAATAGTGCTGTGTTATCAACTAAGATTCATACTTAGGATAAAATTTAGAGGGGGCTTAAGATAAAATTTAGGAGAGATGTGAGAATTACAGTTTTCAAGCAAACCAAAAATGTAAGTTAAGCACATTGTTTTACACATAACTAAAATAACACTGCATAAAACAAATATTTTCAAAAACATCAGAAAAATATTTTTAATTTCTTAGAATATATGCCTTGATAGTGAAACAGCAAGATGTATTTCTTTTATGAATTTTCAGTAAATTCATTTCCTCTGATCTCCTTTCTTCAGGTTTTGGCCCGTGTTTTTTTTATCTGATAAAAAAAGTTTCACATTTAATTATGATCCTACAGAAAATAAAGGATATTTTGGCACTGTACTCAAGGGGCTGGGACTCCGCTCCTAGTCTGTTAATAAAATATAGGGAGTTAAGCAAAAATTTATTCTGCAATAAAGGAAAACACAGTATTTTAAAACAAACAGACAAATAGCCACATAAGTAATGCCTCTTTGTAATGCCACTTCTGCAAGATACTGATTCTTGAGAATGACTTTTTTGTCTTTTAACTGTATGTGTATATACGCACGTACACACAAATAATAAATACGCTTTGTCTGTGTGACATTTTACAGTAAGGTCTAAATAACAGTTTTTATATTTAGGCATCCTGTGAGATTCCTGCTGCTGCTGCAGGTATTGCTGCAGGTAAGATCAGATACCTTGTGGCACTGGGACACAAAAGATGGGACTTCCCTATTCAGACACTCCACTTTCAAAATGGGACTGCTCTTATTAAAATTTTGTGCTTGAGCCAGTTTCACTGTTCAGAACCATTTCCTTGAACTCACATACTCCATAATTGGATCTGCATGTCGCAGGGAGTTTAATACAGAGATCTTTTTTTCCCAGGAAAACTTAGCATCCACATCATCATAGAAATGGAGTGCTGCATTAAAGGTTATACATGACACTCTAACACAGAAGGGAGAGTATTCACTCGGCACAGTTCAGGAGGTTATTGATATTTTTTTCCTGTGGATGGTATCCCATACCAGCACAACACTGTGGCATCACTTTTGTCTGCTCAGCCTCAGGCTTTATTTTATAAAACACAAACAGTAATAATAATACTTCATTAAAATGTATACTACAGTTTTAGCATTCAGCTCAAAAGGATGCAGCTACATGCAGTATATCAGAAAAATTACGTGCCTGTGGTCTGCAGTGAAACAACCAAAGTTACTGGAATCTTCCTGAATTTTAGCTTAGTATTTCCAAAATTCAAGATTTGTTTCTAAAAACAGCCATTAGCACAAGTGCTTATGGACACAGCTCCTTAACCACAAAGCACCTATCTAAAGGTGCAGGGCACGCACAAAACCGACATATTTAATATTATGTTGAACTCAAACATTATTAAGTTCAAACACAATGTCCAAAGTGTTTTCTAAAAACACTTTCAAACCATTAAAAACTGCCATTTGTAAGACTTTGGAATCTGGAAGTGCTCCATGTAAAAAGCTGTTATGCTGCTATTATCAACACACCTCAGGACTTAATAAACTGGGCGTTTCAACACACAGCATGCTGAAATTTGGCACTTTCATTTTGTGCTTACACATTATTGAATGGTAGGCAATGTAAGAAAGAAAAAGAAAAATCTAGCAGGAAGGTCATTTTCAAAATTAAGAATCTGTATTGTTGATGTTGCTGGTCAAAAGGTGCCCCAAACCATGTAAAATTGATTTTGTTTTTAAGCACTAATGATCAAAGTCTAGGGCAACGGCTCCGAACTAATGATTGGTTGGGTGGAGCTGATTCCATTAACCTCGAGTGAATATTAATTCCTAGGACTACCTTCCATCAAGGTCATTAATGCTATTAAAAGCTAAATATTTATCATACAGTTTGCATATCTTTTTGTGCCTTATGAAAGACTTTCATCAGAAATGCTTCCATTTCACTTGTCTAGGTCCCAGGGATACTGTCTACCACTTGAAAGCGCTCACACCCAGAGTATCACCACATTTTATTACCTTTTGATTCAAAGTAATTTTAGGGATGGGGTTCTGATTTATCTCAATGCAGACAAAACGTGCTCTCATGCTCTGTGCCACTTGTTGTTTATACTCACACGCATAGGAAGCAGAGCTGGCAAAGGCTCACTCAAAGCCATTCTCAGAAAGAGCAGGACTTAAATCCTGCTCCACCTGAGACCGGAGCCCAGTGCACAACTTTTCTGTCTTTGACTTTTAGTTCGAGGAGGTGGCAGGCAGTCATTCCAGCTTCTAATGAGCACCTCTAGCTCCCACCTCCCAACAACAGAGGTGACCACTCCAGTGGTTGGAGCTGCAGCCTCATTTGAGAAGCAGTAACGAGGTGGGGGTCAGAAGGGGTTTTGTGAATTCCTCAGGTGTTCCGCTTCACAACTCTGCTGCCATTGCCCATCCTGGCTTCCTGCTGGTATCAGAAGGGTTTGACTACAGAGGTCTCTCACTGGGTCACACCAGGTCAAAGGTCGAGCTCACACTGGGCCAATCTAGCAGTGAGCCCTGAAGAGTATAAGTGTTTGTTACTTTACAAACCCATCCTACCCTGAACATTTATGCAGCCTCCATTACTAGACTAAGTGGCAAAGTCTTTATATTAGATAAAATAACAGAATCAGTATTTAAAATAGAAGCATGAACTAGTTTTAATTGGTGACATCATATAAATTCACCCAATGCTCCTTTTTTGCGGCTTTCTTGTTATTTCTCATAAAACAAAATATAACTGAATTATCCACTTGGGGCAGCATTACATTGGTTTAGATGTAAAAGGACACAGGCTGACAATGAGACAATTAAGTACCACTCTCATCACTAAGACCAGTCTGCTCTCTCTATGGTATACCTCAAACCGTTATATTTTGCTACATCTCCTATAAAAGTAGTATTAGAAAAGGCTGGAGAAAAAAAGAATGGCAAGGTATCATTACACCTTTTAATATATCACCTAAAATATTATTAAGTGATCTAAATAATCGTTTTTTTTTTTCCCCACCCCACCCTTTGATCTCTACCTTTTGGAGATGCTTACTACTAGATGTTCTCATTTATGTTGTGGCCACATTAGAACACACTGGCTTCATCATTACATTTTTTGCTGAAAAACCTGTTTAATCCAAAGGTATTTTCTTGCTTTACACTCAATTCTTTTCTATATATTCAATCTAGCTATACTGCAATGCAAACATCTTAATAGTGATATACACGATTGGTTTCCTCAGAATACCTTTTGCAGTATGAAAGTACTGGGAGATGGCTTTGAGTAATGCAATAATTTTCAATTCTGTCTTTTGAAAGGGAAACTAGCTTATACTTATCTTCCCAGAAAAGAAGACAGAGCATGTAGGAAGCGAGCCTGAAATGGACCTCCTTATTCACTGATTCCAGTCCCCTGCTATCAGCAGCACAATATCATATAATCTCCTTGGTAATTTCTTGCCCCTGCTACTCTAATTAAAAGGCTATTCCAAAGCCTGACTCCTTCAATGGCAAGGAACCTTCTTCTAATTTCCAACCTAAAATTTATTCATGACCAGTTTATACCCATTTGTTCTTGTGCCTGTCCTTTAGATTAAGTAGCACATCTCTTTTCCCTCCCTGTTTTACCTGCCTCCATGTTCTTTGATGTATTCATAGCCAGCACTCTGATCCCACTTAGCTTCATTTTCCTAAGTTAAATGAGCAATCTCTTTTCAGTCTCTTCTCATAAAACAGACTTTTCTTTAACCTCACAGCAATTCTGTGTACCTCTTTAATTTTGAGTTCACCTTTCTTGAACATGGGTGAACAAGCTTGTGCCCTGTGTTTGAGAGGAAGTCTGACCATCACGTTGCACTACTGAACTCACATTGAGCAGTGTCAAGTGGAGATACTTCATTTGCCAAACTCCAGGACTGCGTGCTTGCTCCCCCTGCCCCAGCTGGCTGTATTCTAAAGCGATTGACTCATATGCAAGTCTTTCTCTTCCTCTGCCGTTTCCAGCTCATGGCCTTAGCAATAGAAAATAAAATTGCTATAAACAGAAAATAGAGAAAATAAAATCTCTACAAAATCTCTGTTATTAGCCCTTCACTATGTTCTCTTAGAAACCAGTAACAGTAAAAAAAAAAAAAAGAAAAATACTAAACAAAAGCAAATGTAATGTTAATAGCCAAAGTCTTGGTGCATTCACTGTATAAGATTCGCTATTCCACATATATCTAATAGTAAATGAATCCATATAGTTATATTTCCAGTATCAGAATGCAAAAAAGCCTAAGGCTTCGAAGGTTTTACTTTCCAAACAACCCAAGTGCTTCAGTGTCTCAGAAAGGAGAAAAAAAAAACCAACCCAGCACCACAAAAAACAAACACCAAAAAACCACAAACAAAACCAAATTATCTCTTGATTCTGTAAGCCACAACATTTTCTTTTGTATTTAACTGTCAACTAAGTAATAAAAAGGACTTGCCCATTTTCCTGCCTACAATGACTCAGAGTCCTTAATTAGGGGAACCCGATTTTCTGAAAGTTTGTTTGTGGCAATATTACAGCTCTAAAAGAGAAGGATTAAGTTTCACGTGTATCTATTTCCATCATTCCTGTAACCCACTTGCCTAAACGCAGCTCCTGGGTGAGCAGCGCCGTCACAGGCATTTTATTCAGCAAAGCAGCCAACCAGTGTTAGTGCTCCTCCCAAAGCGTGTTAGTTTCTAACAAACATCTTGGGATATGTTTGTCATTATTTGTAGTCTTGAGCCTGGCTACATGACCCGCAATTAACTCAAGCTTCATTTCTGTACGCAGACTACATGTATCACTAGAACTAACAACTGGAAAAGAAACCATCACTAGATTGTGACAGTCCTCCCTCTGAACGCATGTGGAGCATGGGCAGTTTTGGGAGGGAAATAGCCGTTTTTTGGGTCCTTTGTAAGCTAAATCAAGCACCATAACTGACACACAGAGAGAAGCAATTTTATCCTTGCAGAAGAACTGATGCAGGTTTCTTTCATCTCAGAGCAATGAATGAGACAAGCAGCAAATCGTAGCCACAACTAGAATCTGTCAGTCACCATTGATTTCCTGTACTCCTCAGGTAGCACCGCTGTGGCCAGCATGAGATTGCACAGTAATGACCTGACCCCTTTATGTCAAATAGAAGATTTAGCTGGTGGGTTGCTCTGAAATTTGCAGCCAAACGGAACTTCTCGGTGCCTCTCTGCACTGATACTATTCCATTCTGGCTTACCCAGACATCTGTACCCAGAGGAGGCTAGGAAACCGGAACATAAATTGTGGATATGCAGTTGTAGAGATTTCGAAAAGATAAAGCAAGTATTTAAAACTATAATAAAGATTATTAAAAATGCCTGCATGTAAAGGGTGATTTGTTAAAAATATAATCTCTGAGAAAAAAAACTTTTATCAGTGATTCACAAATATCTCAACAATAATACCTGTGTGCTATTTAGTAGTGATGTAATCGGGAAGTAATTTTTAATAGTTCACAGATGCTGCAGAACATTGTCCTGCCTTTTCATAAACAAATTAAGAATGAGCAAACCGACTAAGAACAGGAATACAAACATTCATGCTCTTTAGAAATAGTAAGCAAGGTCTGAGTATGAATGTGATACCTTTGCTATGAGGACTCCTTCTGTCTAGAGAAGTCAGCAAAAAAATCCTCTCCTCTCTGACAACTATTCAAGAAGAGATGATTTTCCTTTTAATGTAATGGTGGTATCAGACAAAATACAGAAGTCAGCTCATACACAGAGTGCTGTCTTGTTAAAAAGCCTTCTAATATCAATTTTGTGTCACTGAAATATGAAAAGGGTTCTGTCATTATACCACGACTAAACTCATGAAAATGAGGGGAAAATCAAATTGAACTAGAACAAATGATTCTAACCAAGCGCATACTCAGCAATGGACAAATTTAGAGCCATCTCCCTTACAAGTTAAAAATAGAACATAAACTTCTACAAAATCCCTAACAATCAGCAAAACAAAAAAACTAACCTGGTAGACTCACTCATTTTTAACTCCCTGAAAAACCCTTCCTCCACTCTCAGTACATTTTCGGCCAGAGACAGCACAAGTTATTTAGCAGATGAGGTGAAATATAAGCCAGGACGAAGAAGCATCCACCAATTGGCTCATCATAATGTAGTTCTACCAACAGAGTAACTCATCGCAACACAGTAGACTCATCTGATGCCATTCCATAGCTTTTGACTCAATCACGCGTTACAGAAGTGTCATCAATTATACATCAACAATTTTCTTGAATTTCTGTACCAGAACAATTGAAATTTTGAAGGAAACATCTATTTAGCCAATGTGAACACAAAACAATGTGAACAGAATATCTGACAGAGAGCGCAAGGTATCCCTATGTATTCAAGTGACCGTACACAGAAAGAAAAGAAAGCAGGAATTTGGATCAACCTTCTCTTTTTGCCATGATAGCCTCTCTTATCTGTGAGCTTTCCACTGCAATTTCAGCAGCTGCCCCCCAAGGATCAACAAAGTCCAGCAGGTTTCAGGCGGAGCTACAACACAGAGGGCAAGCAGAAAACAGATTTTTTTACTTTAAATACCTTGCTCCCTCAGGCACTCCTGAGAAGACAACAATTGTATTTATGATATTGTAGCCCTCCCTGAGCTCACCAGTTACATCCTATTCCCAGTGGAAATTTAATCACTGATTTTATGAAGTACAGGATCAGCCACAGAACATCGCATCTCTACGTAATCTAAAAAGAAGCCCTGTAGACAGGTTTTCAAAAAAAGAGCTTGTATGTCCTTGTCAGTAAGAGTCTTATCATTGCAGTAACAGCTTACTTCATGCATCTCTGCAACAGCAGAGGCCTCAGGTACTGCTGTAGTAGAAGCAGTTTCATTCACTTTTAGGAAAGGCTCAATATAATTGAATCACAGAATGGTTTAAGTTGAAGGAGACCTTTGAATATTGTCTAGTCCAAGCACCCCCTGCTCAAGGCAGTGACATTTTCTTCCTTACAGTTCCCAGGAACCTCCCCTGATTGCTATGACCTTTTGGAGACAGCCAAGAGTGGCTTCGCAATGACATCAGCCAGTTTCCTCAGCAATTGTGGCTGTATCACATCAGGTCCCATGGATTTATCTAAGTCCAGTCTGTTTAGAGTTCCATAATGTGATCCTCTTCCATCAAGGGAAAGTCTTCCTTGCTCCAGCCTTCCCCATTGCTTACAGGGACCTGGGATTCCTGAACATTAGTCTTGCCACTAAAGACTGGGGCAAAGAAGGCACTGAGTACCACAGTCTTTTGGATGCCCTTTGGTGTAACAAGTACTCTGTGATCTGAGCTCCTTCTCTTAAGGAATTTTCTTCATGAGGACAGCTCACTCTAGAAAAAGCAGTCAAGCCATTCTCTAAGGCCTGGACAAATTTGTGCAGGACGATACAAGCTGTGCCTTTACTTTTAAATGAAACTCACTATGGAGTACTCAGCTACTGCATCTCTTTCCCTTTCAACATCTTTCCATACTAAGTGTGTGGGTCTTTTCAGCTTCTTTATCCTGTCCTCTCAGTGGATTAGTCTGTTGGTCATATGCTTGACCTGGCCTCTCTCTGAGCCCCCTGCCTTGCAGGATATTGTCAGCGATTAATGACTATAGCAGTACAATAAGAAAACAGGGAGGGGAAATATGATGAAACAACCAGCCAGTCCTCCACCAGACAAGAGAAAGCAGCAGTTGAAATGGCGCAGCTCGTCTGATCCCTTTCCCTATCAAAAAGCTGCACTTCTTCAGCATTAGGGGCATAAAATTTCCATTGCTCTAAATCTTCCCAGCCACTTTACCCTCATATTATACGTGTGTGGATTTTTTTCTTAGCGTGAGCCTAACACTAAGGAGCTGTGCCTGACTGATAGCCTAAGAGACTACAATGCCTCCTCTGCTGGGCCTCCCGGTTTGTACATATACGTATGAAAAAGTATACACATGTATAAACACACACACACACGTATGATAAACCTCAGAACCACGTTTCCTCCATCCCAACTCATCAGTACTCTTAACCCAGGAGCACTTGTGATGGCATGGGATGCTCTAGACTTACTAGTCCTCACTGAACTTATGATCTTCCAGTTGAAATTTGTCAAAAATAATAGCAAAAGCCTAACTGAATTCTAGAGGTTCTATTAAAGAGAATGTTGTCAACAGTAAATGGAGCCTCCATTCATAAAAAAAAATAATGTTGCAAAACAACAGGCCTTTACTTCCACCTATCTATAGCATTCATTTAAGAAACAAAGTAGAAAAATCAAATGGAAGTAGAAATGGACTATTGACACTCTTTGAGTCAATTATACAGTTGGGTGAACAGAGGGGCTTCTGGTTTTGCAGTAAAATTAAAAAAAAATAATCTGTTGGTAGGGTATAAGAGAGCTAGGTCAGTTCAAGTCTTCAAATATTTATTTTGGATTGATCAGAAATATTTTATTAACCACAAGTAGATGTCTGTTTTTATCAACAGTCCTGTCCTTTTATTTAACCTTTGATTCTCAAACATAAAACCCACCAAAATGAGAAGTCAAAGTCATGTTGACCAATTATCACAAAATATTGTCATATGAACAACCCCCCCTCAGCAGCACAGCCAGTTTAGGCAGGTCCCTGGTACAACTGCACTCAAAGCTATTTCTTCTGCTTCTCACACCCATTCCCTGATCCACTAAATTTGCATGGCTTGTTTTTTTATTTACTAAAACTGGCAGCGTTTCTCAGATTTTCCCCTGGAACCAAGGCTCTGCCAAAACACAACTTCCATAGAGATGCAATCATCCTCTAGATTCTGACCCCTACTTTTTTTTGATTTGCACTAAACATAGCAGTTTTGCATAGAATAGCATACTATGACAGTATTTACACCATCTCTTATCTTAACACCATCTTTTATCATCTTCTACCTGTCAAAATCTATGGGCTGAATATGTTCTATAGAAAAGAAATTTTCTTCACAGTTGGTCTACATAGAACCTTTCCTAGTCCACATCCCTGAGGTCAGGATTCCCTAAAGCAACTTTCCCACAAATAACAAAATGCTATGTTCTTCCCAGGTCTTCTATAACTTCTATATCAAGTTATAGACTGTAAAGAAAAAGTAATCAGTCTTTGGTCCCATGGATTTCATTTTTCACAAATCATTCCAGAATTCTCTACCTCTCCTTCACGTGAACTCTTCTGATATCCTGAGAGTTTAACCTCCCATAAATCTTTCCTCTTGTTTATTTTCCACAGGATGCTCATGGATAAACTGAGGATATGGAAGACTATCTGGTTTAGCCCCTTTTCTTACCAGCATTAGTCTTAACAAGGCCTCCATGGTAATTAATTCTGCTTAATTACAGTGCCACAGATGCAGGCAGGGAGAGCTGCAGATCACAACAGTCACAGAAACAATCAGCACTTTGAAGGGCTCTTCTTTGTGCACTTATTTTTCCTTACAAAACAGTTTTAAACACAGTTTTAAAGTTAAGCCTTTTTTTTTTTTCACCCCGAGGAATGACCGCTAGACCTGTAAGGCGTTTTACATGACACAGTCTCTTTTCCACAGAATTTTAAACTAATTCAACTGTTAAAATTTCAACTCCTAAGAGTTTTATCAGTTAAGAAAAGGTGGCACAGATGAGCTTAACTCATTATCTGAGCTCCCACAAATCAGTCCCAATAAATAATATTCCCTTTTGTATAAGAAATTTGCCTAATTTAATCAATTTCACAAATGAGACTGATGCGCTTAATCGATCTTTTTCACTTCTAATATTTTCTCTGTCATTATCCTATACTTTTTTCTGCCCTTTCCTGTCAATTCATCCTACAACAAGCCAGAAACGTATTTTCTTTACAAGAAAAAAAGTTCTATTATATCTCTGCATTTAAAATGGTTTCTAAGAAAAGGAGAAAGCAAACCTTGAATAAAACACACATTGACAGTGAAGTGCAGCTAAGCCATGTATTGCATGCTGCTAGTTTTCTATAAGGCACCAGACATTAAAGTTGAACTTTTGCCTGGATGCTGTCATTTGAGCTAATCTATTTCTGCTAGGAAACATGTTGGCAATGGCAGGTGAGGGTCTTTATGGTCTAACTGAAATAACAATATCCCCAGCAAGGCTTTAGAGAAAAGCCAAGTATTGACCACAAGAAAAAGGAGAGAAATAGCGGATTGTAAGAGCTGACAGGAAACCCAATTTCCCTTACCACTTAGTTCTGTATATGAAAAGGTCAGAACTACACTGCAGAATTGTTCCAAGCCTTTTATACAAAATAAATAAATAAATAAAAACTGCTGTTTTTTTCCCCTGGAAGCATATCAGCTCATTGTTGTAGTAGATGAAAAATCTACTTGCATTTTTGCTAGGAGACTCTTTCTGTTATACTTAAATGGTCCTTGACAAGGCCACCCATTATGGGATAGCCTTCCGCGGTGGACAACAAAAGGGGACACATATGAAGTAACTGGACCAAATCCTAATGTAACTTCTTTCCAAATAAATCCTTTGTTCTGGCTCATTTAAGCATCACCCAAGCCTATAACATGACAAGAGGCCCTTACTTTTCCCCTGTGGTGTGGAGTGCCTTTCTTATTTTAAGTGAATCTTAGGCTGGATAATGTTTGGCCATAGCTCCAAAAATATATATTATTATTAATTCATAACTATTAATAAAATTCCATCTATTAACTAGGAATTATTCTCTGCAGAAGAACAATTTTTTCTTTCAACTCTGTTATATGTTATACACCCAGCGCGAGTATAATCAATTAAGACAAGTCTACTCATATAAATGGGGCAGATATTGCCCAACAGTGTGCAGTCTCTGTGAGCGAAGGAACTATACACTTGTCAATAAGAGTTATGGAAAACTGCCTTGTAAAACTAAGAAAAATCCAGGTCTCGCCTCTTTTTGGTTTGTTTGGGAGGAGGGGTTGTGCTTTAAATGCAGTCCATCATCTCCCTTCTCATTCTTTCCACATCAAATTAGTTTTTGTTTAAATGCATAAATATCAACCTGCTAATAAACAAATTAGATACATATACATAAGTGAGTTACAGCAGACATGTAATGCAGATATTTGGGGTTTTGTGTGGCAGAACTGCAGTTACTCCATTTGAAGCATAATTTCTTTGTTTCACAATCCAGAGGGAGTGAAACAGCAGCCATCATTAGCCAGATTCAGAATAGCACATTTCAGTGCAAACCCATTAGCTATCAGTCCCTGACTGGGGGCGGGGTGGTGGTGGTGTTTACCAGAGCCTCTGCGATCCTCCCAACATTTCTCCAGGCTTTTCATAATGCTTATGTAAAAAATATCTACTAGAAAAGCCAGTCTTCATACTTCACTGTTCCAGATCTTTCAGAGCGTGTTGAAATTAAATGTAGCACTAAAGAGTTCCCTGACAGACCTGATTATTAACTCCAAAAGTTACCTGTGGAAAAAGAGATTATTTCTGAACTGGGCTGCCTGCCTTTTGAAGAAGCCAACAATTTAATTACACAAATGTAGAAAGAATTGTTGCCATCAGGAAGAACATAAGTTTACTGTAACACATATAATAGTTTCTTAGCTGATTTCATCCTACAGCTACACACTCAAGTTTTCAGAGACAGTGTGTTGTGGTTTTTTGGTTTTGTTTTGGTTTTTTTTGTTTGTTTGTTTTTTAAGGTAGAGTGGCAAAGAGATGACTGAAGAAAAAACCCAAACATCCTATAGTAGCAATCTCAAGTAGAACATCTTTTTTGGAAAGTCATTTATCTTAAGCTTGGGCTGCTCTCCCTAGTCTATGGCTTTCTAAGTCATAAAGGAATAATGAAATAAAGCTTAACAATCTTAACATCTCTCAAAAGCCTCTCATTTTAAAAAAAATCACACGTATTTTAGACACAGTCAAAACCTCTGTATTTTCAGCCTAGTAATGATTTGTTTTCATACTCAAATTAAATCCAAAGCATTTCAAGAAAAAGGTCCTGAAATTACATTAAACTTAGAGTACATTTACATCTCTTTATAAACATAGGTAGAGATACTACTTAAAGTTTTCAGCTACTTGAAATGCATAAAACTTCACTAATTTAATCCAAGTGCTAAAACTGGCAAAATAGGATCTAAATTTCAAAATCAATTTCTACTTCTCATCTGTTAAATTTCACACATGAAGCAGGTTTTCCACTGTGGGCATTGGGAATATAACTCAAGTCATTTACATAATTCATAGGCAACAAGGGATAGTCTTGTAAAAACACATGCACTGCAGGAATGAAGTTTAAGGTCAGAGAGAGTAGATTTTTTAATTTATTTCTTTCCTACAGCTGCGTTTTGTATTTTTCCTACCCAAACAAAAACCAAACAAAACCAGAAAGAAATATATATGGCATAATTACTACCCTGCCCGGAGATTCTCTGCTACTGCTCCACAGTACTGCCACAGAAAGCCAAATACACAACAGGCACAATTCTTTAGATCAACTTTTCTCCTTTCATATAACTTTCTCCAAAAATTTCACCTGGACAATTTCTTATTATGGCAGCTTGTTTGCAGGTATTCAAACACGTGTGGGTTAGGATATGACTGGACACCAAGTGCATGCTCCAGTAACAGCTTTGGGGGAACCAAGCCACAGCTAAGGGACGAGAACCTCTTCCTATTACATGGCGAAGGCTACCTGCACGCAGAGAAGGAAGCTGTATTTAAAAGCCATTTTTGTTTTCCTCAACCTGTGAGGAAAGTAATTCTCAATATAAATTTTACATACCTTGCTGGCTAAAGTGTTTCCCTGTGAAACCTTCACCCAGCAGCTTGCTTCAAAACCATCTCTCTAATCACACTGCCCAAATATTGATGGAGCTTTTGCTTCCTCCTGTATCTTTTTTGACCTACTTAGAGCTGAAATAACCAATTAGAAGTTTCTATCTCTCGTCATTTTGTTGTTTATATTGTACACTGCCCAAAACTGCTTGAGCAAACATTAATTCATTTTTTTCCTTGCTGTTCATAGAGAATAAAAGTGACATGAATTTCCACTGGAATCTCTCAATTACAACCTATTTGGGAATCCTTCCTCTCTTCACCCCATTTTGCAGAAACGTGTTCGCCATTATGAAGTTAGATCATCATAAATATTTGACTATTGAAAACACTGCCCATTTTGCAGGCTTCCTGCCTGCACTGACACAGAGTGTTTGAAACCGTATCCCAGGGCTGTGTTAATTATGCATTGCGACAGCTGCCATAGACCTGGCAGCGCCAGCTCGTTAGGCCAGGCCTTGCTGTCTGAATCCTGAATACGGGAGCGACGTCCTGACGGTGCTGTGCCTCCAGTCCAAGCTCGGCACAGCCATTCGTTTTGACTCCAGCGCTGCTGCAGAATGCTCTTAAATCTGAATTTGGTCATGTTAGCACTTCCTCAATGACAAGATACGCTTCATCCTAAGTTTTATCAGAAAATTGTAATGTTCCTATATCTAGGAATTTTCAGGGGTGCTACTCAAAGACAATATTACAGGTGACAAAACCCCTGTCCTTGGAGCAAGGAAAGTAGTAACCACGCAGAAGAGCTTCATGATAAAGCTGCTTGCATACAAGGCAAAGATGAAAGAGAGGACAAGGGCAGGAACAGAGCTGACAGACCAACAGAACTGCTTAAAAGAACGTTACATAGGTGGAAGATATTTCTGAGTTTAACCAAAGCAATAAGCTTGAACAAGATGGAGGGGACAGGAGATGACCGTGACATACACTGTCTTGCAGGCATCAAAGTAGCTACTTTTAAGGAATTACGTGCAAAATGCTTGAGGAGAAATACACTTTGGAGACCATCAACTGTATTTGTATTATTTGTATTACATTACAGCAGTTACTCTACAATAATTTGTATTTACCTAAAACTTGGGTTCACACAGTTCATCTGTAGTTCTCTTCCTGCGAAGTAATGCAGTCTGTTCTCCCACCAGCATCTCTCTCATGGAGCCAACTTCTCCTCAGCCTCTTAGCTCTCTGTCATCATGTGTTTTTGACCCAAGTCATATGTGCTTTGGGAAGTGGAGAACGGAAACACACAGCTTCACAAATAGCTGGGAGTAGCAACCTCCTCATTATTCACATATTCAGGTTGCAACATTCATTTTTATGAGCAAGAGCATCTGAGAGCCAGGAGCTGAACAGCATTTTCTTTGAAGAGAAAAAGTATTTAGGCCTTAATCCAAAAAAGCACTTAAGGATATATATAACTTCAATTATATTGACTTCAATGGGATTACTTCTAACTGCTCTGCTGGATTTGGGTGTTCACGGACTAAATTAATATATAGCCAGTATTGCTGAACTGATCTAATTACTGTGTGTTAATTACTAAGGCATTTCAGCATTTAAATATTCAGGTTAGGACTCGCCAGTGTAGTAGTTTTTGCTGAACTGTTTCAGACAGGCAAGTGACTTAATTTTCCACATCTTCTTTCAGAAGGGGCATTTGCACTACAAAGCTGAAGTCCCACAGGTACAAGGTTTCACCTTTGAAAGCTATTCAGGCACTAGAACTACCTTTAAAAACCCTGGGCTTTAGTACCTCATTTAAACTTCCTCAGCATTTTTAGAACAGAGGCTAGTAATAAACTCAAACAATAACTTCATACCAACCTAAAGCAATATATGAGATTCTCAGTTTTAGGTATTACTGAAACGTATCCCACAGATCACATTGTATTCAACGTGCAATGGAACTTTATATATTTTGCAAACTTTTGCACTGATGGTCTCTTTCGCTTTCTGAAAGGCGCAAGCGCTGCCACATCCCTGTTACCATGCTTGGCTCATTTTAACCACAGCGATTTCTTAGTGGCATTTCAGTAATTCCTTAAAAGTATCCCTTCACTAAGAACACCAGGGCCCCTCATTTTACCACAGCTATCCAGTTACCGAACTTTCACTTTAGATGTCAGTCTCTTGCACAAATAAAAGGAATGAGGAAAGCTATAGACACACCTTGCATTCCCTTCTGTTATATGGGGAGAGACTCAGATTGAAAGCCTTGACCGGAGATTTTAAGTGCAGTTTTATTATGGATGAGACCATTACAAGGTTATGCTAACAAAAGGAATGTTACATTTGTTGATTTTGTGTTGACAGGAGGGAGTATTATCTCACTTGAATGTTCTAGCTTTCCATATTTTTTTTTTTAGATATAGATTTTTCGTTTTTAAGATGTCACAACGAATGAATGCAGCACAAATAGGCAAATACGTGTGGTGACCAGCACGGCTGGAATTGGGTGCCAGCAGGAACAACCGGCTCCTATCATAAGATTTGCCATCTCCTGCACAGTTACAAAATAGCTCCTGCAGGGAAACTATTTTGGGGATCTGAACTGAGGTGGTCAAGGAACAGAGTTCTTCCCCTTTCCCAGCCAAAATCTCCACAACTGCTTAAGCCCTTTATACTACTAAGACCTCATTCCTTCAGAACACTATCTACTGGCTACTACTAATGCAAGGATATCAGAGCCATGACCAGTAGCCTGGTGCAGCAGTTGTTATCTAAGAACCACTCAAAGCCATTGCTGAGGTAATATTAAATTCATAAAGCTACAATTCCACAATTAGTTAAAAGTAATGAAACAAATGGTGTTCTAGCACCAACATCAGCTTACTCAGTTATCCACTGTGGCTTATATATTTCATGACATAAATAGTTGTGTATTATATTAAACAAGATCAAAAAACTAAATAGAAAGCGCTACATATTTTCAAAAATCTGAGCCTGATTTTACTTATTTTGGGTCTATATGAAGTATTAACTTTCAACTTGATATGAACAAGAGATTAATTGGTTACTTACTAGCATTAACCTTCCTCAGAATTTTAGAGACAACTAATATAACAGACCTTTAAAAGAAGAGAATGGATCCACAGCTTTTGCTGACTGGCCTAAGCTCTATGGATTTGATCTAAGGACTTCTTTCATATGGCACTCATAACCTATGGAGCAAATATCACCCCCATTGATTGACCTGAACAGCTTCACTTGGCCTCTGACTCTCCAGAAGTAGCACATACAGAAACCTACACTCAGTGCAGAACTATCACTTCAAACCCCAATCCTGCGGAAACATAGAGTTAACACAATATTAGTATTCTCTGTTGATAGCACGGTGCTTGCTACAGGTCATCATAATATATACAATCTGGCTTTACACTAATTAGGTCATGCAAGGCCAACAGTAGTGAAAACAGCGTAAAACGAATATGAAATACAAGAACTTCATGAAAATGGAAGAAAAACAATTAGTTTATATTTGGAAGACATAACAATACAAGCCCTTCCGTACACTGTAAATCAACACCGTTATTAACTCATCTCAATTTCAATAGGAAAATAAAAGCAAAATATTTCATTTCCAACAATGAGCTTTCTAAACCATCAGTGCCACACACACATCTTTCTATAACGGATCTTGTAGAGATTAACCTGCACCATGATCAGAATGGTCTTGATCTCAGTTAAACGCATTCTTAAAGTACTTAAAATGTACTGCTTCATCACTGATATTTTTACAAGGTTGTCAAAGAGAAATATCATTTTTCATCCTGCTTTATTTCACTTTACTTCAAGATATAGTAATTAACAAGAGTCTTTAGATGCTGGCAAAACTGTCCCTTTTGAAGTCTCTACATAGCTGTCACCCTGGAGATAAAGGCAGATTATTCAATCTTGACATTATAATTGTGAGTACAAGATAAAAGACTGGATTAGCAACTTCATAACTTCATGCCTAGAAAAAAAAAAATGAGATCACCATGAGGTAATTTTACTTCTAGTTTTGAGGGTTTTAAGGAGTTCCTTAAGGATGAAGAGAGAGAGAGATTATCATGTCTTGAAAGGGTATGAAATGAGTTATATACCCTTTTGAGCATTCCAGTAAAAAATATTAAAATTATCTTTTATTTATAAAATTGTACAGGAATACCAGGGTAACCATCTGATGGGCAAATTATTCCTACCTAAATGCTGAGTACTTTTATGTGTTGCAGCTACATCGCTTCTCATGCAATTTTCTCTTCTTTCCTCTGTAGAGAACTAACAGGAAATGTGGAACTGAGCACATTCAAGAACCGCTTGTAGCAACCCTTCACGTCTAAGGCACTGCAAGAAGAAATAGACTAAAGACGGCTGCATCCTACGACTTTTAGGTGTTTTTTGTGGTGGAGTTCACCTCCCACCAAATGCACCGTGTCTTTCTCATAGAAAACACAGTTAACAGAAACTTTGTGGCTGAGAATCTGAGGTCTAAATCAACAGGGAAAATTTATTGCTGTCTTCTAGATATATTTCCAGTGGTTTGGTACCTGCTAATGGAACAGCACAGGATCAAATTTCTTTGCCCTCAGAATACTATTGATCCATTTTGTGGAAAACAGGAACACACATCAGAGAGGTGACCTATTAGGACAGAATTCAGAGATAAAATTTAAGTGTTATCAAGAAATGTTTCGTGGGCCTGCTAGTTAGAGGTGCCGCAGAAAGACTTGCAACCTGCCATTGCAACAGACTGACATGCTGAGCGTGGTTCAAAATCTTACCAATGAAGAGTCTCACTATCAGCAAACACGGGTGGTGGAATGAATCCAACATGGCTAACCAGAAGGGTAAGGAAGCCTCTTTGAAGCAAGAAATCACTCAGAAAGCTGGGGCAGCAATGAGTTTTAAGAAAAAAAAAAACAAAAACAAAAACAACACAGGATTTAAAAAAACCAAGGTATTAAAAAAAAAAAAAATCAAGAAAAAAATTATCGGAAGGACTTGGAACTGTTCATAAATCTTTCTTCAAACACATAAGAAACATGAATACTATCACATAAACTGTAGGAACACAAATACTATCAGGTGACCTGCAAGCCAGCTGATGATCAGAACACAAATGACACTATTGAAGACACAGCAGAAAACCAAAATAATTTGTGTCAGTGCTGATCATGGAAAAGACCAAAAAGATTCGCATACCATGCCCCTTATTTTTGGAGGAACCTGAAGAATACCTCTGAAATTAAAACACTTAAAAGGAACTTATAAAAAAAACTGGACAAACTACCAAATTCCCAGGATTAGCTTATACTCAGACAAGAATTCAAAAGGAAAAGAGGGAGGATACAGTTTAATTATTAATAATAATATCTAACATTTTTGCTTAAAACTATTATAAAGCCTGAAGACCGCTCAGTAGCGATTGTGACTCCTAGAAAAAGAGGAGCCAGGAAGATCCAGCTCAGGGGAAAACTGCACAAATTCAGAGAGAAAAAAAACAACAAAATCTATCAAAACAAAATGAACATGTGAACAGTGTTGTCCAAACCAGTGGAATGATCAGAAAGTATATGGGAAGTAGCACTTCACCTGTTTTGCTCTTACTCATCCCAGGGCATCCACTTTTGGCCACCATCAGAGATGAGACAGATTGGCTAAACACTCCATTAGTCAAAACTAGTATGAGGTTCTAAAGCTTTAATGTTAACGTATCTAAGTAGAATGAAATCCTCTTTGCCAGGAATTCTATAAAGTACATGTAACACAGAGACCAAATCACATAGACCAATAGCAACGCTGATGTATAATTGACTAGATTCAGTGAATGAAAGCCAGAGACCTTAATAAGCTTGGTATATACTTAATAAGCTCCTGAACCTCTATGCAATATTTATACCAAAGGAATGAAACTGGGAGTAAAAGTGATCATCTCCATCCCTGTTTGTACAAAACACTCATGCAGCTTCAGCACCTGATAAAGTCCCACAAACTTACCATCTGGTCAGAGCAGGTGGTATTTCATTCTTAGCTTATTTCAGTAAATGCCTTTGAAATGAAAACCCAGATAGAAAACGCAGAGAAACCATCTCTTGAGAGTCTTTATCTGTTTGTGTCAGAGGAAGCATTACGTAGCTTCTCCTCAGGCTTGGCACTGATGGGATATCACAATGTGTTTTCCAAGGATATGAGTGACTGCTACTACCTATCACTTACATTTAAAGAATTTAGGCAGGTCTAAAGGTAAAGGTAGAAAGAGTGGGACCTGAGTGGTGTCACTTGGTAAACTGATGTAATATCTCATTACATGTTGCTAACAGGTCTTAGTTTGCAACCTTATAAAATCGTTTAAGAGCCTGCATGACAAAAAAAAAAGTGTTTAATTCTATCAAAATTATGTATTTACAAGTATTTCATAAACATGGCCTTGTTTAGCACAGAAGTAAGGAAATTCACCTTGAAAATTCATTCACTTTTTAGTTAAACGCTAGGACCAGGTTAATTACAATCAAAACATTGGTCTGAGCTCAGGATTATCTCACTCCTTTTCAATGGATTAATTAGAATTTTATGATGTTCAGCTAAATCCAGAAGTTTGCTTGTGTTTTTTGTTTTTTTTTTTTGTAACTGGAAAACATACAGGTAATCTTCAAAATTATGGAAACCCGGGGAGCTGTGTACCATTTCCAAAAAAATCCTCTTAGATGAAATGTTTCAAGAGCAAAATAAGAAAAATCTGCAGTTCTGCTGGAATAAATGGTTATTCAGTGGACTATGACTGTCAAGGATACTTTTATCATAAAAAAAAGAGTAAACACTTGATAAAATTTGTTTTGAAGACAAACATTTGGCATGAAATTTCACTGCATCTGGTTTTTGTTTTCTTTTTCTCCCCACACAGCTCAAGAGTTCCAAGAGTGATTTCATTTGGTTAATAAGACCTTTATGATACTGCACGCTTAAAGTCATCTTACTTTTTTTTAAAAAGTGAGTATTTTTAAACAGCCTTTGTCCAATTAATGAACAGAAAAACTGCAATGCACTAACCCTAGCTTTTTTCTGCTTGGCTTTTCCTACATAGCGATTGCACTGACACAGTCAATAAAGCAGATGTGCTTTTCCGCAGCAGTGATGTTTAGTGCATGTTTAAGGTGACTCAATTTTTTTTTAAGCATGCCAGAGTAATTTGTAAGCCTGATGTATAAAGTCTGAGAAAACCACATGTATAATACACTTATTTTTATTTTGCAAGACTTTACTCAAATTTCCTTGAGTAAAGACAGTGTGAAATGCAGAGTCTAAGAAAAGGAGAGTTCAAAACCTGAATTTGAAGAACTTTGCACATTTTAAAGTTAAAAAACAACCAAGTCAACTCTCAGATGATTCCAACCGGTACAGCTCCTGTGACCTCAGATACTACAGTGATTTTCACCAACTCCCAAGTAAAAGAAATAAAAAGGCAATTACCAAAATGATTGTTTTTGGAACAGATGAGAAAACTCTTATAACACTTATAAAGCGTGTCCCCTAATTCTCTAGTATTTCTTGAGTTGAAATGTTAATGAAATAACTGGCAGGCAGTGGTGTACCAGTTACTATCATGTGATAGCATCCAACAGAAATGAATGAGACTGCTTATCACTGGTTTTCATTTTTTTAAATATCTTCTTAAGAAGCAGGTGTCAAATAATAAAATCAATCAGAAAAATTGTGTGTTTTCCTTGAAGATTTATTAATATAAAAGTAAACACTTAGAAGAACCTAATATGATTTCTGGGGCTTTTTAAAAAAAAAAATTAAGAAATTGTAGAAACAAAAAGGTAAGTACTTCCAAATAAGGAAGTACTTAGCATTTTAAAGTGCTATACAGCTTGTGAAGAACCTCTCATCTCTAAGTGCACCATTCTTATCCACTAGGTTAACTCAAGCTGCTGCTATATTGGCAGCAAGTCTACAAAGATCAGGGGAAGTACTACTACTTCAGTTAAGGACTCATTCTTGGGATGTTGTTTAATAGTAGTGATGAAAGCTTTGAGGTTTTTTGGGTTTGTATTTAATATGTGAGAAGTGCATTTTGCAACTTAGCACAACCCTCCAGAGCTAAATCTTTGTGTACTGAACAGATTATTTGAAAAGAAATTCTTCCTGGGAAAGTTTGCCCATAAAGGCAACATTTCAAATTATTTCAATGAGGTGAATAGTTCATTCTTATTCTTAACCTATGTCTTGAAATGCATCTTAAAGAAAAAAAAGCAGTATTCTGGAAAAGATCACATTTTATCTGACTTTCCCCCAAAATGAAATTAAAGATGTGGGAGCAAGAGAAGAGTGAAAAGGACTCAGCATCGTCCTATGATGATGTCATAGATACATATACTTTCTTTCCATATTCCATTTCTCAAACAAGCTGACAGCCAGGTTTAACAGCCAATAAAACCAGTTCTGTCCTTACTCTAATACTCATGGGAGTTTAACACCCAAGCAAAAGATTCATGCCCTGGCACCCTCATCAAAATGACCAACATGTAGTTTAGTCTTCATCCATTCTCCCGATGGATGAAGGAGACAAGACATATGAGGTCATCCATCAGGAGATACAAGAGAGGGTAGTTATGGAAGGTAAGGCCACATGCCCCACTCCCAGCAAAGAAATTACCTGTCATTCCTATACCCAGCCCAAGTGATAGCTGTGTAGCTGGAGACGAGTTGCTGGGGTTTCATCTGACAGGGTGCACACTCAGAAACATGAACAAATGAGGACAGCCATGTATTTTCCCCTCACCACTGGTAAATCCTATTATCCTGAGGCTTTTGCTCCACTGCCACAATTTACTTCTTAGAAGGGCTGATTTCAGAAGTTAAAACATTTTTTTAGAACATTTTGAAGAATTGTGTTCCTCATAAAAACTCAAGTAATTGGCAGAGCCAATTCCCTTTAGCCAGAAGGGGAGGGGGAAGGGTATCTTCCCATACTGTCAAAATATTTTGACGTGTTCCAGATTAAAATAGGTCAATTTTTCAGTTAGCAACAACCCTTCTGTTTTCAGTTGCAGAATTTGTCTTCCAATGCTTCTTGAAACAGGAGTGCTCTCCATTGTTCAGCTCTGTCCTTCTGCAGCTCTTGGGATGACACTGGACTAACCCTGTTTGTTGTGGCCTCCAGCAGCCCTGACGCCAGCCAAGCAGCAGCAGCAAGCTCTGCCACTTCCCACAACGCTCACACGCCACAGAGGCTTATCTAGAGATTACTCTGATTGCAAGTGGTATGGGGAGCTTCTGTCTGGGGAATCCCCCTCAGTGGAGAATCAGAAGCTTTTCAGCTCCTTCAGGCTTGTAAAGAGACTGGAATAAGGAAGAAAATCTGATCCCCTGTCTTATTACTGCTCTATAAAATAATCTGTGCTTCATCCACAAATAACTCTGGCTCAAGTATCTTGAAAAGCCAAAACCAAATCAATTAAACACCTGTGGGCTTGATAAGGACCATTTTAAGTGTTCTGGTCCCAAACTATTTGTAGGACAAATGGCAAGCAAAATGAAATGGACAGTTTGAAATTCCTAGACTGGATGCACTCTAGGCAAGAAAATCCACCCCACTCCCCATTTTTTGTTTCCATTCCTGCTGCTTGTTCTCTGTTCTACCACACCAATATATGCTTCAATGAGCTATCCCAACACGGCACCAAGCCGTCAGCAGCAACGTGCTGGAAGGGCCTCTCAGGGACTCCCAGGAGTTATTTGTTAAAATTCTGCCACCAAACAAAAGGGAATTGCAGATTTTTTAATTATTATTGGCAAGGTCCTGACGAGGTATTGGGAATGTTTTCCCTGCTTCTGACGCAGCTTAGACATCTTCTTCATAGTGCTAAATAGCATCCCTTCTGAAGATCACTTACTTCCAAGGCTTACAAATTATACCCAAGAAACAATTTTAGGAAGGTAGGGGGTTGCTTTTGGAGAAAAACTGCTTCCATCAAACACCTGTTGTGCTTAAGATATTTCCCAAGGGGAGGGACTCCCCCTCATCTTTCAACTGGTAATTACATAAATTCAAAACTATGCTGTACTGTTAGTATATACCAAGTATAGTTCTCAACAAGAAAATATAAATAAATCACTTCGAGAATGTCCTTTGCATGAAGTGTCTGCAGGTTGCTATTGTTTTATTGCAAGAGTCAAAGGAATAGAAAAACCTCTTCTGTTCACCATGGAAATAAATTACTAGATACCTCTATTTCACCCCTCCCATCTATAGGAATATCCCTTCAAACATGTTGTTTTGAAGTTCGGGAGAGAAATCTGTGGTCACTTGTTGTTGATGATATCAACAACATTGTTGGCATATCCACAAAACATTAATTCCTCAGGTTTCAATTACTTCTTTGTTACTGGATGAGTTCAATCACTAGATCATCTCTGATTATTTTGATTTTTATTTGTGTGTGTGGTTTAAAGTATAACCATGTAGACTGGATACATGAATACTGCCTTTACTTGGAAAGACCGTCAGTTTTCCTCCAACAGCTGTACCAAACTGCAGTACACTTTTATTCTGTGACGCTTAAATACTTCAAAGTATAGAAGGCTTCTGACGTAACAAAACTTTTCTGAGGAAGAACTCAACCACCTTATTACATACATACTATCAGTAAAGAACTATGCAGCAGCATACATTAGGGATGTGCTTAAAGTTTAAATCCAACATAGCCAGATAGATCTGGAAGTCCATATGCCCAAAAACTTTAAGGACTTACCCAATAATGTAATCCAGTACATTAAAATAAGATGCCATTAGAAAGAGTAACCTCATAAGAGGCTAACATTAATCTTGAAGTCAGCCCAACAGTGTGTAACTTATCCTACACAGCTGCTCAAGGGGGAAAGGGAGCAGGAAGGCTTCCTCTTTCCTCTCTCCCCAGCAGAGAAACTAATCAGAACTGCTGTCCTCACACTCCGCAGGGCAGCTTGCATCAGAGATTGTACAAAAGAGCACAACAAAGACATACACTAAAAAAAAACCTCCTGGCTTCTGGAATTAATACGGGATTTATTAGAATAACATACTCTGGAAACAGACACAAAGTATACCACTACCTATGGGAAGCAAGGGCTAGATTAGGAAAGGTGAGAAAATGGTTCCGCTCCACAGAACAAAAATAATGAATTAAGGAACCAGCCCGCACCTTTCAAATGGGTTACACTGCATGTACCCAGCCCGACATTCCCTGAACAACCCATGAAGAAGCAATTCTCTTCCCCCATACTCTTCCGAGACATCATATTGTCCATATACTGAGGCTTAATGAAAATTGTTGTCCAAAGTCTGCTTGAGGCTAAAGCTTGAAACAGTGCAACTCTGCAAAGCACAAAGGGAGGAGGCCACACTCTGCTCTCCCTGCTGCGGGCACAGTTACAGCCCAAAGGCTGCTCTGAAACACACCTCCTGGAGCACCTAGTCAAGGTCTGGGTCTCTCCTGAGCCTCCTGTCCTGCGGCTATTCGTCTGCAGCTCCAGTTTAGCCCATCAGAGGTATGCTAATATTGCTAAACCTGAGTGCTCCCAAATGAAACTCTTCCACTCACAAGTGAATTGTGTGCTTAAATGCCATGAAAAAATATAAATTGCTCTCCTCAAACCCCAGCAGGTTCCTTAATGACTAAGCTCCACTAATTAGTAACAGCTGTTAATGGAGTGAGCAGGTACAAACCTAACCTCTTCAATTAATGCACGAGATTCTTAAACCAAAATAATACGCGAAGGGAAGGTGTTAAGTAAATAAATAAAAAAAAACCAACCAGAAAAAACAACATTCAGAGGTCAATATTTTTGTTGCCAAGATCATATTATTTCTTCCAACCCAGAATATATCAGCCTCTACCAAACATAGAACATATTTGTACTAAAATCTTACAATTTCTGTTCAGCTTATGCAAACTGAAAGCCTGCCATTACTTTCACAAAACTAATGCATCCTTTCTTAACAAATGAACAAGGCAAGATACACAATATATACAATAATCTAAATCTGCAACAACACTGGTAATGGGCGATTTGCTGTATAACTACATATTTGGAAAAAATTATACTTTATAACACGTTGTTTGGAAAGCTTGACTTGAAAAACTCCTGTGCGACTGCAGACCATAGTAAAATCGGAACATGGTCACCGTTTCCATCATATTCTACACGGCTGTTTTGCCGCTAAATTGTACTTTGATTTTTTTCAACACTGTTGTAATCTCAGTTTATAATTACAGAAACTTTCTCTCTACATTTTTCACGTTAGCTGACAACTTAAGTCCACAGCCAAAAAAAAAAAAAGAAGGAAATTCATAATCACTCTTTAAAGAAGCAGAAAATTTTAAGAGCTCTCATTTTACTCGTGTGATCATACAGTATTCCAGATACTGCAGTCATTAACACACCTGTTTTAGTTTTCATTTTTAGGTGAAACCCTAAATTTTCATTGTTACTTACAGAGAATCATCGCACAAGCAAATCTATAGCTATCTTGTAATGCCCTTCCTAAAACTGAAATTAAGTGACTCTTTTCACTCTTCTACTGTCAGGCACTATTGCAAGTCTCCTGGTTCCCAGCAGTTAAAAAAAAAATTAAATCAGAGACCACCGCTTATGTCATCACAAGTAGTAGATTTTCCATCTAAAGTATTAAATTGCCAATTAAAGGAAAAATATTCAAATGAATACTAATACAAACAGTTTGCCTTCTAACTATAGTCTAAAATTGATCTACAGAAATACAGAGCAAAGTGTTCTTAAATATAAAATGTTATGGAAATCAGCCTGTTATTACAAAAGCAATAAAAGAAGGGAAAGAGAATGAGAAGGGGGATGCATTCGCTAAGGTACTTCCAAAATGTTTGCCTAACCCTAATTATCGTCTTTCGTACTGCAGATAGAGCTGTGCAGATACCCAGTTAGAGCTCATAGAGATCCTTCTGGGACTTCTCAGTCATGAAGTGGCAGGTAGGGAGAGATAGCTAGGGACCGAGTTATATATTTACATATTGGCCTTAAGGATCCCCGTTTACAAATTCTTTATCCTATATAGTATTAGTTTTAAGTTAATAATCCCTTACTATTTTAGGTAATTAAAACTATAAAATCATTACTGAGTTATTTAGGTAACTGTGTTGGAACAGAAATCTAGGATTTCCCAGTAGAGGGATTTCTGCTCTTCGACATATGCCCTAGAAATCTTGAAATATAGAAGAAAAACAAACAAAAGAAGAGAATCATCTGTATGTAACAATTTACAATGCTGAGGCAGCTTTGGGGAGAACGTGCAATTCCAAAGAACATCACACTCAAAAAATAAAAATAAAAACAATAAAAAACCAAGCAGATGGCCTTTTTCATCTTTCTTTGTAAATAAGCTTTTTATGTTTGGTCTTTGCATTTTTTGTGTGTGTGTGTATGTATGCCCAGAGATTTACACAAATTCTGAAGCCAAAACCTGTACAAGCCAATTGAAAAAACATCATTTATATAAGTGACTTTTAGATCATACCATTGAGATCCAAATTCATAACTGTGGTACAGGAGCAATGTCCAGACTAACATTACTGTTTTAATTATTTCAGTTCTCCAGACGTTGTCCCCAGTGCAGCTGCAATATGCTGGTAGAATCTCACTTTATACCAGAATATCTTATTCCCCCTTCTATTACCCAGTACATTCCCTTCCCCCTGATTATTCTCTTTATCAGAGAATCTGTAGGCAGAATAGGTGTGGGGTATGTGTGTGCGTCTAACTGTTTTAACTGACAAAACTTTCACATGCAAATAAATTTCAGACTAATTACTGACCATGCCAGGCAGAATAAAGTCCCATACGGTCATGTAAGATTGCAAAGAACTCCTCTGATTTCAGAGATACATTTTGCAGGATCTGGGTGGTGGCAGGATAAGAGAATTGCTGGGATTTCTGCAGCCGTGCAAACCAAGAAGCTGTCAAGCACCTGCTCAACAGAGCATAAAGGAAGTGGGTGGAAGCAGGTCCTGAATCTACTGTAATAGCTAAACAGATAAGTAAAAAAGAGAAAAAAAGGCAAAGCAGTATTTGTTTCATAAAGTGGTGGCTTATTTCTGCATTAAATTTGGTAATTAACGACAGAACGAGAGGGAATGGCTTCAAGCTCCAACAGGGTAGGTTTAGACTGAACATTAGGAAAGAATCTTTCACAGAAAGAGTGGTCGGTCATTGGAATAGGCTGCCCAGGGAGGTGGTTGAGTCACCATCCCTGGATGTGTTTAAGAGACGTTTAGATGTGGTGTTGGGGGATATGATATAGGGGAGAACTTTGTAGTGTAGGGTAGATGGTTGGACTTGATGATCCCAAGGGTCTCTTCCAACCTAGACGATTCTATGATTCTATAAATATCAACTCCAGTGTCTGTTTTAAAGAAAAGATGGCAACAAGGGTTTGGGTGTGGGTTGTATGTTTGGTTTTTTTAATAAAAGTTTTCATAGTTTTCCCTTTATTTTTAGCCTTTCCTTATTCCATGCAAATCTCTTCCCAAATGTAAAAAGATCATTGAAATAAACTCATAAATAGCATTTGCAGATAAGAAAATTATTTTCCTTCAGTATGTGGACAGTCAGCAAGAAATTCTGACTAGAGAGGTATTATTTATTTTTTTTTTCCCCAAAACCAGCAAATAATTTCCTGACAACGGCCAAAAAACCCACTTCTTGGAATTTGCCAAAAGCTGAGTTTCTGCCCAACAGAAGTAATTCATTGTACCTGGCAGTACATTTCACTGACATGGTGTCCATTCTTAGGTTGTACTAAGACCTGATATCCTATGCATCTTTGACACGATAAGTCATAGAGTTTGAGGCTCTGCCAGACATCTTCCAGCAAACCTACCTGAAGTGGTTTAACACTATTGCCCTCAACTGCCTCCCCATCCCTCTGCAAGAGGTTACTGACCCCAGAGAGATTTCCCATGTAATACAGCCAGCCATAAGCCAAGTGGTCACCTGCATTTCAGAGATGATATGATGTGGTGGTTCTTTACTAAAAAGCAGATAGAACTGACTATTCTTAGTTGAGGATGGGAAATTTAGTGTAAAGGTAATAAGTGTTCTTTTCTGAGCTTTCACGCAAGTGCTTTTAGCAATACAAAAATTCACAGAGCTTCCTTATTTCTGTTACTCCACTTGGAGAACAGCAAAAAACCACAGGCACCATCAGACATTAGGTAGGCCACCAGGATGAGTATCTGGACTTTGGTTCTCTTATCCAACCCTAACATGATGGGCAACTGATCTGAAGCACCAACATTGCTAATTAACACAGGTGGGGGAGGGGAGGTAGGAATGCTTGAGAGATCCTGATGCCTTTAGAGAAAGCAGGGGGAAAACCCACACAGTACACCTGCAAGCCATGCCTGAAAAAAGTCCCAACTGACTAGAATTTAGAGTCAGGAATGACAGAAAGGAAAATTTCATGTTCTTTTTCATACTGTTGCATTAATACAGTTAAATCCAACTGTCATTGTTAAGTAACAAGTACACAAGTATATATTTAACTTGGGCATAAGGACACAAAGAAACTCTAGGGACTTATGGGTTCATTTCAGGGAACTGATGCTTCTTAATTTGCTCAGGACCTGGTTTTTAAATCAGCCCTCACGCATTACTAATTAACATTGGTGCATAGTAGCACTTGGTGACAAAACTGACAGCTAAAAGGGAGCATTTCCATTACAGACACTACATTGACATTGCAGGTTTGCTTAAGGGGACTTGCTCATTACAGATTATTACCTTCAAGTTACAAGCATGTAAAAGCAAAAGTGCAGGTGATTACATCGAAAGTTAAAAAAGAATGGATGCAACAAAACAATAGCTCTGGAGACACCACTGCATGGTCTTCCCCCCCACACACACACCCAAAATTTTGCTTTCAGTATGCATGGTAGATCTCAAGACAGCGTGACTTTTCCAGAACATTGACTAAGTAAATGACATTCCTATCAGAAATAAGGTTGAAGTATATGATAGAAGAGCAAATTTACACCCAGTTCTGGCCTAGATTTGCTAGTACGTTACACAGTATCAAAAGGACAAAAAAAAAGCTCTTTGTTTATTCAGTTAGCTTGATTAGGTTTAGTTATAACATCATACATGTTAATAATCAAGAGGTTTAAAGAAGAGTTATAATCAGAAAATTTTAATCCTTTCTGATATTATTTGTCTTCTGTGTTTAAGCATGTTCCTTGAAGAGCGGTCCAAACTCTTGAATTGTTAGATCAAGAAAGTATAGAAGTCAGTGGCAAAAAATAAATATGAAACTCTATTACATGTTAATCAGTCACTCAAATAACTGTAACAAACTATAGCACACCAAGGGATACATAAATTTTACGGTAAGATACTGAAACATGTCGACTACCTACAAGTCTATATCTATAGGGACAGTTTGTCACCCTGGCCTGTCACAACACACACCTGCCTCCGAGGCTCTCCTCTAGAAACACTCTCGGCAGTTTTCTCCAAGAGGAAACTCAGACACTATGAGTAAGATAATTATCTGCATGATGTGCTCTCTAATAGGGATATAGAAGATCATTGTCCCAAGTTCAGCTCCCTCTGAACAGGACAGTCAAACTGAGATGGGTACTGTGTGCCACAATATTAACAAAAACAGTCAAAAGCAGCATAAAAAGCATCAAATGTGGATTAAATGAAAGGTGCACCTCTCTGTACAGAACAATGAGTTTAATGAGCCCATGCACCATAAAACAAAGTGGGTAAGGAATTGAGAGGGAAGTCTGAAGTGTACAAAGGTGTGGAGACATTAATGCAAAGTGAGAGAAGTAAAAACAGAAAAGTCAAACTATGTGAAAGATACTAATTCTATAACCCAAGTCTTAAAATTATGAAAAAACTGTCTTCATATTCAAAAACAAGAATAGCAAAAATATAGGTTTAAATCCTTTTTCATGTTATGTTGATATAAATTATGCATTAGATTTTTGTTTCATTTAAACTCCTCTAAACTAGACAACTTATTCTAGTGTGAGGAGCATAAAAGGCCTTGAGTGCTCAGCAACAACCAAAGCCATCAGAACGCTCTCACGCTATTCCCATCCTAAATCCAAAACACAGCTCTATACCAGCTGCTAGTAAGAAAGTTAACTGTATCCCAGCTGAAACTATTACATTCTCCACCCATTATTCCATACTATTTACATCATGCTCAGGTCCCACACTATCCAATACAACCTCAGTAACCACCATCACCCTTCCCATCCTTTGATATAATGCACAGATATCATTCCCTTAATCCATGGACCACCCATGTGGAATGTCTGTAAATTTCCATAAAGGTTCACAGTATGTCCACTAATTTATCCAGTTGAAGGGATTTCACAGGGTCGGACAGCACCA
Organism: Numenius arquata; assembly: GCF_964106895.1. Taxonomy (NCBI): domain Eukaryota; kingdom Metazoa; phylum Chordata; class Aves; order Charadriiformes; family Scolopacidae; genus Numenius; species Numenius arquata. Next base: position 8,490,885 of record NC_133585.1, on the reverse strand, counting down.
TGGTTTCTCATTTTTACCTCTCCGATTCTCTCCCCCATCCTAAATGGGGTGAACGAGCGAGTGGCTGCGTGGTCCTGATTGTCAGCTTGGCTTAAACCACAACAATGCCTTACTCAAAGGATCTTATCTCATGGTTGTTAAATCAATATCTTTTCCTCTCTAATGATCAGCAGATAAGCCACAAATTTTTTTTGGCTCTAAAGGTAAAAATAAGAGATACAATAAAAGACAAAACGTACTTTCTGGAAGCTTTAAAACAATAAAAACATCAAAACTATGAAGTGTGATAAAAAACAGTGTGAATTTTATCCAAGATATAGTTAAAATATCTGCACAAACGTATTAGCACAATCTTTTTTATTTATGTATTTATTTAAACTTTGTACACCTGCCAATAGGAAGACAGCTCACAGAGGCTTTGGCATTTTCTTTTATCTTAAACGAAACACTTAACCCAAGAGGAAACATCCATTTGTTTGCTAGTTTTATATATATCAGGGTTTTTTGCAAGACTAACTTGAGATTCGAAGGATTAACTCCAAAAGCTGCATACTCCTGGTTCTGCTACGCCTGTAGGAACTGGAATTGCTCAACTGCACTAAAAAGGATACTGTTGGTATTTCAGATGAGGCATGCAAGTCTGTCCATTCCCCAGCCCTTTTGTTTTGTGTTGGTTTTTTTTTTCTTAAACCTTTACATTAGCTCTGTTACCGAGCTCTTTGGAGATTATCAGTAAATTCTGAAATTGGCAAAGCCACTCATTCTTCGTTAGTCATCATGCAAGTTTCACAAGAATAAATCTGAAATAGTTTCTCTAAATTCACTCCAGCACCACAAATACTCCTGTTGTGAATATTTCTGTTTGAGACCAATGACTGAAGTGACCCAGTCTCAAGTGGGTCGAGGTGGCTAGACAGTTAATAGAATTTAGCACCAAAATGTATCAACCATATGGAAGATAAAGATGGCAAGACCTCTTTAGGTTTCCTTTTGTCAATCCATGCTGCATACATATATAAACAGAATCCATTTATCTATATACCTGTGTGTATGTATAATCCATAAATCATTGTACGTATTCATTTGAAATAAAATACTGACACTGACTTTTTTACTTTTTAAATTTCCTTCTGCACTGAGTTTGAAGAGATAAAAAGACTCAGTCACATTCAGGACTTCACCATAAAAGAACCCCAAAAGAATAATTTAAGTCTCTCTTGAGTGAGATCATTTAATGAATCTTCTAGATGTTAGGAGGTTTTATATGCTTAAAAAAAAAAAAAAAAAAAATCATTTCCCAAATGCAATGCCATGATATTGCCTCTGAGAGCTAAGTGATAAAGTGATACACATATGCTGAACACATGGATATGAAGGAAATGGTTACCTTGGCAACAACCACTGTGTAAAAGCTTCTTTCTACTACATTAGAACAGTGACTATTGGACAAAATATGTGTTTTCCCAGTCAGATCCTGAAAAAAAGTTATTATATTGCATTTGTAGATTTTCAGAGCCTTAGACTGTATGCAGGTAAACTACACTTGCTTTAATCCATGTACCTTCAAGTTCTTATACATAGCACTTTTGTAGTATTTGATTTCTATCGATTTCCAAATTCAATACATTTTTTTTCTTACCCAAATAAAGCTGCAGACATATTTGAATAGACCGAGTTTGCCATACTGGTCTGCAACTGCAGATATTCTATATACTGCAAAGGTAAGTGAAATAAATCATACTTTAAAATATTTTAACTAATAGCTCTCAAACAAAGTTACATGTAGAATTGTTATTGAGAAAAAATATGAAGCCATTATGAAAAGCCTCTTCAAAGAGCATTCTTTTCACATGTGCTACAAGCCACACAAAATACTTCCAAAGCTATAAAATGTATGATCTGTAACAAAAGTCCAAAAGTCACAGCTCAGTGCGTGACAAAAGGAGAGCAGGAAGCCTCAGGGACACAGCTGATACTTGACCAGTTATCACTGAAGAATACAGCACTCCCAATTTTTGCATCATGCATATAAGCAAAGACAATAAATTCATTTTCGTACAGTCGCATCTTCCTGGGACCACGCGGGTTTCTTACTGCCTAGAGCAGATTCAGAGTTTACAATTTATGTTTCAGATGCAAAGTACACCTATCAATTTGCATTAATGCTTCAGTCTCATAATCATGTAAATTACTTATGACGATCTTGATTTTATTCGTTGTGGTCAAGCACTATGATAATCTCACATTATTTGGTTATCACTCATTCAGAGATACATTAAAACAGTATATTACACATACATTATGCCCAGCCTGACTACTAGATGGACAAAGAGATATGAGGGTTATGCAGTTTACTTTGTCAAATTTACATTTTTACCTTGTTTAGGGTATTATAATTTGTGTCCATTACATTCTACAGCTTTCCAGGTGCCTCAGGAAAGACTTTCTGAATACTGTTCTAATATGCTAATTCTTACCAATTATTAATCACTTCAGTTAAAATTATGGTTACAAAGTCCTGAACCAAACAAACCTGAGGTATGTGAACCTCAGACGCCGTACCATAACTAAACAAACAGAAGGTTATCACATCCAGCATGCCCAGTTACGGTTTCCCTTAGCATTACATCAGATAAAGGAATTAGGCTCGTGAAGACAACTGGCAACCTCAAGTAGAAATCTCTGCCTATTCCACCTTGGGTTCCATACACTGCTGCGACCCAGGAGCAGCAATACAGGACTAGAAACCTTTCTTTAGTTTACAGAGGTATGTGGCAATTATTTGGACCAAGTACAGCATCTGTAACTGTGAAAGAAACATGCTTGAGTCACACTCCATTCCTTTCCATGGGAGAGAAACTTACTATGGATCATAGCAATGGATAAAAGGTACATATATATTAGACTATGCTACATATAGAGGCAGCACTGTCTATAATATGCCTTATTATTCCAATAGTAAGAGGTGTTGGGGACTAGGGTGAGGAATGTTGCCTATGGAATAAGCCATAATAGCAACAGTACTAACAGTATGATGTCAGTCTAATCAGTGTCACTCCTACTGGTTTCTCATCTGTAAGATTAGAAACACTTAAATAAGAACTAAGTGCCTAAATTCTTGAGATAATCTGGGCCTTAGTGTTTCACTAAAACTCTCCTGCCTGTGATAAGACAAATGCTTTTTAAGGACACAGCACATGAGAAAGTCCTGTCTTCAGTAAATGCTTTCAGCATACATGGTTAGAGAAAACCCTAAATTCAGTTGTGTCACTTCTCAATAAGCTTGAAACTTGCTTCCCCTACAGCAAGGCATCCCTATTGCTCGCCGATGAAGCCCCACGGGCAGCATGTGATGCAGTCAGATTGTTGCTAAAAGAATGAACGTGCTAATTTATTACTTGCTTACTTCCTTTTCTTGGTCATTTGGAAACTACTTCTAAATTTCCTTACGCTGGTATCATTTATTTGAGCAGAAATGTCATTATAACATCATTTAGCCCTAACACCTCTCCCACAGAGTTAACTGTTTGTGACCACACTAGTCAATTACTGTAATTCCTTTCCAGCAGCGATCTGCTGCTGCTTATAGACTGCACAAAAGGCAGAAACTTTTCTCCTGGCACATGCAGACCCAAGAAAAGGTACATTAAACAGGATACAAAGACCATATGGTACTGAACGAAAGATGTACTAGGTATCCAAATCAGGAAGAGACAACTCAAATTAAGATTTCAATTGCCTCAATAGGTTAAAACAAAATTCTGCACGGTGTTACAGATGTTTCTTAAAATAATCAATGCAACCAGACTAGAACAGAGTTTCACGCCACAGTGCCATAATTGCTTCAGCCTCCTGGTACAATTATAAAAGCAACAGCTGCTAAACTACCCTCTAAGCCCTTCAAAGAACTTCTTTAGTTCTAACTCTGCCTAGAAATTGAATATGTTAAGGCTTTTCAGCCTCTAATACACTGCAAAACTTAAGTTTTGCCAGCTGTAAGCACTCATATCTCACCATACAGCATTCACGTGGCTGACGGTTTATATCTATCTTTTTGGAAATAGCCACAAAATGTTGGAGCTAGAGTAAAGAAACATGATGTACCTATATTCTGATCCACAATCAACTGAGGAAAATATCAGACAACCTGATTCCAGACTCAAAGTGCCCTTATAACTACTAATTACTGGACTAAGAGCTATTCCCTTTCCTACAACTTAAAAGTAAATGCCAGGGAAACGTGCATCCATGAGCACTGTTCAAACTAGGGATTAAGAAAAAAGTACAAGCTTTACCCCAAAATTATATAGTTTAGAAATTAGCATCTATTCCCTATATTTGTGTAATTATTCCACTCCTCAGATGATAGTCTACTTAATACAACTTCATAGGAAGATACTTTTTGTGCTACATTTCTCCAAATCTGGTTAGAGATGTCGTTCAACATGTAAAACTTTGACTAACTCAATTTTCTGGTGTAGATCACTTCCAATAAACTTTGGTGGAAGAGTTTTCTACTAAAAAATTTAATTAATCTAAATTCAAGTTTCACAATAGTATGTCAAATCTGCTAACATTGTTTCTTAACACTTCTATCTCTATGAACCAGTGTTCTGTATTGGTTCAAATGCAGGTGCAACAGTACATACACCATGCGCTGTTTTTCACATGTAATCAGCATAGAAGCCTTTGCTAACTGATATCACACCATTTCATTGCAGTAATGCAATCTAATGAAATACAGCATTTCCAATGCTGCTATAGATCTAAGGCTGCTGGAAGAGCAAAGTATACAATATTCTATAGCACTACTATAGTTGTCCATTTAGTAAGTCTTGATGGTATGTATTACTGGGGCATGATTATGAGTCAGCAGGTAGCACGACCTGCATCTGTCAATGTGAGATGTTAACTGCCATACTAGATTGAAATAAAAATTTATCTCATCCAGTACAGCCACAGTAGCACATGTTGTAGAAAAAGAATACAGGATAATCTTTTAGATACAGTCACTAACCTTCCAGCAAGCAGCAGTTAAGAGACTGAGAAAGGTAAACACTGAAAATTAGTAGTTTGCCAACAGAAGCCTCACCACGTCAATGATATAGTTCAGAATGTTACTGAAATACACAAGTTCAAGATTTCATCCTAGGAGACAGCAATTCTTGTTTAGAGTGAAAAAAAAAAAAATCATATAACTGTATATTTAACATGTAGATTCAAAAATAACGTATTGATACATTAAAAAAAAATTTAAGTAGGGAAATTAATTTTCATGTTACAGAGGCAATTTATGCCCAACAAGAGCCATAGACCCACCAAGTGAATATGTAAGTGGAGCTATTCTTCCCTCCTTATTCTAACCTTGGTCCAGAGAGTCTTAGTTGACCAGCTAAGCAACAGTGAGAGGGGAAAGAGAGGTGCAGAAAGGTGAACTGATTTGCTCCCTGCCATTTCCCAGATGGATGTCAGAAGATGCAGACAGAACTAAGACCCTCTGAAATCCAAATCAGATCCCTAGGCTGAGATTTATACCATGCACCTTACCTCCTAACATGTGTCTCAGTGAAACTATATAGGGCATTTGGAGATTGCTAGGTCTATAAGGTTATTATTTTTACATAAAGGACCTACAAGACAGTGCAAAACATGAAGCAATTTAGTTCAGGAAACAACCTGGATGTTGCATTTTATACTAAACAAAATAGATGTTGAAATTAATATGCTGCAGGAAACAGAAAGAAAGAGGTATAAGATAAAGTCATTTATATCACACTGTAGCAACTGCATATAGCTCCTTGCTACCAGAGATCTGCTTTCCAACAGCAAATAATAAAATTATACTTTTTGTGCTGTTAATTATATGCAAATTAAAATTGGGTGCACATTAATGCACAGAGTTGAATATCCATTTAATCAGATCCTCCCTGCAGGGTCCAATGATAAAAATGACAGAAGACTTGCATTACTAATTCTGAACTTCTCACATCTTGTACTTACTTACCTTGTAAACGAACTGCTACTGTGACACCTGCCTGCTGGGCTGAAGGTTTATGTTGATTAGGTCTACAGGAGCTAGTGGTAATCCTCCTGAAGGGAAAGTTCAGTTCCTTGAGCTAGGAAACCTAAAGAGCAAATCCCTGTAGCAAGTACAATCATTTAACTGCTGAAATCAACAACAACAATGCCCTAACATTCAAGATTTCTTGATCAAGATTTAGGCTGTAGCCTGTTCTAACATGCTCCATGGTGAGGGCAGAGATCTATTGTTTAGATCAAGTTCCTCTCTTTTATATCAGCAGGGAAAAGAAGTGTCTCTAAACTATCCAATTACATGTATAATCTCCCTTCAGTTTTCTTTCCTGAAAAAAATCTGCTGAATATCTACCCTTTTCTCAGGTGGTTTTTTTTTTTTTTTTTCAACTTTCATCTTCACTTCTAATTCTAGCATTGAGAGAAACTTCCCATGGAATAGAAGGGCAAAAGCCTCCTTGATGTAGATTCTATGTATTAATAACAGTGACAGGAGGGCCCTTAACCCTGTTTAATAGCTAAAAAGACAAGTGGCAGGGGAAGAAAACAGAAATTTATACGAATGAGACCATATTCTATTATGCTGCCTCACATGGTGACAGCATAGACTCATGAATTTTCATCTGACATGACAGTCAAGATCATTCCCAGGATCTTACTGCAGAGAATGCAGATATCCTTTCTCCCTGCATCATAGGACTGTTCAAATCAGCACCAGCGGGACTGGCTTCTCATGAAGTTATCCTTATAGGGAAGAAGGATGAAGATATTTTATTTTTTTTCCACCAAGTGCATTGCTACAGGAAAACAGCACACCTCCTGTTGGGAGCTGCAGAGCTTTGCTCAAAAACCCCAGGCAGTCCTGTTTTGTGGTTAACACAGGGATACCACCGAGTTTGGGAGAGGTTAATTTGACTTGTATAGCAGGAAGGGTACTTTAAGGGTTAGATGTGTGTCATGGATCCACTTGCTTTCAGCCAGCAAAGACCGCAGATAAACAAGCTGATCATAAGATGCAGACATTATTGATGATGGCAGTAAGCCCTGCTGCAAACCCTCGCCCCTGGGTACTGGCAGGGGAAAATTCTCCCAGAGTGAATCACTGCAGAGGAAGCACACAACTCCTCTAAACTTACTGCCATCTCAGTGGAAGCCTCTCTAGAACCTAGCGCATCTCAATGTCTAGAAGGCATTCAATTATTGTTCTGTTATCAAGCCAAACTCAATAGGCATCTAGACATATGCCATCTAGAAAGATTAAAAGGAAGCATTTCACTGCAGACATCGCAGCTCAGCCTACAACCTAAAGCAGCACATCTGCCTGTAACACAGATTCTCCCATTGCTTTTCTTTAAAGGTTTGAGCTACAGCAAAACATGGTTCTAAGATCTAACTCATTTCCTTGCTTTAGGGGTTGCTAATCTAACACTGACTATTAAATGAGCATAGGGTATTTTATTTTAAAACTTTCTACAGTACATTATACATATTTAGAAATTTCTTTAATTACAGATGAGATAAAAACTTAACTACAGACTTTGTGTAAGAGCGTATTCTTTACTCATTAAATCACGATCACACCACTTCCTGCAGAGCATATATTTATTTATTTTAACCACACGGTCCACGATGACTTTTTAGATGCAATTCTGTCACTTGCAAATAGGAGTCTTTATTTCATAGGTCATTGCTATGATGTCATGTAATGACTCCTTAGAAGTTTTTTTTAGCATGTCGGTTTAGCCACTGCTGTGAGAAACAGAGCTGTTCTGAGGAGATGTTTTCTTGAAGGAAACTTTGCTTTTCTTTGCTTTGTCCTTCTGAAAACTTAAGTTTTCCTGGTGTCTCTGATTTTTTTCTCTTATCAGACATATTTAAGCCCCATTTTTTACTTAAATTAATATTTAGTCTTAACATTTGAATCTACTGAAAATGATATATTTTCTTCATTGGGATAAATTCATTATTGAGAAGCCCAGTCGTAAGATGAGAACAGAGAGATGGTATTTTCTGTCTGTGAACAAGAAAGATGAAGACGACTACAGAATCTGTAAACTCTAAAATTCTGAAAGACATGGGGAAATAAATTCAAAGTCATTTGGACATCTAAAGATGGATTTGAATTCCCAGATCTGTTTTTAAACTGGGTATACAATGCTTAACTAAAATAGTGTGTCATTTAAGTATCTAAACACTTTTGAAAATTCAGTGTATGCTGAGCTTAGGTAACTCACTACAGCTAATACCTCTTCTGTTCAGTGGCTATTGAAAATACAAGTCAAACTTCTTAAGAATTACTTTTAAAAATGAAGTATCTGTCTCATCACAGGTTTTTCTCCTTAAGTAACTTACTGAATTATTTAATTTTCATTTCAGAAAGTGGACCATGCTTCTTGAAAAAATCCTAAGTAATAAAGTATCCTCAAAGTAGACAACACATCATTCATCCTTTTCTGATATCACAAAATACAAAAATTAGTAATATGAATAAATGTATGCTAAGTGATATAATTACTTACATACATATTTTTAATATACCTTCCTTGTTAACAAAAATACTACAAATTATTACCATAAGATTATATCTGGTTGCAAATCAGTATGTTTTAATTGTTTATACACACCAATAGGACAAAATTTCTTTAGGAAAATAATTAAGTACAGATTAAAATTAATTATTTAAATACAGGTTTCCTGCCTGCTGACTTAAATCATGATTAAAATTGGCGATTTAAATCAAGCCACCCTGCTGTGACCTACCAAAAAAAGTTTTCTGAATTATAATCAAATAATATGCAGTATTCAGTATTAATTAGAGTGTTTTATGGTTAGCCCTGGTTTCTGGAAAAAGACATGCAAGTGCTTCCATGGGACTGAATTCTTAATTCCTCATTTCTCCTTTCATTACATAGGTCAGTTACAGAGGTTTATCGCATATGTACAATCTTATTTGTACAGAAGACTCTATGAAATTGCAATGCATTAAACTGCATTCTAAGAGACAGTATTTCTAAAAACTGGGATACATCAACGGAGTAAGAGGCTGACAGATGCAGTCATGGTGTATCTGTATCATCAAAATATCTAAAATAGTGCCCTATAAAAAAATCTCAGTCTAATTTGTTCATATCATTAGATAATCTCTAAGCTATTATTATAACTAACTGAATGATTCCATTCATTTCTAATTGTTAAGAAACTAATCTTCTGACAATACCTATGAACATCTGACATATGCAGTTCCTCTAAATGTTTCTGTACTTCCCATCAACATGAACACACTGTCTCCTATAGACACATAGGCACACTGCACATAGGCAGTTTCTTAGAGCTCTAAATATGTTTTCCCATATTGTCTTTATGTAAATCACAGTAAGAACGGTATCTAAATTCCAATGCTGCCCACTAGCAACTCCACCTTGCATCTCAGAAAAGCAAACCTTTCTCATAGTCTGCGCACATTTAACTTTCAATCTCATCAGGTTTAAGTGAGCTCACATTTGGTTATCTGTCATTTGCATACAGAAATTAAAGGCAGAAAAAGGGGGTTATTAGGAAAAATAAGATGCAACCATATCATCCCAAAAAACATACCCAGACAATCTCCACCAAGAAAATATCTCCTCTTTCCCTAAAAATCCTCAGCTACCTTTATCTATATATCAAGAATTTATTTCATATCCCACAGATAGCTCTTCATGATTAAATAGCTCTGGTCATCTACTACCATGGCCAGATGATATCTTTAAAACTCTTATTATAAAAATAAGGTAGGGGAACTAGTACAGTAAGAAATATAGATGTATCACATAACTGACATTAACAGGATGCAGTTTATACAAATGATTATACATGACAGATGATTTACAGTTTTATCAACATTTTAAAAAAATGTTGCATTGACCTTTGGATCTTTAGTACTGCACAGAAATTAGGGACAAAGAGTTTTGTTAAATGTCAGTCAATTTTTAGTTTAAAAAGGAAAACAAAACACACCAGACATGATCATTTCACATCTTATGCTATTTCAAACTCCCAAAAGTCCTGGGAAAGGGGTTTGGTTACATTTCTGCCACATCTCCACATTCTCACGGATTCTTCTTGGGACAGCAAAACGGCGAATAACAGACACAAAAAATATTTCAGTATCCCATACCTCTCTCCATTTAAAGCTACAGCAGATAATAGAAACTAGAAAATAAACATATACCGAATGACATTGTTTAACCTTCATCTTTAATTATTTTTCCATTGCTCTCGGGGAGGAAAAAAAAAAAAAAAAGATACCTACAAAAAAGATACTCAATTCCAATTCACAATCACAGTGTCTGCTGGAGGCCAACTGACAAGCTAATGTGATAGTCAGTGGTGTGTCTCTTTGAAGTTAATCAAGCCAATACCTACACCCCAGAAATCGTGGGCTGGACTTCAAAAGATTGCAGAAAAAGAATCAAGAGATCCTGAGGGAAAAAGTATGATGGATGACAACGAGTTGCCCATTTAGATAATTATGTAAATGGTCACAACACTATGTCTGTGAAACCCAAGACACCAAAGGGAGAGGCATTCATAGGAATGAGTTAACTTGATCTGAAATGCAAGAAATCATGAAAATTGCACAGAGATCATGTCTTTCATAATTTAATCAAATGCTTCCTTTTTCAACATAATAGTTTTTAAAACTTAGCAGGAACACCCAAGTTAGTTACCATTAGTTACTATTTCACCTCTGCTTGCGTACTGAATGAATACAGTTAGTTTTAACACAGCAAAAAGCTCAACGCTTAAGATATCACCGGGCATCCACTGCAAAGCTCACTAGATAAAAGCCATAACACCACCCCAAACAAATAAGAGTGACAAACAAGGAAGGAAGCTGTAACGCATGTAATTTCATCCCTTGGTTTTCCAGAGTAAGAAAATCACATTATCCTCCAGGGATATGCTTTCAGGTCCCTGAAGAACCTGAACAGTTTAGGGGACAGCCCCGTATGCATTTGCCCTGGCTGTTGGCCAAGACAGCCTTGATGTCAAAAGACACACAATGTTTCTCTGCATCAACCCTCATCTCTACTTCCAATGAGAAGAGGCAACAGAAAGATACCACTGTTCCTTCAGATCTTATTTTGCAGCCTCCAGGGTAATGAGGGTCTATTTCTGTTCTTACCACCCTTCAGGCAACAAGCATTCTTTAACCATTGCTATTACACTAGCCATTATCAATTCTGTATTATCTTGCATTTTAATTCTAGCTCTTGCACTCACCTATGGCCTCAGTGTATAATCAGATGCCAGAGTTATTCTTTTATTAAACACGTACAGTGCCTAGCACAACAGGGCTCCAGTACTTGAATGGAAGTTCTAAGTTGTTACAATGCAAATAAAAATTGTAGTTATTGTATCAATCTTCTCAGGACCGAGTGCCTCCAAGGTACAGCTTGCTCTGTAGTGTGAAAGTGTGCAAACTGCTTGAGTTATAAGAACGTGATGCTACACCTTGCCAGCCGCCATCCCAAAAAGGCTCACACACAAAATAAAAAACCTTGAAACAAAGCTAAGTTGCCAGAGCAGGGTCAGTCAGAGGATAAATCACAACTCGGTGACTAATCTGTCCTCTTTCTCTGAGCTGTAAATCAGGAAGAAAGATGAGGAGGTTCTCAGGTTGGTCATGGCACAAATGGAATATCTCACAGTTTGTCACGAGCTAATAGAAAAGAAAATATTACCACACAAATATGTCATATTAATAAAAAATGATTTTAGATGCTTAATGTTCTTTATAATGAATATTAATGAAATTATTAAAAAATGGATGTTAGTCTATAAGCTTTCTTTTAGTAAATAAAGTAACTGACTGAAAATAATAGCAGTTCAGGCTCCAGACACTCTGTCTCTATTCAGTGCTTATAAAATTTGGAAAACTTTACTGGTTGTTGAAGCAAAACACTAAGAAAATCAGATAGGGAAGGTGTAGGGCAGTAGCCTGTCATTGGCCCAGCCCAACATTTCTCTTACAGGATTCAGGGTCAGACCAATGAGCTCTCACTCATGTAATTCTTCCATCTTTTTTTTGTCAATAGGACATACAGGTACAGATTTCTCTCCATCATTTCACAAGTGTTCTAGTCATCAACATCAGAACATGCTCTAGAAAAGTAACACATCCATGTTCAGTACAGAGTAAAAGTAGTACACTACTACTTTCCCCACATGCGTGCCTGGGGCAGATTCATCAACCCCTCTTGGTCCTGGGAGGAAAGTATATTGTGTCACCACCCCACGGGGTGCCTCTTACTAACTCCAGTTTCCTGTCAGGTCTCTTCCCATTTCCCCTCCTCTTCCCTTGCTCTGTCTCTCCAATGTGCTCAAAGAATAGGAGCACAGACTGCCTTATGCTTCAGTCTTATAAGAGGATCTTCTTTCCCTCTCATATTGTTGCACTGGACCACAACACTATTTTTTGTTAAATAATACACCAATAGACTTTCACGAGTTCTCAACCGAAACATCAATGAGAATGCTTTACCAGCGGACTTCAGAGTGAGCAGAATCAAGCTCTGGAAAGACTTACTCTGCGGCTTTATCCTACATATACTGAAAACTGAGTTGCTTTACTGACAGCAGCTTAGCTGGTTATTTGCTTGGGTATGTGCTGACAGGGTCAGGAATATAGAAATAAGTTCCATTTTTATGCCATGCAATTTCATAGTTTACTAACTGATAACATACCAAACACCAACTTTTTCTTGTCTGAAGTGTCATTGATCCAAAGATCAATATTGACAGCAATATTTCAGGGAATATACACCTTTGTTTGACCACCCAGTTTCATCACCACCTTGCAACAGAATCACTCCCAAAATCACAGTACTGCTTTCTCTCGTGCCTACACTGACTGTTGTCTTTACAATTTTTACCTAAAGGCAACAACAAGCAGCAGTTTCACAAAAACAAGCTCCCTTGATTCTGCAAGACAGACAGACATCATGAGCCTACAGAAAGAGGGTGTAACATCTGGGATGTTCTGATTAGGGCTTTCCCTATTAAGATCATCTTGCCTTTTATAACCGTATCTTCTGTCACAAAATCCAAGTGCAAGTTTTGCCCCCGCTGAACAGCATTGTGAACTAACTGCCTTGCCCAAAACTGTCCCTGGGGATCCTGCACTTGTTATGAGATTTCCTCCAAGATGCCTTTGCAGCTTCTTCCCAGTGTTGCTCTTCATTGCAATTCAGGACCATAATAAGGTTTTCTGTGCTGCACTTCAGTTCCTATCATCTGCTCTTTGGTTTCGGACTTCACTGGATAGAGACTTACTAACGAATCTACAGGAATAACTAGGGTAATGCATCACAAAAAGCATGACAAAGAAACCCAAAGAAAATATGGCTAGGAGAGAACAGGGGAGAAATATTTTCAGGAAGCAGAATGTGAGTAAAGCACTGGAAAAGAATTTATCACTTCCAGAGACCAAAAGAGGAAAGGTGACCAACAATGAAATCCAGGAGCAAAATACACAAATCCTAGGTGGCTGAAATTCAAGTTTATTTCAAAAACTAGAGAAGGCCACTCCAGCAAGTTCAGTGCTTGAGAAAAAACAGCTGCTGAATGTACAAATCACAGACATCTTAAGGGAAGCAGCTACTCATGACCATATGGTCTTCTACCATTTTTCATTTCAACTCAGGAAAGACTAATATGTAGGTTCTGGTAGCTAGGTAATCTTTTGAATCTCATTCTGTGGTTTAGAAAGCAAACCGAGGAGGCAAACTGTTTTATTTCGGAAGGATACAAAGAACTTTATAAGAGGCATTTTTTCAGCATTTTTTCTTGTCCTGCTGATAAACACAGACCACTACCCTTGGTGGGATGGGGAATCTATAAGGCTTGGCAGACTTGCTGCACTACCAAGGCTATCACATAACACACACACAACAAAAATCAAAGATTTAATCAGGCAATAAGCAACGGCACAATTTGCTTCCATTGCACATTTGGCAGACCCACAGAGAGGAGTAGGTTTTTAGCCTGCCATTACACTTCTACAGCAGAAGAAATGTGCTTGAAACTGTGCTGGTTCACGGAATTAAAACCAATCATCACCACTGCCCATGAAGTCAGAACATCACAGTAGACATCTCTAACTAGCTCCATAAGACATGACACACTAAATGCCAGTCAGAAAATACCCCTTTGGAAAGCTATGTCAGGGAGAAAACTGACAGCATGCAAATTTACCTTAGCAAGATTTTGAGAGATGCATTGAAGAAAAAACGTCAAGGAAAAAATGCCACCAATAGGAAAGACTTCCAAAGGAATATAAAATCTTACTGGAACTCAGTGGGAATTGGGTATCAAAATTCCTTAGGCTCCTTCTAAAAATTTCAGCCAAATTATAATTATACAAATCTGATGTGGATGTTGGAATCAGTGTGACACCATAATGTTTCGAAATGAAATGTCCATTCTATAGACAACTTCAAAGTATCATCGTTTGCTGTCTGGCTTACTCTACCTACTGCCTCTGCTCCTCTTGGAGCTTTAAGTCATTCGGATCTTCCAGCTTCATTTCATTATTTGAATAGTGTGATGCATTACAATTCAGTGTACCAATACAAATGATAATGAACAGAAGTATCTTCTATTCATTTACTTAGAAATTAACATTTTTCAGTGTTTCTCTTGTTCCTAAAAACTTTCACTTCAGTGTTATGGACAACTTTCAACTTTATTAAGGATCACTTTTTTTTAATATGAGGGTGCATTTAAAAAATAGGAACAAGAATAACATGACTGAATTCACACTCAAGAAAATTTCCAGAGGAACCCAGATTCAGACTGTGGAGAGACATTCAATAGACTTTAAAACATAGATGGATGGTTAGTGAGTTTTAAAAGCACATGCAGACACGTAATTCTGAAAATCTCCCGTGGCATCTATTTGTACTTCAGTTGTCACATATCTCTAAAAGTCTAGCTTTAATTGATTTAGATGAAAAATAGAACATGTAAACACGTAACTAGAACTTTGACCCAAGTTTGAAACTAAGCGGCTCGCTGCTCTCAATTAACAGAGATTGTAGATTTTTTCAGACAATAAAATATCGCCTTAGCAGTCTAAAAGTAAGATTCTTGCTTTTTAAGAACTTGACAAGCTTTTGGAGGGAGAAAAGAGGGTCTAAATGTCTTCACAGTCCCGTACAATGCTGGACTACCTAGCCATATATGCCAGAACAACTTCCATATTGGAGTATTTGGCCTAGCAAGGTTCACATTTAAACACTAGGTAGGTTTAAGGATGCTGGATGAATGAACAAAGTAATGAGCGGGGCCCTCACTGGCCTCTGAAGTGTTAATGGAAATAAAACAGAGAAAGCCAGCATGGCCTTGGGCTTAGTCCCCCAAGCTACCACTTAAAACTCTGTACACCTATAAAGACACAAAATTTAAATAAGTTAGGAAGGAAGAAAGGAAGGCTTCAGTTCAGTGAATATTTTATATCATCTCCCTGGCTGATTTTTTCAGCACACTTAATTCCTTCCTCAGATACTTTGCTTACACTTGGCATGCAAAGCGACACAGGGTTACTGCTAACAAAGCAGCAAGAGCTTCTCTGAAGATTTGAGTAAATGCTCTGACACACAGAACTGTGCTGATTTCCAGACAACGGTTTGACATCTGCTCCATCATGTAAAAACGAGACTTTACAAAGCCCAACTTCAATTCATTTTAAAGCCTCGTTTGAAGATCCCATTTTAGACCCTCTTGCTGTAGATTTCACTTCCCCAACTGCTTAACATGCACGTTGGAGCCTCCAACACTGAGCCATATAGATTTGTCTTTGTCTTTTGTGTTAATTATTAGCTGCTGCAGAGCTGTCTCTGTGGGTGAACGCACACAGAAACAAAGGCGGCAAGGTTGTAAAACCTTTTATCTCTATCAGGGCACATTATTTGATAAGGTGCTAAGCTAATAGCAACGCATGTCAAATTGTGTTTAGACAGATCAGTGTGCTGGGAATTGGAGGTTATATTTGTCTCTGGAAACTAGCACCTGGAGAAGCAAGGAGAAATTCATACCAATATTCGCA
The DNA here is from genome assembly GCF_964106895.1 of Numenius arquata. NCBI lineage: Eukaryota > Metazoa > Chordata > Aves > Charadriiformes > Scolopacidae > Numenius > Numenius arquata. Next base: position 8,474,762 of record NC_133585.1, on the reverse strand, counting down.
ACACTATGTAAACTGTAAACCACCTCTAAGCAGTTACTTTACAAATGGCTCTAAGATAATGAACCTCTGCCATTTCATTTGCCTTGTGCATATCCTTTTGCACGTTAATCATTCATATTGTCATAAAAGCAGCGAAAATAGGAAACAGAATATGGGGCAGTGAGCAATGCAGTATTATGTCAACATTACACAGCCTTGCTTTAACCAGCATCTCAGAGTACCCAACTGGAGATGCTGAATTTGCAGTTATATCTAAGCGTCTGTCCCTGAAAAACAGGCAAGGGTGTATATCAAGGCATCCAAAGCTGATAAAACCCATTGAAAAAAAACATGTTCTACATATTAGAACAAGAGATATAGTGTAAATATATTTAAAAAAAATATATATATATAACTTCAAAGGTTTTGGTTTTGTTTGAGGGTTTTTCCCCCTCCTTCCTTGCAGATATTTCTCTTCTGGTTTTCACCTAACTGCACTAAATACAAGGCAGCATCTGGACAGGACAACTTAATGGCAAGGCAACAAAAACATCACTTATCCATGTATGTCAACAACTGATAATGGTACCTGGTCAGCCTGGAAAACACACTGCAGTCTCTCCTCCAGAGAGCTTTCCTTACCTTTTCAGACACCTTTGTCAACTTCCACATTTGAAACCACAGCCTTGCTAATCAGTGCTATATACGATCATTGTCACAGTCTCTTTCAACACCTTAAACATATTTTCTATGACTAAGACCTTGAGATGTCACAAGGAATTATCCCAAATGGTAGGTGACTAATTTGCATGAAGTTTACAACCTTGATTTTCTCAAAGTCATTGGGACCAATGAACACATTTAGATGATCAGGATTCCAGGTACTCAAGGATTGTTTCAGCACAGTTAATGGATGTTTTGTAAACAAAATTTGAAATAATTAAGGTTCAAGTAATCAGAATTATTCTGTACACACAAAACAAGTTTAGATTATTTCTCCTTCTTTCTCTACAGAACCTGGAATCAAAATCTTATGCTTTCAAGAGTTCTGTGCTAAAAGTTGCACTTACAGAAATATAATAGATTGAGTTTAAATGACTGTGTAAGACTTAATATGTAATAAGATACGTATGCATTTCAGTTCTTGCACTAGTTAATAGGCCAACTGGGCTCCGAAACGTCACACAAACTAAAACGCCAATAAAATAGGTGTGGTTTGAATCCTTTTTAAGGACAAGAAGTATTTATGAAACATCTTCAGTGTAAGTAGTAGTTTCCAACATTCCCAATAAACAATTATACTTCGTTCTTATTCTTAGCTCCAAAGATGAGGCTTCCAGAAAAAGAAAAAAAAAAAAAAGAAAGAAGCTTCTAATGTTGGCTACTATTATTATTAATTCTATGTTGTCTCTACTGGAGAACCTTACACATTGCTCCTCCTATACAGCAAGTTACCTCAGCACTGATACCAGCCTGCTTAGCTTGTGGTACAACCAATGAAGAACCCAACATACACAAAACCAAGTGTCATGGTTCAAGTCCAGCCAACAGCTAGGACCATGCAGCTGCTCACTCACTCCCTGGGTTGGGATGGGGGAGAGAATCAAAGTAGTGAAAAAACTCGTGGGTTGAGATAAAGACAGTTCAATTAAGTAAAGCAAAAGCCACACACACAAGCAAGGCAAAAGTAGGAATTCATTCATTGCTTCCTATCAGCATGCAGGTGTCCAGCCAACTCCAAGGCAGCAGGGCTCTCACAGTCACTTGGTAAGACAAAACGCCATCACTCAAAGTGTCCCCCTCTTCCTCCTTCTTCCCCAGCTTTATACACTGAGCATAACAGCATATGTACTGAGGATAACATCGTATGGTATGGAATATCCCTTTGGTCAGTGGGATCAGCTGTCCTGGCTGTGTCTTCTCCCAAAACTTTTTGTGCATTCCCAACCTACTCACTAGTGGGGTGGTGTAAGGGGCAGAAAAGGCCTTGCCTGCTTAGCAACAGTGAAAAGCAGCAGTGCACTATCATCGCTTTCAGCCCAAATCCAAAACATAGCACTATACCAGCTGCTAGTAAGAAAATTAACTCCATCTCAACTGAAACTGCTAATGCTGATATGGGACACAAACCAATGGTTTACAGACATATGGCATACTTTAGATTCCCTATGTTGTTTATATTCTAGTTTGAGGTCTATCAGAGGTAAAAAGCAAAATAGCAACATGCTTCTTGTGAGTGTGGTGAGAGTTTTGGAGTTATTTTAAATTTCAAAGAAATCTTTGTGAGTGCCTGCATTCACCCATGAGGGAAAAAAGAAAGCCTGAGCAAATAATTCAAACAGATAAGCTTTTTGCGTATATAAACTCTCTCTATATATATTGTACACACATGTATATTGTGTACATATATACACACATGTGTGGTTTTGGTTTTTTTTTTTAAATACCATTATGGTAAGCCATCTATATTGTTGGTCAAGGAAAACAAAGCTCAGTGTCATCTTCCTATTTGTGAACTCTGTCAACAAAAAACAAAATTGGCTTTTGATAAATTTCATAACAAAATTCCCATCCCCTTGAGAGCTGAGATTAAGATGACACTATACCATTTCCGTTTTTGAGAAGATACCCTAAATATACATTGATTCTCTTTGCAGTAGACAAATAGACTCTTTCCCTCCCTCCCCCCCAAAAATATTTAAAAAAGGAAAGGTGTATGCAAATAAAGTATAGAAGGAAAAAAATAATCTTTCTTTCAGCGTTATATTCTATAGAAGATATCTGATGATGATATGACAGGACTGGAAACACTCAAAAGCTTACTACTGTGTTCAATTGTGTTAAGACTACTGAGCTCTAGCATCTTTAATTCAAGAACTCTTAGAGGAAAAAAAAATTAAAGAAATCATAGTGACCATAAGCTTGGCTACAGAAAGAAAAAACTGACACTGTCTCACCCAAGCAAGGACTCCATTTTCTACCTGGTAAGAATAGCCATCAAGCTGGCAGGCAGGCAAACTGATTGGCCTGTGGATCAGTAATTTGGTGAGGGAAGCATTCGTATTTGCAAGTTAGAGGCAAGTTCCCCCTTTGTGACCAGAAGATGATAGGAACTGCAGATTCCCATATACCTGAAAGAAATGTTCCCCTAAACTTTCTCTCTGCTGTGTGACTGGACAAGTAGAGACCTTCCCTGTACTCTTCAGTCTTCAGATCACTAGTAAATATGTAGTCCCCAGACAAAATACTTTCTTCCACATAATATTAAGTTACCCAATCACCAATTAATCAGCATCATCCAAGCTCTCAATTTTCAACACACTGAAGATAAGATAAAAAAAAAGTTAAGGGTGTAGTATGGGTCCTTCTGTTTGAATAAGCAGAGCAGCAAACAAGCAGATGGCAGAAGCAAAACATGAGAATTAATACAGCATTACACAATGCTTTTCATCCAAACATGCAAATGGTTAAACAAAAAGTTCATAATCGGTATCCTTAATTTAAAGGTTAAGGCAAGCAATAAGTACAGAAATGAAAACACTTGCCCCAAGAGGCCAGTGGCAGAACTGAAAATAGAGGCAGCAAGAAAATACGAATCTCTAGTCTCCCTTCCCTGTTCTGTTCAGAAATACACGGTTCATCCTTAGAAATGAACACAAAGTACTTGCTTGTTTCCTGGCTCCTGCAAAATCTAAAGTTATTTTAAGACCATGTTAAATGCATCCTTCTCACTCTAACTCTGCTATTAGTCTAAGTTTGATAAACAGAGAGTACAAATATTGAGTCAAAACATCAAGAATTATTTTTTCCCCGAATTGATTATAACAACATCACTAGCTTATGTGTTATATCATTTAAATATATTTTCCAGTCGTGTGGAGATATGCTTGGATAGGGTTTCTAAGCCACAAAACACATCTGTAATTCAAAAGAGCGTGGCACTCAGCAAGAGAATGCAAATGAGACAAAACAGAGCAACCCCGATAGAGAAACCTCATCCACCCACAAAGATGGGTTATGCATGTCGCATTTTCCAGCCTATTTCTCTTAAACATGTTTTGCACTTTCTACTGCTAAAAATAACTCTGTAACATTAGGAAAGGAGCAGTGGCAGAAACCAGTGCTTGCTGGCAAACTGCTTTCTCCTCTCCACCCCCATTTGTTGGGGGGTTTTTGAGGGGGTTTTTTGTTGGTGTGTTGATTGTTGTTTTTTAAGAGAGAAACAATTTATCTGTAGCATTTCAGACGTGTATAGGTTAAACAGCTGTTAAACAGTCACACTAAATATGAAATAAGCTGAGAAAAGTATTTATATTTTTCTTGTATAAGTCTAATCAGCTCCATTCTGGTTTTACCGACACCCATGTTATTCAAGTGGCTCAAAGAAATCTCCCCACTGCAAAACTAGTGCAAGAGTATACTGTGACTTTAAAAATGCATGCAATATGTGCATGCACCTAAGACATGTCTATTCATCAGTGTGTTTAATGGAACATACATTTATTGTGTAAGTTACAACACTGGAAAAGCAACGCAACAACAAATCTCCCTTCCACCATAAAAAGAGGTATAATCTAAACACCACCAGGTTTTGCTTTACCTCTCCTGACACGATGGCAAAAGTAAAGAGGACATTAAAATAGAGCTGCATGTTAATAGAGCCCTTTAAAAATATTTAACCCTCACTACATAGAGGTTAAACACTATTACTCCTCCAGAATTTTTCACACTAGTCGCTCATGCCTAGTCCAAACATCACTCCCAAAATTAGTAAGATAGGTCTCGTTCATTATTAATGCCACAACACAGAATAATCTTGAACAGACACGTTTGATCTGCTTTGTAAAGTACACTAGAGTTGTTACTATTCATTAGAAGAAAGGAGACATATGTATATACTTCTTCAGATTATGTACCTTATTTAATGTTTCCATAAAAGCCAATATAAAAGTGATCATATATCAACATATTCATATGTATTGAAATAATAAACACTATTTTAAGCAAAAGTCACCAAATAGTGCCACCTGCTGTAAACTGTCTAATACTGCCCATCAGCCACCAGTCCCTGTTCTCCATTACCTGAAATTCACAGAATAAAATATTACACAGCCAAACCCCTGCATTGAAATAAGAGACTAAAGAGCTATACAGAGAAGTAAGGAACAAAGAAACAAACAAACATCATTTAACAGAGGTCTGCTGGAATCAGAGGCATATAAATAGTCTATTGTTCCAGTGTCTATACGCTTTTGTAGTGCCTCCTGGTTCACTGAATAGGCACCAATCTGCCTAGAAAGTCCTTATACGAACGTGGATACATATGCTCACGTGTAAATGCCTTTAGGAGTGTAATTTATAAACAGCTCATTAATAAGGGTAATATGTTACTACTGAGATTTTAACAAGAACCTCCTACAGGTTCCAGATTAAAGGTTTTGCAGTTGAAGAAACAGAAAAAATTGCACAGCCACAGCCTGTGTATCACAGAAATCAACAGCAAAACTCTCAAGGTGCTTCTATAGGACTTAAAAACAACTGAGATAAACCCCCACCATAAACTCTAAAATAGTCAGGGTAGTAGGGAGCCTTAATTTGAGCATTCGCATTCCATGGTGATGAGAATAAGACAAATAATTACCTGAAGCATTTTAAAATAATATCTGCAGAACACACCCACAGTCTGCCCAAAAGACAATATAATTCAGGTTTTTTAAGTAGCCACAGCTCTGATGAGAGACAGAAGGATATTTCCAAAAAATTTATTTGAAAAAATCTTCCTATTATTTTCACAGAATCCTGAGCAACAGGCACAACAATCCATTCACCAAAACATGAGCCAGTATGGTTTAAGTCACACACTGAGTCAAAGACAAAGTGAGGTTTCTTCACATCTGTGGCCAATACAGGCCATTTCACCATGACATAACTGAAATGAGCTAAATATATTGAAAATACCTGTTCATTCCACATCTGAATAGAATTAACTTTCTACTCTTTCATAAGTGTCTTAAACTCTGTAAGTTGACCAAGGAGATCAGGCTGAGATACCATCTAATCACAACAGAGGAGCCCTCACAGCACTTGTGTTCACAACTTGGATCCTCTACCTGGGGTCAGATGTTTCTTCTCCATGAAGCTTTGCAATGTGCTGCATAACATTTGATCACCACCTGAAGTTCCTGAACATGAGCATGTCAGCCTGGTAGTTAATGAAATGCCTTGTGAATGAAATGAGTGAAAATGAATGGAAATGCTATATAAATGTAAATCATTGTTATTAACAAAACTGAGGGTATTTTTGCGCTACATCCAGTGCTAATTTTTCACTCACGTTTCTACATGACTTTTAATTTTGTAAAAATAGATTAATTAAGTGCTGATTGATTTGTATTTTCTAAATCATGCTGAAATTATAGCTTAAAGTGTCATGTCACAGGTAAAACTGTTAAAAGCCACAGCAGCAATGACAGTAATGAAAAAGTATCCATATTAATTACTTGTGCATTTATCATGTAGCTTTTTATATATATATATAAAGACACTGCTTTTCTGTGTTATGAAATAACTTCACTCAAAAAGATAGATCAGCTGAAAATACTGGAGGGCTAGATTCTCATACATCCCTAAGGAGCCCTTCACGCTGCCTCGCTGTGCAAAGGAACTTTAAATCAGGTAGATGCTGAACTGAAGGCTGTTACAATATCCCCTGCACAGTTATTCACATTCTGAATAACTAAGCTCTAAGCTCTTCTATCTTTTCACTAGGTGAGATATAAGCCTTCAGGCTTTCCATGTCTTCGCACTCGTCCCAAGCCCTACTCCTGTGACCGAGTATAAAACTTCCTGCTGTCACAACAAAACTTTGTGTTTGCACAGAAACTCGCCTTTCCACCAACCTTCAAAAATGTTAACGTGCTGTAATTCCAGGTAAACTATTTCCTTTGAAATTAATCTAACGAAAAGGCTGCATTGCTCAGTCTTTAAATTCAGTACTAGGCTGTTCCAGAGCACTCATGTTTGTTAACACTTGGCACCGATTAGCTCCTTGCATTTAAGATGACATAAATATTTTATACACGTTAATGAATTAAAACTGACAACATCTTTGTTGAATCAGAAAGTTTTAGTATCTTATTACAGATGGATAAACTGAGGCACTGAAACATTAATGGCAGCATTCTTAACCTTGCTTGAGTAATAGGAAGTATACAAATCCAAATTCATGTATTTGAGGAAACAGCTGCCTTAAAAAAGGGACTAAGCACATGGCTTTACAGTTCTGGAACTGATGAAAGTTCCTAAATCCAGTGCTGCTAGGAATGCCCAAATTTGAATATTCTGCCTGAAGCATCAATGAAACAAAAGAAAACATAAGAAATAGCCAAAGAAAACAGAACTCCAAGATTCTAGCTATCAGGTCATCTTGAAAAGGCAAACATCAAGTTTTGTTTTTATTTTTGCCTGCACCAGTGACCCACAAATCACACACTGCTGTAGCCAGAGGCCTCACTCGACAATTATCACAGCCTACCACATTCTGAGGAGTGCTAAAGGGTAATATAATGCAATTAATAAAAATTCCCAAGATAGACCACTAGTTGTACATGAGCATATAATGTATGATTATGTATAACTACATACGTGTGTGTACACAAACGCAGCAGAGAAACCAACTGTGTACTCCTCCCGCTCAGCGTGCGTGCCAACAAGGCTGAAGTGGATATGCCTTACCCTGGCTTTATACAACAAATACAGAATCCCGCTTCTTAAAACTTTTGCTCAGTGTCTCACTCCCAGGATAAAAGTTTATTGGCACCTTCATTTTCACACTGACATCATCTCCACGCACCCACATAGAACACAACTTTCTACAGCGTGTACAAGGCAGTGAAATTGTATGGATGCATTGAAAACAGTGTTACGTAATTGGAAGAGCTAAGGAGACAAAATCTGCAGGTTGTACTGAAGGTAAACGAATTCTTACTACACTGCTCAACTGGATTTCAGGGAAGCAGTTCCCAATTACAATAAATTTTGCAACCTCCATTCAAACAAAAATACTACTGGCAAAAATAAATCAGTAGGGGTCTCTCCTGCCCCCAAAGTTGACAGAAAAATTGACAGACTGACCCCTTTTTATGACAGATACATCCAAGACTGAGAACAAGAAAAATCTCTGCTAAAAATTCTGAATATTTTTACTAAGCCACCATCCATCATAGCATAAGACACACTCCTAAGTCCTTTATCAGCACAGACAGCAGAGACCTAAAATCTATACAGCTACATGTAATCCATATTGCCACCATCTCTGCACCACTTCCAAGAATATCCATTGATATCAACAATTAAATACAACAGACTAGTAGATGCTACCTAAGAAAGACTTTAGGATTGATTCTATGTTATATATTTATCTACAACCTGGGAATAAAGCTGGCTCTGAGATATGCACGTTGATATTTTGACTTCTGGATCTATCAAATGAGAGGCATTTTACAAATCTTCAATAAGACATCTCTTAAAATGCTATGTACAGTTCTTGTCATACGTATGCAAGAACAATGAATTTAAATGCTAACAAATTCAAACGGGATCTACTACAGTGATTAGAAAAATGGAGCATCTGCAAAGAGATACTAGAAGAGGAGCTTTATTTTGCTAGCAAAGTAAATGCTGAGAAAGCATATCTGACTTCACAATTTATTTAGAAATAAATATCAAAGAGGGATAAAAACTGCTTAAGACAGATTAGCTATCAAATGGCTATACTTTAGTCATGAATATTATTCTAACCAGTCCTGCAAGAGGACACTTTCAGAGTAACTAGTAAAAGAAACCTAACATTACTTTAAAGTTGGAGCTCAACAAATTTATTAGGGAGACTGAATGAGAAACTTAGTCTTGATACTTGAATCCATATATATCTGATGTGGCCTTTTAAAGAGAGAAGCTAAAATGAAACTAGTTTACTGTTTCTTTTCATTAGAATTACACTTATGAATCCTGTACATCAGGATGTTACTGGCAGCCTACAGAAGCATGGAGAGGACACGCTTTCCCCAGTCATTGCATCTTTTCAATTCTGTGTAAAAGAAACAGGAAGAAAACATCTTCCTCTGAACGAATGGAAATTGTAAGCATCTCAAGAAAGAACATGGGTACCACTGCTTTTAATGACAGTACACACTGCTGATGCATATTCCTCTTATGGCTGCAATTTAACTTATCACCAGGTTTCTGGCTGAAACATTCTTTGTACAGGTTAGATTTGCAGAGACTGCTGCAGAGCTGGTTGTGAGGTGGGGTTAGGGTGTAGGGGGGTTTTGTTCATTTGGGTTTGTTTATTAAGTTTTGTTTGTGGGCGGGTTAGTTTTTTTTTTTTAGTTGGGTGTGTTTCTGCTGGGTTTTTTGTTTGGGTTTTTTTGTTGTGGTTTTTTTTTGGTTTTTTTTTTCTTTTTGCCTTAGTTTTATAGTGCTACAGTCCAGAGTATCATCTATTAAGTTCATTAACACATCCGTTGTCACTTCAGTGTCACTGGTCTATCCAGTCGGCTTTCTATTTCTATATACATAGATACATATTTAATGTCTTTATAAAATATTTAGTCATGTCATGTCATATGGAAACTGTATATTTTATATGTATATATACATGTTCTATGGATTCCTCTCAACTAACCGTCCACTGTACAATTGCTTGAAATTAATAGGCAGCTAGTTGGTGGAGCAATCAGATAATCCTTCCCAATACTATGTTCTTATTCATTCAGCAGTCTGCTTATGAGAAGAGAGTGGTTATGGAGGATGCTCCTTTTTTGAATGCTCACCGCTACAAGATGTCCACGGTCTAGTAGGGAAATCACCTTGCAGGTAACATCAAAGGCAACCAGCAGGCTGAAATAATTGAAGCCTTCAATTAGTGAGCTGCCTCCAGATTTTTCATGGCGGGAAACACACAGTCTTTGCCACAAGATCTGCCTGTTTGATTTGTTTGTGGCTGAGCTTCCTTCTCTCAGTGCTAAGGTGCCATGTAAAAATAAATTTGAAAACCTGTAAATTTACAGTTGGGTAATTGACAGCAAAGGTGCACCATCAACTGCAGTAAATTAACCATTTAAGCCATAAATCACATCTATGATTTGCACTGTAAATGTAATTGTTAAAAATGTTCATCTTAACAGTAAATAGCAGTTCAAAGAAATCCATTTAATAATGACAGATTGTTTCCAGCTAGTAATACAGTGTAAGAACAGTTTAATTGCCAACTTGTACTCAGTTGGTACAGATCAGTATCTCAGTGTATGGTCTTAAAACCACAAACGAACTGTTTATTTTTACTTTTCTGTTATAACAGCGATACTTACTCAATACTGTTGAATGCTTTTATGTGTGTCAAACGAAGTAACTTTAAATAACAGAAATCACTAGTTTGATGCCTGACTCTTTACAAAGTAGCTTGAGAAGACATAGTTAAACAGCTGCTTATCAGAAAGACAAGAGAAAATAGGAATGAAGCAGGAAATCTGTTTTCTAAAAAAAGAAAAAAACCAAACACATACATATATACATATATTTTACAAATATAAAGATTTATATATAGCTTGCATTATTCTATGCTTCTCCAAAATACACTCAGAAAACAATTTATAAGATTATGAACTGGAAGAATTAACACCCAACCAAATATGAGGTATAAAGCCTACTAGTAAACAAGTTTTAAGAAATTGGATATGGGGTGATCAGTTCCTGTACCAGAAAAGAACGTAGCTTAAATGTTTAAATACTGCAACTGAATTCACATCACCACACTGCTGCCCTGCTCTCTGTTCAGGGCTGTTAATAGTAGTGTTGGGCACAAAAATGATATTTTGGTCTTTTCGAAGTTCATTTTCTACCATCTCCTTTTCCCCCTATATCCTTCCTTGTCCCTCTGGTACTCTTATCTTGACTCTTTTCTTCCTCTTCCAATTTCAATTTATTTTCTCACCCTTCACCTTTCCCAATGCCAAGCTTTCTCACGTAACACCTTTATCTCAACTTTTACTCCACTTCTCCTTCTCTCAACCACATCAACTCCTTTTTCTTCATATTTTCTTCATGTTTTCCACGCATCAAGGTTTGTGTATCCCCCTGGAAATAGCGATCCACGTAGAGATGGATCTCTGCTCAGCAGAATGCCCCAGAAAATAAACAGGGATGTCATAAGGCTCAAATGCGAGACATCAGCAAATGGATACAGCTCCTCACTATTACATTGTCTACAGACACATATGAAAAACACTCCTTGAAAAAAACTTTAGCACATCTTCAAGCAAAAAGTGTACAGATGCACATATTAGAAGTTACAACTAATACATCTACGTTACCTTTGAATTACTAATCATGTTTGGTATTCTCCCTCTTTGCCCAAGAGTTAGCAACAACGAAAATTATGTTTAGCTTGTGTTCAATACAAAACAGAATTTAGAAATGCGGATTATGTTTTCTGTTTGGATAGAGGTTTACTCAGACATACCATGAAATCTAGGGCCTCACTGTTTTAATAAAAAGCCAAAACTACTCCAGCTACCACAAGTGGAAATTCAGTTATCGGTAGCTAGTATGAAAGACAGCCAGAGATATGGCAAGCTGGAATTTGTCTGCTGTAGTAAAGCTGGTGGTGATTTTTACAGTTTAACCTCCCTACTCCAGAAAATAGTGACAGCTGGCAACCACAGCTATTATCAGGAGAAACAGTCCATGTGAATATGCCTAAATTAGCAAACAAAGCAGGAAAATTTTTGGGGGGGTGGGGGGAGAGGTTGGTTTCTGGTTTTGGTTTCAGGGAGGGTGTGTGTGTTTCTGTTTTTAAAGTGCAATGATATATTAAGTAGTGTCCAAGGACCTTTTAGAAGCACTCTTTCCAACAAACTCCATGGAGAAATGTGGGGTTTTTTTCTCCTTTAAAAATGGCATAATTTTTTTAGAAAGTATGCATATACCTTTTGATGTCATGCTGTAAGTTCAAGGTAGTCCTAAAAGATGGAGCCAGTGGATTCAGGATATTGCAAATTAAGCTAACGTTTCCTGGCTTTACTCTGTATTCCTGCCTATTTTGTGACTGCGATAATGCTAATATCAAATAAAATAGACAGATTAAAAACAAACGGCTCCAAACCTTAGTTGTACTTTAGAAGGAAATTCAGTACCTGTTAAAAAGAAAATTTTATATTGTATAAATTATAGTTTAAAAAACCCATAACTATCATGGGACTTGCACTAGAAATTGCAAGACTTGGTAACATGGACACATCCATCCCTTTTCAGCCAGACAGAGGAGGTATTCCGAGACCTTTTGTGAGAACATTGCACCTGCCACATTCCCTCTACCATGCTAAGGAGGATCTGGCACCAGTGGCAATGTGCCACCTTTGGAAGAAAAGCCATCCATCAGATAGGCTGCTTCAGGCTCACTTGCAGCCTCTCTTACCGTGCACAGGAAATGAAATCCCATTAGACTACAGTGCCCAAATTCACAGCCAAACTTTACAGTAAGTTTAACCCCTGCATGCAAACCATCTACAACAAAGTTGAATCGTTATTTTGTGATAAAGCTACATCATAGAATGGGTAGAGTTGGAAGGGACCTTAAAGATCATCGAATTCCAACCTCCTTGCCATGGGCAGGGACACCTCCCACTAGACCAGGTTGCTCAAAGCCCCATCCAGCCCGGCCTTGAACACCTCCAGGGATGGGGCATCCACAACTTCCCTGGGCAACCTGTTCCAGTGCTTCACTACTCTCACAGTAAAGAATTTCCTCCTAATATCTAATCTAAATCTCCCCTCTTCCAAATTAAAACCATTACTGCTTGTCCTGTCACTACACCTCCTGACAAAGAGTCCCTCTCCGGCTCCCCTGTAGGCTCCCTTCAGATATTGGAAGGCTGCTATGAGGTCTCCCCGGAGCCTTCTCTTCTCCAGGCTGAACAAGCCCAGCTCTCTCAGCCTGTCTTCCTAGGGGAGGTGCTCCATCCCTCTGATCATCTTCTTCGTGGCCATCCGATGCACCCGTTCCAACAGGTCCATGTCCTTCCTGTGTTGAGGACTCCAAAGCTGGACACAGTACTCCAGGTGGGGTCTCACGAGCGCAGAGTAGAGGGGTAGAATCACCTCCCACGACCTGCTGGCCACACTTCTCTTGATGCAGACCAGGATGCGGTTGACTTTCTGGGCTGCCAGTGCGCACTGCCGGCTCATGATTGTGAAATATTTACTTCCCATTTCACAAGTCAAGAGTAGTTTCAGGAGAACATTCTCACCGGTATCTTATAAAGTGCAATTTGGGGGCAGGAGAGAGACTAAAAGTAAAACCAGTTTTTGCCAGAGTAGTACAGTTTTATTTCCCAGAGGAGCAGTTCAGATTCCATATTTGCCCAGGTATTTTGCCTTACAGAAATCAAAATCAAAACCAAAACATCCAAGTGAATTCTCTCCCCAGAGGGCATTTAAGCTGATGTTTTATATATTACAGGACTCTTCTCATTCCATAAAGATATTTGAAGTGCTAGATGTGATCTATAAAGCTTAGGCATATTTTTGCACAAGCTTCATTCTAATATTCTTCAGGGTCCCCTTTATTACAGTAATCCTAATTACTGTCAGTTTGAGGCATAGGAGGTTGACTAAAGAAGCGGCACCTTTTGGCAAGTGTTGTACACTGGAAGTATAAAATTATATGTTCATTTATCTCATGTTTTCTTTTGTTTATAACATCTCCTAATAAGAAATGGAATGTTTCATCTTCTAGCAAAAAATTACAAACCCCCTCAACTACTAACTACTTTTGTTTCATAAAATGTTAATACAGGTAAAAAGAGAAATCAGAGCTGCGTGTTCGTATCAACCAGCACATAACCAAATTCTGGCAAGACTATAGTACAGGAAGATTGTTCAAGTGTATAGGACACTAGATGTTGGCATTTGTGCAACACATCACCCCTTTTTTTTTTTTTTTTACATACTTTTGGCACATCACCCAAATTTATATGGTCCTCATAAGCACATCTGAAACACAAGATCCATTTAATTTGCTTAACTTCACTCCAGCCATATAAGTAAGGCATTGCTAATGTTGCAAGCAGAGAAACAGAAACATTAACATCCTGAAAATACTCTCAATAACTTTACTATAGGAAAGATGTGACAGCACAAGGAATTGCATCTAGGTGTCGTATGTGCTAGATTATTGTGCCAAAACCTGAATCACTCCTTGTCCTGCCCTGGTGCCTTCCCTGCGTGCCTTAATTCCAGTACAAAAGACTTCCCATCTAAGGCCAAGCAACTGGAAGTAGACACACCTGGTTGAACCAGGTCACAGGACAGTGGAGGTACCACGGTGGTAGATGCTGCCAGCAAACATGTCCTGCAATGAGATCCTTTTCATTTTAGAGTTCTCTAGAAAGCTCTAACTTAGTTGGTGTAGAAATAGATTCTCACACTCCTCTACCACTAGCATCCCACAGGTCAGACTGCAAGTACATGAGGTGTTGGTGCCACACAGCAGGGAAGAAGGGGGCAACTGAACCTTATACTTGAAAAATGAGACTGACAGGTCTGATCGTGGATTTCTACAGTTGTGGCACCAATTCTCTTCTAATGTAGGCTTGGGCCAGAGCCTAGCAGAGCAAGGTTCCAGCTGCCTCCCTACTACTACACAAATAATGAAGTAAGTAACTCTTTGTGGGATAAACCCCATCTGGACATAAATGGATATATAAGCCTTAAACAAAAACCCACCACCAAAAAAAAAATAAAAGAGTATTTTTAAAACTCACTAACCTTAATTAGGAATTAGTCCCTCTGATATTCACATCACAACTTTGCTTACCACACAGCTCTGGTACACCAGTTTGCAACTTGTACGTACTGAAGTACCCCAAAGCCACTCTGAAGCTCAAATTTAAAAGCCCAGGCACAGGTAAATGAGGTCAGCTCTTTGATGAAAGCCTGTAACATCCTGTAGCAACAATGGGATGACTAGACTAGAATGTTGGCATGTTAAAGTTGCACTACAGGCCTAATCTAAAACCCCTTTAAGCTGCAGCAAAATACTCCGGTTGTAAGTGTATAGGTTGAGGTGTTTGGTTTTGGTTTTTTTCAAGAAATCATGTCATGATTCTCAGTTCTGCATGTAACGCTTATTACTCAATCACTTAGTTTCAAAACATTAAAAAGATGACTGAGTCTGGCTCTAGACAGGATTTTTCCTTCCCTGCAAAAGAACTGATCCATTTTTCTCTAGTTTGGAGAAGCAGAGTCAAAGTATTTATCAGAGTAATAGGAAAGGATTACACATGTAGATGGATTTGCAAAACGTCAATCCCGGCAGGCTTCCGAAATTAAACGAGTCTAATGCACGGGGAGTGATATACTTTACAATAAGGGAAATGTCAAGCTGTGGAAAAACTATTCCAGAAGGTAGCTGTGAGTTAAGTACAGAGTTCACTTCTCTTGTCACTTGATCCTCTCCTTAGAATTAAGAACTGAACTTACCATTTTGAAACATGTAGAGTAGCAGCTATAAAAATTCACCACAAGAATGTTCATATTAGGAGATTTTTCTGCCTTTACACAAGTTTAAGGGATTGTCAGAGGTCAGAGAGAATTGAACATCCCTGCTGAGTCACTTCTATGAAAGACATGCTTTGGAATGCTGGAGGTATACTTACTCTTCATGGCTACTGAGACAGGACCAAAAAACCAAAAAGGAGTGGTGCAGAAAAAAAAAAAAAAAAAAAAAAAAAGACTTGCTCAATATTGACTCTTGTTAGGCCTCAATCACAGGGACTGATACCAATTTTTAACAGATAAACAAGGATTTTCTGCTTAAGAAAAAACATATTCAAAGATCTTACCACTATTACTCACACAATTAATTATGGCATTTAGGACAAAGCAGGCGTGGTAGACTGCTCATCATTAGGTTAACCTTATCTTACAGAACAGAAAAAGATTTTTTTCCTCTCTTTGTGAAGCTGAGAATAGACACACTTGCAAATCTCCAAATACCCTTTAATGAAAAACAGAACTACTTCTTGGCAGACACAGAGTGACACACACCAGTTCCGCCCTTCTCTATCTATTATTGCTTCTCCATCTCCATAGGTGAGAACTGCCTTCCCCAGGAAGCAGCCAATACACTGTTATTTCCTGGCAGGGGGCAGACTAATGAATCCAAGTAGGAACACAGCTCCCATTTAAATGCAAGATTGGACTGAATACCTTCCCAAGCTATTGGAAATGCAGTGGTTTTGTTTGTCTGTAGCAGCTTTTAAAATTCTATTACTGTTAATGCATGCAAAATTATCTTACATTTGGAACATGTTAGGGAAAGGCCTATCAGTAGAACAACGTCAAGGCCGCACTGTAAAGAAAATTAATCTGTTTTGTAAATAAATAAATAAATATGTACCCTGTTACCTCCCTGCAGTGCATTTATATCCGAGGTTGGTGCTAGAAGTAAAAGAACTACTGAATTACATTCAGCTACGTTTCCCACATTTAAAAGACAGCTGCCTCCTGGTCCTTCCTTAACAGAAAGGCTTATACGCCACCATTAAAACTACATTCATTGTGACATACCTCTCCCTATGGATGTTTAGAAAGCAAAAGTATATGAATAAGTTCATCTCTGTTCAGGAAACAGGTTAAGCACATAAGTACTGATTCCAAGTTATCTAATCCTCACAGCTCCTCGCCACAGTAGGTACAGTTACTTAACACTTGCCCATGAATTTTCTGCTATGATTTTTACACTTTCAGTATTTATCAGTCATAAAACTTTGGACTATATACCTCACTTTTAATCACAGTTCACAATGAAATGTAATCACAGCTGTACACCAGATCTAGTGCAAAGAGTCTGCTTGAGTAGGGCCGCAAGAAAATTCACACGACGTTTTTCTGCAGACATTCTTAGAACAAAAAAAGCTTTTTTAAGCGCTAATTAGAAGCCTAATCGGAAACAAATCAGGTAAATAATAAATATTTTCCATGGCATTCTATTATTGCTTGAAACAAATTAACACAATGTTGCTTCGTAACATTATCATGAAGAGAAAATAATGGAAATTCAGCAGATAATTGCGTCTTCGTGATTTCATAAAGGACTCCAAGCAAAGGTGGCTCACTGGAGATCGGGTCAAAGTGTGAGCCCAGAAGCAGCCATCCAAAACCCTATGACCTTAAACTGCAGGGTCCCACCACCTCTTGGGCAAACATCCAATTGAACTGCAGAGAAGAACTGATAAGAACAGATTCATGCCCTCAACAGTGTTACTGCTGGCACAGAGAAGGAAGCAAAAAACCTGCCCCTGGAAGAAGGAAAGCAACTCTGTCCCTTTTGGCCCAGGCTACACTCTTTTTTCTATACAGTGTGAGGCCACTGTCTGTCCCATGCAACAAACCTGGTTTTTTGGACATCTGATAAAAAAAAAATCCAAAGTAGGATTGCTGTACTGCTACATTTTAACCCCTTCACTCCTGAACAGACTAGTTTAGGGAAACTTAAAAAACCAGAAAGGTTTAGTCACAGAGAGGAAAATTGATTTTATCAATAGTCGAAGTTAATGACCGCTTGAGTCTGGTAGAAAAGAAGATGCACAAGGGTCTTAGGCAAAACCAAAGCAAAGTTACTAGCAAATATTTTAATATCTCCAAACAAAAACAGTGTAGAGTGACTTGCATAAGACAGGAGTAAAGCAAAAATGGGGTAAGAGTTCTATTAGTGGAAATGCAGCATTATTAGCAATATCAAAGGTGCTAGAAGGCTCTAAGAATTAGAGATTTTCAGACAGAGATCATGTAGTTGCCTTTAATAGCAAATTATACCTTTTTGTTTTTTAAAAAATAGCATAATAATGCACTGTGAAGCCTGGAGGAACCCTTTAAGATAGCTGATCTGTAGAAAGTGCATTTCTGATCTAAACTAAGAACCAATGTCCGTGCCTTCAGGAGGAAATCAGCCTATGAGAGTATATCCTGGTGGTGTGTTGCTTTGAAGTGACTGCTGGAGTATGCCATTTCTTTACTCTTCGTGTAGAGGTCTGGGGCTGGAGTTCACTCTGAGGTTACAGGTTTTTTCAGCCTGGCTAGAGATGGGTAATTACATGGGCTGCAAGCACATGCCTGCTATGACAAGGGGTCACATTTCATTTTTCTGCTATTGCCCTGCACACACTTTGTATGGGCAGAATGTAGACTACACACCATAGAGATGCAAGTGCACAGGACTACATTTTTTTAAAAAATTGTATTTTTCCCTTAAACCAAGCTTATTACAAAGGAAAGTGACAAACCACTAAAGCAATTCACACGCTTTCTGTTCCAAGTGATCCCACAATGGTAACACAATCTGCATCCAGGTTATCGGATGTTTAAAGCCAGAGCTGTAATTAAGTATCTGCTGCCTGGTGAGGCAGTAGGTTTAACAAAAAAAAAAAAATTCAGACCCAAGATCCACACTAAAGCTGAAGTGCTTCTAGTAATTCTACCTTTGAGCAAGCTTTTAAAATTAAAATAAAATGAATTTACAACATGTCATTATTCCCAGACCTTATGGAGTGTATACTTTACTGCCTACAGAGACAGCTTCAATCATACTCAGCATTAAGTTGAATTAGAGTCCCAAAGTGCCTACTCCCCTCCTCCTTTTAGCAGGTCTCTGTTTAGGCACAAGGTCAAAAATGGAGATGAGCTGCATGCTGCTTGCAAGTCCCTCATCTGCCCATTAAGGGGGGATCTTGAGTTTTATGGCTGCAAGGCTTATGTCAGCCAACCATCATTAATTTAATTTATTAGGGGGAACAGTGAAAGATATGATTGAAATAATGTATAGCCAAAGCTACTCTGACAACGCCCTGTCTGCTTATTATAGGCAAACCTCTCTAGTCAGTACCTCTACATTGGAAGCCATTTTTGCCTTCTGGGTTCTCTTAAAATGCATGTGTGGAGTTTCTTTTTTTCTTATCTTCCTTGTGATCAAAACCTGCCGTTCTTTTCTCCTAGCAAATCTCCCTCTGCATTCTGTTCCAAGGTGTCTCCCCTCAACTCTTCCTTTTCTTTGCCCCTCTGCATCCTTAGGGGAATTTCGTACTTTTCCAGCCTTTAGAAGTTTAATTCATTTGCTTGCATGAGATCTGGGAGCAAGTTAAGAACTTCAAGAGAAGCAATGTGACCCTACTGCAAGTCTTTGAAGTAGATTTTGTGCCCTTCCCAGAACTGGGGACCACAATATAATAACAGCTGCTTTTCTATCTAGATCATTCATATGATTGGAAGATTTGTTAGCGATAACATCAGCTTCACAAAAATACTCTTTCTGGAGCTCTTCATGATGGTTCATAAAGCTGGACAGTACATTTTTTGTAGCATCCTTAACTTACTCTCTAAACAATAAATTGATGAAGATTATCACGGAACCAACAGTTAAGTCTGTGCATTACAAATAATTAGTAAGTCTTAAAAATAATTTTTGTGCTAATTTTTTTCCATTTTAAGAGAACCAGAAGAACAGACCCTTCCAAATGATGCACAGTAACATGCGCAATAACTATTTTAACATTGACTACCTTTCCAACTATTTATCAATAGTGCCTGCCCTTTGACTGTTGCCTGGAGTGTCCTTTTTTGGTTCTGAATTTATAGAGGCAAGTTCTGATCACAATTCTTATTCATTATTTAGGAGTAGGAATAAAAGTGCTAAACAAATTTAGGAATACATATGAAACACTATAACTATGGCGTATTTTGTCACTTGGCTACAACACACCAGCTTCGAGCTGTTTTCCAATCATCATACTCTGCTAATTCAAACACTCCAGGATTTCGGACACCCTCTTTAGAGGGCTCCAGAACAAAATAGTTCAATAATTACTTTCTGATCGAGATCGTACTTTGACATCTGAAATCATTTACCACCACTTTGCAATTAGCCCCAAGAACAGAGTTTTTGTTCAGAATGATAATCCTAGCACAAGGATACGATCTACGTATTTATTACTTTGCTCTCCAGAGCACGGGTGCCATCACCTCAAAGAGACAGTTGCTGAATTAGACCATTGGAAGTCAGTTCAGAAATAATCTCAATGTCGTTGAATTCGCAATGCAGTTTAGTTAATATGACGGACATTCAGAGTAGCTTGTGTTTATATACTATACTAGGATTGGCTTATTTAATATTCTGTATACAAAGTCAATAATTTGGAGTAAACTTCCATCACTGATGACAAACAGCTGGCTAACAGAAGTAGTTTTCCAAAATGCAGAGTATTACATCTAGAGCATCTAGAGCAAAAGACTAATGAAACACCGAGAATTCTTCAGTTTATACCGGCTTCTGAAAAACCTCAAATAAACTGTTTGAAAGTGCATGAACAGCAAAGTTATTTTAATCTTTTCCAGATGTTTTGCTCTAAGAAGCATCTGAGCTTCTTCTATATTAATTAGATTATTAACTGCATTAACAGTAGCAAATTCCCCTGTGGGCAGAACTTAAAAAAAGCAACCCTTATTGGAAGCCCACATGAAACCCACACAGAACCCACACATGCTCCATCTCTGACATTTTGTAGAAAAACCTCCTGAGGCTCTACTAGCTTTATTGCTACAATTGCAGAGTTCATAAAGCAATGTACGTTAGTTAAGATAATTCTAGTACCACATTGAAACTTGGAGATAGATCTAATGATGATAGTTTTAAAAAGTGCCAACAGTTTATATTTTCACTTCTCATGCTGATCCCCAGCATCAGCAAAGCTATAGTAGAGCTAGTACAATGGTGAAAATTATCTTAAAATATAAAACGTGATCCAGACTGCAAGGTATGAATGTTACTAATACATCAAGGGGCATAAAAGGAACCACATATTCAAAGTAGATTCAATCAGACATTAACAAAGCAAGTTATATTCCTTCAACTGTCCACTCATATTTTGGTGGAACACTCAAAACCTCCATCTCTTGTGTTAAACAAATCAGATAATATTCAACAGAAGATATACAGCAATCTGGTGTTGTTATGGTTTGTAATGGTTTCTCAGTCACTAGAGAACCCTCATAACCCCCATACTCCTGGCTGAGAATCAACTGACACCTTCATTTCTAAGGCCTGGTTGTACATTTGTCAAGTGCTGAAACACTAATGCTTATGTAGCATTAACATCTACGTTCCTAAAAAGAGCCTCGGAGCACTGAAGATTTAAACGCTAAGTAGAGTTGGGTTGTTTTAAATTATAAAGACAACCTTGATCTCATTTCTCTCCATTTGTCATTAGAGATTATTCTCACCTCTATCCTAAGTTTTTATTCTTGGAAATAAATTGCAGAAGAAAAAACATTTTAATAATTTAATTTTTGTACTACACTCTTCTTCTCAAATCTAGAGACTCTCATTGTAAAATAACATGAGAGGCAAAAAAAGAGAGACCTTTTTTTCCTTCCATTATTAGTTTTTTAAGACTGTCATCAAGAGATTTGATTTAATCACCCACACAAAAACACATGCTATGTTCACCTTCTTGACAGTATCTCCCAAGGGCTGGGGAACTCGAATGTCAGTCAGTGACTATGGATGTGGTTAGATCAGCCAGACTTAACCCTGACTTAATCTCTTCCAAGTATCTTTTGCCATCTGGGCTCCTGGGATTTATTTTGAAGGAGCAACAGTATTATCATCTGAATTTGAGTGAATGGGATATTCATTTTTGAATACAGACAACCTGTTCAGTAAGTTTTAGTGTCAAGACTGACACTAGTAATTTCATGATTGTTCAGTAGGAATTGGATTGAGAAGGTACAGGAAAATGGAAAAACATTTTAAGCAATGAAAAATATAGAGCTAATAAAGAAATTAGAACATTGGGAATCAGCAGTAACACAGTAATCTTCTTTTAGGAACTCTATTTCTACATTAGTAACACACCATCTTTTCACACCTAACTGTCCAAAATGAGCCTTCAATGAGCAAGAAACAGCTACATATCAAACAATGTGTGTCCATGGCTATTTAACAGTGATTTACAACTTTGAAATGGCACAACACAGTTCTACTGATAAAAAAAAAAAGCAGAGAGACTATAATTTCCTTTCACACACCCTTACTTTGAGTGCTCTTCACTCTTCCTACCACTAAATCACATGAGAATCCCTAACGGTGCTTAAGCACACAGAGTGCCCTCATTCTCATAAAACACATACTGAAGAAGTGAGCAGCTGGGACAGAAAGGTACAGAGTAGTAAAGATTTTCCTAAAGATTATTTTTTCAATTAAGCATCCATTCCAAAGGATTGGGATAACAGACTGCTGCTCATGCAAGCACATTTCCAAAGAACCAGTATGTCATAAGCAAGGTGTTTTTACTCATCTCTGCTGCAGTCTATAGTTAAGCAAGCTCACAATCAACAAAAAAACCCACCTCAAATTGGTGAGAAAGTATGATCAATCTCATTTTGATTCCACATATGCAAGGCATAGGTGTTGGGGGCTGGCTTTGATTGCAGGACCATACAGGCACAATGTCAGGGCCTGGCTGCTACACTTTTTACAGAAACTACTCTGTGGATGAACAGAGAATTTTATTTCTCCACTTTATTTCTCAACTTCCTATGACTCCTGACACGAGTCTTACATTCAGTGTCAAGGAAAAACACTAGTATTTTAATGTTACATTCTTGTCTGCACTGAAGACTTGTCCTGGTTTAAGTTGCCTCAGTACTTAGAATTCTGAGACAGGCATTAGGGCAGAGCACAAACTTCAAGTGGGGAGGGGGGGAACTCCACTGGTCCAAAGCATGAGAGGTAGCAGCTTTGCCTGTGTGCACTTAGAAACATCTCAGTAGTGCAAATTCACAGGCAGACAACACGAGGAATTTCTGTGAATTTTTCCCCTCTACTTGGACTTTTGTCCAAGTTACTCTTTCATGTCTAGCAAATCCTTCAGTTCTTATCTGTTACTTTGTAATACTTATTAGCAAATGATCAAACCACATAAAAGAAATCTTTAAATGAGGCCATGGCAAATCTATTCGGCTACAGCACACAAATCGTCAACTAAACAGGGGAGGGGAGAACCAGCTTTGTTGGAAAATTGTCTTGGACATTTATTTCGAGAATTAATACAAGTCATTCAAACTAAAGACCGCAACATTATCACAGGCACAGTAAAATATATGCATTATGCACCAGTCTCAACTTTACCTCCTAGTACTATTAGCCTAAAAAGCAAACACAGTTTTTAAAACCACTTTATGATGTGCCATGAGAGCTGATTAATAA
This sequence comes from Numenius arquata, assembly GCF_964106895.1. Lineage (NCBI taxonomy): Eukaryota > Metazoa > Chordata > Aves > Charadriiformes > Scolopacidae > Numenius > Numenius arquata. The sequence goes on along the minus strand of NC_133585.1, from coordinate 8,451,463 downwards.
CTGCAGTTGCAGGAGCTGAAAGCTTAGTAACCAAAGCTGGAAAATTCAATCTCATTCCTATACAGAGGTTGGGGAGGTGGGGGGCAAATGAGTAAGAGAACTATTAATAAAAAGCACTGAAATTCCTTAACATTACAAGATTCCTTGCATATTTTAATTCTTCCATAGTCTATCTTCTCAAAAATTATTTTCAAATATGAAGGCATTTTATAAGGTAGCTGTGATTCTCCAGCTGGTAGTGACAGAAGGTTTTAACGTACTCCTTTTAAGTGAACAATGGAAACAAATATAAACTCAAAAGTCAACACAGATATGGTATTTTTCAAAGATAGAAAGTGTATTGGAAATCAATAAGATGAGGGCAACTTACACATTTATTACACTGCTGAAAATCTTCAAGTGTTTTAATGAAAGGAACAGCATATTTTCAAGAGAACAATACTTCTCTATAAACAAAGAAAAACTGGAACAACAACATTCAAAAGACACAAAACCTGTGTCCCCGATTTCATGAGAAAATTATTATTATTGCTAAGAACATAGAAGAGTCAAAGATCTGAGTTAAATTTCCATTTCCAGAGTAAATGTTTCTCAGTTTTATCCATCCTTTTACTTGCATTCCTTTATGTCCCTTACCACTTTCTTGTAGCTTTTAGTGTATATTACTTGCGTAATATATATTGGTAGTGTATATTACTTGCTCCATTCCTCTGATGTAGCCTTTTCATACAAAACTTTTTCAAGTAAATTAGTCCTTGTTAAAACTTATGATTGTCACTTGTAAGTGACCAGTCAATAAGACCATAAAAACAATCTTCCAGTCAGAATTTTTATGACTGGTCTACACCACACATATGCCAAGAAATACACAATCAGTTTATATTCCTGGTCATCTAAAGAACACAGTAACATGATAAACGAAAACTATGTTTACTGAAAATCTTTGATGGTTTATGTGTCAAAGAGACATAGCAATTGCAAGGAATAAGTAAGGAAGCGGAATTAAGGCATTTGAAATATTTTCCTAGGTTAGGTTTTGGGGTTTTTCCACAAGGAACTGGAACATAATAGGCTTATTCTGTGGATTCCACACCTAAAAAAAAGGTGTTCTTAATTAACACAGAAAAATAAGAGTTAGGGGTGTGTATATATATATATGTAAGTTATACATACATATTTGCAGAACACACGAAAACAAAATTAATTTCTGAATGTTAAGAATCCACAATATTTGCTCGTATTATCACTGTGGAGCCTCATAGAGTCACCGCAACTGGGACTCCCTGCAGTTACCCAGCAATTCATCAGTGCTTCAGGCCTCGTACTCGGACAGATACTACACTGACCAGCCTGTCAGAGCCTCTTCATCTGGAGGAATAGATAAACCACCATAGTCTAGCTCAGAAGCTGCTTGAAACCTACAGTGATCTTCCAGGTAGGAGTTTATGAAGAGAGGCACTTTGGGAAACTCCTACCCAGTGCAAAAAAGGGAGCGGACTTCTCATAGGGGCGTATGACACTGAGGGTCTCCACATAACCTCAGCTCTGTAGCAAAGTTAGCAACAGACCTCTGGAGAGTCGCAGCCACGCATCAGTTGGCCATATTGTGGAAGGCCAAGTGTGCACATCCTAAACATACAGAGATTGCATTTACTTTGCACATTTGCACAACTTAAAAGGCCATTATCCTGTTTGCCATCACCTTGAAGTTGCAAGTACTTAACTCTATTGGAATCAACTTAAATGGACAAGAAACAGCAGTGTAAATAATTCCTCTCTCTAACCTCTATGCACTTTTCTCCAAGTCAGATCCCACAACTCAATCCAACTTCAATTTTGAAGAGACTGTCCACATTCTGTGCAATTCTATGCTGAGCGTAAGCTTCTGGAGAAAATATTAAGAAACAGAATAGTCTGCATCAGGATTAAACTGCAGTTTGTGTTAACCAGCAACAAATCAAGTATAAACTGTGAGTGAAGACTGTTTTGCCCAGGGCATTCTTGTAGGGAAATCCACAAAAAAAAGCTAAGAAAGGCAGGCAAAAGGTAAAACTCACCATGAACAGCGATACACATAAATAAAAGCTTCTGCTTAGTTTTACTTTACTTAAATCAGCACAAGTCAGGAGTAATTTAACTATAATCAGTCCAAAAATAACCCAATGAAGTCTAGGTTTAAATGCAAGTATTTTTGTAAACAACTATCATGAAGTCAGGTTGTGTACTGCAAAGAAGGTGCTAGAAAGCAAGAGGTAGCTTCAGTTCAGCAGTAGTTTATATATGCACTTCTCTGCCTGCCTTTTTTTTAAATACTTTCGCACACTTCCTGCCATCTAGAAAAAGCTCTTTAAAAAAAGTCTCTGCCATACTGATTTACCATCTATCTTCCACATGTCATGTGGAAACAGATTGTCTTCTCTTTCCTCAAAAGTCTTAATTTCTCTCCCCTTGCTATCATTTAACTTTATATCTGTATTATCTAACCACGTAAAGTCTTTGAGATAGCATTTCCACAAAAAATGCTATAAAAATAAAGTAGCAATATAGCATATCATGCTAGATCACTGTCAAAGTTCTTATCTGAAGTTCACTCTATTCTACAGTGAACTATTTGTTCCCCAAGATAAACAATAAAGCAACTCTGAGGTATTCTTTGCTTCCAGTTCAGCCTGGTGTGTGTGTCTACAGAAAGCCCAGCTTGTTGCTCCACTGTTCTATCCACACCACGCAAGACGGATTTTTGTGGCCTTGTGGTGAAGGCACTGCACTGGCACTCAACAACACCAGCATTTGCTCTCACCTTTTATATTCTATTGAGGGTTATTTACTTCTGCTTCAAGTTATGTCTATGACCTACTGTAAGGTGCCTAAGTCTCAGACAGAATTTCTATCAAGACGACATAAAAGATAAACTTTTCTCTTTGAAATAAAAGCACTAAAAATCACCTCTGACTGTCAGAAGGAAAACCTGAGTGAGATGCTTGCTGGAAAGATTTGGTGGCACTTTGAGTGTGCCACACAGTTTAGGAAATACTACTGAATGCTAGTCCTGTTTTAAGATATTATCCTATATGACTTCCTCAATACTTTCTAAGATATTCTCCCACTGTGTTGGCAATTCGTTTTATGCATTCACAATTCTGCATCTTCCACACTCTCTCCTGGAGACACTACCTCTACTTGCCATGAAATGCTCCTGTCTGAACTCATTATCTGCAGTTCATAAAAAAGCAATTCAGTATAGCAGAGCAGAATTGGGTGGACACGGTTGATGACATCAAGTTTTTTATCTATAGCAAAATCAGAATGTTTCAGGGTTTTTTCCTACTGCGTATGCACTTTATTTTGCACCATCCAGAAGCTATAAGCATTATCTAATCTAGAGATACCTTCTCATATCCCTTGAAATAAGAGTCCAACTACCATATGAGCTCACTGTCCAAAACTAACTCCAATGATACAAGGCTTTTCAAAGGAGGGTACTACAATCATTTTTCGTTAATTGGCCAGCTACAAGAGGGAACTAGATTTACATATCATGTTTTAAGGTGACACAGAAAGCACCGTTTACTTAGCATCTACTTGCGCCTCAGGAAACCCAAGTCCTCACTCAGGACTGCAGACATTGACCAACAGAATAGGTTTTAGAACACACAAAAAAAAATAATCCCAAAACCCAAGCCACCACACACACCAGAGAAATCCAGCATCACTGAAACACAAGTCCAGAATGAGAAACAAAGAGAGAGAAGGCAAACAAAGACATACTTAGCGTCTGTTAAGCATATGATACGAGTAAAATTGTTGAAAAAACCTGCTCATTCTTGCGACTTGGCTAAAGAACCAAGGGCTGGCCACATTATAGTTCATTGTGCAACACAAAGAGGAATTAAAATGCACGATTCAAAGAAAGGCTAGCAGCTGCAGACAAAGCACCCAAAACAACAATACACAAAAAGAGGGAAATAGCATTCAGAAGAGATTGTTCTGTGCTGGTTCTATCTATTTATGCTAGACAAATAGCTATGTTATTACTATTTAGAGCTAAGAAAAGAAATATCAAGAAAATACAGTTGTGCCAAAATAAGAACACTCTGAGCTTTGTCAGTACTGCTAGAAATATTACACAAGAAAACTGTACTGAGGAGACCTGAAAATATCAAAACAGATAACATGGATACTGCTTGACTCAATGATTACGGTTGTTTCAAAAACTTTACCTTGTATTAGTAAAAAAAATAACCACTTACAAAAAAAAAATTCTAAACCACAGGTAAGTTTTTCAATTCACCCAATAACATTTTTTTTTCTGCCTAAAGGAAATAAAAGCATTTTTAAGTCTGGTACAGCCAAATTTAAAAGGTTTATCTCTCTATAAAAGATAATGTGTATGCTGTCACGCAAATGTGCTATTGAGACCAGTAACATCTAAAAGCTCACAGAAAGCATGAATGCTACACACATATAGAAGGACAGAATGCTTTCCCCAAAATTAACTGACTGCTGCAGAAATAAGGCTTGCACAATTCAAGGGAAAAAATATGACTACATTTATAAGTAGTATATCTATAGTACACTGTCTAAAAGTGATACAAACCAAATACTTTAAAACCTTTTTTTTTTTTCAGAAATTTGGACATATTTTTTCAAACAAAGCACACACATTCTTATCTCCAACTCTCAGCCAACGAAAGTGTAACGCACCAAACCACTGAACAATCTTTGTTCACTGCTATGTCAGGAACACCATGAAGGCACTGAAGAAATACCTACACCTTAGCAAAGCTGCAGCTGTTATTAAAGAGTACTCGCAGTGTGGCAGCAGACAGAAATCTATCAGGATCCCTATAAGGAGCCTGCTCCACTGGTCTTCAGTGGCTTGCTTTACTGTGACTTTGCTTGCCCTGCAAAGGGCACCCCAACTAACGCACAGATTTTCTGAAGAGCACTGAGAAGAAGGGTTTTCTACCCTTTGCCTTCCCAATACAAACCAATCACATAATTTCCATCTTAATTATTCAAGCCTACAACATGGTTACTCCTGTTCCTAATTCTGAAGCGAAGGGATTCATTTTTAGGAGGCATAAACCTAACTACATGATTGATTTTATTTGCTTTCCATTTCATCTTTGATTGTATTCTTTGTAAATGTATTTCATTTCCATTGGACAAGATTTGTTTCTGTTTTGCAAACTTCTCATGTCAGCTAATATTAGGAACACAAAGATGCTTTTGTATATTGTGCTTCCTACTTTTCCTTCCTCCTGTTCCTAGCAGACAGAATGTATGGCATTGAAAATGACTTTGCAACTGAAAATGTTTCAGTTACTTCATCAATTTTTGCCCTTTGCCCATCAGCCAAGTAGTGAGGTATAGGAAGGTATTTTTACCATGTTAAGTAGATAAATAGAAATTAATTTAATCATATTAATTACAGTAACTTTTTTTTTTTTTTCAAGGAGGAAGGTAACATACAAGTAACAGTTATAAACTCTGCAATTAACAGTATCTCAGTGCAGCATTAGGATTACCATGCTCAAAAGTCTATCCAACACTGATCAAACACAGTAAGGACTCCTAAAAGATCAGAGCTTTACTCTGACCAGGATATTCGGATAGTCCAAACATAAGATTTTTTCTAACCATAGATAGAAATTTTTTTACATGCACTGTAAGTACAGAGGCTGTTAAGTCCACATACACTGGCAAGTCAAAACCATCAATTATTCCTGATTTCTCATCAGCTGTCACCATGATATATCTACTGATAACAATTCATCTACAGGATGCCAGCAATACCAACATAGTCCAGAAAGATCCTCCTCCTTCCCAAAATCAGGAAAAAGTAACATGGCCTTACATTTTATAGTGAATACCTTTTGAGGCCTATCAGAACTATCTTATGATACTTGAGAAGGGAATATCCTTTTGTATGAATTAATTGTGTCAAAAACAGTTTATTCATAAATGGCTGAAATAAAGGTGATAGAAGACAATTACAGTCTCTTACATTAACCTCCACTCCCTATGATTTCCTGAAGTCATTCCTGCCTAACATGTCAAAAGGGATTGTCTATTTTACCAAGGCATACTATTTTGATTTATATACTTACTCAAAGGCAATTTAAAGTTTACCATGCCCACAAAAGCCTGCTCTCATTATTTATACCCTATGGTTAAAAATTTATGTGTGGTTCATGGTTTGGCCTCATGGTTTTCTAGTGCCTTGCTACAAACTAGTTACGTGTTTTTCTGCAAGTTCAGCATCCCATCTTTTCTTGCTGTGGAGACAGTTACAGGATGTCAGCAAGTTGTTACTAAACCTTCCTTCTACAAAGCTGTTTAGAAGTTCAGTCATTTCTCACTGTTGAAGAAGTTTTCCATACCTTATTTCTCCTACTTCCCCTCTAACATCTCAGGTTTTTCAGCATTCCATTTCTAGATAAACAAGGATTAATAAGTTTGTATTGCCATTAAAATTAACTAGCAATTTATTTTCAATTTTTTTGAGGCTGGTTTGTTACTGTCATAGGTGATTACAAGAAGAGACTCTCAGATGCTTTAATGTAATTTAGAACTCTTTACTGTTGAATTTTCATGACCTATATTACCTGTCTTAGCCCCCGATTGCCAGTTTAATTTAGATCCAAGGTTAAGTCCATGCCTACGCTTGGGACCACTTATTCTGGAAACTTCACTGGGCCTGGTTGTATTTTCATCCAGCTTGAAGGCAAAGAAGTTGTGGGCAATTTTTTTTTTTTTTTTTTTTTTTTGTAAACGCTGCCTTGGGAGTCTAGAGGGACACATTGAGAGTCAACACATAAGTTATCAGATAAAAACTGAGCAAGTAAAGAGCAAGCACTAGTAAGTTTTGAAAGGCTGAACACTCAAGTCTACTGTTGAATAAGACATTTTACTGAAACACCTTCCTCATCTTCAGAAGCTAGGTGGTTTTTTTTTTCCCCACATACAGTAAGGTTCTGTCCAACACAAAAACTAACAACGTCTTCCATCTGAATGTGATTTTCTCCTTCGTATCCCTGATGAGTATGCATTTCTCTTTTCCCTGCTGGACTCTAGATTAGGATTTTACTATGAAAGCTTCACTTTGTTTTATCTCGTACTTTATTACTGTGCGTGTGACAGCAGAAGTCCTGGAGCTTCCAGTGCCTTATCTAAGAGAGAGGCTGAAATAAAGATATAAATAATTCAGAAAAGGATCAGAAAGCAGCTAACACAGGAGAATTTACAGAATGGATCCTACTAGGAGCTCACTGCAATATAGCATATGTTTATTAGCAGAAAAGGTGCTGCTTCTGTTCAAAAGAACACAACTTCAGATTTTATCCAAACGATTTGAAATACAGTATGAATAATAATTGAAAGAGTTCAAAAACATAGCCATCAAGATCTTACAGAACTTGCACTCAAAGATATATCTGAAAATTGATTCCATCAAAATTAAACAGGGTTTTGTTCAGGCTCAAATCTACTATGCAGCCTATGCAATTCTGCAAAAACATGCTACAAGTCTTAGATAAAAGCCTCTTCTCTAAAACTTTTGGAAGCGCTCACTTCTGCTCCAGCTCTCAAACTAAAAAAGCCACTTTTATCAGAGGGAGAAAAGATTAAATACATACCTTCAAAGGGATCTGCAAACTTTATATTGCAGACCACATCACAGTTATTTAGTTATCATGGCAGACTGCTCTGACCTCAGTAACACCACCAGAAACAACTTCACACAGCTGTTTTCTCTTTTTCTGCTGTAATGCAGGCCAAACACTTATGTTCATCAAGTGGCAATTACTAAGCCTTCATGAAAATGACAGAATTTAAACTACTTGAGGGCAAACCAGAGTCAATAGGGAAAACACACTGATTACAACAACAGTAAAAAATTTGATTTTGGCCCAACAAGGAACACTAGTACCATGACTGCTGTGTTAACTGCCCAGCTCCAGTCCAGTCTTTTCACCTTGATATATGGGCTATGACTCAATCTTGTTTATTACAGTACGTTATTTGTGACACTTATTGTCCATTAGACAACCACCGACCACCCACCATTCAAAACAAACGATCCACGCCATAGGTCGCATATCCTCCTCTTTCGCAATTCTGTTTCTCCTTGTCGTCTTCAGGCTCTTGATGATGAGACACAACTCTTGGGCACGCTGGCCCGGATAGCAGTTAAATACAATATTTAAAAAAAATAAAGAAATGATCACAAGTTACAAAGAGGATGAAAACTTGCCACCAACAAATCTTTTGCTGTATTCAAAACAATACAAACTGCCTTAGATCATATCATTATCAAAGATGTATTTGCAGAGATCTAAAACAATAAAATAAAATGCAGAAAAGTATATTTCCTTCCACCAGATGACTGTTTCACATACTGAATATCTAACGTTATTTCTCAGATCTGCTCATAGAAAAAGACAATAAGTGGGTTTTGCCATGCTAGACAAGTAGCTCACAAAGTTTTCAAGTGGTTTCTAAACACAAGGGGTTTTTTTGATTGCCCTGCTTTTGTTCAGTGAGATTTTTCTTATTTAAATAGGTGATTGAGGGACTGATTTAGAAGTCAGAAATATCCTTCGCTGGCTGCTCCCCAGAGCCAAAAGAGTAAGTGCAGCACTCCACTGCAATGAGGGTCTCTGTACTTCCGAGTTTGACTCATTCCTCTGTTGCTGTATATATCTTAAAAGCTTCTTATTGTCTCCATGTTCAGAGCAGAAAATTTTTCCATCTTTTTTGCATGTTGGTAGTTTCTTTTTGTTATCAAGTTGTCTTCATTTCCAAAAGGAGTATCTAGGGAAAGACCTTATGTCAGGCTTTTTATTCTATTAACCCCTCACAGAAATTAAAAAAATAGTTTTTGTTTGGGTAATCAGGTTCAGTTTGGAAAGGCATTTTTTGTATACCACATTGAATTTCACTGAATTTTTTTTTAGAGTTGGAAGGGACCCTATAGATCATCTAGTCCAACTCCCCTGCTGAAGCACATCGTACAATCTGCAACCAGTACAGATCAGGAATTGCTCCAGTGAAGACATTAAGAGCACAGACATTTGGGATCAATAAACAAAAAAGTCAAGACCCTCTGTTTGAACCATTTATCACTGCATATAAAAAAAGTCATATGCATTGACCAAAATTTTATTAGGTAACACAGTTACATTAACAAGACATAAAAAGGTTTTGGAAAGAAAAATCATGAAATACCATGTTGGAATCCAACACTTGAACTAGTTTAGTCTTAGAACCACACAGATTTTGATCCTAATTAATTCTGTCAGAAGAAAACATTTGCCATTTCAGAACTGAAGCTCTGTACCTTCTTGGTTCTACAGAGCCTAAGCACATGTGTCAAAGCGTCTTCTGGACAAGCTGGTACTCTGTCAAAGAGTACAAAAAACAGCAATGGTCAGAATTTCACACAACAGTGAAATTCTTATTGTGTCCTTAAAGAACTTTTCCACAGGGCTAAGCAGGCTTCTGTCCTCATCACAGATTACTATCACACAGCAGCAGCAGCGCCACACATATTGATATGCTGGTCACATCCAACCCTCCATCCACCCAGAGACTGCAATCAGGTACCTGATAATAATGCAAGTCACATCAGCTGGACTGCAGCCGCAGTGAACTGATTCGTGCTGGTGACTTGATGCAAATAACAAGGACACCAGGGCCAGAAGATGTAGGATCTTGTCTTTATAATACAGATGCTGTTTTCGAGATGGAACATTCCAGTCTCTTGCTTCTCTTGCAAGTATGCAGTGTACCTACATTCCCTCTCTTAGCCTCTGGCTGAGCAATGGCATTGTGTAACACATTAAAAAAGGAGAGTGCTGTGAAGCAGGGGCTGGGGAAACAAACACAATTTAATCATGAAGCTGCTACTGTCTTTTCAGTGCTGTGGCACTATTTCTTACTCTAAGTGATGTGTTTTCCCATCATCTTTGCCACCGGGTGAAAACTTGTCTAATAGCCTTGAAGCACTGAATATAAAGAAAACGTTAGTCAGACATGCTTAAACCGATTACTGATCAAATAAATAACTTTCTATTATTTTAAGCAGGCGTTTCTGGGGTTTTTTTTCCTGTTTAGTTACTACTACATAATTTCATTGAGATTTTATGTATAAGTCTGTATGTAACTTGCAAATAACACAGTAAAGAAGCCACAATACACACCCCTAAGTTTACACGTGATTTTTTTTTTTTTTATTTACCGATTGTCCTAGCACCCCAACAATACACTCAGCAGAACAAACAACAAATTGAAGCAACAGCAACTTAAGGTATTGTCAAGGTGTACTTCACTACAAATACCAAGCAGGAAAACGCTATGATTTTATTTCACCCATCCCAACTTATTTTGTTTTGTCCAGATTTCTCTCACACAATTTGGGATGAAATATATGCACTGGTAGTTTATGAAAGAGAAGAGTAGGATCTTTTTTCTCCTGAAAGTTGACTCCTTTCTGACTGTTATCTTCATTCCTTTCCTTTCATCCAGAGAAAAAAAAGTTTGAGTTGAACATGAAAATAATTAGGAGGAAGAAATAAGAGGAAAACACTAAAATAATTTAAAATCATTAACATTTGTCATCTTTACCAAGAGGCACTGCAGTCTTTTCTTTCTCAGCTAGTGAGAGACAGCAGTTTCCTCGCTTGCCCCTACAAATACATACATAACCACATCAATTTGAAGGTATGAGGAGAACACATATTTCCAAAGCAGCCACAGCAACACTAACTCTACTGCTGGCACATTCCATTCACAAGTCTTCTAAAAGGAACCACCCAACAGGGCAGCTGTGTGGGACCAAAATATTTATAAGGTAAGGATGGACAACAGACCTCTATAGGAATTAACAGGTTTTTTATTAGTAGTAGTTTTCACTTAAAGCTCCAAGTAGCAAGTTGTCGATCACAAATATTTTAACTGAAATTACAAAACCTTCAAAAAAGGGTACCTGAATCATGGCAGAGAACCCAGCACAGACACGGCAGGACAGGCACTAACATCAGGAGAGTTATCACATCAATCCTTCTGGCCAAACAATTAGCCCTAGACCACCATGCAATAAACAGGATTGGTGAGTATAGGGGATGATGGTCTTCTGACTCCGAAGGCATTCTCACAGTCCAGCATGTTAACCCAGACAATATTAGATAATCTCCCATGAGCACCCTTCTATGGAAAAAACACTTGAAATGTATTTCCTTTCATAACCCTGTAGAAGCCCGCTGGACAAAACGCTGCTCCTCAGAGGCAAACACTTTCTTTTCAGGTAATTTTTTTTTCAACTTATGTCAGAGACCAGTTTACAGTAGATCTTTCACCACTGTGGTAAACCAGGAAAGATGCTTCACCAGTTTCCATTTAAGATGGGAGGCCACACAGACTGCAGAGCATCAACAGGCACACACAATAGACTCTGAGAGCAGCTTGCTGACCATTCCAGTCTAAAAGTCAAAGTTTTATCCACAGAAAACTAGCAAAACAAAGAGAAATAACACTGTATTTTCAGACTTAAGCCTGCCTTTACACAGTAGGACTAGTTTTCTTTTCCAAATCTATAGGTTTGGGGACTTTCTTTTACATAATGACAGACTTCATCCACTGAAAATCACTATCCGACTCCCCAGTTTGGCATCTGGGAGTCCATTCCGTGAACGTGCTTGCAAAGGACCACCCAGGGCTGGTTCTGAATACCTTGTGCATTCAGTCAAGAAACAGCTGCAAAGCAGAAGGGTAATGCAAGATCTATTTTATATCTGTTTCTGCAAGAACCACCATTATTTTAAAGTGCTGTGGATGATATATTTTCCACATCTAATCACAGCCTAATCACAACGCCAAGGACAGCAGAAAGAAACTTGAGACACACAGAATGACTCAGCTCCCTGTTTTTCACATGCTGTGGTGGACAAAATAATTGGAAAATACCTTTCATTTACATCTTCCCAGTTACACCACATTACTGACACTTAAGAAGCCATTTACTTAATGAAGCCTCTGCTGTCAGAAGCCAGTTCACAGCCTGCATTCAAACATCACAGTTTCATTTGATACTTTCAAGGATCAGCAGGAAATAAAAGCAGTAGTGAAAAAGTTGCATCAAAAGAAAAAAAACAGCAAAATTACATTTAAATGTTTTAGTAACAAATCCCTTCTCAGTACAGTAATTCTTTCTCATCCCTCAGCCAAAGGCACGACTGTACATTCAAAGATACTTCTCTCTATATGAAGCATAAAGAAAGTCTAGATGAGGGACACAGCAAGAAGTCCACAACCACTTAAAATATTATCCAAGTTCTGATAATACCAAACAACATGCCTTAGCTCAAGACATAACACAGGGTGGTTAGAGCATGGAACTATGAGAGAGAAGTCAGGGATGCTCTCCTGAAGCATTCAGTGAGACAAGGTCACTACAAACATGACTTTGAATTAAGTTTAGAAACTTCAGATTACTTTGGGAAGCATGAACTGCTGAACTTACACAAAACAGTGAACAAACAGGTAACATTTCCCATTCAAATTTCTTTCAAAGCTGAAATTTATCCAGTTACAAGTCAACAGACTTAAGTTCTTCAGTTATTGTTAGAATTTGAGAGGTAAGCCTCCAGGTAACATCAGACTTTTGAAACAAAATATGCTCTCTGGCTCAGTTTGTCCAACTGTAAAATAAGCATGATTTTAGATTCCTACACCGCATTATTTTTTAAGGTATTTAAAAGTAATCACATATTATGCAGCAGTATTTTAAAACACAGGTGGTAACAGGGGGTGAGAGGTGGTTTGCTTGTTTTAATTCACTTAAACTGACCTGCATGTTATATGCAGACCACTAAGGAATGCTGCCAAGTCAGAAAAAAAGAATAAAGCTTTTTTACGTAGCAAATTGCTCAGAAATTGCCCTGGTTCAGATGTGCAGAAACATGCCTTTGTCTCAGATACTGATACAGAAAATGACCCCGGCTTCCTAGCTCCACCTCCTGGAATCAGCTCCTATCTCTGCTGTACTCAACAGAAGCACTTCTCCAATAAGAGGCTGATTAAAGACAGTGTTCCACATCCCTTTAAATCAAACAAGCTATAAAGACAGTGTTTCACACTCCCTTAATTCAAACGAGCTATCAAACCAGTTCCATGATATCATAACCTTTGTGTGAAGGTTCTCAGGCCAGTATAAACACTGCCCACTCTGTTTCACACCATCACCTGATACGCCAAAACACTTGATTTTTATACTCCAAAGATTCCTAGAGCTTGTATTTTTAACAAAATGACCAGCTGGAGTTGTGTTAAAACAGAAAACCATTGATCCAAGTTCTTTCTGGCTGAATGACACTGAGTGCTTCTCAGTAGCTTCTGCCTCTCAGCCCTCCATCTGGGTCTCCAGGCATGAGCACAGCCCCCTCACTGCAGTGCTGGCTTTTGCAGCCAGCAAGAACATATGGAGGAGGTCCTGCTCTAGGGAACCCTGGGGATTGCCACTGAGTGCAGGAGCAGCAATTCTAAGCAAGAAAATCTGTGCTCTGATTTACCAAGCCATTTCAGACACTGGGCTCGAATGTTGTTCTCTGCCAGATAGCAGGACGATCAGATAACCTCTAAGTGGCCTGACTGTGCTGTAGCCACAAGTGTTGTTAAAGACACAGGGCCCATAGGAAAGATGAAATTCTGCCTATTCAAAGTCACAAGGTATTCCCCCTCTGGTCAAATGAAGCTTTGGAACAATTACTAGTAACCACTTAAAAACCAAATTCAGATTTACCCCCTCCCATGTCTCCGGCAGCAGCTAAAAGTTATCATGTATCATCAGGTATTTGGACTAAAATATTTCTTTGGGAACAAAAATGAAAGTTACATGGCATGGACATACCTTGAAGAGCCTTGTATGTGAAGAGGCAAAGATTACGTGGATGCAAACTACAAATTAGACACAGTAGGAACAATGTGAGAGGAAGGTGCTATTGAGGTCCTCCTGGGATTGGAGCTGCAAGCGAATATGGTGCTCTTGACAGTAGTGAACATGGGGAAGAGGGCAGACAGATCCATTCTTCCTTTCTGCTAATACCTTCAGAGCCAGACTGCCACTGCATTTGTGTTGAAACTGCCAGAACAAGTGCTTGGAGCTTTAGCTGCTATGGATTCTCTCACAATCATTTCTTAGTTATACCAGGTTAGTTTTGTCATTAAATACTAACACTCTTGCCCAAGTAGCAATAGCGTTCACACCTGACTTAGAAAAAAAAAAAAAAGACACACTTTTTGACATGGACTGAAGTTGAATAGTAGCCTTTTCCAGTACCACTGCGTTTTAGCTGGATAGCTGAGTTACAGGAACATAAAGATCACAGTCTTAAGCTTTATGAAGATCATTACATTTAACTGCCAACAATTTAGATATACCACAGTCAAAGTACAAGAAAAAAAAAGATGAGTTATCATCAAAATTAACTCCTGAAAGAGCTTGCCGTCTTGTCTTTTTTTTTTTTTTGCTATTTTGATACAATTTTCCCTATACAGTAAATTAGAACCTTTATTTGACCTTGAGTCAAATAAAAATCAAAAAAATTTTCTTTAACAAACATTTCAAACTGCAGGAGAAGACATTACTGACAACCAGCTGCAACTTTAAATATTTGGTATCACCTGAAGCATTCTTTAACTAAAGCAACACAATAGGCTACAACTACATACTGAAACAGCGATTGATCCCTAGAAAATGAGTCACCAGAATGTTTTTAGACTGCATAGTACCTTTTAGCTCAAAGCATGATGAACAGACAATACAACTATGATTTGATTCATCAGTTCAGGTAGCATCCTCAAATGGAAAAAATACCATATGCTCTTTTGCTAACACAGAATGCCAAATCTTTCAATCCTACACATAAGAAAGCTCCTAATGCTAAGTTAATATTTAATTTAGCAATGTAAGCACCAAATTTTCTCCTGCAAAAACTGTCTCTGATCTTCAGTTTTCTCACAGATCACCATCTGTACACACCTGTGCAATTACTCTGGAGCTTTTTCCGTATACAAATAGGACCTGCAAGCAGATATACATACAGACCATGAATCGGAGAGTCTCATTGTTACAGGCCTAGAGTACAAGTACATTTTGCCCAAACCTTTTTAAGGTACCAGAAAACCTCCATCATACAGTTATCCACCCTATCACAGGCTAGCTACAGGGTATTGATGTGGTGCTTACCTGCAAAGTAGCATCAAAGCCTGGCTAATCTGGCAAAGCTGGAGTGATGCACCGCTTCCTTCCAACTGAACCTTGGGAAAATTATATACTTCCCCTCAGTAAAAGTGAGTAGACTTCCAAAAAATCTAAGATCATGCTCAACACACATAGTTTAGATACAACATCTTAATACAGCTCTGAAATTCTTATTTAGTTGCACAAAATCAAGATCTCAGGTGACTAAATGAGAGAACTGAGGTGCAGTGAAGCCAAAGGCCACTGATTGTGTGTTACTACACCCAATATTTATTACAAAGCCTCTGACAGACTGTTTTTTATGACCCTTCAATCATATCTCTCATATGCAGTCCTACAATAGGGCAAGAGCTTAATATTCTATGTGATTTTTGTGACAGGATAAAGATGACATTACTGTGCTTTTGCCCCAGAACTTTGCAAATTTCAAATACTCCGTTTGAGTTGTTGCTGCTAATGCATTACCACAAGAGACATGTAGTGAAAAGCTACGATACAAATGCAGCTATTAGCTGCTTCATGATGGGTTACATTGGTGAGTGGCTGGTACTGTTGATTGTCCAACAGGTACCTACAGTTGGCACTTGTGGCATTAAATATCACACAAATTCACGTCGGCGAGCACAGGATGTAGCTTGACACAACAGCTGCCACGATGCATGTGGCATTGTACCAAACCCTTGCAAAAATGCCCTCACAGAAACGCTCAGAAGCCAGTTCTCTGAGCATTTGTCCTGAGTGCCTCTGAGTCAGTCTGTCCACAAAACTCTAAGGCTCCTGTTTGCCTTGATTTCCTGACAGCAAACACTAGCTTTACATCTGCAATGCTTGAAACCTCATTCTTTGTGTACAATTCATGAACCACTTCAGTGCTAACAAGGTCAGGCAAACAGTGACACATGTAGGAAGGACTTGGGCCTGCAGCCTTTATGCTCCTCACTTGCCCAGTGGTGGGACACCAGACATACTAAGAGAGGATTTGGGCAAACTACCTCCTCGCATTGTGTCTGTTTTCTAAACCAAAACAAAAAAGAAGTTTTGTTTTGTTTTTTTTTTAATGACGTATTCCATAAAATTTAAATGCATTAACACACAGCACAAGAGAAGTATGATCTAGCTTACAGAGCTGTGGCATGGTGAAAGCAGGCCCAGGCAGGCGTTGGCCTACCCATTGCCCCTCAGCCTGTGGGGACACCCCAGGTTCCCCTCTCCTTCTGCCTCTTCCAGGGCAGCACAGCCTCCCTGTATCACCAGCTGGTGGCTGCGGTGCAGCAGGGGTTTTTATTTACTTTGGGTTTTGGGGGTTTGTTTCTTTTTGCTTGCTTGTTGGGGGGTTGACGCTTGTTTCTTTGTTTGTAAGACATCAGCCATTTACTGACTTAGACATCAGGTAGCCCAAATGGCACTCCTCTTTGTTCAAGTCCTGTGCTTTCCCCCACGACTTTGTGCAAGTTCCAGTGTTTCTACTGTAGATCAAGGGGGTATTGTTGTGTTTTTGTTGTTAGTTGGTTGGGGGTGAGGGAGTTGGTCATTTGGGCTTTTTTTTTTTTTTTTTTTTTACACATTTGAAGCCTAGGGCAGTATGCAAAAGTGAGTTACAGAATATCACTGAGGTGCAATATCAGTAAATGAAATTTATCATTTGCCTAAAGAGAACACTGAATGTAAGTAATTGCACCTACTTCCATTTTATTTAGCAAGAAGGAAACCGTTCCTTTCCAATAATACAGGTTACAGTAAAGCAGACAAACTATGTTTGAGTCATTAAGAAGTTCAGAGTCAAGTTTTACAAGTGAACCTTTTTTATTGAATACTTTATAGTTTTCAGTTAGCCATTTACTAACAAAATGAAATTCAAATTAAATCCAGTATAAAGCCTATATTTAACTAAGCCCAGAGTTGAAAAAGAACGTCCAGATTCATATTTTGAAGCTCAAATACACTGCCATGTATTAATGTTGTTATTTCAATCAGGAGGTGCCATGAAAGTTGACTATTGGTATCAGATTGTTGATTTTATTTTTTTTTTTTTAAGAGTTTTTTCACTTGATGAACAAATGCCATTAGAATAGGGACTATTCTTGGAGCAGCAATGGAAGAGCTCCCAAAAGAAGCACTAGCAAAGGATGTATCATACATAAGCAGAAGTAGTTTAGTTATTGCATGCTTTCATAAAGTCAAAGTCAATAAAACCCTTTAAGGCCATCACGGTGAAACATTTTGTAAAACTCTGCACAAAACTGAGGACTTAAGGAATTACTGTCTAATAATGAGAAAATGTTATCTAGGAATTGCATGATTAAAGCACGTAAGAGGCTCCCAGTTCTCCAGCAAGACAGCACAAACAGAGTTCCCCAGCATGTGAAGATTTTTTGCCAGGGCCAATTCTCTTCATAAGAGGATACTTGGGCTGCCAGGTTCCCAGCTGCCAGATAATTGTCTGCATTGCTGTGGATTTAAAGATTATTTTTATCTTACAAGAGGGATAGGAAAACACAGAGGAACTGTAACTTATTCACCAGAACACAGAGAAAAGGCTGAGTGGCTGACAAGCTCCTGGCTTATTTTATAAACATCTCTTGAGAATATCCTGCTCACAGATGTGTTTCAAAAGAACAGCAGTAGGTGGTAAACAGACACCATACACCTTTCTCTAAGGAGCTTCAGCCCTCTCTTCCTGATCTTGAACTATCAGATATGCAAAAATCCACTGCTACAACATAGCTTCTTGAATTGCATTTTCAAAATAAAATAAACAGTATGTGTGCACACAAGGCAGTTTCTCTTGACATTACCTTTCCATGAAATAGGAACATCTTTGCATAAATAAATTCAGTTTTTATTTAACAGCAAAAAGCTAAATAAGAACCAACAAAAATGTTTTTAATTCTCCAGGTCAAACTCTAATGAAATATAATTTTTCAGTGACAGAGAAAAATGTTCTGTTCTTCTTTCCCCAACTGATCAGACATATTAAAACCAAAGAATGCCATTACAGAGTAATACAATTTCCTGCTTGAGATGGCACTTAAAAATTTAACCAATTACCTATATGTTTAAGCCAGAAACTTGTTTGATCAAATTATACTGTCTAGTCTTAACCTGAGGGAATTAAGGGAAACAGACTCCACAATTCTCCTGACACTTTGATCCAACAGTTAATCAACTTCACCTAGCAAAAATTTGTGTTTCACATGTAATTTGAATTTTCCTGAGTTCAGCTTTCAGACGTGTGCTTACCATGTTTTTCCTGATAATTTAAAGAGATATTTATCGTTTTAGCATTTCGTCCAAGTGAAGGCACCACAGCCTCCTGACCACCCAAAACATCATGCTCCTTAAATCCATCACTGAAGACCAGGCTTCAAATACATCACATGGTTCTCATCTACATCTTTGCCCCCTGCAGCATCCTATTGAAAAAGTGGATCAAGCACAAAGCATTCTAGTACTGGCCTGGAATTTTGTACCAAACTGTGCGCAAAGACAATGTCATCCTGTATTACTGTTCTCCTCTGTTTACCTGATCAAGGTTCACACTGGACATTTTGTCATTGCAGCACACTCGGAGCTCATACCAAGTCACTAATCCATTAACAGAGACTGCAGAATCACTGCTGTACAGGATACAGCCCCCAATGCAGTAGCCATGGATTAGTTAACCCTAGATAGCTGACCTTGCTGGCAGCATAAAAGCCACAGTTATTTGAACAGACATGGGTCACCACATGATGTCAACCGCTCCGGAGTGCTGTCCTTTCTTCTTTACTGTTTATCATGCTGCTTGGCCCTCATGTAGATAAGTACTTAAGCATGTGCCTGAGGATTAGTCTCAACTACCAAATGCCCTATATCGGGGAAACACATGGGCTTGCATTTAAGAAGCTACATTCCAGTTTAGTACCAAAACCAAGGCTGCTCTCAGCAGGTCAGATGATGTTCTGTGCTTCTGCACCTCAATTGATTCTAATATCTGAGTGCTCTCATTCAAAGCTAGCAGGTTACCTCTGCTCTCCTCTGCAGCCAGCATCAATTGACTATAATGAGACTTAAAGTGCATTGCTGCATAAGGGGCACTACTCTAATCTTGGCTCTAAGGAGTCCAGCTGAGGAACACAACCCCCCCCCCCCCAGTCCCCAGTCATTTTTCATCTACCTGTGGGGAAATCCAGTTCACTTTTCCCCATGCTTCTGTATATCTTACAGCCACTTCATGTGCTGCCTCAACTCCATTTTATTTGTTACTGTACACTTCCCTCCAAGTTCTGTAACATGGAAAGACATAAGAATGCCCGGCATAAAAAGCCCCATTGTGAGAAATAAGTAACAAAAAAAACCCCACAAAACCCCACCCCACAACACCCTGTAATCAAAGAGCAACTCAATGAGCCAGGGATCCACTTGAACAGATGGCTGAATGCAACCCCTGGGTAACTCAATTTGATCTCCTCACTTGTTTACTGAGCAAACTTAGAGAAGGAGACCCTTAAACTTGGATGTATGGACCCAGCTGAAAAGGCAGGAATAGCAAGAAGTGCTGGAGGAAATCTGGGCACCGATGGTGTTAATCCATAAAAAAAAAAAACTGAAAAAGTATATACTGATACATAAAATGCTGCCATTAGCAGAACCAAGGCTACCCCTTGCATACACAGTGCCAAGAAAAACTCCTGGGGATAGAGCATTATGCACAATCTTAAAAAAAAAAAACTTCTTGCAAAAACACATGTGCTGAGTAACATGTACTAAGAAGTACTGCTGCATGAGGTGTTGATTTGAAAAAGCAATCTGACTTTTTCTCTTCTCATCTATAAACTACAATAGGTCCTAGGATCTATCATAGAATCTACAGTAGATGGAGCACAGGGTAGCTTTTGTCGCCTGTAAATCTCTTTCCTGCTCCCAAGCACACCTTATTGCATTCCTGTGGCCAAGCTGTGAGGAGGACAGTAGAGTTACTGTGCCAACTAATAAGTCCCTTTCCAAAAGAATTGAAGTGTACAAGGGACTGAATTATTCAGTAATGCACTTGGCACTGGAGATGTGGAACTGCCACTTTGCATTAGCATCATCAACCTTGTCTGTCGACATGGGTTTTATATTCATGCATTTCTTGCTATGCAGCACAGAGGTACAAGTCACATGAACCAGCTGGGTCACATGTGTCATTTTTATTCTCCTCATGTTGGTAATTCCCATCTTCTTGAGTCATCTCAGGAATCTGAACAACCTGAGAAACTCTAGCCCAGAAGCAGCTACTCATATTAAATCCAATCCTAGCCTAGATAACTCTGCCCACCTCAACTCTATCACTCAACTGGAATCCTCAAAAAAAAAAAAAAAACACACCAAAAAACCCACACAAAACCCCCAAAACACCCAACAACAACAGACTTCAGACTAAACTGAGGACCTTATGGATCTCAGCAGTAACCAGGAAGCTCTATAAGGCTCTCATTCCTAGACTTGGCCCTGAAGAACCATTTGATAACCAATTTTGATCTACATATTGTTTTTCCTAGAAGGCTTCTTAAACCTCTGTCTGATTTAAAAAAAAAAATGATGATTTGACACATTCCAAACTGGAAGAGTTATGAATACTACAGACTTGGTAACTGGCCCGCTGCCACTCAAGATTTGTTCAATACTTTGAACAGAGAAATGCAGAACCACCAGGCAGGTTTCTAGCTGTAGAGGGAATACATGCAGACACATAAAATAAGGGAATACACATATACACATTAGTTGTTTACACTGCTAGTGTTTTGCAGACAAAGATGTGTCAAGTCCTGCTCTTGGGTTTACCTACTATCCTTTTTCTTCAACTTTGAGCAATTACAATTTAGTTTTTCCTATTTTCTAAACCCCAAAAATTCAGTTAAGTTCCATTCATTTGTAATCAAGTATAACAATTTGGACACAGTAGTTCAGACATTGGTTAGAAGACGTAGAAAGCTATAATGGATTTGGTCCCCAATACCACAGACTCAGGTTAATTACAAGACCAGTATGTATGGCTGAATTAAAAGAAACTGTGCATCTTTATTACCATTGTCTATTTAAAAACATATACTTCCTCTTACACAATGAGAGGATTCACAGGATTTTTCAGACAATTTCTTGTAATCTAAAAAAAACTATTCCAGACTTTATCTAGAAACCAGGCAGACAGTGGATCTTTCTTGATATCAGATATTTCTGTTTGCATTTCAGCTTGATAGAGCAGCACCTCTTATGACCCTATCATGATCTAAGTTTTCTTACTGCCAATAAGTAAAGCTCCTGCATACACACAGTGCTTTGCAAGAGCTTCTGCTTCCTACATGGGTGGGGAAGAGAATGCTAACAATTTCATTTGATTCCAGAAAAAAAACCCTCTGATAAGTAAGATGTTTTAAAACTTTGTTTTCTTGAGGGTGAGGATGTGCAGATCCTGACCAGCTAGGGATTTGGCAGAGCTATTCTGTTTAGTGCCTTCCACTGACTTTGGTAGCATCACAATCGACTCAGCTGCACTGACCAAATTAATCTGGTTAACTCACCCTGACAGCCCAGCTGGGGCAGAGGAACTTTGGAAGGGAAACTTGCACCATCTGTGGTCCACCCCATTAAGGTGAGTCATTGGCAGTACAGGGCACAACCTCTCTCAGGACACTCAGCTACCGAGTGTGCACAGAGCAAGCACAGGCAAAACAGTTACGCAAGAACTGCAGTCCAGAGGCAAAAAAAAAAAAAAAAAAATCTAGAGACATCACTGTTCACAAGCAAGGAAAAAGAACTCCACGGTATTCATCACCAATGGAATACAGATGAAATATTTTTTTTTTAAAAAAATGGAGTTTCTATTAGTCATAGAACAAAAAAGAAAAGGCAGCTGCAGCATAGATTGGGCAGTCTTATTCAGCCAGAAACCACACCATCACTCTTCCAGACCCCAATCTCTCCTGCTCCTCCCCTGCTGTTTCATATCCCCCATTGCCAATGAACCTCATTAGCCTTCCTGCATGAAGCACCTGCTAATCCACCCATCCTTGTTAGCACATTGAAAAGCATCTGGTGGTCTAGAGAGAAGTTAAAGCCTTTAACTCTATCCCTGCCAGACCCACTCACTGCCATGCATTCGGGTTATAAACATTATAAATTGAAGTAAACATCTCAGAATGTACTCTCTCATTTCAAAACCATATATATGGGTGAACACAGTGTTCAGTGGTACTTGAACCTGGAGCAGTCTATAACCAACACCTGAACACCTCTTACAAGATCCCCAAGAGACAGAAACAATTGCACTGTACAGCTGGAAACCTTAAGTTCAGGGAGACTAAAGGCTCTTTCTACACCCAAACATTTGGTTTCCCTGATTTGAGTTCTGTGATCAAGTCAATTTGTTCACACTCTCTACAACTTATTCACGTATTCCTACGTTCTGCTAGCCGCAGCACTTTGAGAAAGCAGAGAGAGTTACATGTTTCTTCAGTTTATCTGAAGAGCTTAACTAAACACAGTCAGTTCCTTCTAACGAGACACCATTGTGACAAATACATTTGTATTTTTTTTTTTTTCTTTAAACTGTGGTATACAAAGCTGGGGAAACAGAAAACCAACATCTTTTAAAAGTCTTTATAATCACATTATTCACCCATCTGTTTTTACATGACATGCTTTTTTTTTTTTCCAATTATTTTACATGATTTCATACAAGCTACAGGTTGAATGAAAAATCCATTGAATTATGGAAATAGTGACTACTCAGAAGCTGCAGTCTTCAACACACAAAATGGGGGACAGAAGGAAAAGTATAGTCATATTTTCACCTACTACAGAACTGAGAGGGTTATGCTGAGCAACTCTCCCAAGGACAAGCAGGAACTTTATGGCACAGTCAGAAAGTAAACAAGATGACGAGCCCTTGTCTGGAGCTTTTATTACAAGGTTCAGCTGTGAACATAAAAAGATTTGACAAAACCATTTTATCAAGACAGTTTGACAAGGATTTGATGCTTTGTTGCTTCAGTCTTGATTTACTGCACAGAACTTGTGGGAGTGATCTCTAGCATTTAGTAGAGATTTTAGAATTTACCTGTTGACAGATTTCTCTAATTTGGATTTTCTAGCAGCTTCTGCATAGCCTTGTGACAGCACACTAGGCAACATGCATCTAGTTCAAAGCAATTTCAACCACTCATCACAAAAAGGAGGTGCTTTATTCCTGTGATAAATAGGTTTACTCCTATAGTGTTCAATAGCTGATTGCAGTTACTGTTTATATTCCTTACCTCTTATTATTGTTTTACCAGCCTTTCCCACTACCAAGACCTCATGTCCTAGTGACTTCAACATCCACCCACTCAACTGTGACTCCAACTTTCCAGACAAGAGATTCTACTACCTGAGGATTTGATGCAGTCTAGGGGTGAGGAAGCAGCAGCAGGGTTTGTTTTCTTGTAAACTGGTATTGCTTTGTCAATAGCAAGCCTGGCAAAGTGACCTTGGTACAGTGCAGTCTCACTCACTCAACTTACAGCGGCAATTCAAACATTCTTGAAAAACCAAGTAGATGTATGCTCAGCTGCAGGCAGACCTCAGCACAAGCAAATCTGTTCTCTATAGCTCATTGTCAGATTGTTCCCACCTCTTCCCAGCACATACCTGTCTTGGTTCATACTCTGGGTATACATTTCTTTACTTATTTACTTATTTAAATTATATTGAAGACCTCAGATCTGTTGTAGGTAAATATATGCAGCTGCTAGCTCAATTATTTGTATTATAATGTTAATTACATGTGCTTACAGTGTGACCTTCAACATGGTCTTACCTTTTGCACCCTATAAAAGAACCATCTAGATGCAAAAGCTGCCATCCCTTTATAAGGGGGGCGGGGAAGGAAAATCCCTACTGTTTACTGCTGTCACCTGAGATTTTACAGCATAGCTTTAACACACCAAGATGAAAACTCATCTTAAGATAAGTGTATCTACAGATCATTTTTGTCCAGGAGTAGTTTCAGAGTCTTCAATATATCTGAAAAAGTCTCCAGTTTAAACTGGCCTTGGTTTTGTCAAACCCAGACCAGCTAGAGACAAACTTTGCTGACATACATACATACAGACTTCCTTCACAGCTCAATCACAGGAGTTCATTCTACTGCCTGGGAAGTTACTCCCTGTCTGCCATGCCAAGGGCTTCTCATTCCTTTGAGGCATCTGCCATTATCTAAACATTTCCAGGTTACTGATTCCAACCGGATCAAACACATATGGCAGTTACGGAGATGATAAACAAAAATGAGACACCACCCAGAGTAAATCAGACCAAACTCGAAGAGCCAAGAGTCTACCTTGCACAGAACTTATTAAGTTGCAAGAAAACATTGAGTCATCAGCAAGATTGAAATTCCTCACAACTTACTACTTAATGGTTATGGCCAGCTAGTTAAATTTACCAAAATTGGTTAAGAGTCACAGCTTGTAAATTCATTTGGAAAGAGAGACTGTATCCCAGCAGTGCCCTCCAGGGTGTTCTGGGATAAAGCTTGTATTCACATCGTAACTGCGAATCCAGGTGTCACAGGTTACATGGCAAGTCTGTCACACAATACTCATAAGTCACCCTCTTTAAACTGGCCTGTCAATTAAGAAAAGCTTTTCTTCTTTAAAATATTCATGTTTTTGTCAAACATGCACCCCTATAGAGAATACAATGCAACTAAAAATGGTACTGCCACAACATTGCTGGAAGATCATAAACACTGGTCATGGCCTTCAGTATCTGGAGACTTGAGGCCGTGGGGAACACATCACTCTGAGGACAGTGTTATCTGCATATTTGAAAACTGTCTTCACAGGTGTGTGTGTGTGGTTTTTTGTTTTGTGGGTTTTGTTGTTTGTTTGGCTGGGTTTTCTTTGGTTTGAGGGGTTGTTTGGATGGTTTTGGTGCTCTTTTGGGGGTTTTGTTTCTTTCTAAGGAAGTGATTTCTACATAAGGTAGGCAAAAAAAAAAAGTAAACCAATAATGGCTGTAGACTCTTGGAGGATATCACAAAGCATTATCCTCTTGACCACACTATAAACAGCCAGGTTACACCAACTACACTTAATATCTGCTCATCTCAGGGTCACAAAATACTCTACAAGCACTGCAACATTAAGACACCCAACACCGCTTTGATGAGGAAGACAAAATGCACAAAGTTCAATCTACGTGCAGACTGTTTTAGTTTCTCTTCCAATTGGAGTGGAAAGAAAAAAATAGAAAAAATATCTGCATTTTAGGGGCAAAAAAAAGTCCCTAAAAACCAGACATATTCCTGGAAAACTTCCACATAAGGGAGCAAAATTTGCCTTATTTGAAGGGAGGCATGAGATCTGGGTGTCCGAATTCTAAACCATACTCACTTGTTTGTTTGCTGTGGAACAAAGAGAGTTCAAGTTGCTAAAAAAAAAAAAAGTTTGGAAACTGCCTTCCTATGTATTTTTTTTTAGTGTCTTCATATTTGGATCAAACAAGCACTGACACTAAAGATCACTTAAATTTTCCTGGGATTCAGGATGTCAGTAATCTTTTTTTCCTTAGTGTAAGAGTTTGGAAAGTTTGTAAATAGTCACATAAAAGTGAAAACAGTATTTTTCCAGGAAATTCTTGCTGAAATATCAAGCCTTTAAATAGCTCTCAAAAACTCTTTCCTTCGAGCGTTTTTAGCCGTGCCACAGATTCTAGCTGTTTAGCATCTAAAGTGTTTAAGTTTTAGAGACATGCTTGACTTTTAACAACAACAATTGCATGCAATAAAGGATACGAGTTGAAATCTCTGCTCAAATATATACAACACTCAGTAGCCCCTCATTGATGCTACAAAGCATCAGTCTGACTAATAGTCACGTTTATAATAGTTTTTAACATTGGTCATAGCTATGTGTGAGCCAGAAGCAGGGTTTAGAGAAGCATTACTGAGAAAATCGTTATCATATCAGCATTGTTAGGAAGAGCTGTAGTTTCATCACTGGGCAAACAGGCCTCCAACTATGTCATTTTGTATTACCCACTAATTTATATAGTTTATATAGTTCAAAAAAACTTGACTAACATAGCAAAACGCACTTTACCAATTGACCATGCTTCTGCATATCTACAAATAAAACACAAAGGCTTTTGCTGACAGAGGATGGCTCTCTGTGGTGGTCCTTGTGATGAAGGCCAATCTTTCTCCTTCTAACATTAAAAGGTCTACTGATCTCAAAATTACATTAATAATTTTCACTTACCAAGCTTCTATACACAGAGTACGCATCTCGTAGCTTTACAATACAATGACTTGATTACATAGTTCATCTAGCAAAATTCACTTGAGAATCAGCCAGCCATACTAAAGAATCTAACCCAATTTGCATGCATTTTCAGTCATGCTTGAATAGCCACTGCATTAGCATGAAATTCATTCCTGAATTCAAGCAAGCCGACCACCACCCAATAACCAACACACATAGTATCTCCTCCTCTTCTTCCATGTAGGAAGCAAGTGGTGGCCATTTGAGGCCATACTGGCCATTCAAGAAGAGAAGAAAACCACATCATACTAAGAGCTTCCAATAAGATGCAGTATACTATTTCAGACTCAGTTATCCATACAGCTTTCTCACAATGATTCCCAGGCCTAGGTGATCATTTCTAAAAACAGACAAGTGATAGGAGTCAGGATGCACAGGCTCCTGAACAGGCTGCAGAGCCTCATTGCCCTTTCATAACAACAAATCAGTTTATAGCATAGGGTTTAATTACCAACTTTTGCTCGGTATTTTTTTCAAAGTCAAAGCAACCAAAAAGGCACCATCTTGGTATGAAATGTGCACCATACAGGACTACCACATCCATCTATATGTGGCTACCAAACATGCATTGTTGCCACGGTATGCACAAGTTGACCAAATAGACATACACAATTCTTTTGTCTCAAACAGAACCCCTCTGGAGCCAAGCAACAGACTGGGTCTAGGTCTGTGGTTTGCTCCTCATCATTGCTCCTGCAACAGGGCACACTTTGCAGTTTCTAAATATAAACGCACTCCACGCTAACTGCACACTCATATACAGACTCTAAAAAACCCCCGAACTGTTTAAAAAGACTGTTCCCAGAGGCAGAGTAACACACCGTGGCACAGATCTCCTGGAGCATTTCCCAGATTAGAAGTTTTCACTGAAGTTGAGGTGGACAAACTGATCTTTATAAGGAACTCCCTTTAGACCTAACAGACAAAGTAATTCAAGGTCTCTCCTCATGTTGTAACACAAGTGTTTAGTGACGTCTTCAGAAAATAAGCAGACTAACATTGTGACAGATTTAAAAAAAAAATGTTTTAAAGCTATAGTTACAATTTGGTACTAAATAAAGATAAGCACTTGTAGCAGAGTATAAAATTTTGTGCCTCTTGTTTCCATAGCCAAAGGAAATCAGCAAGTTAAAACTGAGACCAGCAATAAAAAAAAAGTGTCATATGAATGTGTTGCATGGTCTCTGTAGTTGCCAGTGAAAACCGGGGAGACCAGCCTTCAATTATTTTTATTTTCTGCTTTCATAACCCATTGCATCCATGCACCTAATTCTCCAGCAGTATCTGCCCAGTTCTCTACTAAGTAGTCCAGGAAACACCTGCTCAGTGGCTGGAAGACTATTTTATTACCCTTCTCTTGCCTTAAAAGTATGAAGCATTCCTGGCTATAATTCACCTACCAGACGATTAGTTGTATGCAAATCTCATAACCACAGCCTACCTGTACCAGAGAAACACTGCATGCTTCACATATTTCAGCAATCCTATCACATGGTGCATCATGATGAAGGGAAAAATATCTCCATGAAAATATTTTAACCAGAGGAAAAAAGTTCAAGCTACAAACATCAAGTTCTCTACTTGAGAGACTCCAAGTTCTTAGTTTTCTTTCAGGAAAAGAAGTGCAATTTATTTTATAGAAAATATCCTTAATCTGGTAAGTTTATGTAGTATTCAAATCTATCATCAACAGCATAACAAAAATTAAATTAAAGCATTAATTAAGCATTACAATTTTCATATACCATATTTTGTTGTAGGTTTCATGGCTTCTTCTTCTGCTAGAGGGAGACCTATGGAAAGAGTGAAGCCAAACCTGTAGTGTCATTGAGTACTACTGCTAAGAATTATTAATGTCATCAGTAGTGTGGAACAATCCTCAAGTACCCCATGTGCCACTGGACATAAATCATCACTTCACTATTCTTACAGCCAAAGTAAAGTCTTCAGTATCACAACAGGAGACAAACAGAAGCAGGGGACACTGCAAAATGCTTTCTAGCCCCAGAAAGTAAAGGAAACAGGTTTCAAATGGCTTAAAGAACTGAAAACCACCCAGCAACAATAAATAAATGCTCAATGGTGGCTTGTCTTCTGAAATAAGTCCTTTCTGACCCAACCTGGAAAGACAGTTCATCTGAATACATAAACCGGGCAGAGAAGCCAGGTAACACAGATAATTAAATACTACTAGAATTATCAGCTTACACCATGCCCCTGTAGTTGTGGCGAATTGCAGGCTTCAGGAACAAGAGCAAAAGCACTGGAAGCAAAGTTGTACATTACAGAAGAAACAATACTTTTCTGAACCACAAAGGCAACATTCATGGAGTTCAAATCCAATATAAACAAAGATCAACCCATATCTTCTTCAAGCCAGCTTACAAAACGAGAGCCCAAAAGGACAAGGAGCAGAAGGCTTTATTGAGCTGTTGTCCATCTCCTGGGATCAACCTATGGAAAGGATTTCACTGCCAGCATGGGGAAGATCTGGCCCTGTGCTCTAACAGGAACCCACAGACCATCCCGGTAAGTGGAAGTTTAACCACTTCTATTTCTTGCATAAAGAAAAGCCGTAACTCTCCTACAACATGAAAAGAAATTAAAAATATCCAAGAGAAAACTGTTGATACAGTGAAAAAAGAAGGGGGAGCTGGGAAAAATTTGTAGCTTTGCTTCCTCCTGATGTCAATTTTTCAGAGATACATTCAGTGACAGCTGACCATGACTTGCAGTTATATCACAAGTCTGGATACCAAATAAGACATTGTCTACAAGAAACCATAATATTAAAAACTTGAAGACAAGAAGGCTAAAGGTCACATTTCTTGTCCATACACAGTGTTTGAGAGGTACCTGATTTTGAGGTGTTTGATGCTATGTTAAGTAACAGAACTTCTCTGTAAAGATAAAGCCAATTAGTTTCAAGAAATAGAAATGTTCTAAGTTTAACTTTACAATAATTAGGTTTTTGAAATATTTTTATATTTTTATTTTTCTCTATTTATCTTCAACTGAAACAGACATTTATTTTGCCTACAAAGTATTTAGTTTGCTGAAGACAAAAAACGTGATCAGTATTTTTCCAAAATGAACGATGTTTATTTGGGTTGGCAGCAGGGAGAGCTTTTTTTTCCAGAGTCACATCCATGCCCTGCCACCTGTGGCAAGAAGCTTGTTTTGCAACAGAGCAGTGCTAAATTGTGTATGAGCGCTGGAAAATTTAATTAAAACTCACTTCAAAACCAACACATACTGTAAGCATCTCAGGAAATCTATAGGTTCATCATTAAATTCATTAGCAAGTTTATAAAATCCAAAAAAAAAAAAACCTGTTCAAATATGCATGAACACACTTACAAAAAGCAACCACCCCCAGTAATGCAAATTCTCTTGGACCTCGTGCATTGTGGCAAGGCCCCCGGAGTAAGGCAAACACGAACGACCATCTGTTATTTTTGTCTGCAAAGCAGCGACTTCCCCCCCTGATGAATCTTTGATAGCAGCCAAGCAATGGCAGCGGCTGCTGTGGCAGGAACTGACAGCCAGCAGCCCCAGCCTCCCTCTCTCTTTTCACTCATCCCGCATGTTAAATGGTTGCTTCGAACCCAGGAGTAGCTCTTTACATATTAAAACCAAATATGCCTTTTCTGCACTTTCATTTAAATTACAGCAAACGAAGGGAAGTGTCAGGGAGCAAGTGAAGGGAAAAAGAGAGAAGGAGTCGGAGAATGAAGAGCCCCTCAGGGAGCGTTCATGGTGCCAAAGAGATACTCATTTTCGAGCACCATCTGTCAAGAGCTACTTGGAGCTTTTTCTTTCTTTCTCTATCTTAATACCCTCCCCCAGGTTTTACCATCTCACTTGCTATACCAAGTGGCAAAAAACTCTAGAGCTCACAGAAAAAAAAAAAAAAAACCACAAACAAATCCTTGGCCTCTGTTCACTTGAGTGGCAAAAATGTTACTTCGGGACAGACTGAACTATGGTTAAAGTCAACATTAAGCTCCAATTAGGTGTGGTTTGGATGCAGGAGACGCTTTGTCTGCAGTGGCCTTGTAGCTTCGTTTAGCACTGCTGAAGTACAGGTTTTAAGACAGCAAACAAATCTGAGGTTTGCCCCGAAAGCGTAGATGAGGCCGGCAGCTCAACTCCATCCCCTGTCCCGTCCGGCTGCTGGGCAGTAGCAGGGAACCAGCCTCCACAGCAGTACAGTTGCAAAACAGAGGAGATCAAATTAGCTTGTTCTGCACCATTGAAACATTTTGACACCTTTTCTCATTTTATTTAAATCTATACATCATCTGACTTTACACTCACAGCGATTTAGCAGCAGAGACAGGAGGATGTTTTATAGCTTATAGGCAAGCAATATTACCCTCACAGAAGTTTGTGTAGAAAATTTACAGTAGAATGCAAGTATTTGGATTAATGACTTACTACTATTTATATGCCATATCTAAATCATCCTTGAAAACCCTATAGAGAGTGTAATAATCATGAGAGATCACAACTTGTTGGCCCTACGGTACAATGTATTTATCAGCAGAGATGGGGACAGCAAGTCCAGCATGGTTCTAAACCAGGAAATCCAGTATTGCCAGAAAGGCTAGCTGTGAAAACAGAAGGTGTGTTTTGCTAAAAATTCCGGGCCTTTTTCATTTGATTTCTTCAGTCTTTGGTCAACTCCAGGACCTTTTGAAATGTTTATGCAAGCAGAACAGAAGTAAGGACAGACAGATCTATCTGTGAATAACGAGTAGGCAAGCAACCAAGGAGTCTTCCATCAAGATGTAATACATACACCAATTCTGGAGCTGAATTCATGTTCTTCCTATACGTCAGGCAAGATCTTCACCACAAGACTACAGTCTGTCAGCTTTTCTCTTTTTTTTGACAAAGACAATTGAATTGTTTAAAACAATTGGGGTTGACAAAAGAAATCCTTCTGCAGGCTGCCAATAATTTGGGTCAAAGACAGAGCAAAGCTTGAACCATTCGGAGATGTGCCCTAAGCAGGTATGTGTATGGAGAGAGACGAGTGGCCATTCTCAGGCACTTTCTCATTAAATTCTATGGACAAATATTGCCAACAATACATCAGAAGTAGCACATCTCACTGAAAAGATTCTTATTTGATAAGTGAGCCACAGGTACATAATAAGTTTTCCCTGTCAGGTTTAATTGAAAGATACAGGAGATCAAAACCATAAATTCAGATCAAAATAAAAAGTTTCCAAGACCGATTTTAATAACATTGTGGTTTGATTTGTTTTCTTACATTTCAGCTTTTAAGATGGACTTTTTCTGCACTTTCATTATGAAATATTAGAATCAGGAAGCTTATGTTTACCTGGAAAATTCAGACTTTCAGCTTTTTTTAATCCAGTCTGAAGAAAAATATCGAAGCATAGATTTGATCATAAAATAAAGCAGAATAGTTGGTAGTAGTAAGCATCAAACCTGACCTTTCAGAGGCAAGAGTGAACTTCAGCTACCAACTCTTTTGTCATTTCTTATTTAACCAATTCATTTTCTCAGGTATTACAGACTTCTGGCCCTTTAGCAATGTTACTATCCTTTTCATAAAGGATTTATTCCTCTCATAGCATTGTTGTATACAACAACTCCAAGATGAGACAACTATCTACATTGCCCTACTGTTCACCTTATAATTTTCTTTGTTCAGTGAACCAGAACGACCTGCGGGAATATATCAGGATGCCAGGTCAGCAAGATGCTGAACAAGATACTGAACAAGATACTGAAACACCCAAAGAGTTTTAAGCATCAGAATAGTTTTGCCAACTTCAGTGATATCATTCAAGACCACGGAGATGTGCATGCACGATGCCGGGGCCCACACATGATTTTCATTGCACTGCTATGTTCATAAACAACTTTCCTCTTAGAGCCAATCATGAGAAGTGGAGAACATTGTTATTTCCAAAGCAAATGTTTCTTAGCAATTCTGAAGGTAAAAACAGAGTAAACTCTTATACCCAGTGGGAAACAGAAGAAATCTTCAAATATTTTTAACAGCAGTCTACTTGCCTAGTCAGGAGCTTGATGTGCTGTGGGAAATAGTCAAAATATGTAATACCAAGGCAAACAGAACGATGCAGAAAGCTACTTTAGAAATTTTTTTTCTTTGATTTCCATTCTTCCCCTCCCCAATCAATGAATTTATTTGCATTTTGAATTCAAAACTGAAAATTAATCCAACTATTATTATTCTTTTTTATTCTTAACCCCCCCCCATCCGTCCTAAATAGGTTGCCTTACTTATAACTCACTTTCCTCAATTTTTCTGCCTCGCCAGTTTTCTTATCCTTTTGTTCATGCAATTTTCCTGTACTTCCTATATTCTCTGTTGGGCTATCTTTTTGTTGTCATCTATTCCTCTCCCCCCATCCCATTTCCTTACTTTAACACTCCAGCTTTACCTCACCGCATGAAACCTGATGCAACCTTCATCTCAGCTTGCTGTAGCTTCACAGCAGATTCTTTCCCTACAAGGTTTGTAACTGAAGCTACAGCATTACCAGCTCTGTTGCAGTCTCTAGACTGCTTCTTAAAACAAAAAAAAAAAAAACCACTTAGTGCTACCTGGCAGAGAAAGAAGAGAAGCAACCCAGATCAGTTGGATTATTAAGTAGATACAGCTGAGCAACAAACACTAGGGATCTAGTTCTTCCTCCTAACCACTGTTTTCACTAAAGGGTATTTCATTCGAAAGCCTTCAGAATTACCCCTGATTTACTCTAGTTTAAAATGGTACCATCTACTCCAACATATTCCTTCCCCTAAAGGCACAGCCAAGGAATCTAAATTACAGTTCGTGTTCAGGAGGAGAGAAACAGTCAGGAAAAGCTATATAATACAGGATTTCAAAGAAATTTTTAAATCATTATGAATATTTCACCTCCAATATTTCTCAATCCTGACCCTATCCTGGGCAAAACCTACTAACTATTGCAGCCTGTTTTTAATTTAATTTAAGAAGTATTTACAATCACTAACAGTTCAAATTCATGCAAACATCTACTCACACATCATGCATGCCTGTGAATTTTTGAATGTGCAACACACATTATATAGATCCATCTTTCATACAGAACAGCAAGCTAGACAATAAAAATACCATTCAATCACATACTCTTAACAGTGACTCAAAGTGCTTCAGAGATAGCATCTCATAGTTTGTCAGCAATTACTTCCTTATCTCACATCTTTCCCAGATACACAACTAAGTTTCTCCTTCCTCCTTTAAGAGCCACATGGATAGGGCAAAAATTTCATCATCACCACCACCAGACATTGGACCCCCAGCTTTTGCTGTTTAATAAAGACTGTACACAATCTGTGTCTGCTTTTGGGTCTGTAGAAGAAAAACAAGCTTGAAAGAAGATTTGGAAACTATTAGGTTAATAACAGAGTTGCAGATCAGAACCAGACTGATACTATAATAATTTTTGTCCCTAAGCAGAGGGACATATTTTTTAGGGAATATTAATTTTGCTTTCATTGTGTCATATTGAAATACATCTTACACAATGTTTACAATAAGCATTGAGGTTAAGGTTTAGCTCCCTGGAGATTTCACCTCAGTGCTGGGATCTGGAATTAGAGGGAACACGTTCTGTGTGTCTGCACCCACCTTCTTAGCTGTTGTGTCTGCTTCCACCTGTCTTGCCTCATCTCAGCAAGTGCACTATTGTGTTCGTATAGCCAGTAGCCCAAGAGGGTCCTACAGTTGCTTGGGAATCCAAGTACCACCAATTCGTGGGGAAAAAAAAACCCTACCGAAAGTTCACTTGGTAGCAAATTTCTCAAGTAATTAAAATAATAATCAAGAACATAATAATTGTATTATGATTATTTATGGTCAATTTATCTAACCTGGTCACTGACTAAACCCTTGCAAGGAGTTTGAGAGTCATCTGTAAAATCCCCATACTGGTAGGATTGCTTCATTTCACTCATTCAACAAGTGATAAGATACCGTCTGAAGTTGCTCCAGGACATGTTTAGATTGGATACTGGGGAAAATTTCTTCAAGCAAAAGGGTTATCAAGCATTAGAACAGGCTACCCAGGGAAGTGGTTGAGTCACCATCCCTGGAGGTATTTAAAAAAAAACAACATGTAGATGTGGCACTTAGGGACCTTGTTATTAAACAAGGTGGACTTGGTGTTGTTCGGTTTACATTTGGACTTGATCTTAAAGGTCTTTTCCAGCCTAAATGATTCTATGATTTACAAGACATTATTTACAACAGCTAATAATTCAGAAGAATCACCGACACATTTTTATGCATCTATTGTATCAGGTTTCGCAAGCATTCTTAGCTCAAAAATATCTCAAAGCAGTAAATATTACTTATCTTCACAATATATCGTATGACCCAGAAAACCTCGCAGCTTGCGTGGTTTTGCAAATGTAAGTGTTTGTACCACAAAGCTCAAAAATGATAGCATTTGTTAAAAATGGGAGTACAGTTTGGTGTGCTTTACCTGTTCACTCCTAGTCAATCATTTATTCTCCAAAGGTGCACATGTTGTGGCATAAGGAGCAAACTGTTGACAGATGGCATTAAAACACCACAGTCCCATAATTGAGGCTTACATTCATACATCCCTGCCAGTTTGGGATCTAATTGCCAATAAAACAATACCGTGATATTGCCACATCCAATACTATCATATTTTGTTGAATTAACACTTGAATCCACCAGTAAATTCTGTTCTCCCAGAGCAAAATACTTTCTCCATTCCATTCTGACAAGGACTATAAATCCACATACAGTAGTTCAGTTTTGAATGAGAACTTACTTCTCATCCCTAAAGTGCTCTCAGAGAGTCGCTGCCAGTGCCAGGATGAAAATGCTAGAGATTTGTGTATTTGGTTGCAACACTCATGAGTTTTCGCTATCCCTTATTAAAATGCAAAATGGTACAACTGACACAGTAAGCATTGTTTTCATAAAAGATCCAAGGGAACCGGGAGTAAAATATGCCAGGTTTGCTGTACTTCCTGCAATCCACAAGTTCAGATGATTTCCACAGTCAAAGCATCTACTTCTGATTTATCAGACAACAATCATCACAATCTGAAGTGGAGGAAATGGGATGCTAATTCTTTTTCTACGTGGCTGCTTTTAACTGGAAATACACACATGTGAAAGGTAAAAACAACCTTGTTCCAAAGATAATGGCAACAATGACCAATTGTTGCACTTACTACTACTGGCTGCCCTGACTTCCCCTTGTTCAGCAGTGATCCCTAAAAATCATTGGGCATTTCCTGGAAACCCATGGACTGACACTGGAAGCCTTCATGCAAAAACTTGGGTTTTACTACCATGAGATTCTACTCACAAATTTCACCGACGAACTGAAGCACTAGTAAGTGCTTACAGCACTGGGTTCTATGTGAGTATGTCCAAGTGTGCATATATTTATGTTTACTGCACAAACGTGTGTTTGCAGACCAACATTCAGGCAGACTGACATTCAGACATACACATTTGCTGCACATAGTCTGTATGCATGCACAGATATGGATACATAAAATCATTTTTTTTAGCCATTGCTCAGGTGTAGTCACCTCACAGTTGGACTCCAGTAGTTATTTCAAGGCAGACAGACAGTACCATGACTTAAGCCATTTGGGTCAGAGAACAGAGGAAACAGCAATGGACAATTTCTGGAGAAACATTACAGGCTGTTGTAGATGTTTTGTAATTGTGGGTAGTTTTTCAGCAAGTTTACATACATTTCGGTTTGCCATTCTATTCAAAGGTCTGCTAATAAAAAGGATTTGCTGACCAGTTTAGGCCTGCATCAATAAGCTTGATCACCACAGCTTTCCTGAAATGGATCAATTATGATTGCCTGAATATTACTTTTATTTTGGGATCTCAAGTAAATTGTATGAAAAGGACAATGCTTTCCCTGGTTATGTCATGATGAAAGCAATAGGTTTCAGCTGGTCACTTAAAGACTGGTATAAAATAGGTCTGATAAAGATGTAAATCATGAAGCCAGTTCCAATTTTGTATATTATTTTATAAGAATAAAACAAGGGCAAATGTAGAACTAGATAAGCAACAAGCAAGTCAGCATCACTAGATGAGCTCCAGACACATCCCCAAGTCATCGCACTACTCGCAGCCTGTAAGCTTCACTTTTCAAAAGACAGATTCACTCATCCCTCATACCCTGGGCTTGCGATCTGACTTCAGCTATAACAGAAGCTTGCCCTCAAAAGCCCATCATGGGACAGGACCTCAATTGATGCATTGGTGAGCTCTCAGATCCAAAGACGAGTATGTCTGTGAGGAGTTACACAAGCTGGTAACTGATGGGCAGAGCACACCATGCTAACAGCCCTTCTGAGGCTAAGGCAACCCAGGACACCCAAAACCTGGTTACTAGTTGTTCAGCTGAGTCCAATCCTGACAATGGAAATTAGAAGAGTCACAGAAGAGAAATAAAAACCCAGGATGACCAAAGGCCTTGTACTTGAATGATACTGAAGGTAGTGACAGGTACGCCTTGAAAAACTGACATGTTCACTCAGAAGACATATTGCTAGATTCAGTTATTTCCCAAAGGGAAGGTCAGAGAGAAATTACAGGAAAGACTAATGACAGTTTGAAGGAAAGAGGAAGCTGCAGGATGTCAAATAGAAGGTAACAGAGCAGGAAGGCCAATTGACAGTGGCATCAAAGACTCGGAGACAAAAGGACTTAGTCAAGTCCAGAAAAATTGATGAATAGAGTACCTGAGTTTGTTACCTTTTCAATGCATGGCAAAATGCATATGAAAGAAGCATGCATAAGAAGTGGGCTAACGAGGAAGGTGGCACTCCTAATGCAAGAAAAAAGAAGGGGAAAATAATCAGGAAAGAAAAGTTTCATTTTTAAAACTAGAAGACAACACTGTTCTGCCAAGTACAGTATTTCCACATCCCTCCTATACCAAAATGAAACATTTCAGCCACGTTTAATGTGCACCACAGCAGGATGTCATGTTCTCAGGTCTCATGCAGTAGTGAACCATGACCTCACAAAGCTCATTCTACTGATTCACCCTTGTGCCAGAGCTGCCACATCTCGTTAACTTCATGAAGCTAATAAGGCAATAAAAAGTGTTTCTGACAAGTAAAGTCATGTTGGAGAGAAGGAAGTCTAAATGCCTAGTCTAAGACTTGTGTGTTCTAACAATTCTAGACAACACAAAGGTTAATCACAGGACAAGATACATCTAAACAGTCTCTAATAGGTGGGGGTTCGGTTTTGAGCACTTGACATGGATTGTCTCAAACAGTCCTTCCCAGATCTTATTTGGGATTAAAATCACAACTTGTCCTATTCATGTGACAAGTAAGAAAACTCAGCTATTTTCCCTGTCGATTTTTTTTTAATTTTAGTATTCATGAGACAGCACAATTAATTTAGATGACTTCGCATAGTTAATTTCCTAAGCGAGTGAACTGCTGAGATTTTAAGAGTGTGGCAAGACATGAGCACCTCATTTCACACTATTTTTGTAGGCGCTACTTTAGCTCAGCCAAGAAAAAAAGAAAACAACAAACAAAAAAGACATTCCAAGTCATATAAATTACTTGGAAAACTTTGTCCTTATCACCTGTATAGATACTGACCTATAATTAAACTCCAGTCACCATAGAAAGAGCTTTGACCAATAGTTTCAGAAAAGCACTTGAATAAAATGAAGTCTGCGCTGTTTTCCCATTTACTAAAAGGAAGTTTTGAAGCTCCCATCAAGTCCTTTTGCCTATTTTTTTACCTTATATAAGACTTTTTCAGTAAATATCTAGTAACTAATAGCCTTAAAAAAAAAAAATGGATTTCAGTTGAATGAAATTTCAATCCTGTTTCTCCTTGTGAGGTCAGTGGCCAAACTTCTATCAGCTTCAGTGAAGCAGAAGTAGGTCCCACCTCTTCTCAACTCAGTTGCAGTGGTCCTGCCTTTTCCTGCAAGAATCATCAATAAATCTCTACATGATTTAGTGTGTAGTTAATGCTGCTCTTGTTTCATGGTTAGGCTTCCATTGTCACAAGGCAGTTTGGATATCACAACCAGAAGCGTCTAGACACTGGTATAACCATTTCACAGTATGCGGGAAGAATTAAAATGATTTCATTGTCAAGCAGATTCATTCTTTGTTAACAAGTGCTTTCTTGTTAAGGAAATGGCTGCAACAACAAACAGCCAGGTCACTGTCAGTGGGTATCACTGAAGACTCTGTGGCAGCAAGAGATGAATGCAAATGAAAAGAGATGAGCAAAAATTAAGAGAATCAGGTAGTCCTGCAGCCACCACATGAGCTCCTACAGCTCTATCTTAGTATTAATTGTCATTCAATTCCCCATAGCATTCTAAAACCTAGATGATCAGATAATAAGAGGTTGAGTGGTATGCATAACATCAAGCTGATTAAATTTGTTTACTGATAATTCTTTCAGGTTCCCATGAATATCATGTAATTTTCAAGGTTTATTTCAAACAGATTTTATGTAATGTATTATTGACAACATCCTCATGGACCATTTCTACAATGTCATTCAGGATAATTATTTCACAACAGATTTTCAGAGTCCCCGATTCCTGTTGGGATTCGCTTTTGCATAAATTACAGAGCAGAATATTTAATCAGTGTCCCCATTAGAACCCTATGGCTTATTTTTAGGAATAAGGAATGAGAGAATGGAGAGATTTCAGGAGGGGCGAGGGGAACAGAATATTTGTACGACTGCAGCATGAATATTTTCCCCGCTAATATTTTCTGAACTACAGCAAAGCTAAATGCTGTCCTGCAGCTTCTTTGCCTTTTTTAGAAATAAACACTGGCATTAATCTTTTGACTCGATTAAATTAAATATTAATGTTAATGAATCACATAATGTGGAGTTAAAAACAATTAACATTTAAACCACATACTCCTTAAGGTTGTTCCAAAAAAGATGAGTTAGCCCCTCTTTAATAATGCCAAAACAATAATAAATCCAAGAATTATGGCTATGATAATTTTGTATCTATTTTAATATATACACAC
Source organism: Numenius arquata (assembly GCF_964106895.1). Lineage (NCBI taxonomy): Eukaryota > Metazoa > Chordata > Aves > Charadriiformes > Scolopacidae > Numenius > Numenius arquata. The sequence continues at coordinate 8,411,788 of NC_133585.1, read as the reverse complement.
ACAGATCAAGACTGGACAATCACTTGTCTCCTAAAGATGACAAATCCTCATACTTCAAAATATTCGTATTTATGTCACACACTCTATAGCCTGAGCATCAGAACAGCATACTGCGCTCACTGCTTACAAAAGTGAATTTAGCAGGCAGACAAACATGCTCCTACGATTTGGCAATATATCAAAAATAAAGAACCATATGAATCCATTTTTCTAATAGATTGCAAGTTGCCCACTGATGTCTGCAGCAACAGAGGGTTTAAAAATAGAAAGCAAAGACTAAACCTTTCTGAATGATAGGGATCTGGGTTTCTGTGAATACGGGCCAAACACAGCACTTACCATAACTCTGAACACAGAGTTATTCTGTCCGAGCACCGTAGTGTTTCAGGCCACCAGAACATGCTGAGCAGTGAGGGAAACGAGCCATGTCGTCATTGCCTGGTTTGAACCACTATCACTGTTCTTAAACTTTAAGCCTCTGCCAGAGAGGCAAAGGGTGTTGCTGCTCCAGGGGAAGGGGCCCAAGTACAGCATGAACCTAAAAAATAAATCAACAGCTTGAAAAGCAGACAAGGCTGTGATTCTGCCCCCAGAGGACGTAGCAGAGAAATCATGACTGAGCACCGGGAGACACACCAGGCAGCACAGCAAAGGCCGTGTCTCACTTCTCAAGCTCAAACTGCACCCGAGCTTCGCCAATAGCACAGGGCACAGCAGTTTTGATGCGTAGGGCTTAAATTTTCAGTGTTTAACAAGTCAACAAGAGCTGAAAGCCGTATTATCTTTGTGACCTTTTCTCAGCCGAGCGTTCAGCTGCAAGGCCTCCGAGTGGTGCAGGACTCCCGAGCTGCACATGCGACTCCTTGAGGGTCGCACGTGGTAACCCATGAACAAGATAAAGTTGTGTACATTACCCAAATGCATTGCTATTTGCCTGGAGTATGTCAAGAGCACAAGGTTCATGGTTGTGTGAAACTCTGCATCCTTCACACCTTTTCCCACCAGTATAGCTCATGCATATTCATAATACCAGCACTGCACAGTGAAGACTGAGACCTGATCAAGCGCAGCGATGTTAGTTCATACATGTAAATAAATACACAAACATAGACCTTACCAACCAATAATGCTTAATGCTGCTGAAAACCACCACCGCAACTGCCCCAGAGACTTCACGGTTAGTGTTTGTTGTCTCTCCCCAGCACACACATTTTTCTTACCTAATATATGATTTCTCCGGAGCCGACTGGATCACAGAGCTGGCGTCGCTAAGGGTTGCCATAGATTGCAACCTACAGCACAAAGGAAAATATCGTGCCAGCAGCCTACTGGCAACTGAGAGTTGCTAGCTGGTGGCCATGAGGGTCATCAGGGTTTGGCCTTCACAAGGAGCCTGGATAAGGATCTACATCTGTGCCTGGTTTTTAATGGAGAAATGCTTTCACCACTTCACCATTGTGCCCCTCCAACATCTTCTCATTAAAAAGAGTCAAAATTAAATAAATTTTCTCCCTCAGACACACAGGTACCAAATTAAACGTACTTAGAAACTGTTACAATTACAAGACATTTTAGCCTGAGACTATTACATGCAGTTGTCAATTCTACGTGTACCCAGGTGTTAGACCCTTATCATACCATTTTTCTTAAATGACAGATATAAGGTGACAGTGACTATATACCTGAGCCCCCACAGAAGACAAATTATCCTACTATTTAAAGACAGCCATATCATTTGTACTTTTACTTTACATGCAGAACAAGATTTTTTTAAAAGAGTCTGCGTATCCTGCCAGCATCTAACACAAGTTAACAATTTTAATTTTTTTTTTTTAAAGGCCTTATAAAGGGCTTTGTGGTAGAAGTTACAGTACGCTCATTGGTATATACAAAGGTTTTGCTGGAGTTTTTGTTTGGTTTTTTTTTTTTGAAGCAGAACTTTAAGTAATCCCACAGCAATATATTCATTTCTTCACTGTATGCAGACTCAAAGCAGCAAATCCAAGTCATTTATTCACATTAAATATACAATTCAATTATCGTTTAGGAAGAAAAGCTTCTAGAGTTCATTCTTTCTGATGATTCTTTCTTTTTCCTAAAACAGCTTTAAGATTTTTTGTTGGGTTTGGTATTTTGTTTTTTTTTTTAAATAACATAAATCACCTAGGCAATTAAGAAATGTGCAAAAGCGGCTAGATTTTTCTATGATACAAGAAACTAGGACCTGGGGAATATCACCAATAGCAGTAGCTATGTATCTGTCTAGCACAGGAGTTCATGACCCAGCCTGTAAAATAAGACCACCTTTAAACCCTCCAGTATATATATATATATATAAACAGAAGCAGCTCCGGCTTGAGAAAAGTGCGAAAACCAAAGCTGGCCTCCCCTCCCCTTCACTGCTAGTTTTATACTAAAGCATATTGGTTTGTGCAGTCCATTTGGAAAAGATCAGGACCACTGTGCTTGATTACTTTGAAATCACTTGATAATTAGAAAAATCTCCTTTAAAAGCCTTTAAAATCATATTTTTAATCAAGATAATGATATGGATAATGCCTGGAGAACTCCAATGAAGTACCTTTTCCCATCTGCACACACTTAAATCACTTTGGTAGATTTAAAAAACTAGAAGCCATTTGTTATCACAGCACAAAGGGCCGTACGATCCTCTTCATTTGTGTCCTCCACAGGATTACAGAAGAACCAAACTGCAGGAACGCAGAACCACACACAGGGTCCAACAGCGCTGCCAGGGGTTTCTCTCCCACATCCCACAGCAATCCTGCAGCAGCTAAGTGAGGCAGAGTCAGGGGACAGCAGAGGAGCCAAAACATCTGGTTAATGCAGCATCTTCTCCCTCCCAGGGCCACAAAGGACGTGGCAACAAAAGCATCAGTATCATCATTTCCACCTATGCTACTCCAAGGCAGCCTGCAGCAGGGAGGCTGGTGGGCAGGACCCAGCTGGGATGGGGCCTGAGACAAGGTGAGGGGCCCCCACTTTATCTATAGCACCCCTTGTCAAAAACAAAACTTCTATGAAATTGGGAAATCATGCCCTTTCTTCCACAACCCAGTTGGGCCTTTTCAGCCTGGAATAACAGCTTCTGCAGACCAACAGCTATAGGTGAGTCCATGCATCTCGGGGTTTTCCACGTGTAAAGAGAGCACATGGCTCATGCTATGGGCACTGGCTGTGTCCCTTCCCTCACCACACCATCACACAAACACCCAGAGACTGACACCTGCACCAAATACCTCCTTACACAAATTTAAGCACAGACTTAGTGCCAGTGAACAAACAGGGATTACAACCTTAAAAAACCCACACAAAGAAAGAAAAATACTGCCTGACAAGCCAGTTCTTTGACATGCAAGAGACCATGCAAGGGTCTGCTAACATGTGACGATGCTCATGAGGAACAAAGGTCAAGAACAAAATAAATGGGAAGTAAACATCAGTGGACAAAAAGGAGTGATGAATCTTCATCGCTTCTTTCCAAAGAGGTGAGGTTTGGTAAATCAGGGTCTTCTGACAACTGAGGCTGGCTGACCTGCATATTTCATATGTATTATTGACAAAGATTCAAGCTCATTATTCCATGTGTTCCCCACCCTGGTGACTAGGGCAATGTTTGCCAAGAGCAATGCCAGCCAGCTCATCCTGCATTTTAAATCAGCAGAGAATAGCTTTTTCAGCTGTAATTTATAACCAGCTGAGAGAAAGATCTAACCAGAGACCTACAGAAGACAGAGCAACCCCTGTTCAGTAAGGTGCAGCTGCAGATCAATGAACTTGATACTTTCTCTATGAAATAGCAGGGCACGTTGTGGGATGCGAGATGTTACAGTGGTAGAGATATAGTCAAACATCAGTGGCATTGGGGTGGAAGAGAATGAGCGCTGCCTCACAGTGGTCTCAAAGCTAATTTATAAGAATTAGTAGTTCCAATATGTTACAGGAAGTTAAATCAAGCAGTTTTACATGAATGTACAGAAGTCACTTAAGGACCAAAAAAAACCGCAACCAAATAACACACAATTTCGCCATTTTATCTCAAAGAGGACCATGGCATGAGGCTAAGAAAAAAGCCACCCACAAAACCAGTAATCCCGCAATCCTAAGTGATCTGCTTAAAACACCCCATTTGTCTGCAATCTTACCACTACTCTTGATATATATCCAGATATGAAACAAATCAGGAACTGCTTTATCCTCCCAGTGCTTTGAACAGGTTTTTTTTTTTTTATCTGCCCTCCCAGCTGAGTACACGCACCATTCTAGATATTCTTTGCATCAGACTGGAGCAGAGCCTGTGTGGCACGAGTTTCTCAGCCAATACTATCAGCTCCCCATGCTGCAGCAGTTTGAACCAGTAAGTATTTAGGCAAATAGGGTCAAGGCTTCAGTTTTTCTGCATTAGAAAAAAGCATCAACTCGAGTGCTGATCCAAAGTCTAATTAAGCCAGTGGAGCTCTCTCCATTCAGCTAAAAGCTGCTTATTGTTTTATTCTCCTTTATTACAGCTACCAAGCCGAAGTGACACTGGGTCCAGGCTTACACCCTCAGGAACAGTCCAGACACTGCTGGGGCTCCCCAGCACAGGCAGCACATGGCTGTCCCTCCACCCCAACCAAGGAACAGGGCAGTCCCAGGCATCTCCTTGGTAATAGGGAGAGACTGGTGCCAGCCAGGTATGGGCTAGACACATCTACAGCTGTGCCTGCACCAGTCACCCCCCTTAAGCCACTTAAGGGGCTTTAAGGCCAGCCAAAGCTTTGGAAATAGCATTCCCTTTCCTGAGGGCCGGCCTTGCTACATCCCAGTGAAAGCCTCTCAAGTCTAAGCCCAACAAAAATAGAGTTACTTCCCCAACGGAGAATCCAACCAATTCTTCAGGCCTAATGTTAGGAGTGCAAGAATCTTCATTTCTTCACAGTTTATTTTATGGTTCTGTTTATACAGAGTAAAATCTTGGGAAATCCCTAGCAAGGAAAAATTTCAGTTCAGGTCACAAAGAAAAAATATGCTTCATTCAAATACAAAGTGACTATAGTAATTACAACAGTAAATTATGTTAGAGAGTCCCCAGTATTCACAATTACACTTGGATACTTGCAATTTCATTCCATTTTTATTTCGAACGGGTGAGGATTCGTTTTGGATACCCAGTATAAAAAAAAAAAAAAAAACACACCTATAAAAGTGACCGAGTTCAAGTAACAAAAAAAAAAAAATAAGGACAAAGAAATTATCAAGAACTGCGAGAGCAAAGGACAAGCATTACTGTTTATGATGGAGACCTTTATGGAAGACAACTCTTACCAGGCTCCTCCTCAGAAAAATAATGCCATGGAACAAAACTATACTAATCAAACCTCGTCTCCTGAATGCCACTGTTTCAGAAGAAGCAGACATCTAAAAAGCTAGAACAAAAAGAAAATCACTGTTTTCCCCAACATTCACATACCCATTAGAGGGTTTTTAAACGCATTTCATGAATCTCTACCGACTTCTGTTATTCTCTGTAGGGTATAGTAGTAATACCTCATAGAAGATAATTAGAAAACAGTGCACACAAAAATACAATGTATGCAAGCTTCAATAATTGGAGAGAGAGAAGGTGGAAGAAAGAATTAGTGTTAGCAATTTAGAAATAATATGGTATGAAACAAGGTAGCATTCCCCCATGAATTAGTTTAAAATGCAGCACATAGGGTTTTTGTTATGTTTTCTTCAGAGTACATACGTGTGTGTGAAATAAAGTACCATTTAAAAACAGATAATAGAGATTTGAATTTAACCGAGACAGAAGCTGCTCTTTCTGCCAGACACATGAAACCTGAAAGGTAATTTCTACTCCTAACAGCAGATGCTTTGGCACACCTTTTCAAGCTGTTTTTCTCTCTCTCTCCCCCCCCCCCCCCCCCATTTCCCCAAGCACTTGTGTTACATATATAACCCTATTTCCATAATTTTTAAAAGTTTTGAGAGTTGGACAGACTTAATAAGGGTCTTTAGCTTAATTGCATGTGTGAGCGCACAGTGGCATGATTTCCAGTTAGAACCACCTTTAAATTCTACGCCCTTATTGTGGGCTCTGTTCCAGCGTCAGTTTTACAAAGAGGTCAGAAAAAAAGCCAGTCTTTCCCCACTTTCTCACGACACATGGCTAACATGAGCTCTTCACGCACAGCCTAGCAGAACGTGCGGCTGGCAATCGGTGGCTGGTAAGCCCAGTAGCCATACCACGATTTCTGCCTACTTTTCACTGCCACGTAGCAGCCTGCAAGGTCACAACCCGCTTTGGTATTAAAGCTGTCCAAGGGACACACTTCCCTGAGGACCTGGAGTTCGGGGGGTGGGGAAGAAGGGTTTGGAAGGATGCAGAGCCTAGGAGATGGGTCAGGGCTCACCACAGAGGGGAGCTTGTGTTCTGCTCCCAGCTGACATGAATTACCTGCAGAAAGCCATTTTACTTTTTTTTTTTTTTCCACACCCATATTTCTGCTCCACACCAATTGACAAACACAAGAATTAGAACTAGGAGGCTGGACAGGGATAATTCACACATCATCCAGATAAAGGCAATTCAGCAGGTTTTGGCCTTTCAGTATCATCCCTGTCAGAGGGAATATGATAGATAAATCCAATAATGTGAGATAACAGGGATGCCGGCTTTCCAACCCCCCGCCAGAGACAGCAGTCAAAAACCAGGGCTGCATACCAGGCTTAGTCTCTTTTAGGGGAGGAATTCTTACTGCAACTCCTCATCCCGAAATCTCAGTGCTCCCAAGATAAAAGTTCCTACAGCATATTTATTTATTCATTTGCTTGTCCTGAATGGGTTTTTTTCAGAGAAAAAAAAACTGAAAATAATTTATCTTTCCAGGCTCCCTTGATACCTGTCTTTTTCCAGCCTTTTTCCAGCTTTATTTACCTAATTTTTTTTTAAACATGCGAATTCTAGGGGGTTTACCATAGTAAGCTCACAGTTAATAACTTAAGAGGAATGCAGAAGTTAAAGGAAGCACATCTTGAACAGAGAGGAAAGGACGTAAATTGAAACACTGGATGAGGCACCAGCTTTTCCTGTGGCCCTTCATGAGCCACAATCTCTTTCTGTCCCTGCTCCGTACCAGCAAGATCATTAGCTGAATAAATGATAGTTAAAAACCCATTAAGAAAAGTCAGATTTACTAGGCTTGATCAATTAGGTTTTCCAAGTGCAAAAAGATCCTAACTTACAAGCCTTAAGGAGGAAGCTCCTTCCGCCAAATGTATTAGGCAATTTACGATCTCTCCCTCCCTTTTCTAATCCCTTCTCAATCACTTCTTTAAATGGAGAGGTTTGGGAAAGGTAGAGGGAATAGGTTAAGCCTTCTGATATTCACAGCAAGGGCTTTTTGTTTTCCATTTTAATTGATTTTATTTATTTCACTTTTTCTTTCCTAATCTCAAGCTCCGAGCAGGGAATGAAAAGCAAGATGGATCCTGCTAGATAAACACAACTGGATTTCATATTGCTGATTCGGTTCTTTTTCGCAGGGTTCACACCAAGGCTGGGGTGGTACCGCTGGCTGTAACCATTCAAGCTCAACAGCCCAGTGGGACCAATTACTGCATTTACAGTAAAACATGCAAGGAAATGTATCTCCCTATCTCCATATAGCCAAGTTTACTGAAGGATAACCTACTACATTACACAGATTAATACTCCAGTGAGTAAATTAATCCTTAGAATTTCACTCACTACTTGTGGCTTATAAATTTTAATTGGCTCTAAACTGCCACAAGAATTTATGTGAATGTATATTGATGAAGTAGAAGGGATCAGAAATTACTCTATTAACGCTCAGAGATAAGATAACAGGATATGCAGGGACCACTTTATAAACATATATAAATGTTTGCAAAGCAGGATCCAAACTTGTTTTAGAGGTGCATCATCATAACTTACATATAACTCCACTGAGAAGGAAAGAAGCAGCATCAGATGAGACCAAAAGGCAGTTTCAGGAAGTGAAGTATTCCATTTTGTAAAACGCCAGATCCAAAGCTGAAGGGTAAACAGTGCTTGTGCTATTTTTGATTGTACCATTATCGATCACAGCCAATCAATACTACCAGTACAGCAATCAGAACAGCTTTCTGATATGCTGACACCCTGGGACACCACACAAGTGGGTATTTCTACAACAATGAAATATGGCAGCAGACTTTTAAAGGGATTAGAAATGCTAATGATACAGACTGGCATCTTTAGGAAATCGTACACATTCAGGAAGTTTTGTCATCAGGACAAAACCTCTCCTCTGATATATAATTGTTTACAAAGATTCAGTTCACTTGTTGAACCTTCCAACAGCAAATCAGGATAGAACTGGTTCCCTGAAATGCTACAAGAACAGTCTAAAATGTCCTTTTTTTCCTTTTATAAACCATTTACCATAATATGGTTTATTTATTCCTGAAATATAGCAGTGACTATTTGAACATCAGTAACAGCAAGTGTTCTACTACTGCCCATGACAGCAGGGGCATCCACTACATACTATCCATCTTTGTGAAATGCAGCAGCAGTTAGCAAGGTAGAGAATCAGAAAACTGACTTACTCTGAAATAATTAACATCAAGACTTCTCGAACCCGGTAATATGAAAGGCCAAGTCTATCTCCTTTCTCCTGCCCAAACGTAAATAGTTTCCTGAAAGCCAGGAAGCAAAATTGGTACCCAAGGACCACCTCCCATCCTTGCATTGCAGTTAAGCATTTTTTCAGCTAACACGTGACACAAAAGTAATTCTGACACCACACTAATCAATTTCACGTACTATGAACATAAATAATATATGATATAGCAAAAGGTTGCTTCTTCATGTTTATTTCCACATCTACCCAAGGCTTCCAACAAACTTTTCTAAGATGCTTCACAAATGGCTTTAGCTTCCTGTAGTTAGTTATCTGGGATGTCCCATTCAGCATCAGCGATGCTGCTGTACAGAAGGCGGGCCTAAGGCTGAAATAGCCCATTTTGTCCTTTTCACCTTAAGGGTGGATCACTGAATTGCCTCAGCAATTATTACAAGAGGAAAATGTCTGTTGCATCCCATGCTCCAATTGCGTTGCAGAACACACTTTCAAGCCCTCTGAACAGACTCCTGTATTCCTTATAGCTCCTAACCACAACTTTAGCCCCGATGACTACAATATTACATTAAAAAGATGAACCAATGCCAATCTTCAGAAGCCTTTGATAGTTGACACCATTTGAGTAAACTGTGACTAGAAAGCAGCATAAGTTTCCTTTGAGGCAAACTCCTTACAACCGAAAGTACAGGTATCTTGTAGTACACCTCGGAATGCCTTGGAATTCACAACACTCCTTGTAACATGTAAGAGCACAACTGAAAAGGGGATGCAGCCCGTAACTTTACAGTGACATACGCACTCAGCTATGTAGCCTTATGTATCCTCATTTTGTGCCCTTCAACTGTGCGTGGCGTCACCAAAGCACAACTTAAAAGAAACAAAACTATACAGCCTCCAAATCATGGGATATTCCATGCAGGATAAACACAGACTGAGTAAATAGCTAACCCCAGAATCTCTTCCTACAAATACTGATTGAACTAGAGAACACCTTTTTACAAAGCCAGCTTTTGCATTAAAATCAAAGGGGCTAAAAAAGTGAAAATAATTGTAAAAAAATCTCCTTATGTCTAAGTATCTCTTTCTAATGTATTTTCTTTATCTACTTAACCACGTGCTACTTTTACTTTCCTGTCTTCTCTTTTGTTTTTGACACAGCAAAGGACTACTTCAAGTTTAGAGACAAGTCAAACTTTTTAATTAAAAATACAGTTTTACTTAAAAAAGACACTATTTCACTCACACATTTAACTTCTTGCTCTGTCTTTTAAGCACTTCCAACTGTTGAATAAAAGTAGTGAAGCTCCAGCAGTCTTAAACAGAGACCCCAGCGTTTTCCTACCTTTATCTGAGTACAGGACTTCTTAAGGCTGCTCCCCTTAAATTTCAGGTTAAACAGATGATCCCCAGAGTGTTCAGACACATCTCAGTTAAGAAGTCGCTCTTCTACCTTCTTATCCAGAAGAAATGAGCTTGCGAGTGTTTAACCACCCGCTCCCGATCCTCCTTTCTCTGGGCTTTCAGGCTCTGAGCAGCCACCAGGACAGGAAACCCATACACCCAGGCTGGCAGTAGAAAAAGCCCCTGCCTGACCCGGCTCTGATGAAAAGCAGCTGTTACACCACCTCCACCTCAGAAATGAGCATCAGCTGGGCCTGTTACAGAATCAGCACCTGCAGCTGGGTTTAGATACAGCCTTTCACCTCAGGGCTAACACCAATCAACCTGTGAGGCTGTTCCAGCTGCTAGCAAGAGTCTTTTGATAGACTTTCTACCTTTTTCCCGTAGAATAAATAGGGAGGAAAAAAAAGGTATGATTGAATTCATTGATCTACTTTTTAAGAAACAGTCTGAGCTACTTTAGTTATACATAACACTGTTCTGATTGTTTCCATTCAGTCTACCTGTATGTTTTGATACAAGCTCTCCTTGGTAAGATCTCAGCGCTTTGAGGTAGCTTAGCAAGTAATACAATTAACGTCTGTTATACATTTGTTCTTTTATTCCCTTTGGAGAGAGAAGAGCATGTAACAGACCATTTTATAATCCTTGATATATATTCCACTGCATTGTCTTCCCTTTCTGTTGTTGCATGCTACGTGTCAGCTGGAAACCAAAAGATGGACCTTTATTTTAGCTTCTCTCTCAGGTGCTATCCAATCCATCCAATTGCCCTAGACAGAAGGGATTCGGAGTTCTTTGGTTAGGAGTTTAGCATAGCAAGACTATCAGCTTTTCTAGGACACTATATTGCTTTGACAATCTTTAGGAAAACAGATACAGAAATCAGCCCATTCTTTCGCTTCCAAAAAGCGCTGGGCCAAAATATCAAAGAAATAGACCACAAAGTTCTTCACAACAGTCTTGGCTGAACACATTGCACAGTTAGACCTAGCACATTACATCTAGACCAATAAACTAATTAGATAGTAAATATTAGAAGACCTACTCATTCATTAGACTAATTGAGCTAATGCTGTCCAGACATTAAAACACGAGGAATGAAAGCTATATGCAAACAAAACAGCTGTAATGACTTTCTGATAAATACTTTCAGGCTGAATAAAGCTAGAGGGTATTACTCAAGGGTAGCAGAAAGATTTCCTTTACACAGCAGCAATAATCTATATATCCACAGAGAATTTAAATACATGATTGAGACCTGCAGCATGCTATGTTTGCTGCAGATGTAGAGGTAATTTTGCAGCTAAGTTTCTGTTAGAAATCAGCATCCCTGAATTCACGTCTGGTCTTCAGGAAAACATTTTGTACTAAATTTTTGGAGAAACAGACAAAAGGTGCTTGAAATAAAGGATTGGCAAGAATAAGAGAAAGAAGCAGTCATTAGGATTCACAGTCTAACTTACTTGCTAATTTCTCAACAAAATATAACCCAAAGAGAGAAAATTGAGCTTCTAGGTTTTATTTACCTAGAAGAGCAAAGTAATTCTGTTTTTGAAAGCTGAGATTTAAATAGATATCAATTTAGCTCGTTAGCTCCAAGTTAAAATTGTTTGTTCAAGACCAAATCTTGCTAATTTACAATTCCTTTTTTTCTGAAAAAATAAAGCATTAAAGCTTCGTTCACCTTGTCACAAAGTCCCATTGCTGACAGTAGGTCTCTTCTGTAGCTCTAAATGAACAGTTTCCGAGTACAGCCTTTTTCTCTAAACTGAATCTGTTCCCTTATTTTGTAGGAGTAGTTTAGCGGAGCACAGGAGAGAACAGAAGGGGAATGCCCACTTTACACCCCTTTTTTCTGATATATCGGTGGGAGCTTGGGAATGGTCTGACCTGTTTGCCATTCAAACCGCAGGAACACAGGCGTGCACCTGTGTACGTGTCTCTACGTGTATGTGCGTATTACCATACAATGAGCACACAAATCACAGCAAGGTGCCAGAAAAAACAAAGTCCACAAACCTTTTTACCCACATCACATCCTCGTTTGATAAAGCAAGGTGGAGGATGACTACAGCTACCTCGACTGGCTGCACGTGCTTCGCACACACAGGCACGTGAGAAGTGAACACCTTCCCACTTAGTTGCTTCCACAGATTCCTGGTAGTGACATTCCTTTTCTTCACTACTTCCTACATGGCGTGAACTGGACAAATAGCCTGACAAAAGCCTTAGGGAAGAATGAAAGAAGCTAGAAGGTAATATTACATATAGAAATGAGAAAGAGTAAAGAAGAGTATCAAAAATAGGGTGGAAGGGGAGAGGAAAGCCTAAGGACAGTGCAGCGATGGGTACGTATTCTGGAGCCAGTTTGGAGAGAGAGGAAGGTTCTCCAAAACTGAAACTCTGATTCACCACCCCTCTCCAGCCTAATCAGAGGAATGCAGTTTCCAAGTTTACAGTCTTGCTGGTATCCTGGTCCTGTCAGTGGAGACCGTGTGACTCCCATATTAAAATTTTGTTCAGCTCCCCCAAATTAATATTAAGAATCCATGTTCTGCCTGGAACAACTCAAATGTAATCCATGTATCACAGTGCTTCTTCCTTTGGATAGTTAGAGAAAACAATATTTGTATCAATGTCTTCAAACAACTCAATGACTATTAATAACATTGGGCTGAAAGGACACAATTCTGAGAATTATTTTCAAGGGGACTGTCCTAAAGCTGTGGCTTTCTTATGGTGCTGGTTGCTCGCACTCCTCCACCCTTGTGAGTTATGAGACATGCAGCCAAGTGATAGAAATCCCATCACTTACCCTTATCTACGAGATATCCTCTAATTTGATATGAAAGTGTAAAAATGTTTTGAGAAATAGATCTCGGCAGAATTTACTGCAGATGCCCTTCAAGCCTCTTCCAGTGGAATCATTTATCAAATATGTGAGAACATGTCAGAGTGAGGATTTCTGAGCCTTGTCCTAAATTGCATTTTATATATGGATTAATGAATGAAGTAATAAATCAAGAAAGACTGCTGTGCTCCGATTACTCTCAGTTCCTCGTATACAACTTCTTTTAATGTCCTACCTGCAAGGCAATAGGGGGAAGCAAGGGGGAGGGATAGCACAGGAAAACACAAGACCGGAGAGAATCAGCTTTCCTCTTTGTAGTGATTCTACCTAGTGCTGCTTATCCTTTTTTGACTGTATTTGCACCGCGTTGCCTAAAAGCTGAGTGGAAAATAGAATTCTTCCCTCCCTAAAAGCTCTGGGTGAGCTCTAGGAACGTGTTTCTTCATACATAGCGCAATTACTGGCTGTCTTTAGAAAAAAGCGTAGGCTTTACAGCATATTGGTTCTTTGTCTACAGTAAAGCGTGGAAATACATCCCACAAATTTAGGCATTATTATCTCTCTCGTTCTCCCAAAATAGTCAACTGCAGCCTCACTACTAACATCAATAGTTAGATATAGTCCTAAAGGTCTCAGTTATAACAGAAAACAGCATTGATTTACGTGTCAAATCAAGCTAAGATAACTGTTAGAAAATGAACTGAAACCAGGTGAGAACATCCATATGAAGGGGTTATGCCTCTTAACCAATTTATCAGTTTTTTTTAAAGATGCAAATTTGCCTTATTTACAAACTCAAAACATCATGGAAATGCATTAACTTTCATAGTCTACACTCATATAGCTCCTGGCAGGTCATACGCAAGCAGAGTCTGAGAGTATTTTCTAAGTAAAGCAAATCTTCCTTCTGTAGCTTTTGGAATCTGTCTAGATTTATTTTCTTTCACGCATCATAATGTCTTTGGGAAGAAGCGTAAATGATGTAGAGAGATTTCTGCCTCCCAACAGTGGAGGGCTATATGACTTGTAATCACAAGTGCTCTGACAATGTTTGCTGTTCTGTTGCTGGAAAATCCCCCTTGCCCATCCTGAAGCTTTTATTTTCTCCTTATCCCTCATTTGCATTCTCTCTTTCATCCAAACAACAACACAAGTTCAGCATTTCGACAGGTTGTCATCAGCATCGTTCCTATCCTGAGGGCTCGATCCATGATGTACAATTGTTCTCCACGGCCTCTTTCATCTTTCCTATATAGCATTAAGGAGGATGCAAAAATATTTCGATGTTTTAACATGCACACTACTGTAGAAAGGGGGAATAACACATTTTAGCATTCAAAAGGGTGGGTTAATAAAACAAACCTGGAAAAGGCTAGACAGATAGCCAGGACGGGATGACATAAGGTGCAGGAGAATGGGTTTTAAATTGGTGCTGAAAGAAGCCACGTTAGTTAGCACTGATGTCACGAATTTCGGAGTGTGTTTGCACACCACAGCAAGTGTTTGTTTTCTCCTCAGGGACAGTTTGTGTTTGTTATAGCTGACAAGAAGGTGGTGAGTAAGAAAGAGCTAGTGTGTTTTAAAGCATAATAGGGGAAAAAAAACAGTCTTTTCTATTTTCTTGGTGTTTGGAGAGTAGTTTGCTCTCTGCAATTTAAATGGATTGTAACTGGTGAAGGGTGGGAGTCCTTCATAAGACGGGACACAGGGAAACAGAAGAGGAATTGTAGGCTAAATTCTGAATGCTGAACTGGATGAACAAGATGCTATCTGATAGAGGGCTCTAGAAACTTGAAGTCAACGACTTGGGAAGCCATTGGCCAGTGAGTTCAAGCCACCTATACTTTAGCCATCCTATCAACATAACGTAAAATTGCTCAGATTGCGATTATCCGATAGCTAAAAGGAGCTGATTATCTGCAAGTTCAGCACACGCATATATACTCACTTGCAGTGCAGTTTGATTCCAAAATCATCCCAGCATTTTGGGCTTTTTTCTGTTACCCCTGTGCACACGGAGGGTTTAGAAAACAGTAGCTGATGGCAACTGCTGAAGAGTCCCACTGATGGCAAACAACAAGGACAGTTCATTTCCCTTTATTGTCTGGGTTGGCACCATAGAAATAATAAATGCTAAAGTCAGAAATAATTGTTTCACTACACTGAGGGCATATACTCACTGAATGTACACAGAGGATTGCATAAGAAATAAATTTAACATAGAGTTACATTTTAAAAATAAAAAAATCCCACTAAGTCTTTCTCAATCATATCAAGATTTTAAAAGAAAAAAATATTTTTCCTATGTATTGAAAGTTTTAGGAGATCGGGATTGAGCTGCAAAATAAAGTCAGTATTTCAGGGTAGGACTGTCTCTCAGTGCGTATTGCGCAGTAGCCAGAACAGTGTAATTTCCTGTTGAAGTACAAAAAGAAACTGAAGTCTGGTTCATCCCAGAAGTTACCATTGCAGACAAGTGATGGTATTGTTAACTTCATTAATTTTTTTACCTATGTAGAGATTTCTTTTTCTAATTGGAGATCCCTAACAAATATTCTAAAAAGAAACAGATAAATGGTGAATTTTTATGTCTACAGACATGCCCAGAACAGGTTAACTATCTTCAAGGTGACACCTCATTGGGCAGGCAATTTCTTGTTCTGTTCTTGCACTAATAGATGCTTAACAGCCTGGCTCAGTAGAGACAGGGGAATTAGTTAGGCCAGGAAAGCTCTAGGAAATAACGGAATTCTAAAGAATTTGAGGGTTTGTGTATTTGTTTTTCTCATGTAATAGTCTTGGCCTTCATTTAGATTTACAGCTTTAGGGGATGTTTTTAAGCATTTTATCCATGTATCAATTATTCTCTGAAGAGGGCTTCACTGTATATCTACAATATTGCACTCGTGCAGTAAAAACAAGCATCTGAAGAACCCTCATGAAAATACGTAAAAGCCAATTATTGTGATTTGTGTTTACATTCCAGCTGTCTTCTAATGAGATTTTTTCCATGTCATTAAAAAAAGAAGATAGTGCTGTCAATTTCTGGACTCGGAGATAAAGTTCATGAAAACATTTAAGTACATATTTCAGGTTTTGTCTTATTGTTTAGAGATTTTCCTGAGAAAATATGGATTTCAACATACACAAGAGTGCCTTCATGAATTAAAAACTTGATTTAATAATAAACACACAATGAGACTGAATTCAACCACCTATTTGTAGCTGTGGGTTCCTTCCCAACTCCAAGTAGCCTCTCAAGAGAGCAGTTACTGACCTTTGATGACAAATGTCTGATGCATTTCAGGTCTGAACGGTCTGGACCATTCAATAGGGCAGTCGATAGGCCAGATCTGGCTTCCAGAGGACTTCCTCCAGCCTACTAATATTTCTACTTGACTTTGAGCTGGGGACAGATGACAAAAGGTAAAACCTTGTTACCGACAGCATGTGCATCCCAGCTTTTATGGAATACCTCCAGTCAACCTGCCCACACCCAGGCACGAAGATTGAGGAGCTGCCTATAGCCCCACACGGATGCGGATGCCTCCAGAAAGCAGTCCCAGCACAGGCATCCGGCCCACACATACCGAAAAAGCTGAATTAACTGCTATAGGAAATGGCGAGCGGAGTGAATATGCCAGTGTAACGTACCCAAACTGCAGCTGCTGTAACTGCACACTGAGGGTTTCTTAAAGGGTGTCATGCATATCAAGCCTTCCTCAGTCTTAATTACAAAACAAAAAATAATATGATCCTCTTACTGGATGTCTTTATTTACCCTCTCATCTGCTCTGGCATTTTAATATCCAAGTTTTAGTTCGAAACAGATGCCACAGCTTCAGCACCCTTTTGTAATGGCTTAATATTCTAGGTAAGACCGAAGACAGAGGCAAAAGATGCTACAGCGAGCACAACTTTTGAGCAAATGGGCTTGAATATTCATTAAACAACATTTAATTTAAACACCCAAACTCTAAAAGCAGCAACATATGGGCCTATTTTATTTTACATAAACTGAATAGGAGGTTGCGCCATTAGTTTCTGCAGACATAATGTTCATTACAAATGAAGTATGTTTTCCTTTAGGGAATGCGCCACTGTTTCTGTAGCGTTGTCATTCCCCAAAAACGTTCCGTATACTTGCCATATGAAGTACTCTCCTTGGCAATGTGCTTCAAAATGTAAACAAAATTCCCATAGATCTTCATCAACAAAGGGAACCTGGGGCAAATTAAATTCTTTAATGAGAAACAAACAAAGAAAAGAGCCCTCCCTTTTCAGTATTTTACTGTGTTTAAGAGACTGTCTGGATTACATAGTTTGCTACATGGGTTTTCCCCTCACTCTTTGTGATTGAACATTTTTGCATCAGTAACCGCACAATACGTGGTTCTACAGTCCTCTGCTGGCTAAAGGACTACTTTGCACCATCTCTTGGAGAATCTAAGCTGTTTTCTTGTATGCGTCTTCAATGAGAAGCCAGGTATTTGCTCTTGAAGTTTGCGTAGACTTAAAACGCCTAGATAAATACATTTTTAATTACTCAGCAAGCTCCACAAAAACTATTTTATGCATGGTCCTGCACTTTACATCCCAAGACAGATACCTAAGTGGTAAAACAAATAAATAATTAAAAAAAAAAAAAAAAAAAGGCTGGGGGTGATAAGTACTTGGAGAACTAAGCTGAAAAGCAAACAAGAAGCACCCCCGCATCTGACACTGGAGGATCTGTTCTTTCTGTAGCATTGCTGTAGCTGTCACCAAAGTTGTTGAGAAGTATTTATTGAAGAACAGACCTCAGAAGTACCTCACGCACAGTGTTTACTTGACAGGTATCTGCTGTAGCACTCTTCTATTTCCATTTACTAACTGTAATAAAAGTGAGGCACTGAAAGGTGGCTTTTTTGGGTGGGTTATTTTTTTTAAATTGAGAAACCTTCCAGAAATGGTTTTGTATCTTTAGTAAAGAAAGAGGGTTAACGTAGGACTGAAGAAGTATGGTACCTTGATATATCTTGGAAGTGTTATCTCCTTTCATCCACAGAGTATCAGCAATACAAAATGCTCTACAATCTTCCCTCAACTCTGGAGACAGCACCTTCAGGCTCCTCCAGTTTTTTTGGTGCTTGTACCCACAAAGTTGCCAGTGGAGCATTGAGCAACCACTAGGAAAGAGTCTGATAAATTGCTTTATATAAACTACAATTATTGTTCATTACTACACAGTCTATGGGAAAGTAAAGCTAGAAAAAGCATCTGCAAGCAGAAAAAAAAAATCTAAGAAACAAAGAGGCACCACTGGGATGGAAAGGGAAGGGATGCAAAATTGAAACACAAGAAAAAGACAGATAGATCACTAAGGATATATGCCTTGAGGTATGTATCAGCGGAACAGCCATAAAGGCAGAATTTCCTGAAAGTGAGTGGAAAGGACGGACACAGGCTTCTGAAAGGAGCATGGTCCATATGCAACAGGCAGCTGGAAAAAATTTTGATGCTTATTTTACTTACTCTGTGTTTAATGCCAGATGTTTACTTTGCAGCATTTCTTTGACTCTGGGCAATTCAATTTCACCGTATTTTCTCCGTTTTATGCATTAGCACAGTGCTTCAGTGTTTGTTTAAACACCATGGAGTTCAATGCTATGCAAAACATATTCCCATTTTAATTAACTCCTCAAAGCCATAAAAGTTTAATATTTGTGTCTGAATATGAAGCAATTTCTCCCAATCCTAGGTTACATTAGTTTTTAACTTTTGTAAAGCCCTGAAGCAGTGCCTACATCAACCTGACTTTCTTCAATAACCAGAACTGATCAATTAAAATAAATACTTAAAACTAATTCTGGCAGCTCCTAAGTTTTATGATACCCCTCTAAGTGCCTTAAAAAAAAAATAATAAAAGGGCTTAACTCCACTTCTGCCTGTAGCAGGATCCATCAAACTATAAAGTAAACAGTGAAACAAAATCAACTTTTTCCACCCTTTTAATTTAAAAATATTAAGCCACTTCCATTGTGAATTTTACATTGGATGTTAAACCAGATGGAAAACATTGAAAAAAAAGAAACTGTCAGTCTCAATTTTCTACTTACATCCAACTCTGTGCAGGAGATATGGATCTGAGGTCATTTGTCACAGAAAAGTTTTATTATCAGTGATTGAAACCTGTTATCAAATCAACGCAAACGATTCCTGGCTTAACAAACAGGCCAGCAAAAATTGACAGAAAATGATAGTAGGGTGGTAGCTCCAGTACAATCAAATCAGATCATCACGAAAGGCAGGGAAGCATGTTTCTCCTAACGCGGGTCAGGCTGCAGCCTGGCCGGCTTCATTAGATAACAAGCTGTATTTTAACCCAATGAACAGAAGCAGAAACTGTTGTCATCCACCCCAGTGAAGCACTGCACTCTCGCATCTTTCGCTGGTTGCAAAACATCCACGGTGTTAAGAGAAGCCAGAGATGCTCCCAACATCCTTCTGCCTGAGCACACTACTTGACCGTACTTAGGATCTCTGTGTATGAGCAACAGTAGCTGGAGAGAGAGACAGAGCTTTTTTGTTAGTAATTCTGGTTGCCGATGGCCAGCTCTTGAAAAAACAAAATTATCTTCTAGCGCACAGGACGCCTTTTAGCCACTTTTGCAGCTGTTTCATTAGCCACAGCCCTTACAGAGAGCAAAGACTAAAATTCAGAGGAAGCTTGCTGAATTCCAGATGAGGATATGATTCCACAGGGCATTTTGTTTTTTAAAGACATAACTGGAGTTCACAAACTCCAACAAACACAAGACTAAGTTTCCACTTAATCCCTTTAAAGCAAAGGCGTCAAAAAGCATTAACATACCAGGATCTGCCTTCTCCTGACACTGACTTATCAAAGATAATTTAAACTTTTTATTTTACCTCTTAGAGGCACCATAACAAATGCGTTCATAGAAATATCTTAGTGTTATTGCTATTGTGTTAGAAACATAATGAACAAAAGAACAATTTTCCACCCATATTGGAAAGTTCTCCAGCTCAGATGAAACTTTTCCAGTATTCAGAGCACAAAAATTAACCTACTCTTATCTGGTCTCTTAGCACCACCAAAATAGCCAGCCAAAAAAAAGGCTCAATATATCTAGTTTCCTTCAAATAGAAGCACATGAGCAGGGAGCATTCGCAACTAGAATTTCAAACTTACTGTACAAATCTAGTATCAATAGTGGCTACAAGGCAATGTTCTATTTCCTCTGTGTAGGAAACTAATGACATTAGAATTAATTTTACACAGGAACTGACCAGAATAATACAGACAAGTGCATTTCTTCTGACTGTGGCAAATAGATTTGCTAGTGACCTGTATACTTCATTCCTTAAATGACACATTTTCCATAAACAGCAAGAACACACACCACCTTTTTATCCCTCTGCCTGTTGGTACTGCAGCCTTCTCACAGCATATTACACCTCATTTATTTCAAGCCACTGATGATGTAACTTCGTTTCTTGCCCTCACCATTTGTTCCCAAGCCTGTTACAAGCTGCTCCCTAGACAAAACCACCTCATCACCCAGGTGATGCCAACTTATACCATCTTTTATCTGTATCGTAGTTGTTAACTTTTTCTATGATGCCAAGACACTAACCTGCTCCTCCAAACTCTTGGAGAAGACTCTGCTTCCCTGGTAATTCTTTCGTTGATCTGCTGTAGTTTGTCTTTTTTGCCATCTGCACCCCAATCTCCTTCAGACAGAACCCACCATCACCCGGCTGTGCCTTATGTATCTCACTGAGCAAGTGAGAAGTTGGGACTACTTGATCCAGTTTCGGTTAAGTTGAGCCCTGAGGCTTCTGCAGAGCTTTTCAGGTATTTCACGGGAAGACTTCACTTGCTCTTACTAGTCCAGCTACACAATTTTGAGTCCTTCCTACAAACAAACCCAAACGATTCCCATGGTAACTGCATCCCTTGTAAAAACCACACAACTCTAGACAAGTCCTAGCCATTAAAGATGGTAATGCGTTAGTGAAAGTCTTTCCATATATAACAAATTGAGATTGCTCATCAACAGTTTAATTTAGAAGTTCCTTCTCCAAAAATCCTTCACGGTCTAATCTGGGCTTCAGACTGGTCAAATAGATACAACACTTAAAATAACGAATACAAGGGCCAGGCCAAAGTCTTAAGTAGGCAACAATGACAAAAACTACTACATAGAGATGATGGAGTGTGCCAAGACCAGCAGGAAATAAAAGGTATCTTCAGGGCACAGTAGGGAAAGAAGTGAAGATTCCTGTTCATCAATGTTTTCCACTTAATTGTTTTACCTCCCACAGGAAAGGGGATTAACCTAGAGTCTCTTCACAGCATGACACCTACGTTAAACTTCTGAATTACAGAACATCTGCCACACACTGCTTAGACTGTAGCATATGAAGGCAAAATGTTAGCAGAACAGAAACTCACATGAAGAGCTGCTCATGTCTCCAGACTGTGGAAGCACCAGGACTTCAGATGACAGCTATTCAGTTGCCTGCCGTTTTCCAGGTGGAAGGACAGGAGAAAAAGATAGCCACATCAACACACACTGCTGCAGAGTAGTTGAAAACCCTCAAATAGGGTGATAAGATTTGATCAGTTAATTCTGGATGCCATTTTGTCCCCTTCACCAATTCATGTGCTTAACACCTCGCATTGCAAGAGAAGAGTGCAGCTTCTGGATACATGGTTATAACCGAACCGTGCAACAAGGAGAGCTAATTGTTCTATGGATTCATTAGGTATTTTCTTCTGTCAATCTTAAATCATCAAAACAGGGAATCAAATACCAAATTATGGCACCAAGCAGTAAGACAGCCTATTTCAATTTGCTTCAAAAAGTTACTGTAAGTCATAAACGAGCGTGTAATGAAAAGCAAGTAAGACATTAAAAAAATTGAAGGGAACCTTCAATACTCCCTCTCCAGAACTAAATTCTGCTTCAAGAGGTACGTGCCTCCAGAACAGAACTGTTTGCTATATACTCAAAATATCAAGACTACGCAAGACAAATACTTTTATGCCAGCACTTAGTTTCTAGATCCTTTGTTAATTGCTTAAAACTAAGGTAAGGAGGCTTCCGAAAAGAGCAACTCGAATTCGTGCCAGCACTCTAGAGCTTTAAAGTAGTAAACATTTGGAAAACACTAACTGTATGGTTTTCGCTGAAACAGATGGCTTCCATTCAATTTAAAAATGAACCACTGAAACAAAAACATCACTTAAAGCCTCAGATCCTGAACACAACTATTTTTAATGCATACTTTCAAAGGAGTTGACCTCTTTGACAGGGGACAACTCGGCTTTATTTCAGCCTGTTTTGCGAAAAAGTGCTACACGAGTCCTCCTTGTATTGCTGTGCTCACACCACCCCCTAGCGATTGCTGAATTATATTTAATGGCATGATTCTTCTCTCCTTTGACATCATATACAGAAAGGGTTTACTGCAGGTATTACCTTTAAAACAGGTTTACATTCTAACTCTATGCCTCATGTACCTAACATTTGCTCCATATCCCTTACAAACTTTTCAGTTATCAGAATTTTACTGTCATCTACTCAAAACTTATCTACAGACTCAGGGAGTTCAAATGCACACACTGCGAGTAAGTACACAAATCCCACTTCTAATACCCCCCTAGTAATTCTTCAGAATTCAATATACTCACAACCTTTGGGAAGAACATCCAATACGTACCTATCTTTGAAGGTCTGTCTGCCAAACTAAAAGCCTTTCGACTTCCACAGGATTTCAGAAACAAAACCGTTATTTCAGAAGCAATTACTCCTTTTCACCATCCCCTTCATCTAACATCACTAGTTCACCCATGTTTAGAAGAAACTGCCGTACCTACACTACCACGAGGGCAACTGCCTACTAACCCATTACTAACCTCAACAGAGGCAGCAACACTACAGCATGAGGTACAGGAAAGTTTACTGTGCAGCTGAGAGTATGACGCTGCCAAATGCAGACAACAGCAACCCCACGAGTTGACTTAGACTGAAGGTACCAGAAGAGGCATTAAGTGCTTTATCTCTACTTACCAGATGTTGTACCAAAGTTATTAGGACCAACAGTATTTCCTTCCAATCACTTTAACAACTATACTGTTGTTGGCTTTCACACCCAACACTAGAAATGCCTTACCTGTGTTACAATATGCTGCCTCAGTACAAACGCAGTACAATTTTACAATACTGTAGTTAGTTAAGAATTAAGTCAGAGCCTTCACCAGCACAGCTGCTAGAGCTGCCCAGGCTGCTTGAGTCCTATTTAACTTATAAAACTTCTGTTTTGTTTGCTACTCAGAACACTTGGACCAGAATGCCCACACTTCTAGCATAAAGCATGCCTCACCCAGCCACTAATCCAATCTTAAATCACTCCTTGAACACTCCCATATGAAAAATTAGGGGTGTACTGCAGTTTGCAGACCAGAGACAGACCCCAGAGCCTGTCCTGACAATCGAGGAACAAGAGATAAGGCATGCCTGACTCCATTAGCAAAAATTTTAACTGGAATTATGCAGCTCTGAATATCCATCTACATGTTTTATTCTCCCTTCAGCTATATTCTACAGAGCTATATAATACAGGCATTCCAACAAGCACATCTTGAAAAGACTTCAAACCACAGTTTGTACACCCGATGACAAAAGCATGCCTACTTCCATGAACTAAAGCTGCCCGCCTGGAATTAGGTTATGCTCCTATCCGTAGAAAGCTCTGATTCACTTCAAATTGATACTCAAAACAAGAGTTGTTTAATTATGAAAAGATTTTAATACAGTGCAAACAGTGCACCAATTTTAAATTTCTCAAACTTTACAAAATGGTAACTTTTGAATCAAAACCAAAGGGCAAATCAGCATTTTATTGACATGGTTTATTTGATGTTAAAGCCAGATGAGCAGCTTCTTTCCAGAATAATTCTTTCTATACTTCTTCATAGAATAATGTGGTCTGTAAAGGAAAAGATAGATCAGTGCCACATGATTAAAACCATTTTCAAACTCATACTTTTACAGAGCCTGAAAAACTGGTTCCGAAACAAGTCAGGTGAACCACACGGCCTTTCTTAAGGTTCAAAATTTCACGGTACTGTCATGGGAATAAGGGAGAACCTAAATAACAGCATTTCTGTAAAAACGCTACAATTGCTTTACCAGCTTTCTGTTTCAGACATAATACTCACGCACCAGCTCCCAGACAGTTTAAGTTGCTTTAAAATAAGTCATTCAGACTATTTGTAATAAAATCAAGAGTTTTGTCTGTAACAGTTACTACCCACAACAAATTGAACTCACTTAAGTTTCTGCAGCAAAGATGTATAGTCTAGGACTTGTCTAAAGAAATATCAGGTTTACAAGGAATTTACTTGCAATAAGTATCTATAAGAAAATCACAGAAAATTGTCCTCAAAACAGAAATCATATTATTTCTATGTATTTAAGACAATAAGAAACAAGGTGTACTATCCCTTCCTTAGCATACCTACAAAAGGAAAAACTCAAGTCTTGTTTAGAGTAAGACTAATTAATCAAGTTTTAGCAACCATAAATCTGGAATGCCTGATTTATTAGTCTTTATACTAATCAGGTATTTCATGTAAGTGAAAGTCACATAAATTAGCAACACAGTAAGAAACACAACAGTCTTGAAGTGTTAAACTCTTGCACTGGGTTTCTATCAGCGTAGAACCATGGTGTTTGCATAAATCAACATTAGACCTATGTCGTCATAATGACTACAGGCTACTGAATGTCTACCCTTCAAAGCATTCTCAAGTCATACCTGTTCTCCATTTTCCAGCTGAAGTATGTTCATTTACTGAAAAAGAAAAAGCATTCATTAATAAGAGAACGGTTTTATCAAAGTTCTATTATTGTAGAAGACGGAGCTTTGAGGCTTTTTACTGACACAATACGCTTTTTTCAATTACCACAGTGAATGTGATAGGAAAAGCTCAAAGTTTTGACTACTGTAGAGGCTTAAGACGTAGATTTCATGCATTCCCTCAAACAGGACCAAACAACAGCTGTTTAGAGTTTATGAATGCAACTGCGCGTTCAAGTATACCTACAGGCTACAATGCTTTAAAGTGCCTATCCACTCTCCTCCTGCTAGATCAGGATTTTAAAAAAAAAAATATTTCCGTTTGGAAGACTTACATGTCTAAAGCTGTCAGAAGTACATAATTGTGACATTAAGAGGTAGAGTGGGGTTTTTTTGCATTGTTCTGAATGCAAACACTAGATGAGAGGTATCCACATCACATAAAAGTTGCAAACTTTTATGCTAGCTCAGCTAACCATAGAAATACAGAATGTATTAAATAACACAAGCTACTGTGAAATACTTCTCTTCAAACTGCAGGGAAAACAGAATGAGAGTTCTGAAGAAATGAAAGGAAGCAACAAACAAAATTTTTAACAGTCAGTCATCAGCACAGTTGATGTCTGACATAAAAGTTCAGGAAAAACTATTCAAGTATGATTCACCATTTCAACAGTTTTCATGATTACATGGCACATAACTCTCAGAACAATACAGACTTGCCTGAAGATGTCTCAGAATCAAACGCCTACACATTTCTGAGATAAACAGTTTTCACAGATTGTGCAGGTGGACTCCAAAACTTATTCCAGGATTCCTATTAAAAATTTCTCCACATGGTTGCAATAAAAAATGTTGAACCATGCCACACCATTATGTTTAAACATGCATTTTTCAAGACAAATCTTTAGGACACGTGTGTATTCCACAAGCTTTCTCCTGTGATGGAGCACAGAACTCTTGTCAACCAAGCTTTCCAGAAAGCACGTAAATTAAATTGTCTTTAGTTTGTGTCTAACATGAGAACACAAAAGATTAATAAAACTGGTGAATAAATAAAATCTAACCCATGCATTCTGATCAACTAAAAGATCATTTTAAAAGACATTAAGAAACCTCTAATCCAAAACACAGTTCACCTATTACTGAGATTGCATGCTAGTTTGAGAAGCACTTGATACAGAACTCACACCTGCTATGTAATTACCACAGCACACTATCCTGGTCTTGATTTCTAAAGAAAATTTCTATGAACTGGACAGCTTTAGTAATTCAAGTGACAGTCATTTAACCATTTTGTATTAACACTCAACAACTACCTTCAAGTGCCAAATTCTTGAAGGGAAGTTGTTGATCCACACTACTGGTGCCAGTACAGCATTAAATGACCCCCTTGACATCCACAAGAGGGTGTATGTTAGTGTCACTACTACACCAAAGGCTAATTTGTGCTGTTATACTGTCAACAATTGTATGACTTCATTATTAAAACAGCATTAAAGCAGAAAGGAGAAGGGCACCAAATCTTACCTAGCAGTTCCCAGCAACATTGGTTTAGTTCCATCCAGTGGTATTAAGAACCTCACTTATACAGCAAGTGAAGAATCTAATTTCACAGAGCAATCACTGTGGCTTGTGTCTTAACTTGAAATACTGCAGGCCAATAGTTAAATACAGTTTAATGCTGACAACTGTGTCATTTCCAACAACCATCTCAAATGCACAAAGCTGTGATGTGACTTAGTTTTCATAAAAATGCACAACTAGTTTCACACAAAGGTCAACTTACACATGCAATTGCACTGTACTACTTTGAATCAGAACCTGGGCTGGTTCTGAACCAATGCCTCAAATCAGTAGCATTGAGTTTCTTTGATTTCTTCTCATTTGGAATTCCTTGTTTTAATGTTGTTTCACTAGTTTCAAAGATCTTGTTCACTGTTAGCCACATTTTATTTCTAAGTTGCATAGAATAAATTTCATTATGTGGTTATCTGAACCCTTACAGCACAGAAGCAACTTTAAAACAAAGATGCGTGCAAGGCAGTACAGTGCTTCAACTGAACAGAAGAACACATTTCAGTGATGTATAATTCAGTCACCACATCCATGCTCATTTTCAGTACCTGCTAGATACTTCATTTCTGATGGAGAATTCCAAGAAAGTAGGAAAAAAAAGCAAAAGTGAAGATTACTAAAGTTCAAGATGTCAAAGCACTTTAGCAGCTACAGAGCTAAGTGTCAAAACTCACTGCCCTATCTTCCCTTGTTAAAACACTTGAAAAAAACAAAAACCAAACATTTAACTGCACAGTTTACCCGGTATTTTTCAGATGACAAAAAACTGCAAGGTAGATGACTGTCTTC
Organism: Numenius arquata; assembly: GCF_964106895.1. NCBI lineage: Eukaryota > Metazoa > Chordata > Aves > Charadriiformes > Scolopacidae > Numenius > Numenius arquata. The sequence goes on along the minus strand of NC_133585.1, from coordinate 8,384,638 downwards.
ACATCCAGCCTACTCCTCAGTTTTGGTGGGGGGTTTAATTTAATGATAAAGGAACTCTGTCTCCCTCCAAGCTGCTCACCTGATGAGCTTGCATCAAGTTCCAGCCACAGCATAGGAAGCTCCCACCATGGGGAAAAAAACCCACTATCTTGGGAATCAATCACTTAAAACCAGGATAAAGCAGGCATTCTACCTTATTTCTACCTACACACCATCTTCACTACCTACACCACCACACCCCCTCAACAACGTCTTCTACAAATAACACCATAAATAACAGCAACTTCATGGAGTAAGTATTAGATATTTAGGTAGTCCCGAGTAACAAGTGTTAAGAATAATATCTAATTTGTATATTGCAAGGCTGAGTTATGAGATTAGAGCAATACTGTTAGATTTATGGAATTTTAACTTTCATTCCAATGATGTGTAGGAAAAATCATTTAAGAAGCTTTATTTCACATTGTATCAGCTAAGCTTGCAGCAGTGAGCAGCAGAACTAAGCTACTGAGCTGATAAGAAGCTATACAACACCACACAGATTACCTTCTGTTATCCAGTAGAACAGGTGAAAAGAAATGGAAGAAAAACAATGTTATTCTGTTGAACAACTTCTAATGAACATTTCAAAGGCAACATGGCCACTCTAGCTTACAGATATTCTCATCCTACCTTCTTGCCAGCACCAACATTTGCCTTGGCTGTGCCCCTGACTTTCTTCATTCTGTTCTTACGCTCCTTTCGCTGCTTCCTAGAAGTCTTCTTCTTTTCATACAAGCCATGCTATTAAAAAAACAGTTAAAATTGCATTTAACATTGTTTCACAGATAGTAACTTCTGCATTTAAGTTTTACTATTTCTGGACTCTTCTAATACTGTTTAAATTTGAAATATTAGCTAAGTAGTAAGATAAGGCCACTAGCTAACGAATAATATATACGTGAATATAAGCACTAAAGTAGTGTAAGTATCAGTTTTATTTCTTATGCTTCTTCAAGACCCTTAACAGTGGTTAGTTACTCATTACTGCTAAATGTCATTGGTAACATCAATTTTGCCTTCGCAATTCCCTTACAATAAACAGTAAAACCCCCTTAACCCCACTTTGCAAACACATGAGCTGGGCTATACTATTTTAAGACCTCTTATATAACTAAGTACACCAACAGTACTTTCACAAAACTTTAGCTTTTATACATGTAAATGATGAACCACTAAACACTTTGCATCCATCCTAATTGTTTTTAAGTTCCCAGAAAACATACCCTGGCAAGCCTGTGCTTTGGCTCGTTTTTCTTTGCATAGTCCAGGGAATCATAGATCATGCCAAAACCTGTTGTCTTGCCACCACCGAAGTGTGTTCTGAAGCCAAAGACGAAAATTACGTCAGGGGTCGTCTTGTACATTTTTGCCAGCTTCTCCCTGATTTCTGTTTTGGGGACTGTGGCCTTCCCAGGATGAAGAACATCAATCACCTAAGACGGAATTTTTACAAGTTGTATAAAGCAAGAGAAGGTTAATATCCAGTACAACAGCCAGGCGCTAGTCCCACCATAAGCTTAACACTCAAACTAGCCCACATTAGCAGCAGAATTTAATTATTATTAATTTGATACAAAAGTGTTCGTAAGTCTCCTGCTTCAAAATATGAACCAGTTAGCTACTTCACCATCAAGATTTACCTTCAGCATACAACACCACATTTAAACCTGCAGGTTCTTACAATAAGAACTCTAAAGGTTTTAAGGGCCCCTTACTTATAGCAGCTAAAGAACACTCACAGCCCAGAAACAACAGGCAAATAATTATAAAGGCATTTTTTCTGTATTCTTTTACCATCTGCTTGCGCTGAAGCAGTCTGTTTGTCATGAACTTCCTGGTTCTGATGGTCACCGTGTCATTCTGTAAGAGAAGGCACAAAGAAGTAAGACAAAACAATAATGACACATGTAATTCAAGCTTAATAAATAAATAAATGCACAGTACAGCAACAGTCAGGAGTCTCTCAGGTGCTGACAGTGAACTCATAACTTAAGTGGACCAGTCCTAGGCTACAAATATCATCCCCATAAACTACAGTTTGATTTGTACCATTGAATACACATCAACTGATGACAGACATCCTCGGTTTCCAGACAACACAGCAACACACACACCTCCACCATTCCAAAAAGCTGAAGCAGCTTTTAATGAAACATAAAGATCACAAGTCAAAGCACTACAACAGTACAACGCAAGTTGCCTTAAACTGCCTTAACTGGAGCACCTCTCCTATGAAGATAGGCTGAGAGTCAGGTGCTTTCAGCCTGAAGAGAAGGCTCTGTAGAGATATAGCAGCCTTCCAGTACCTAAAGGGGGCTACAGGAGAGATGGGGAGGGACTCTTTTATCAAGGAGTGCAGAGATAGAACCAACGGTAACAGTTTTAAACTGTGAGAGAAAAGATTTATATTAGAGCTTAGGAAGAAATTCCTTTTGTGAGGGTGGTGAGGCACTGGAACAGGTTGCCCAGAGAAGCTGTGGATGCCCCATCCCTGGAGGTGTTCAAGGCCGGGCTGGATGGGGCTTTGAGCAACCTGCTCTAGTGGAAGTAGCAGGGGGTTGGAACCAGGTGATGTTTATAGCTCCTTCCAACTGAAACCACTCTATGGTTAACAAACACACGTGTGACTGCTTTGTTAACCCTTTCAGACAAGAACAGCCACAAGACTAATACAATAACATGATCTAGAGCGCCCCTTCGGCGCCTTAAATGAAGAAGTGCGATGTCGCCCTACTATCAAAGCCCAGGGCTGCTCTTACCGCCCAGCAGCAAGGCCTCACGGCAAGCCAACCGCAGGCTCCGGCCCACACCCCGGAGCTCGCCCCTACCAACTGGCACCGCCGCGCCCAGGCCGCGGGAGTCCCGGCCCCAAACAGGAGACCGTTTCCCCCTTTATCTCCCACCATACCCCCACAGCCCGCTATGGGAAGGCCAGCCCATGGGGAGCGCTCCACTCGGACGCCCCGCAGGGACAGGATGGCCGCGGCAGGAGCCCGATTGCCACCAGCCGGCTGCAGACACTCACCATCTTGGCGGCTGCCTCCCTGTCAGCGAGCGAGAAAAGGAAGTACGGTCTCCCCGCAGCCAATCATAAAGCGGCGCAGGGGTCCTTCCGCAGGGGGTGGGGTCGCGTCGGAGAGGTGTCCGTCCCAGAGCCGGACCCGGAAGGAGGCGGCAGGGGTGTCTTACACGCGCAGGCGCAGAGTAGGCCCCGCGCTGCCGCGTGCAGCCCGGACGGTTGCTGAGGGGACGCTGCTCGGTCTCCCTTCTCCTCCCGTGTCCCTGCCCGTCTCTCCTCTCCTCTCTTCTCCTCTCCTATTCCCCTGCCGCCACCATGGTGAAGGAGCAGTTTAGGGAGACGGATGTGGCCAAGAAGATGTGAGTGGGGCGGTCGGGGCGGTGTCCTGCCTGGCGGTGGGGGCTCCCGGGCTGCCCCCGCGCTGTCCCCGAGCCGAGGGAGCCGGCGTTGCCGCGGAGTGGGCTCCGGCGGCTGTGGCGGCGAGCGGCAGAAACGGCGGTTCCCCCGCTGTAAAAGGATGCAGGAAGAAGTTTAGTGCGCTGGGGATGAGGGTGGCTAGTGTTATGGCCGGTCCCCTTTTCAAAGCTCTGGCCTTGGCCTGGGCTCGGGCGGCTGGGGGTGTGGGCACCTGTAAGGCTGCCCAAGAACATCCATAAATCCCCTAGGTGTCCGCCACCAACTCGCTGAAAAACAGCTCTATTTTGTATAGTTACCCCAAAAGAACCTGCTCCAACTGTATTGTGACTCAACTTAGCCTCCTCTGCATTGCTTTTAAATATGTGCGTGCATGCCTGTACTTATAAGTATTCCTGCATCTATATGTGCATGTCCATACATGTGAAATTTCCTTTTCTAGAAGCCACATCTGTTTTGGAATGAAATCTCCAGAAGAGATGCGTCAGCAAGCTCACATACAAGTGGTTAGCAAAAACTTGTATAGTCAGGACAATCATCACTCTCCACTGCAATATGGAGTACTTGACCATCGTATGGTGAGAGCCATTTTGTTTTTTTCCAAATTATCTTTGTAGAATTACTTGAAATGGTTAAAAATAATTTGGGATTACTGAAATTTACTGCTCATACAAAATGCAAATGTGTCTCTGCTTGAATCGCTTAGACTGTCAGTTGCCATGACAGCTACTTTCTTCGTGCTGTTGGATGGTTCAGGAAAGCTTTCTTTTAAGGCAGGAGATAAGTTCTTTCTGCCTAGTTATTGACACATCCGAAAACATCCATCTACAAAATACCACATTGTAGATTTGCAGGCTGTAGATGAGCTGCAAAAGCTGTATGAGGTAACGTCACTGGTATCAGCAGGGCCTGTGTGTGGAAGGCATTTTTCTTAAGGCTTGGAGTGAATGTATTACTACTGACATGCTTCTGACGCTAGGAAAAAGGAATATGTGCTGTGATCTGCTGTTAGGATAACAGACTAGCGTGAGAACTGTTATATTTTGTATGTATTCATTTGATAATAACTAACACTTTTCTGTGTTCCTCTCATCTCAAAGGGAACCAGTGAAAAAGACCGCCCCTGTGAAACCTGTGGAAAAAATCTAGCTGATTGTTTAGGACATTATGGGTACATTGACTTAGAACTGCCCTGTTTCCATGTTGGATACTTCAAAGCTGTGATAGGCATCTTACAGGTAAACACAATTATGATTTGTCGTCAGTTTCTGGTCTAGAAAAAGGAAATTAGCCAAAATGATGATGCTTGAAAGAGTAATTGAAAAGACCAAAATAAGATTGTATTATAACTTCTATCACTGTGCATTTTGTGTTTTTTAAAAGAAATGTACTTAAATATTAGTCTTAGTGTTGTAAATACATCTGGTTTATTTTATGTAATCTCTGATTAATTTAATTTGTTATTTTTCTGTCATAGTTTGAATGGAATGTATGCAGTATAACTTGCCTTTTAGGACATCCCAGTAAATCAAAGCTCTGTTCGCTTTATATTTGGGATTTTGAGATCCTACAGAGCTTAGATAAGGATTTGCCTCGTTGACTGTAATTTTTTTTCCCTTTGTAATTTTTTCTGTCTATTACAGCATATGAATTGGTCTTTTCAACCAATATCATTGTATTTCATTCAAAAAAACCTGCTCTCTTTGGAAGAACTGTAGTTAGAACTGTTATAGTAGATGTTAAAACTCTGCATGTGTCTGTTAAACTGTGTTTATATGCTTTTACATTTAAGATGATCTGCAAAACCTGTTGCCGTATCATGCTGTCAGTAGAAGAAAAAAAACAGTTTTTGGATTACCTGAAGCGACCTGGCCTTACATATCTTCAGAAGAGAGGGCTAAAAAAGAAAGTATCTGAAAAGTGCCGAAAGAAAAACACGTGTCCTTACTGTGGTGCCTTTAATGGTGAGTGTTGGCATTAGCAGTTTGTGATAGTTATCTGCTGTGATGGGTTTTACTATGATGGCTGTGACAGGTATGAAAATCTTCAATATCCTTGTTCGTTCCACAGCTCATGAGTGTTCTCTCTGGCCTTTATTAAGAAACAGGTAATTGTGTTCTTCATGCTAAGCACGTGCTTGCTCACATATCGTTTATGAGGATAGAGACGTTGTCCTAGTTGCTTGTTTTGTTTCATGTGCTATCTCTTCATAGCAATTACCAATATTTGATACTCGAATTATGGCCAAAAAGAGAAGTGTTTAACATGTTTTTAAAAATATTGGGACCTGTTTTCAGTGATCAGTACCTTAAGTTAGAAGCATTTGTAGGCTTTAGTTTTGATTGAACTTCACACTTTATCATTATATTAAATTGTCTTTCTTAATAGTGGATGTGTTTGTCATCCTTTAGGAGGGTATGTTCTGAAATTTGGCAGTATTTGAACTGTGATGGTCTCGTGTTACACTGGAGTTTGTTCTTCAGGGCAGAGTATCTTAAGATTTCACATTTTTTTTTCAAAATACGCTTTTTTCTTTATGTACTCTGATCAAGTTGACCAAGCTGTTAAAGGACTTGCAGTGTAACAGATTCATAGTGGATGGTTAATTCATAACGTAAAATTTTACATTTTTAACTTATGAAAATTTTGGTTTGTTTGTTGTAATGATCAACATCCTGAATAAATAGCTACTTTGTTATAAGTGCCACATACACATATAGAGGGCACAAACAATAGGCATTACAAAATTAAGTGGTAGGTCAGCGTACTTTAGTAAAAATAATTGAGTTTGGAAAGCAGTTGTACTAGTCTGTGGGAGTTTTATGAATACTGGTACCTGCATGACATGAAAATAGTTGTCAGATCCTTCTTACAGATCACTTCCAAAATTACCTTAGAAGGTAGTGAAATGATATATAAATTGCGTATCTTAGTCCTGGTTTTAGGGTTGGAACTTTTACTTTAAAAAAACGCCTGTTGTGATTGAGGGGAAGGTGAGTTAAGGTGCGGGCTAAACCACCTGCTTTCAGCTTCAGAAGCTGCATCATGATCTAGACACACTAAGCCAGCCATACAAGGAGACGTGACCTGATTGTCCTCTTTGTGTTTTGTAAATTTAGGAAAATAGTTAATAAAGCTGATAAATTCTTATTTTATTCTTGTGTTCACTGAAAGTTTAGCTAGCTTTGGAACTGTAACTTTCTTGTTTTGAGTTTGGGAGGGACTATTGTTTGGTGGTTTTGTTGTTGTTTAAAAAAAACAATCCACATTTATTTGCTTGCAGGAACTGTGAAGAAGTGTGGTTTGTTGAAAATAATACATGAAAAGTACAAGACCAATAAGAAAGTAGTAGATCCGTTAGTATCTACTTTTCTCCAGTCCTTTGAAACTGCCATAGAACACAACAAAGAAGTAGAACCCTTACTGGGAAGAGCTCAGGTGAATTTTATTATTAATTAAAATTTCTGCTAGTTTTTATGCTTGAAATAAAACTCAAAGGTTTTCAGTGTGCCAGCTTAAGCCTTGTGGCAATTCAAGCGTTTCACATACCAAAAGATACTTGAAGAATGTTTGTGGTTTTTGCGATTATGTTAACTTTGCAAAAATGGGAAATTTTGTTTATTGATATGTTCTGATAAATAGCTTTCTGTCTGTATAGACAGGCTCATAGAAGCTTTGCATATATGTGTAGATTTACTGTAGCTCTGAGATTATTACAATACACAGAGTATTTTTTTTCTTCATAAGAACTTAGTGTTGCGAAGGAGAGAGGAGACTTAATTATCTAACATTTTTGTCTCATTCAGCTTTGCATTGTCTGCTGTTTTGTTTCCTTCTACTCTTTGAAAGCTGGGAAGATCTTGGGGTACATATTTAGAAAAAGTAACGAATATCTGGAGTTTCTTATTCTGCAGCAGTAGCCGTTATAAGAAGAGAGAAATGAGCTTTTTTAAAAAAGCCTAGAAAGTACTGTAATTCATGTTAGTTCCTACCAATAGAATGAATACAATGTACTGTAAGTTCGTTGGAAGAGGTTTATTGAGTTGCTTTAACAAGTAACTATGAAATACTCTCAGTTAATTGTTTAGAAAAAGAGAGTAACTTGATGAGAAGTGAGCACTGATGTGTAAGGGAAAAAAGAAAAGAAAAGAAAATAGCAAGTTAGTACTGGAGATGCTAAAAGCATTGGTTCAGAATAAGACATAGTTTTGTTTGCATTAATAGTTCTTAACTGTTTGTCTTTTTAAAATATGTTTTTTTTGAACAATGTGTAAATGAGGGAAAAAGAGAAGCGTTGAAACTGTTCCCTTTCTTCAATGGCTTTTGTAGGAAAACTTAAATCCTTTAATAGTATTGAACCTCTTCAAAAGAATCCCAGCGGAAGATATCCCTTTGCTTCTAATGAACCCAGAAGCAGGTAAACCTTCAGATTTGATCCTCAGGCGACTCTTAGTGCCTCCACTGTGTATCAGGCCCTCTGTGGTGAGTGACTTGAAGTCTGGCACCAACGAAGATGACTTAACAATGAAACTAACAGAGATAATTTTCCTCAATGATGTAATAAAAAAGGTGAGTCATCCTTTAAGCTCTCAGAGACTCTTACCTTCAAAACAATTTGTTTAGGACTGAACATAGAAAGTGGAATATATTCCACCATCTGTTCTTAACAAATCAGGTTTCAGTTAGCATGGTTATTGAATTGAGACTAGAAGTAAATTTGACAATTCATCATTTGTTTAGAAGAACAGTTCTACCAGGGTGATACTCTTCAGGCTTTTCAAAACTGATCTTTTGTCAGGAAAAGAAAATCAAGTGAGAGCTAACTTTCCCGTGATTGAAAAATTATTAACTACTGGTGATATTCCTGGTTGTGAAGTTATATTACTTTAGCTTCAGTGGCTTGGGAAAAATATAATTTAAAGAAATACATAGTGTTGTGACCATTTGTCCAAAGCCAGTGCTAGTAAAAAGAAATTTCTTTCTGGGTGCTCCTGTGAATGGCCTTACACTATAGCGATATGCATCCTGTTATAAAGTTATTATATTTATATTATTTTCTAAAGAAGAGTGTCAGAAAAAATCTTTGTTAGTTTATTATATGTTGTTATATTTGTTTTCTGAACTGGTTTACTATTTTGTTTAGCATAGGATATCAGGAGCCAAAACACAGATGATTATGGAAGACTGGGACTTTCTTCAGCTGCAGTGTGCGCTGTACATTAACAGTGAGCTCTCAGGAATTCCTCTCAACATGGCACCTAAAAAATGGACCAGAGGTTTTGTTCAGAGACTTAAGGGAAAGCAAGGTTTGTCTAGAAAGTTGTTCTTAATTACTTTTTTTTAAATTAAGACACAAAATATTTGCTATTCCAGAACATCTCTCATCTCCTGTTGTGTTGTACTTCAGTGATAAACCTTGAAAGATTTTCTAATGTGCTGTCTTAACATATAACATTTTGAAAACAACTTTTATATAAAAGAGTTCTCACCTGCTTATTTTGTCAGGTCGGTTTAGAGGCAATCTGTCTGGAAAGCGAGTGGATTTCTCTGGCAGAACAGTCATTTCGCCTGATCCTAACTTAAGAATAGATGAAGTAGCAGTACCTATTCATGTTGCTAAAATACTAACTTTTCCTGAAAAGGTAAGTAAGTAGTGTAGAACCAAAACCTTTTCTATACGTTTTTTTCCAGGCATCAGTGTTGTCCTTCTTTACAGCCTTACTATAAAAGGGAGCAAATGTATTTCTTTTATGTTCAAAATGTCATTCAGTGATGCTTGGCCAGTTCTGTTGCTGCTGGTAGATGAACATTGTATTGTTGGGTATATGCAAGTGCTGTGAAGACATATGGTATAAGGAGTGACATAACAAGAGAGGAGAGTTTTAGTTGCTTTTTTTAACTGATACTTAGCTTCATACATTTGTTGGTGTATCTGCCTAAGGAGTGGTTGTGTCTTTTTACTTCTGAATTCACTTCCCAGATTTTTAATTTAATTTCACCCTGATGTTCTGCTATAAGATTGGCTTCTATTTTCCTTCTCTGTTCCCTCCTGCCTGTTCACTTTATCAGCTGGAGGCTGTGATAGGGATTGTCAGTTGAGCCTGAAGTTTGAAAACACAAAAGCCACCAGCAAAAACAAGAGGTCCTGAAACATGTTTTATTTGTTTCTGATTGAAGTCTTTATGCAACAGGTGAACAAAGCAAATATTGATTTTATGAGGAAACTTGTCCGTAATGGTCCTGATGTTCATCCGGGAGCCAACTTTATACAGCAAAGGCACACACAGATGAAAAGGTATCGTGCTTATCTGTAATTATTCACTTTTTATCTCTTGCCATCAAGTTGTTCTTACTGCTGTGTAAAAACAGTTATACCTACAGGGATTAAAATTTATTTTTAGAATCTTTCATAAAGGGCAGCAACAAAAAAAATTGTCATTAACTCCTCAGGTTTAGTGTACAATTTCTTTCTAGATAATCTGTTGGATTTAAACTTAAGTGTACATACTAATGATTGTGAACTGCAATTAGTTGTTTAGGTTTTTTAACGACTGAGTTCTCTTATTTGGAATAGAGGATGTAGTACAGAGACAAATGAAAACAGGCACTTCTGGACACGTACTGGCTGTTTCCGTGGGAGACCTAATCTGCAGTCAGTTTATGAGGAGTAAGAAGTGATGGTATATGCGTGAAACTACCTGTACTCTCTGATACAATTGAAGCAAATTCTTTGTTTTTATAAATACTTCTTTCTTACTTGTTTTACTAATAACTGTAGCTTTGTTAACTAATGTCAAAAATACCTTCATTATTTAAAATAACAACAGGGATGATGTCTAATGATGCAATCCACACCAGTCTTGTCTTCTATTTATTGTAATACAAATACTCCAATGTTTAATGGGAGAACTGTGCTATAAAGACAGAATTTATTTTCAGTTGTCTTTACATCTCTCTGAATTAATTTCTTCTGACTCCAATGTTATGTGTTACTATAAGGTTTTTGAAATACGGAAATCGAGAAAAGATGGCCCAGGAGCTGAAGTTTGGTGATATCGTGGAGCGACATCTTATAGATGGTGACATAGTCCTGTTCAATCGACAGCCCTCTCTTCATAAGCTGAGCATCATGGCTCACATTGTAAGTGCACACACAGCCTAGCATACAGGTAGCGCATCTGTGAATATCAGGTGATTTACCTTTGCTAGTGTTCATCTCTTGCACACACAAAAATCAACAGCTTTTCTGGAAGCACTGCATGGAGACAAGCACGTACACAGTGCAGTTGGGGAATTTTTATGGGAATTGCTGTGTAGCTGGGCAATTCTGTTAATAGTTGTAATTGACCTTGGTATCTGTTCTTGCGTAAGCATTTCATTTTTGTAGAGTTGATGTGATCTCTACAATGCATGCTGTTTCTGTGTTTTGTATAAATTCTTAATAACGGAAGTTACTAGTTGCATTTATATAATATAGCCTGAGTATAGTCTCTGTTAGTTCCTGGTTGTCTTAAATCCTGTAATCAGAAAATTTTATTGAAGTCTGTAATAAAAAGAAAGGATAATGCCTACAAGGAAGCACTTGGGCATGGCGTTTCATCTTTTAGCATGCTTGACTGCATGTGCATCACTTTTTTTTTTTTTTTTTTTTTTTTTTTTTTGCAGGCTAGAGTAAAACCTCATAGGACATTCAGATTTAATGAATGTGTCTGTACCCCATACAATGCGGACTTTGATGGAGATGAGATGAACCTTCACCTTCCTCAGACAGAAGAAGCAAAAGCAGAAGCACTTGTTTTAATGGGGGTACGATGATAATTTTGGCATTGGGATTTTGCTAGTGACGGGCTGAGCCTTGTATTTCTTAACTTGCTTGTGAGATATGAAATGATATTGCTAGGTATGGATAATGTGTGACTTGTGAAGCTGCCTGAAAACACTGTAAAAGGGAGTTTAGAGTAAATTAGGACTGCTGCACAATGGTAGTTTAATAGGCTTATATTTCACATCTGTGGAAAATTCAGTGGTTTTAAGTAAGTAGGTGTCACTAGTACGTTTCTGCCTGACTGTCCTTAGTGATTGCTATCAAAATAGGGTGGCTCTGTTACCAGATACATGCTTTGCTGTCTGGTTTGACAGCCCAACAACTGCAGGCGGGCAGTCCAACTGGAAATGAGGCAGCAATAGTGTCCACATAGTGGAGAGGGCAGTTTACCAGAGAAGGCAGGAAACAGTAGGTTCTTAAGGCAACTGACAATTGCAACTTCTGCTTTGGAAATACTTAATTTCCAGTAACTATTCTCAAATTATTCCTTAACTGTCAATAGGTTTGCATGGACTGTGGTAAACTGAAACTTCAAGTTTATTTTTTCTATCATTTTTGAAGACAGCTGTACTTTCATTTAGAAAAAGCTTTTACCTTTTTTGCTAAAAGAACTGTCTAAAGTGATGTTTTCTTCTGAATAGTAAATGACATATCAGTGACATCAAATGCATAATTTTCTTGTTTCTCGTCATACAGACTAAAGCAAACTTGGTAACACCAAGAAATGGAGAACCTCTCATCGCTGCTATTCAAGATTTCCTCACAGGTGTGTATATAAGCTTATTTTAGATCTATGTGATTTAACAGTTGTTCCTTCAGAATAACTTCCCTCTTTCTGAGAATTTTTCTATATTAATTAAAAGCTTTTTCCTTTCACAAGTTAAAGTGGCATTAGGAAAGGAAGGCCACTGTTAGTCTGAAATCTGATTATGTCCTCAGAATCTCTTCTGATGGTGTCTGCCTTTGCAGCTGCAATCATTACTACCTTTGCATATATTTTGCAGTGTTTCTCTGGCAGAGAAAATGAATGTTTGATATCTTCGTATGTGTTAGGTAGACAACATAAACTGCTTATTATTATGGTAGAGGGGTTGAATTCATTAATCAGAAAATAGTTTTAACTTAGAGTACCTTCAAGTTTACTTAAATCTTTGTTAAATGTCCCAATGGATATAAGGAAGAAAGTGTACAAAAATTAATGCCAAGGCCTTATTTTTACCTATGGAATAGAGTCTGAGTGGAAGAGTAGATTATAGAAATGCACTGGTTATAATTTTTAGAAATTTGAGTCTGGAGCAATTTAAAAAAATTCTGGAAAGTATTTACAACTGAAGCTGTCTGAACTACTGTCATTTTGCATAATAAGTAGGTAACTAGTAGTATTAGAATGAAATAATTGATACTGAACATGCAATAGCTTTTAAAGTTTCTCTCATTTTAGTCTGTCACATTATTAATTGTTTACACTCTAGGTGCCTATCTTCTTACGTTAAAGGATACCTTTTTTGATCGAGCCAAAGCCTGTCAAATTATTGCATCCATCCTGGTTGGCAAGGATGAGAAGATTAAAGTTCGTCTTCCACCTCCAGCAATTCTGAAGGTGTGTCAAACTATTTTTTTTTTTTTTAATGTTAGGAAGACTTCCTGTGTTGTGTGTCTGTGACCCACAGTGATGTTCTCAGCAGAGACAGTTCTTGTTTTCTCTGTCGTTAATTTTGTATGGGATTTTGTATTTGCAAAGTGTAAGGATTGAATTCCAAGGTCTAAGTTAAGCAGAACTTGTTTGATGGTTCCTGATGCTGAACAGAGTCAGCCTTGCGTGGTGCCGTCCAGATGCAGGGTTCAAACAGCTTTGCTGCTGTCCTGCTATTGTGAGACAGACCGCTTGGCTGTTGGTGGCCAGTAGAAGATACATCGTTCTTAGTAACCTCACTGTTATGGGCTGTGCAGACTAATATGGGGCTAAGTGGGGAAACTGTATTATTCTTTGGGTGTCCTCAACTAATGTCCTGAAATGCTCAGCAGTTCTAGGTTTCAGTATCCCAAATTTATGAAATGTTAAACCTGGAAAATAGTATGCTGTAGTTGTTAACCTGGCAATGTGTTAAAGATTAAAGACGGTGAGTGCTACGTGATTTTGGTTTTGTTTGAGGGTTGTGTTTTGTTGTTGTTTTTGCATTATGTACACAAAATACTCATTATGAAGGGCAGAGTATTTGTGAATTTATCACAAACTTTGAAGAGAGCTAAGGAATCATTTATTAGATTAGGATCTGTTAAGCCTTCATTCACATAGATTTAAGGGTGTCTGATTAATTTTGTAGTTGGGGCAAAGATAATTGTTTGAAGAGAGTTTGGTACACTTTCAAGTTTATTAAATACTAAATATTAGTGTATACATGTTTTTTAATACCCTTTATTTAATTTCAGAACAATAACTGTAATATTAGGGAAATTCTGAAAATGAAATTGAAATGCCAATGAATAATACTAATTTAAAGCAAGGTCAGAGCATTTATGGGCAATATCTAATGTAAATTTTGTAAATTGATATAAACTTTTGCTAATAGATAAGAGCAGTGATTCTTTGACTGCTTCTGTCACTCCAAATGAATAATTTTAGCGCTAGCTGTGACAGTTAATTACATTTAACTACAGCTGACGGGTGTACGTAATTATATGAAACTTGAACATCCTAAAAATTTAAACCAAGGGCACTATATAAAGAAGGAATTATGAATGTTGCAACCTCTTTGGGAAATAAAATGACTGGAGCATATTTTTTTTTCTTTTGCAGTCAGAAAGGGAAACATGACAGTAAGAGGGAGCAATAGAGCATGTTTCTCTAAATGGATGCGCATACCCTTATGTAAAGGATAACCATTCAGCAGTCAGTGTTTTTATGTCTATAAAAGTGCATAGTATGTCCCTATTCAAAGGAATGCTACTATGCACTTCTGTAAGCATACTTAAGGATAGAAAGGTTCTGTGTAGAAAACAATTTTACAGTTAAGTTCTTGTTTGCTGTTTTTACTGTAGTTGTAGCATAAACTCTGTAATCCTAATTCTTGTCCTTTTGTTTCCTTAAGCCTGTAACGCTCTGGACAGGAAAACAGGTTTTCAGCCTGATTCTCAAACCCAGTGATGACTGTCCCGTAAAAGCCAATCTACGAACCAAAGGCAAACAGTACTGTGGCAGAGGGGAAGATCTGTGTTACAATGATTCTTGTGAGTGACACTTCTAAAGCTGTCTTTTGGAAGCCTTCAAAGAAATTGTAGCTATTGTGTTGCTGAGTTTGTTGCTGTTGAGCTCACTGTAGGAGTTAAAGCAGTACTTCATATAGGTATTCTTCAAATGAAAAATAAAATTGTGCAATTTTTCTCAAAAATGGGAGTCATACTGATAACAAAAGAAAAGTCTTGGGTGTTTTCTTGTAATAAAATTTATTTGCTGGACTTGCCATGATACTAACGTAGTATTTGAAGGTGAGAGACATATAAAAGCAAAGAAGTTTAGGAAGTGTTTGTGTAGAGGGCAAATGGAAAAATGTAGTATCTTAAGTGAGGGTAGTGATACAGGGATTAGAAGTCAAACAGTGAAAGGAGTTGGGATGTTAGGGGAAGATAGGAATCCCTAGAATATCAAATTATCTGTATTCTTCCAGTTAGGGAGGTCAGAATGGCAGATGGAATACAGAGCATCAGGGTTGAAGAGGCTGTAGGAGATGAGCAAGGCTTTGCTTATTACTGATTTAACATTCATGTTAGTAACAGCTGGAAGAGAACTTGAGCAGGCAGGATTAGCTTGGCTCCTTGCTGCTCAGAAGTGTGAGTTAAGGAACGTAGAGAAGAACCATTGATTTACAGTAATTCTGTCATACAATGTAGATGTGAGAAAGAATTGACCAGTTAGGACTCAAATCTACTCTACACCAGACTGAGTGATTTCTTTAGAAGACAGGACCACTCCGTGGTTGTGAAGTTGGTTATAAACACAGTGGGACAATTTCAGCCTCTGAGGAATGTGGGGTGGACATGTGGAATTTCCATTTTATGAGTTCGACAGTAGCAGGTGATGCAGAAAACTTTAATTTCATTGGTGGCTCTGTTCAGTTCTCTGAAAAAATAAATTATGAAACAACACTAATTCTCTTTGGAAACTTCTCTGCAAATTCTTCAAACTCTCAAGAACTGGTATATTTTGATTGTATATATTAAGTGATAGAGCAATGAATTCTGGTTCAAGATGATGATTACTTAAATTTACATTGAAAATATTGAGCATAGAGTACAGTGTACAAACATGTACAGCATTCTGCATAAAGTGATTTAAATTGGATCCATCTAATATGCCAGTTATACTTCAAAAGATGCATAATGAAGTTGAGGGTGAACATATATTGTACTGCTCTCACAGAAAATATGTCTGAAGTTCATGTACAGAAGATACTTTTTAATTGCTTAAAGGCTAAAACTTATAAGGAAGTGACTGAAACAAACTAAAGGTTCCCAATAAAGCAAAAGGAAGTCATCTCAAAGAGGCACTGTGTACAGGCCTACAGGCAAGACGGGTGTGTTTATGATATCCTTGTAATTAAAGACACATCTGAGTCCAGTGTGTCTTTCAAACTTAAGCTGTGCCTCCAGAGGTCATTGAGTTGAACTGAGTATCAGAATCTTTGAAGAAGAGAATTGTAACTTTAGTTCTGAAATTTTGTTGCTCTACTTTTATAAATAAATTAATAACTTTGCTTCATTATGTATGATTGAGGGCTTTATTTCTGGCCAGATAAGATTGATTGAAGACTTCATTCTGATTAATGAAGTGAAGTTTATTTCTTTCGACAAAAAGGATTATTCACAATGTTTTACACAAGTCTTAAATTGGATACTGTAGGCTTTCTGAGGAGGAAGGGAAATAAATTTTAACTGAAGTTGGTACGGTCAGGTTGTAGGCTGCTCCCCTTACATACTTACTCATGCACTTCTACAGATACATTAAATGCTTGTATTTGGGTTTTTCTTTTCATGAATAGAGCTTTTATTTATAAACCTACTTCATAACTGATTACTAGAGTTTAGGTATTTTTTTTAGAGAAACAATTAATTCTTTTTGCTCTTTTATTTCTAGATGTCACAATTCAGAACAGTGAGTTAATGAGTGGCAGTATGGACAAAGGAACCCTAGGTTCAGGATCCAAGAACAACATCTTCTACATCTTGCTGAGAGACTGGGGACAGGTAGAAGCTGCAGATGCCATGTCACGACTAGCCAGACTTGCTCCTGTCTATCTTTGTAAGTAACAGGGGAAGTACGCTTCCTTCTAAAATAGCATCTTAAAGCAGAAGTATGGAGCAATCAAGCAAGATTTTTGCATCAAATATGATGTACTATGTTAAAAAAAAAAAAAAAGCTAGTCATGAAGCTGACAGAAACAGTGAAACAACTGGTTGTGCTTATGAAATGCATGGGAGGAAAAATGATGGGAGGAAAAAATAAAGTTCCTGATGATAATATTTCCTGGATTTAATTTGTTTTCCCTATATGAGATTGAGCTATCAATGTAATCTTTTCTTTTCTTTTTTTCTTTTTCCCCAATAATAGCTAATCGTGGCTTTTCAATTGGAATTGGTGATGTAACCCCTGGGCAGGGCCTGCTAAAAGCTAAGTATGAGCTCCTGAATGCTGGCTATAAGAAGTGTGATGAGTATATTGAAGCTCTGAACACTGGGAAGCTACAGCAGCAGCCTGGTTGTACTGCAGAAGAGACATTAGAGGTAAAATTTTGAATTTAAATGACTATATATTTAGAGTAGAGACTTAATGAATATACTCATATACATTTTGAAGTTCAAAGCTGTCTTCTGAAACCTAAAAGTGCAAGCAAATAGGGTCCCTAGGTACGCAACTTAGGTCGAGTCTAGACTTAACGTTTAGATTCTTGTTTGTATGCATCTAAAAATGGTAGCTAAATACTAAATAAGAGAGATCCTTCCTCCCTCCTGACTGAATGTATTGGGGTGACATACAAAAGAATGAAATCACAAGGTAATTGAAATGAATTAGATTATCAGTATTTGTAAATTAATAAAGAACAGTAACAGAAAACTTAATCCAAGAAACAAAACGTTCCTTTAGTTATAGATCTGTTTATATGCAAGTGTTACCTTGCCCCTGACTGGGGCAAAAGTGAAGTGGACTTTAGTTATGCTGGGTTTTTTCTTTTTTCTGTAGAAAATTTGGTGAAGAGCAACAAATGTTGTCCAAAAGGTTATGGTCAGGGACTTAACGGAGTCAGCTGAAGAACACACTTTTCATTGTTATTAATGGGTTTATACGTTTGTCATCTTGGGTAGTCAATGTCTAGTTTTTGCCTTTAAAAAAAGTAGAAAGGAAAAAAGAACACACAATAACAACAAAAAGCAATGAGAAAACCCCACCCTATGATAAAGTACTGCCACAGTTGTCTGGTGTGAAGTGACACTCTGACTGAAAGAAGTGTCTTGCAATCTTTTCCACTCTTCCTCTCTTCAGACACCTGTTTATGTCCTAGAATGTTGGGGGTTTTTTTGATGCAGTTGTGTTCTTAACAACTGGAGATATCAGCATTGTACTCTCTGAAAGCAGTCCAGAAATACATTGGGGTTTTTTTTGTGGTAACCTTTCACATGGCACAGTGAGCTTAGTTCAGGGCTCCGTTTAGCTTAAGTTGGTGCTGCTGACAAAATAGGTTATCTTGTCTGTGGCTACCCCTGTTTTATCCCCAAAGAGGTTATCCCAAGAAAGACTTTTTGCCAGCAAACTGGAAGGTTATGCAAGTTAAAAGTTAAACTTGTTTTGCCCAAAGCAACTCTACTTTTTTTCCTTTTTTATTGTATTTTGAATTCCCTTTGACTACTGAGTATATAGCTGGCCACTGGTAGAGTACTGTTTATGTATGGTATTTTTAATGAATGCTGATTTTTTGAAATCTTGGATTTCAGGCCTTAATCCTTAAAGAACTCTCTGTTATCAGAGATCATGCTGGCAGTGCGTGTCTCAGAGAACTGGACAAGAGCAACAGTCCCCTTATCATGGCTCTCTGTGGTTCTAAAGGTAGGGATATAGCTAACCTTTTTGGAAGTAGATAGTTTGCTCCATCACTGTTCTAAAAATTACTTGTTCTATCTTTATAGCTTGTTTTAGTCAGTCAGTTGTGCAAGTATGAAATTCATGTCTCATAGATTTGAAGTGACTCCTCTAAGTACAGGTTGGGCATAGCTAATTAAAAGCAAGCTGATGCGCTAGTTTTTTATTTACAGTACAAGTAATGTACAAGTATTTCAGTACAAGTTGAAAAAACATCCTGTTAGAACTTTAGGTGTTCTTAAGACTTGAATTAATTCATTAGCAAAAAGTTCTGAGTTGCATTTGTGACCTTAAGTATCTGTATCACATGCAAAAATCGACTGGAAATTATATATGAAGAATTGGAGCTAACATTTCAGCCATCTCACTGCTTTGTTTCTGAAGGACCGCCTGTGTAGTAAATATTTGTTTTATACTCAAATTCTTATCTGAGCTTTCCTTTGTTTCCTGTGAGAATATGAAGAAATCACTTAACTCTTTGCCTTATTTATCTGTCTCTTAATAAATTGTGGAAAGCCTCAGGGTGACATTTTGTATTTCTAAAGAAATACTAAAATAGAAGGAGGAGGATATACTAAATGTATAATTTGGGGCGGAGGGAGGCAGTGTTTGCAAACGTTCAGCAAATAAAACTTCTGAGTTACAGAATTAGTTCTGTGGGACTTAATTTGTTGTAGGAATCTTGGTAGGCACTGAACCCTTCATAAAAAATATTGTTAGAATATGTTTATGGAAGAAATTGTGAAGCAAAATATGTAGGTTAGGATCATGGGCTGTATAAAACATAATCTGTAATACAAAATAGGATAATAGTAGTAGTTTGTAGTCAAATAGTGGTGGCATGAATGTCTATGGTGCAAAGAAAAAAAAATTAAAAGGAGTTGTTAGCTATATCATAAGCTAACTTAGCTGTCAGTCTGCCTAAATGCTGAAAATCAGAGGACAAGTAGCAGAAAGCCTTCTTTCACTGTTGCAACTCTTAAGTGCATCTTTGACGAATTGCGAAGCTAAATGATAGATCTTCACAGAAGTGGAGACAGCTCATCAGAGGAGTGCTGATATTTCTCATTTATGAGTGAGATCATTTTTTTAACTTTCTTTTCAGGCTCATTCATTAATATATCCCAGATGATTGCTTGTGTGGGTCAGCAGGCTATCAGTGGGTCCCGAGTTCCTGATGGATTTGAGAACAGATCTTTGCCTCACTTTGAGAAGCATTCTAAGGTAATTCTGTATGGTGACAATACACTGTCAAGAAACCAGTTGCCTTAAACAATATTAAAAAGGACACATGATAGGATGTGTTGTATGACATGGTGAAGGAAAAAAGTCACAAATGGTGAATGTAAATAGTTTTGAATGTAATTTGGGAGTTAACAGTAGTGTTGTGAATAGCCTAGTTAGCTTGAGTTGTTATGGCGAAGCCTTGCTTAGACCTTTCAAATTTAGTAAAGTTAAAGTAAGTCTGATGGGACATTTTTGGTTCACTTTAGGGTCCTAATGATAAAGTTTCTCTCTTGCGTTCTGTTTCACTGCACTAAGACTTTTAAGGGCAACTGCTGGGTGTGTGTTGGTACCTTTAGACAGGTGAAACATGCCAGATAAACCATTCTGAAGTCTGGGTTTTCTTCATTTTCCACTAGGATAGACAGATACCATGGGCTACTCTTAACGTTCCATGTTTGAGTTCTGTTCTATGTGAAGCAATAAGGAGTTTCATGCGCTTGTTAATACAAGTCAGTGAGATTCATGTTTTTTAAAACTGCTATCTGAAATCTAATGATCAGTAGAGAAGGTTCTAGGTACCAGCTATCAGTCTTGTTAGTGGGTTAGAGAACTCAAGTATCAGGTGGTAGCTACACTACTGCTTTTGTCATTGAACCTCCAGATTCTAACTTCTGAGTTCTGTAATGTAAAATCATTTTTTTTCTGAATAAATTAAAGAAGAAAAAATACTTCGTGGGTTAGATGAGAAGGAAAACGTTGAATTTTCACTCTAGCTTTCTTACTGATTTAGAAAGCACTGCCCATTAAATAACAGCAAAAAGCGATCTTCTAAGGTGAACCTCTGTGTAGTTTATACATTGCTCTATGTGATCATCGAGGCAGTTTGGTATTATTTGACTGAAACGGGTGCCTGCATAAAAGTTCATTGGCGAACTTGCTGAGAGCAAACCATTCAAAACAATTAGTTACGTACATATATCCAGTCATATTTTTTATGGATTCCGTAGGCTTCAGCACTGCAACTACCTTTGCTATACTACTGCCAAGTGAACATCTTTGTTGCCCTTTTAATTTTTGCAACTTCAAGGGAGGGTGAAGAGTTAGAAGTTGGTGTAGTGTTTGCAAGGAATGGCTAGAAGCATGACAAGGCTTGTAGGAGAGAAAGTCTATTGTTTTAGTTTGGGAGAACTAGGCAAGGGTTTTGAAGCCTTTATTCAAATCTAAAACACAAACATTGAACTTCAAAGCTAAATGCAGCTGAGATGATTGCTCTGTGTTTGTGGATGTATTGGCTGTCTAAAAGAATTTAGATGACAAACGATGTGTTTTTCTGTAACATGCATACAGAACATACATGTGCATTTTAACCTTTTTTTGTTTTTTTTGCCCGCGCTCTCCTCTGTAGCTCCCAGCAGCAAAAGGCTTTGTTGCGAATAGTTTCTATTCTGGGTTGACTCCCACTGAATTTTTTTTTCATACGATGGCTGGTCGAGAAGGTCTGGTTGACACCGCTGTGAAGACAGCCGAAACTGGATATATGCAGGTAACTGGTAGTGGAGTAGGGGTTTTATCAGCCTTGAAAAAGGAGGGTATTTCTTATGTGCATGTTAAGGTGGGGGAGAAGTGTGTATGTTATGTGTGTGTTTGTTTTTAATGTAACAGAGTAATTTATACTGTGAAATACATGACTCTCCTCCAGTAGATGTGAGGTTTATAAACCAGACCTCAGGCAACAGTACAGTAACAGGCTTACATTAAGTTGTTTCCTCTTGAATATGGTTGATAAAAGCCCTTGGTTTATGCAGTTATTAAGGACTACTTTCTATGTAGTATATGTTCCAAAAACCCACCTGAATTACGGAAATTTTGTCCATATATTATAACATAGATTTAAGTTGTGAGTTCTCTTTCAGATACGGTATTTCAACAATGAGAAACAAAACACAAATCCTTGGTTTGGGTTATTTAAAAAATAGATTTTCTGGATGGCAGAAATATGGCTAAAGCTCCCTTTCACTATCTGTAGTCTTTAGGTAACAAGCCCCTTGGTCATATAAACTTGGACTTCAAGTTCTGTAAAGTGTTAGTCTCTTTGGCTGCATCTCCTGTGAAAACACATGTCCCTCCAACAAAGCTTCTTGCTCTTATGAACAGTCTGAAGACTTCAGTGGAAATACCTAAGTAGGATTTTAACTACACAGACAGGCAGTAGAAAAGATAATTTGCGGCTGGGGACATGTTCAGAGATATGCAAGTAACTCTACAAAGACTGAAACAAGTTCTTGTTGGAATGGGTGACTAATTAGACCATTTGTCTCCCAAACTAACAGAATAATGTTTGCGTGGGTTTAAGTATACACAAAACTATGTAAATATAACAACCTGCAAAATATTTTTCCTTATCAACTTTCAGTCTACATGAATAAGTTATAGCACTTGGAGTTTTGAATTTAAAAAAAAGATAATCTGAACACATATTTTATCTTACTGTTTTCCTCCTCAGTGAAAAAAATTACCAATTTATATTCTTTAGTGAGGTATTTTACTTTCATAGAACAACATCTTTCAAGTAAAAACGTTTCTAACCACTAATGCTTCATAGCATGCCTTCTTTTTTTTTAGGGAGGTAGAGGAGGGAAGATGGTAGGAAGGAGATTTCTCAATACAATGTATTAATGTAAAAGAAGTAGGTAACACTGGTAGAAAAATAACACCTGCTGGCTTTGATGGATAAGCTCTTTGGTTTTTGTTAGTGACAATAATAGTTGATTGGTTTTGCTTCCATACGTGCAAAGTATTGTATCTCTTGAGAAATAAACCTGATAGGAAGAATATGAATATTCTGTCAAAAAAAAAAACCCAACACACACAAGAAGTTCCTCAGATGATAATAGATTCCTGCAGTTTAGCATTAAGTTTCCTATATGATGGAATTTCTAAATGTGGAGAAATGTGTTGTTGCTTTAAATTTTATTATTGTTGGCTTTCATGTTCTAGGGAATGTACGGTAAAGCCCTAGGGATAATGTATGACTTAAAATAGGTTTTCATGCCTGCTAATCACTGTGTCAGATTTATTTCCTGAGTCTGGTTTCTATACTTTTAGTAATCCAAATCAGTAGCTATTTTTAAAAAGATTCTATTTACTTTCCTTGCAATTTTTTTTTTCCCTTTCAGAGGCGGCTGGTAAAATCACTTGAGGACCTTTGCTCACAGTATGATTTGACAGTCCGAAGTTCTACTGGTGATATTATACAGTTCATTTATGGAGGAGATGGCTTGGATCCTGCAGCCATGGAAGGGAAGGATGAACCACTGGAATTCAAGCGAGTTCTAGACAATATCAGAGTAAGGAGTACTGAAATCTTTGTTAGAAGTGTGAAGACTATTAAGCATGTAGGCGGAAGTAATAAATTAAGGGGAGAATTGTTTCAGTTGAAGAATTTATTTTTAAGTTACCTCTTCGTATTTCAGCATGTTATGCTAGGAGTTATAAATACTTTTTACATTAAAACAGAGCAACTAGGACCAAAGTCTGTATAAGTTCTGAAAATTAGAATTTTCTTCTGTACTTAGACATAGCTCTAGAGCCTAATACCCAACTCATAGATAAATTACTACTGGCTTGGTTGGGTACTGGATTGAATTTATTACACAAAATAATCCCTTATTAAATCAAGACATGCGTGTTCTTTGTGTTGAGCTGCTTCTTAGGTTGGAGCCTGATGTGTTGTTGAATAACTCTGGACATACTCGGATGTTTGAAGAGTGGTATTGCTGGGCTTTGGTTTTGTGGTTGGTTTGTTAGTTGGTTGTTCTTTCCCCACCCCCACCACAAAGATAAAGGCTTTTGCTGAAATGACTGTTCAGATTTCTGTAATGTGAGTGTAATAAACTGATAAAATTAGAAATGTGTGTGTGTACCTTCAGATTTACATAAGTAAATAGAAGGTGTATGTGGACCTTCTCTTCACAATAGTCTGGTATTGTATAGTGAAGAAAAAAAAACAACCCTAAAGAAAGCTTTTAATCAATCGTATATATCTATATTCCGTGTTTTTACAGTGAAGTTTTTGTGCATATGTTTTATGTGAAGAAGTTATTTTTATTTTTTTCCTCTTAAGGCTGTATATCCCTGCCGAAGTGAACCAGCCCTTAGTAAAAATGAATTGGTGTTAACATCTGAGTCCATCATGAAGAAGAATGAATTTCTTTGCTGCCGAGACAGTTTTCTGCAGGTAATTATCTCACTTCTTAATCACATTGTGATTATCTTTTCCTTATAAATCAAGGAAATTAAATAAATGCTCTGATGCTCGGTAGGAGCAATGACTGAATTTTATGCATTAGTAGTAGGAGTAGTAGTTTGTTCAGTAATATATTTCTGTATGTTTAGGGGGCAGGGAGGTAAACTAGTAATTTTAATTCTTATTATGGTAGTTCATGTTCACCACAGGAACATTAGAAATGTGACGAAAATCTAGTGATTTTCAAGTAGAAAGTGCCACTGATCTGAAATACCTTGCTGACGTTTCTCTCCATAGCAAGATGGCATAGTAGTTATGTGCTTCCCCAGGGACGTCATGAATGAAATAATATTTATTGACTGTATGTAAGAAACCACTAGGATTGAGTGTCGTACTCTGTTATGGCAATGTTTTGATATTATCAACTTTCTGAATAAGTGTTTTTACTCATTTGCTTGTTGTCCTGTAATAGAAACACCAGCTACACCCTCGCTTTCCTATGATACTAACCCAGCAAAAAAACTTCTGTCATATGAAGTGCTTTGCTGGACAGGGCTCATCTTCTGGGGAGGACTTACCTGTCTTACAAGGATGAGTGAATGTTCACGTGATTGCTTGCACTTTGAGTTGCAAAAGTCAATTTGTTTGAAAGAGTGTTAAGCAATTTTAATATTAATGAGAGCAGCCACACTTAAGACTACTTTGGGAGCGAGTGATAAAAACTGTGGAGTTAAGCTGCCTGTGGACACATAAAGCTGTTACCTTGATGAACCTTCTGATTACTGGCAGTGACGAGAACATGAATTTAAGGACCTGCTTTTGAAGGGTGTTTTTTTTTTTTTTAAATCAGAATGCTTCAGAGCAGAAGGTAACAAAACTAGTAAGCAGTTGTTTATAAACCTGATTTGCAATTCTGTTGCTGGAACAGAGTTGAAAAAATAATCATATTCATACTTGGAATATGCTGTAAATCTTAACTGCATCTCTGACGGAAAAACACTATGCAATATACAAATATCAAAGTTTGGAGATGAAGCTGTTATTTGGGATCTACATCTCTCTAATCATATCAGGAAAATCTAAATAATTGCTGTTACTTTCAGAAGCACAGATATGGCTACATCACCTCAGTGGTAATTAGTTTAATTTAAGATTTTTAAGTTTTAGATACTGTTACATTTTCTTCTTTCCTTTTCTTTCTTTTTCTGTTCATCCTTGAAGACATTAACTGAGACAGGTTATGAAAAATATAATGAGGTAATTGTAGCATGTGTGTGCACTGTGTGAGCATTAATGTTAGTGCTTTTAGCTAAAGCTGTGTGTATAGTGCTAAAGTAACTGATTAGCATATATACATTGCTGCTTGTTAAATTATAATGTAGGTGTTCCCAGTAATTTACCCAATTCCTTTTTAATGGTGAAAACCATGACACATGAATTAATACCCATAGCTGAACTTGAGGATTTGAGGAAGTTTTCTTTTAGTATATGAGTTTCCTTTCTAAAACTCGTTCTTTCAACCTTTAGGAATATTAGCATGTTTTTTCTGATGCTTTCCCATCTCTTCCTCCACTTTCTCTTCCAGAAGAGAGACATTTCTTATTGCTGTTATTTTACCAGGAGGTTCCTATAATGGGCTTATCCCCTCTAGTTAGACATAATATTTTCTGGACAAGCCTTTTTCACACAAGCTAGCATTCATTCTGCCTGCTCTCTGCCCTCACTAGAGAGAGTTCAACTGATGGAGAAGCAGGCTGTTGGCTGGCACACTTTCAGTTGTATTAATATTTTTAACATAGTTGAGTTTATTAAGATACAAGCGAAGGGAAATTTTTATTTTCTTCTTATTGAAATTAGGAAAATCTTTAGAAACCCTCGCAATTAAAAAATTCAATCCTTTTTCTGTGTTTTATTGGAGATGATAGAATATGAGTACTGGGGAGTGTGGTGCAAACATGGAAAAGGTTCAGCACAGAGCCAGTCGGTGCTGGCAGATGTAGAGCTGACCTAACGAGTCTGCCTGGACTTGAATGGATTATTACTGAATCATGTGGGATTGTCTGTACCACTGTGTTTCAGTGGGCTGCTTAACTCTGAGGATTCTTACATAGCAGTGCTTCACATATAGAAATGATCCCACCAGCTTAAGTGCTGGGAAAGACGATGCAAACACCTGAGTGACTGGGCTTTGTACCCTGGACTGCTATTTAGACTATAAGTCAGCTCTGTAGGAGCTGACAAGGCCATATTGAGCCAGAGCTTACGGATTTGGTTTAGTGCCTTTTAGTTAAATAGGTCCAGACTAAAAGACTTAATAGGTTTAGACTGTGAAAAAACCCATGGTTTCTTGGGCTCCCTCTGGAAGTTCCATGGGTGTGCTCATAGAGGACAGTGTTGCACTGAAGATGGTAACTCCATAGAGACAGACAGGCTCGGCAAAGGGTGCGCTGTATTTTATTTCTGTTTGTAGCATAAATTAATCCATAGTTTGGATAAACTGCCAACAGAGAATTGAAAGTTGAGAGAATAGGTGATTTCCTTTTCTAGTTCTTGTGCATGAATAAAACTTGACAAAGAAAAATAAATCTCTTCAGAGGTTTATCTTTTCTGTCTCACTTTTCCTTTTGGACTCTAGTGCGTGGAAGTAATATATCATTTGAGTACTTTGTTTTTGCAATTCAGAATGATACATAAAAATTGAATTAGTATGTTGAAGTTTGGGGTTTTTTTATAAAAAAGTATTTTGGTACATTGTGACTGTCAAAAAGGAAAAGTTGACAATAAATAGTTTGCCGTAGTGCTATTTGCAGTCCTGTGCTGTTTTGGTCTTGGGTCTGCCCTATTGTGGCCTTTCTCCGTATGACCACATGACTAAATCTTCGGCCAGTATGACAACTTCTTTTGAGGAGTTGGTGGTGATATGGTTATTATTACTGTCCCGGGGTTTCATGTGAGTAGGTGAAAATTTAAAAGAACTTAGTCTTCAACAGACCGGAGGGAGAAGTTAGTGTTACACCTTCTGCCTTCTTCCCCTTCCACTCCTCCCTTTCTGCCCCACCACAAAAGAAGCATCTTGCAAAATATAATTATTTTTGAAGTTTCTCCTTAATGGTTTTTCTTTCTCTACTTTATGTTCTGAGTGATCTTCTGCAAGTACTGCAATGTTGCTTTTCTTATTATTCACTTGTAGTAAAAACATTAATTTTTCTAATACCCCATTATTACTTAACACTTATTTTAGGAAATTATCGGTTTTATGCAAAGATTTCAGGGTCAAAAACCTTTAAAATGGGAAAATATTTCATTTATGAATTAATATGACTTACTACAGAGCAAAAGGGGCAGAAGTGTATGAATGCATCCTGTTGTCATCCAAGTGGGGAAACAACTTGAAGCATCCGTTCTAGCAGCCCACTCCTGTTGTCAGTTCTTTCGTTTGAGCTTTGTTCTAGTATTCACAGAAAATAATGTACTGTTTGAAGATAGCTTGAATACCAGTAAAAATGTTGTTTTGAGAATCTGAGGATTCTGTTAGGATGTAGTAGAAGTGTTTTGATAACAATTTATGAAATACATTCTAAAAAAAAAAAAAGCAGTCACTCAATACACTCAATATATTTACTCAATTTTGCAAGTACTTTTTGGTGCCCGACTGCTGCAGTGGTTGGAAGGAGTCTGGTACTGATTGAAAAAGAGGTAATGTTATACAATTGTCGTCTTGGTTGTCAGACTGGACTAATGGGATAGAAAGGGTTTAAAAACTCTGAAAATCAAACTATTCAATCCTCTTACGTCATTGTTGAAGTAGATGGGAAGGATTTCCTCTTGGTTTTTTTGTTTATATTTAGGTTTTGATAACTCTGTTCTGGTAATGACTTGCACTGAGTGCACTTCTATGAAGAGTTTAATCATGGACCTCTTAACTCATGACTTCTGGTGTACATACCTATATCCAAAGCGTAATGCCTGAATAATGTTTCATGGAAATGTTGGGTGTTCTTCTAACAATACTGTTTCAGTTTATGTTCCAGTAAAGACTGCTAGAGCTACTTTTGGGTAAACCTGCTGAGAGTGAAAGGCTTAGGTATTCCTGCATGTGAAATGCTGTTATCTGCCAGACAGATACACACAGCATAGAGAAGTTATCTGAACTATGTTAGGTAGACACTGATGTGTATGTATCAATTTCGAGAGTTTTTTCCCCCTTAAAGTTCATCTTGAAACTCTGAAATCTGTCCAGCAGGTGTCCTGTATATACTGCTTCTCTTGCCGCAGTCTTTCTACTTGGATTTATTTTGAATACTGAGAAATGAGTGAGAATATGTTTGTGTCAGCATACACAGAAAATAACAAGTTTGAAATTTTCATTATTATTGTTTTGATGGTAGAATCAGTTTCAGTATGTGGTGGGTAGGAAGGTCAACCAAGGGTTAAATCTTAAATTTTCGGTGTGCGCTCAGGAAGGATGCTTTTATTCAGTGTGGACCATATTCCTCCTGTACTGCTACTAATTTGTGGTTACACAGGAGTGAATCTGGTTTGCTAAATTCCAGTGTACATGTGTGTCTAAGTTTTTATGTTCTTCTCTTCGTATTGTGTGTTGTTAATTTATTATTGTAAACGTTCCGTTTGGACTCTAAGCAAATAACTTACTACTGAAGACTTCAATATGAAGACCATATCTTTGCTCACTTGTTGTTTTAATGTAATTTCAGGAAATTAAAAAATTCATCAAAGGTGTTTCTGAGAAGATAAAAAAAACTAGGGATAAGTATGGAATTAATGACAATGGCACAACAGAGGTAAATGGTTTAAAGTGGGTAATTTTGTAGTTATTTTAAATCTTCATAAGCTATTGCTTTTCCAACTGCTCTATTCTCTTTTCAGCCACGAGTTTTATATCAGTTGGATAGGATTACTCCAACACAACTAGAGAAGTTTCTAGAGACTTGTAGGGACAAATATATGAGGTAAGTGTTTAGCCTGGTACTTTCTCTCAATTTATTTCCCCAATTCAGTATTTATTGCTTTGTTTGCAGTCTAGGAGTGTGTTTTGCTATTTTTACTGTATGAATGTTGATTCTGTTGTGAATACAATACAAATAAAGAATAAGAAACAATTGACCCCAATGACATAAACATTGCAAGACAAAGGTAGAATGCCAAAAAAACCCAAAGTCAAATGCAATATCTATAAAGATAATCCTGATCTATTCAGAATCTGTTGAAAATTACCTATTTCATGCATTAATCATCAACGTAAGCATATTCTTATATTCCTTTTGATGGCAATGATCATTTGCTTTGCCGCCTATGAAGGTTTTGATGTTTCTGTTACTTTAATATTGATTCATTAAGGCAGACATGTTCCCTTCCTCCCACTCTTGCAGGAGAACATTCCAAACCTCCAAAGAGTCCATGCAAAATTATGCCTGAATAGATCAAATACAATGAATCTTGATGGTTATTCTTGAACTACACAGTCTGTGAAGAGTTGTGTCACAGTTTGTGCTAACATGTTCTTGAATCTGTTACGCGTTTGTAGGAGCCTTTTGTTTGTTATTTTTAGTCTCTAACAAGACAGTGATAGTGTGGATGTTTTCATATTTTATTATCCGCTGAGAATTGTTTCATTCATGTAGACTCCTTGGATTTGTTCATTGGCATGCAGCCATTGGTAACATCTGCTTTGTGGCCCCGTGCTCACCTGCATCAATTGTTCACGTGTTATTTCTTTTTCTAGAATATTCATGTATATGTTAAATTCTTAACTATTTTAAAGCAATTACCGGTTTTCTGCTTTCAGTTATTAGGATTGCTTGCTTACATTTGTCTTAAGTGTTCTTAACATGAATTGCCTATTTTACTGTAGTAGCTTATTTTAACAGTATATTATGCTGATTTGACAACTGAAGGATGGTACCCTTGGAAAGGATCTATTTGCTATGATGATTTTTTTTGTTTGTTTTATAGACTATTGTCATTTTGCCAGGAGAAATCTCTCAGCTGGGATTTCAGCAATTTTGGGCTAGATATGACATGAATGTAAAGAGATCTGCAAATAACAGTGAAAACAATAACCGTTCCTTAAATAATTTTGTTTTACAGTCATGCAGAATTAATTCCTTTAAATGTTACAAGCTAAATCACTATTAGAGAGCATTTTTA
This sequence comes from Numenius arquata, assembly GCF_964106895.1. Lineage (NCBI taxonomy): Eukaryota > Metazoa > Chordata > Aves > Charadriiformes > Scolopacidae > Numenius > Numenius arquata. The sequence continues at coordinate 8,354,568 of NC_133585.1, read as the reverse complement.
CTTGGTAAGAGCTCATCAAGGAAAATGCAAGAAGCTGCTACAAGTTAGATTGATTTAGGAAGCGGTATTGTGCCTTAATTCAGAGGCTGTGTTTGCTCTAGGAAAGCAGATCGCATTGTGCTCTTGTGCATGCTGAAGAATGCTAACTGCAGGATCAACAAAACTGTAGGGGAGAATGTGAATCACCCCTCGCATCTCTTTTTGAGAACGTTTAATGTAGTAGTAGTGGTTGTCGCCTTTTTTTTTTTTGGGTCCTGTAAGGACGACCAGTTCTCAAAGTACATAAATTTTAGAAAGGTGCAAATGTGGGAATGAGGCCATGACATGTATAACTTGAAGGGAAAGTAGGTCATCAGTATAGGACTTTTGAATAAGATGAAAACAAGAAGGCATTAATATCTGGATTTTGTTCTCATTAAAAAGTAATCTGCATAACAATTTCTTAAATAAGAAAGGGGAATTAAATAAATAAAGGTCTCTCATGCTTAAATAAATAAAGGGGAGTTTCCCTGAATGAATCCTGAACCTACTGCTCGATGCTTAGCAGAAAGCGGACAAGTGTTTTGTTGTCTGTTCTGGATGTTATCCTGGATCTGTATGCCCTGTATGACAGGGCATTTTTCTTGCCTTGCTTGATATCAGTGTCTTGAGTATTACTGACATTTTAACCTCTCTCCTGCTAGTTTATTAAAAAAATAAATTAACAAACTTCTCATATATCTACCAGAATTGCTTTTGTCTTCACTTGCTTAGGATTTTATGCCTTTTTGAGTTCTATGTCTTTTTCTATATTTTTTTTATGAGAGAATTTTTTTTTCCCAGGGCACAGATGGAGCCTGGGTCTGCAGTAGGAGCTCTCTGTGCACAGAGTATTGGTGAGCCTGGCACACAGATGACTCTGAAGACTTTCCATTTTGCTGGTGTTGCTTCAATGAACATTACTTTGGGTGTGCCAAGAATCAAAGAAATCATTAATGCTTCAAAGGCTATTAGGTACTAATGTTGTTTTGTTTTCGCGTAAGTGAAATTTGGTGGATAAATTTGCAATATGTGTCAGCATTTCCTTGTTTTCAGTAATATATTAGAAAACATTGAATCTGTGGAATACCCAAACAAGAAAATCTAATGTCTTTCCAACTAAGTGATGCTTAGGGCCAAAGAACAGACAAGTTTTAATTTTCTGAAAATCAAATGAGGTAAAGTGGTTACTGATTAAATTTAATATTCCGCTAGGTGTGTCTCATACATTGTGAAACTTTCTAGTGCTTAGCCATAGTTGAAGCATACCTATACCTTGGTATACATCAAGCCATACTTAAATAATACTAGAACAGCGTATACCATAAAAATAGTCAATAGTTATGTTACAGTCTCTTGTGTGTGGGCTTGTTTTTACCAGCCTGAAGTACATGAACAATCATTTCCTTAAATGTACCTGAGGAAGCTGAAGGTGTCTCTATGTTATTAAATACTTCTCTAGATGATGAGATAGGTTCCATAAGGCAAGCTATAATTCAAATAGCCATCTGTAATCTGCCTGAGCAATTTCCTCCTTTTTTTTTTTTGTCTGTTTATTGTTTGTAGCACCCCTATTATAACAGCACAATTGGACAAAGATGATGATCCTGATTTTGCCCGTCTGGTTAAAGGAAGAATTGAGAAAACTTTATTAGGAGAGGTAAATAGTGTATTATTGCTATGGGGCATTTTAACCATTTTCACACGCTAACTGTTTTGTCCTTATCTGTTAAAGATTTCAGAATATATTGAGGAAGTGTTTCTTCCAGATGATTGTTTCATCCTAGTGAAGCTGTCTTTAGAGCGCATTAGACTGCTGAGATTAGAGGTGAGTTGTTCAGTTCTTATGCAGAATATGCCTTGGGTAAATTCCAAAGGGTCTCTTAATCCTGTCTCAGAAACAGAAATCAGATCAGTGGAAGTTAAAAAAAGAAAGTGAACAAAGGATGTCTTCTGGCTACGTTACATCTGGATTTTATTTTTTTTCCACTTGTAAAGTGGGTAATTTTTTCTTTATTTGGAAATGAGAGAACACAAATTCATTTCTTGGTCTTGTTAATCACAAGGATGCCATTTGTCTGTTATTTAACATATAGGCCGGTATGCTCAGCATAGAGTAGTATTTAATGCAATTTACAGAGTAACCGTTTTTGTTTATTTTTCCACATTCTACTTTTTTATATTCTGTTAAGACTGCTGCATGTATTTGAGCAGATTTACATATGTTAAAAGAGATACCCTGATATTTGCTGGCTGATTTTTGCCACAGGTGAACGCAGAGACTGTGCGCTACTCTATTTGCATATCTAAACTCAGAGTAAAGCCTGGGGATGTTGCTGTCCACGGAGAAGCAGTTGTATGTGTGACCCCTCGGGAAAATAGCAAGAGTTCAATGTATTATGTGTTGCAGTCCCTGAAGGAAGAACTACCAAAGGTAAAAACAAAGGCTGTCTCATGCTTTTGTGGGAGGTAATCGGTAACAATAATTTGGGGTTCTATGGTGGGAAGACAAAATGATTCTTGACAGGATTGACAATGAAAAGAGTCTGAGTACATAACTCTTAGGTTGTGATGCTACTGCTTTACAGCTGAAACTAAGCCTCCATTACTAATCTTTATAAATAAAACTGAAGCCTCCATACTTTGCTTAGAACACTTACTGCAGCATTCTGAGTGCAGCAGCAGTATGAAATACTTGTGTCTTCTTCCAGCTGCTTCTAGAATTGAACCATGTGACAGTGTCTGGCATTTTTGCAGCTTTCTGCGAGGAGACTGTCTACTTTGGATTTTAAAGATACTGATAAATGCACCTTATTATGGGCAGGATGCGCTTTCAGTTGTGTGGTTCTGCCACCATTCAGAGGCTCGGGTCTGTGAGGACATCTGGCATAAAATATAAAATGTAGGTAGCGAGTAAGGTTTATAGTACAGTGTGAATGTCACATTTGTACTAGTGTATTTAAAAGCAGGAAATGTTATTTTGTATGTATTTTAATTGAGTGTTTACTCCAAAGACTGGAGTTTCTAAGTAGGTTTGAATGCTGATAAGGGTTACTCTCTTTTGCCACATTACTGTACATATCAAAATTACTATTTTTTTTTCTTTGTTTGTTTTATGAAGGTTGTAGTACAAGGTATACCAGAGGTTTCCCGAGCTGTCATTCATATAGATGAACAAAGTGGAAAGGAAAAATACAAGCTTCTAGTTGAAGGTGATAATCTGCGAGCTGTTATGGCTACTCACGGAGTGAAAGGAACAAAAACATCCTCTAACAACACTTATGAGGTATGGTCAAATGGGGACTGTGGAGTTTTCCCCACAGCTTCTTCATTACAACTGCTTGCTTGTGCTCAGATGCAGCAGTTGATATCTGATCAAGCCTGATTTCACTAATAGTTGTCAGAATGCATTAACACAAGAGAATAATTCAACTGGCAGCACTGTTCTCTTCAAAGAAGCTTTTTCTGTAAATATATTTAAAATGGAGAAATGCAAAAGGGTAGTAATGGATATGGAGTATTATCTGAGAGCAGATGGTATTTTTTCCAGGAATATACTTACTCCAAGTATTTGGTTCTTCATTAATCTAACATGATCTCTTGTGTAGGTAGAGAAGACACTAGGAATTGAGGCTGCTCGGACGACCATTATCAATGAGATTCAGTACACAATGGTGAACCACGGTATGAGCATTGACAGGAGACATGTCATGTTGCTCTCTGATCTAATGACTTACAAGGTTTGTACTTTGCTTTTTCTAAATGCTTCATTGGGCTGTTGGTACAAATGAATTTCACCATGTTTGGGAAAGACAGATGAGCTACAGACATGGAAATGAGTTCCAGGTTTAAAGAATTTTAAGTTGTACTGAGTAAACACTGTTTGTATATCAAACAAAATGCTTAAATAATCTTGTTCTTGGGTGGAGGGTCAGGGGCGGGGAGAAGATCTATTTTGACTGAAAACAAGTTGATATAATGAGTAGGGAATCGTAATTTCATATCGGAAATAGGAATCCTAAAAATTGTGGTATGAAAATCAACTGTTTGGGTAACCATGCATGCAATTTAAGGCTTGCTGTGCGGAAAACCACATGGGGTGTGGTTCATAGCAGCTGCGCTGTGTGTAAGAGTCAGAGGATATAGACATTACAAATAGAATCACATTACACGTAGAATACGAACAGTCTTCCAGAACTTGTTAGTAGAAAACCCTATCTGTTCTTTATTGATGGCCTTCCTCTCCTTCGCATCCTATGCTTTTTAGATTTGAGTACGCTTAGTGAAGTGAGACTTTCCACTTTGCCTGCCAGAGTGCAAGGGTGAAATGGATGGAGGAGTTCAGACTTCTTCCAACACTGTGGGGCTTTGTTGTTCCAAGCTGCAGCCGTCCCCAGGGCTGGCCCTCTGGAGCTGCCACACAATAGTGGAAAAGGGCATCAGAGTGCAGTGTTTTACACTTGTTGGGCTCCTACCATGCATTCTTTTGTCTGTAGCTCTGACTTGTGCTTCTGTGCACAGTCTGTTATAATCAGGATGTTTGTTAGAAACAGAGGCAGAAATAAACCAAGTTAGTCTAAAAAGCTAATTACTTTTTTTTCTGGAGAGTGAAAAAGTGAAGATTTAACATCATCTGTGATCTCCTGGCAGCTGAAGTCAGATTTATCAGTAGACAATAGGCAGTATCTTCAGACCACGTTAAAGTTTGTAGCTCAGCAACTAGTTTATTATAAACATGACTATGTTTCTTTCAGTCTTTCCAGTATTCTTACTTAAAAAAATAGAACAGCTACTAACCATTTATAACAGTTTCTGTTGTGTATGAAAAATCACTTCTGTTTTATTTAAATACTGATTGCTACCGAACTATTAATCTTCAGGGTGTTTAACTGTGAAGCAGCAAAGTATGACTGCTATATTGTAGATAGTAACATTTTTACTTACTACTTGTTTCGTGTGTGTGTTAGAATGAAAACTACATTTCTTTTGTTCACTTGATTTGCTTCTTTAGCAAACATAAGTGACCTCCAGCCACTCTTGTGATAGTCTGGGTTTTTCCATTTATCAAGGGTGAAGTGCTGGGCATTACTAGGTTTGGACTGGCGAAAATGAAGGAAAGCGTGTTGATGCTGGCTTCTTTTGAAAAGACTGCAGACCATCTCTTTGATGCTGCCTACTTTGGACAGAAGGATTCTGTTTGTGGTAGGTATTGCAAATTCTCTTGCAGTTTGTGGCCCTTACCCAGCATCTGTAAACCTCTTCAAAGCATTGGATTTTTGCCCTCGGTAAGCTTTCTGTCCAGCTTACGTGTCCAAAACTTCAGGTCTGAGGCTGATCTGTACTTACTGATCCTAGGAGTTTGGTGGGTCTTTATCTACTTCTTATCTCAATCCAAGATCTTGACGTCAGTTGGACGTTTGTTATATGTTTCTTAAAGGAGACTTTTAGTAATTTGGTTTTATTTCTCACCACATAGCTCAGTGAAATACCAGGAAATTTGTTGCATTATCAGTAGTTCTGTTTTTTCAATTGTGAAGGTGTGTTTATCTTGAACATGTAGAGCTTGTTAAGGAATCTGGTACCCCATTCAGTATTTAGGTTTTGTTTTCATTCCTACTAAGAAGTAGGAAGACATACATGTCTCGGGTAGCATAGCTGAATATCATATTGTGCAGAGGGATTGCTTATGTGATTTCTCAGTTGTATCTAGAAATGAACAGAAAGGCAAAGTTCTTGTCATCTTCTGTTATTTCTGATCTAAATGGATAGAAATGGTATGGGTTTTTTAAATTGGAAGCCTTGTTTATCAGTATTCCATTCATTAACAGAACAGAGAAAATCCCTGTCCTCAGAAATTTCTTTTTAAATGTATCTGTTCTTCAGTTTGATGTTCATTAATATCCACTGAATCATCTTCTCACTGAATTCATGAAAGAATCTGATGAGAGTTTAAAAAATATAAGTATACACGCACACAAGTGCCTCATGCACACATTCACACAGCCAAACAGAAAGTTCAAATAGATGAGTTTTGTCATTATATTTGTCTCTTAATTTTGCATTTCTGCCACGTACTTTAATATTTGGAATTGAGATTATTTTCCTTTTATTAAACTCCTTTGCACCCATTTCTCCCAGATTTCATTCTCCTTTAAGCTACATACATTTTGGAATGATTTGTTAACAAGTCTCCATCTAATAGGTTAAATAGAGAAAAGGACAAGTCAAGCAGTTTTCACCCTCATCTGTTTATGTAAGGTCTGCCATCCTGGAGCTCTAACGGCTCATTTGGAATTTCTGGGTGCTAATGAAATATAAAAATATGAATGTATTATGTTAAGTTTTACTGGTTCCTATGTATTTCTAGGTGGTCTTAGAAAGTGTAGTCAATTTCTAGCAGTGCTTTGTAGACAATATATTTGCTAAATCACTGGAATCTGTTAGAAACCTTTATATTACTAGTTTGTATTTTAAGACTCTGCCACTTGCTGACTGTCCAGCACTCCATACGAGTGGGATTTTCTTTTTTTTTTTTCTTCACCCATGCTTAAAGCAAAGATCCTATGGGAGACTGATTTCATCCTGGACAGTAAGGAAAAGAGATTTTTTTTTTTGAAGTCCCCTGTAAGCTGCTAAAATCTTGTTTTGAATAATGTGGAAACCAAATACCTTTTCATGTTGCCTTCTATATAAACGTTATAGTTCAAATAAGGAAATGGAATGGACAAAACAAAACAGTTGTCTGTCTTCCAAAACTGAAGAGAGGGTACTGGCCTGCTTGTGTGAAAAAGTGCTGTGCAGCTGCCAGACCTGGCCATCCCTAGTTATCTCTTTGAATTGCTATGAAACGACCCAAATGTTTGCATACCTAAAATGCTCATGGGCTTGCATCTCCAGAGCAGGAAAAAATTATAAACGTTGCCAAGGAAAATGAGTATGTACTTAAAATCAACTGTAGGTGCTTAACTGGATGGCATCTCAAATCAGTGCTTCTCCCAAATGTGTGGGTGTAGTTCTAGACTATGTGGCCTTTGAATCCCTTGTGTCTTGTAAGATGCTTTTTTTCCCTCTGACAAAATGGGGAGCAGCTGATTCCCAAAGCTGTCTTTACGTAAAGACAATTTTCTTCTGAGAATTGCTGATGCCACCTCTCAGTGGGCAGAGTGGGCTGAAACTAGAGCAGAGGGAGTACCTCCAGTTCCAGCAGCATCTGCCGTAGAAGCAGGATCAGCAGGAAGTGCTACTGTCTGCAAGCCACTGCTTAGAGATGTAGTTGATTTACCTTTCCGTCCCCTTACCGAGGAGTAGCCAACAGCACTCTCATTTCTAACTTAAGAGTGGGAACTGGCAGCTACAGGTCACTGATGTGATAATCATTTATGAGGAGCTGGTCTGGAAGTGTCAAGAATAGACTCTACAATAAGAGCAGTACAACCAGCTTCATCTCTGCCTGGCTTCTTCCAGCTGAAAGCAAGAGCAGCAGTTTGTAGCTGTCAGCCAGATGATTAGATCTGCAATAGATTCTAACCAGTAGCGTTACAAGACATTGCACTGGAGGAGGCTTGGATGGTCATTAGAGCAGAGTGCGCTGTCCTGGCAGTTGTTCTACCATCATCAGCATCATTATCTTCACCCGTCCGCAGGATTGTCATCGGCCCCTAGTATATGTTAATCTGAGCAGATACAGGACATACACTTGGTTGTTAACAGTGGCGTCTTCTGTCCAAACATTTTCTGCGCTACATGACTGCTGTCAGCTGGTGGGGAGGAAAGGCTCCTGGTTGTACACATGGAAGTATTGCAAGGGAGGAAGGATTCCCAAAATCAAGATGCAGTTTCCATAGGTCAGAGGTTGTCTCAGCTTGACAGGTTATTGTGCAAAGACAGGTAAGTCTTTTGTTAGGTGTTAGAGAGGTATTTCCTTTATCTATTGTAACCTGTGTGCTGTAGGGGCAGTACAAAATAGTGAGCCTAAATATACAGTATTAAAAATAAACTGAATAAATACTTATTATAAATAAAAATACACTGAAGAATTCTATTTGCACAAGATTAAGTGCATGATGTTGCATTATATATATGTTCTACTATATGTCGTAGAAATGCAGCAATGGTCTAAGAGCAAAAATACTGAATCTTCATTCATATACATTTAAATTATCACTCAAATCTTGCCAGAATTTTAAGCAAATTGATTGTCATCCTTTGTGCATTCAAAGATACAGCTATTTATTGTTGTTTTCCTAAACATATATGTGAAGGACAATATTCTTGTCTTCTTGAGAATGCATGAAAGTGTAATTTGGATCATAATTTGGATCTTAACAGGATGCCAAGAATAAAACCCCTGGTATGTGATTGCTTGCTTTTAATGTGGAACCTTCTTTGGAAGAGTATACATCAGTAGAGCTAGAATATATGTGTCAGCGCATTGCTGTGAAAATGTTATAGCTATCAAAAATCATTGGGACAGGCTAAATCTTTAAATTCAGAACAAGCACTCTCTGAATTGTGAGAATGCGAGAAGTGGTACAGCTGAAGTGGTGCTGGGCCTCTTTCCCTGGGAAGCTGTGGGGGTTTCAGGGAAACTTGGCCAGATTTGACCCAAGTCTTAGCACTGAGTCAGAGAATGAACATGAAGTAACTTTGCTTTGCATCTTCTGCAGTTGGCACTGAGTGGAACGTGTCCTCTCTGAAAACAAACCCTCTGAAGCTCTTTCGTTGCTAGAGAAGGTGTTTAGGTTAGCTTGGATTTTTCCTAACTGTCTAGAATTTAAGTAACACCGATTAAATAACACACTGATCTGATGACCATAACAATTTTACCCAGTGAAGAGACCTTGGTCTTTACATGTGAGGTTCAAGGAGATTTGATAGGCAATGCATACACACTGGGCAAATGAAAATAGTTTTCTAAATCTGTACTCTTTGGATGTTCTATATGTTTTGATTATTATTATTTTCCCCCCATAGGTGTTTCTGAGTGCATCATCATGGGAATTCCGATGAATATTGGAACAGGACTCTTTAAACTGTTGCACAAAGCAGATAAAGAATCCACCCCTCCTAGGAGGCCTCTGATATTTGATAATAATGAATTTCATATCCCCATTGTTACATAGCACTTGGACATAATACACTATAGCAAAACAAGAAATAGCAAGAAAACATCATTTGAGTTAAGAAACAAAGAAACATGCATTATCAGTTCTGTCTCAATAACTGTGAGTTGGTAAGTGAAATACCATCAAAAGAATTGCCCAGTTGTTTACCAGCTGTTCGTACAGACCCTCAAAGGAGCGGCTTCTCTGCACCAGAGAGTGGAAATAAATTTCAAATGGATTTCAGCTGATAATTTTTTTTTTTCATGTGCTAGAATTAAATCTTTATGTTAATGTGTGGAAGTTGTTACTAACTCAGTATTAGACACGTGTATTCAGATTTGATTTAAAAAAAAAACCCAAACCCACAAACCTGCTTTGGGGTGTGCCTACAAGAAGCTGCAGATGGTAAAGCTGTTACTAAATACTGAGAAGACTGTAATAAGAACATTACAAATTACAAGTAGTTTTTCATTTATAGCAGCTGTTAAACTGCTCAAATCTGTAATCTACAGCAGTCTTAGTTTTGGGAAAGTTTCGTAATTGAGCAAGGTCATCTGAACAACCTAATTTTATTTTAATATATGAAGTAGAAATAAAAAGGAAGATGTTTCCCTGCATGGAGATGAAATAGTTTGAAAGTATTTAAATCTTAAGCCCACTAGAGCAGTTTCAGAATGAATATACGTTTTTAAATTATTTCAGTGTAGTATTTTTAAATTCACTCTGGTGCTATGGGGGAAGGTATCTTCATATTTTCTTGTCAGCAGACTTCGGATACTCAGTGTGCTCATAACGTGGGCCAGGGTTGGAGAGAAACAAAATAGAGAAAAAAGCAGAAGTTGTGCACTAATGAAGTAAAAGCAGCTGCTGAATAATCTTGCATTTGAAAGTGAATGAGTTGGTGCTGCAGTTTGTCTTCATGTCGCAGCGAAAAGTGTAAGGCTACGTTCAGAGAATGTAAATCTGTTGTTTTTAAGTTTTAAGGTGCCACTTTGTTTTTAAATCATCCTCCATGCAGAGAAGACCTGATGTGAAAATCAATATAGCTATTCTCCAATTATTTTGTATTTTCAGTCTGATACGAAGATATACTTCTGCTGAGATTTTGGCAGGGTAGAGATTGAGAACGTAATGCATTTAGTATCTCCTTTAAAAGCCATGAATATTTTGCTATCTCCCTTTTAACAGTAGAAATTTCAGAATAAATTTAAATGTTCTTTGTGATCTCAGTGAGACTGCCACTTACTGATTTGTCTGTAAAAAGTCTGCCTTTATTTCTTTTTAAAGATGTAAGTATAAGACAGGTAGGGGCCAAATGGAGAGAAAGCCCATAAACCTTTCCTGTGCACTAGTACTTCATTTTATCATGGGAAATTCTACTGAAAGTGCTTGGTATTTTTGTGAATAAAAAAAAAAGATGTAAATGGATGGAAGATTGTATTGGAATGAGTAACCACCTCTGCGTTTTGTTGTTGGGGTTTTTTTGTAAATATAGTGAAATGCAGCTATTTAAATGGTGGTTTCGCTGTCTTGAATATGTTTAAAGTATTCAGTAAATTACATCCATTATCATTGTCTTTAATATGACAATAAAAAAAGACAGGGATAAAGAAAATGTAACCCTTGTGTTTGTTTATTGATGCGTTATATTTGTGCATAGATAATTTATGGGTGGCCTAACCTCCATATCCCCCACTTGCTTGGTTAAGACAGTTGAGAATTATTGAGCTTAAATCTCGGGTATTTACAACATAAATGAACATGTAATATAAAACTTATCTTGCTTAAAGTAAATATAAACACGTCTTGCCCTCAGAGCAGGGTATGTGCTTCATAGGTGTTTCAGCCCCAAATAGATCGTTTACAGGAGCACTCTGAATTAGTAATTATTGTTTGGGCTTTCTGTACAGTCAGTAAATGAATTAGCTGTTGGATTTAGGAAGGACAGGCAGGGGAGATGAGGAGGAGGTGCCACCCTCTATGTCAGTGACCAGCCGGGGTGCATGGAGCTCTGCCTGGGCATGGATGAGGAGCCCATGGAGACCTTATGGGTCAGGATTAAAGGGAGGGCAGGGACCTGACCAGGAAGATCGAGTGGATGAGGCCCTCTATAGACAGATGGAAGCAGCCTCATGTTCACAAGCCCTGGTCCCCATGGGAGACTTCAACCACCTCAATATCTGTTGGAGGGACAACACAGCAGGGCATAAGCAATGCAGGAAGTTCCTTGAATGCGTTGATGATGACTGCCTTCTCCAAGTGACACAAGAGCCAACAAGGAGAGGAGCCATGTTGGACCGTGTCTAGCAAGGAGCGACTGGTGGGGAGTTTGAAGCTTAAGGGCAGCCTTGGCGGCAGTGACCATGAAATTGTGGAGTTCAAGATCCTTTAGGGAAGCGAGGAGGGCAGACAGCAAGATCACGACCCTGGACTTCAGGAGAGCAGACTGAGAGGGAAGGGATGCCATCCAGAGGGACCTGGACAGGCCTGAGAGGTGGGCCTGTGCAAACCTCATGAAGTTCAACAAGGCCAAGCGCAAGGTCCTGCACGTGGGGCAGGGCCATTGATCCCAAGCACAAATACAGGCTGGGTGGAGAATGGGTTGAGAGCAGCCCTGAGGAGAAGGACTTGGGGCCTGGAGGTCTGGCAGCAGGTGGAAGGCTGCAGTGATTGCTGGAGCACACGGGGTGTGCTGGGCCCATCAGCCAAGAGGTGGAGCGAGGTCAGCCCTAGGGGCAGCATCTTTTCAGCAATGGGATCCGAGGAGAACACGAGCAGAAGCATAAGTGAAGGAGGAGAGGACAATGAAAAAATCCAATGGAGGGGCCGAGTTCTTACTTCCTGAGACGATTGCAGGAGGGTTCAGGTATTTGCTATGAAATAGGTTTCTGTGGCAGCTGTACGGATGGCGAGATGCAGCGGAGAACGTTCTGGAAAGCCAAGCACGTGTCCAGGGGCCGCAGGGCTCCCTGGGAGGGTGTGCAGCTCCAGTCGCGGGTGCTTGAAGTCAAGCTGGAGCGCTTTTGCAAGCCCCTGTCGTGTTATTCTGCAATGTATGTAGCCTACCTCGTTTTGACAGAAGACTAGATACAGACCTGACAGGAATATAATTTTTACAGATGAGTTTTACACTAATTAGCAATCTGTGATTGCTTAACCTATACCCTGTGACAAATTACCGTTCCCTCCCCATTGTATTTGTATTTGACGGGCAGAGTACTTCAGGTGGAAGAAGTATGCAGGCAAAAATTGTAGTTAAAATTAATTAGTAAGCCAATAAGCAGAGAGCAATTTTTTTTTTAAAGGCACTTTCATAAAAAAAAAAATAAATTATAAAGTACTTTCTTAGTATGTTTATCAGGAAACTACTTTACACGTCTTTTATCTGCAGAGAGATAAGAAAACAGAAGCACGTGCTACAATAGGTTTTCTGTTGCGGATGTGGGAAGCCGGGAATAAATCTAAACTGTGCTGCTTTGGTCCATAACTTCAAAAAAAAACATAGTATGGAGACCTATTCCTTTTTTTTGCTTTATCTATGTTGTTTTGGTTTTTTGTTGGTTTTTTTTTTTTTTTTAAAAATGTAAATGAATGCTGTATTTTATACATTAACTATAAGTAGGATAAAATTTGGTTCCTTCAGGACAAGTACTCCTGGATGTCTGAGCACCAGCCGCTGTTTCAGTTTAAGCTGAAGGAAGCAACAGGTAATTCCTCAGTGTTGTATTTTTGCTTGCAGACAGGAACGTCTTTAGAAACCCGTAAAAATCAGGATAAAGATTTTCACAGTATCTGCATATTTGCCTAAATTCTTCTGTGGATGTAACTGTATGTTGCAACTGTATGTTGTATCTTCAAAATGGCTAGCTAAAGCTATATATTCAGACCTAGAAAAACCTGTCTGTAATTAAATATGTGGGAAAAACATAAGGAAATAAGAAAAATTGGCTTATGTTTTTTATTCTGTCTTAAAAAAAGGGGATCAAATTAGAAAATGTATTAATATTTTAATTCACAAATACTTGGCAGGTTATTTGGATGTGACTATACTATTGATATAAATGCATAGCAAATTTATCTTGAGGAATAAATACCAAAATCTCACAAGGCAATCTGAAAGACTGAAATCAAACAAACCAGCCCTACTGCTCTTGTATGTGGGGGCTTGTGAAAATGAATTTAGGTTTCCTGTAGCTGATAAAATGAAAATTTTAAAACATTTCTTCTAATGAAGTGAGATCGTATCATCATCTTCCACTAGAGAGCAGCGTTTTGTTTTGGGAAAGGTGGTGTTTTGGGGAAAGAGGTGTTTTTCAATTAAAAATGGGTTTTGTCACATCAGGGCTGAAATGCAAGAATGAGAAGGAAGGTTACCTGTTAAAATCATATGTGTGAGGAAGGGGATTAAGGGAATTAATTTTCTTAAGAAGAAGAAAACAGAATCAAGGTGTGCTTTTTGACGAATTAGTAAGGACTTGCTCATCCTTTGCCCCATCTGGCTTAAAAAAACCAACCAAACAAAAAAAGTAAGTAGCTTAAGTAGAAGGCTGTAGTCATTTCCAAAGGAACATAGCGAGTTGCTCCTGGCAATTGGGAGAGCAGCGGATCTGTGCTGTGAAAGGAGACGTGCCTTTTGTCGCAGCATTTTCCATGCAGCAGTGACTGCTACAATCTGCGTTCATTCTCTATAGTGAGTACTTAAATATAGCTCCCAGAGCTTCTCTGAAGCGTGAAGTTCTGGCAGCTCGCTGGGTAGCATCTCACATTCTTCAGCTGCTGCAGAGCCCCAAAGCAAGGCTGTATTAAAAACACTTGAAGGTGCTGCTGGGAGATGCAAGAGACCACTGTTTGGGACTGAAAATAATATGAGACAGGTGGTCTCCTCTGTGTACAGACAGCTGAAAACAGCAAGATTTATGAAAGATGACTTCCACTTTAATGTCTGACAGCGACAGGGATGCCTGTAGCTCTGCCAGTTCCTATCACACGTGTAGCTCAATTCGCAGTGGTCTTTTGGGTGAGAACTCAGTATTTACTGGCTGTGCTCAGGGATTCCGTTGGCCATGAGCTTCTTGGGATACAGCGTTGTCTTAACCACCACGGTTTCTTCTAGTTATATGAAAAGCCACTGTGTGCATCACATGGCAAAAGGTGTTCCTTAATCCAAAGAGTCTGTCTCGTGAGTCCAAACCTGCAAGATCAGGCATAATTGCGTGTTCCTCGTGGAAGCAATGATGGTAGGTGTGACTGACGCTGCACAGGGATGTGGTGGTTTCTGCCGGCGTTGAGGGTAGAGGGAAGAAAGCTGAAAAGATGGGGAATGCAAAGATAAGCAAGGCGGTATGAAAGCAGAGTAGAGTGGAAGTTCGTATCTGTTTGGGGGGGAAACAGAAAGATGCCAGCTAGGTAAAGTGACACACAGATATTCGCAATCTCTGCAAGGAGTCCGTCATTGAAGTGATGGAAATAGCTGGAAAAAGGATGTGTGTTCCTGAGAACTAAGTTTTCGTCATTTGTACTGGAGATTATTGTCTCTGGCTGTGACAACTGAGAATTAAATCATCATTCATTCATTAGATGACTACTAATAATGAGTAATAACTCTGAATTATTCCCTTCAGTTATTGTATCTGGTTATAATACTCTTTCAACCAACTGTACACAATTGCAGCTCCTTAACTACAGGGATGGGCTACAGTTAAGTGTAGAAGTTGTTGTGCATGTTGGGTTCTGGTACAGTCCATGCGGAAAATCATATCTATAATTGAGGGACAAATAGGAATCTGTCTTTTAGTGTTGATACCTGCAGTTAGATCAGAAGCATTCCTGGAAAATCCTCATTTGAGGGGTTTTTAATAATACATAAGTCCTGCTACTGGGTCATGATACAGAAGTTACATCAAATTAAATTTCTAGTGTTGGGTCTCCCACTACAAGAGAGACTACAACATCTGTGAAGGTCAGATGGATAATTCACTAAAGTTTGAAAAGGAAAGCTATCCTATATAGATATTTTGTTGCTGTTGATGTTATTAAAAAAAAAATATGACTATTTGCAATGAATGTCTGCCATCACAGTGCTTTGATCTTGTTGATTTCAAAGCTGGATGGTGCCGAGGAGTTTTAGTCCATGGATAAAAGAGGACATGCAGATGTCACTGCCGCTTTCTTGGTCCGCAGAAAGCTGGGGTACCACACAGGATTTCATACCAAGTTCCTTTCTCCTCCATGATAGCTGTTTTGTCAGTTGGAGGCATTGTTGACCAGAAATAAAGCTGTTGTGAAAGCAGCAGGTGTCTGGGCATCTGGATTATTAACCACAGGCATTTTATTCTCCTTTTTGTGAAAGTGGGTGTTTGTTTGCTAATGTTTCAATACATATGGCAATTTTATCTGCATGCATCCCTTTTAAATGTTCAATTGTGCAGATTTTTAAAAGCAAAATAAAGAAAATTAGTTGCCAAGAAATGCAAAAGCAATAGTGAGGCTGTGCTGGTAAACTTCAGGGGTCCCAGAAAATGCCAGAATTAGCTCGAAGTGAGACTTAAAAATTATTTGACTGGTTTTATTATTCAGGGTTTTGTTGGATTCTGAGAAGAATTGGTTAGAAGTGTGGTGTTATTCATCCCTGTTTGTAATCCTGTGATATTATTTCCTCTTCTGTTACTTCATATAAGAGTTGCTTCTCAAAGTCCTCTTTTCTAGAGCGAAGTCCTTCAGCCTGAGCAATGTGGAGTCTCATATAGGGGATTCTCTGACTCACACCATCCCTATCGTAAGCTGCTGATTGTCCCTGGAGTGACGAGGGTGGCCTTGGCCATATGATGGTGCAGGCTTGAAGCACCAGCAGTGATATCGACAGGACAAGGCGTAATGGTTTTAAATTGGAAGAGGGGAAATTTAGTTTAGATATTAGGAGGAAATTCTTTACTGTGCGGGTGGTGAAGCACTGGAACAGGTTGCCCAGAGAAGCTGTGGATGCCCCATCCCTGGAGGTGTTCAAGGCCAGGCTGGATGGGGCTTTGAGCAACCTGCTCTAGTGGAGGTGTCCCTGCCCATGGCAGGGGGGTTGGAACTCGATGGTCTTTAAGGTCCCTTCCAACCCAAACCATTCTATGATTCTATGATATTGTGTGACTCATCGAAGGCACAGTGGGTCGGGAATCTCTTTCATGCACACACTGGAAGGAAGGAAGGACACGCCTCAATCCTCACTGGAGCTTGACCCCTGCACTTTTCCAAAGCAATGATGCTAAAACGTTTGTTGTATGTGTAGCCCACACAAGAACTCGTTCCCTTTCCCATATGCCATTCTTCCAGATTTCCAGCTCATGCAGATGTTTTCGTTACACCGTGGCTTCCTTTAAACTTCAGTTTTTAAGAAGATATTTACTTCTTCTGACTTACGCCGCTGCTGTGCATTTTCTAGTTCCCCTTTACATTTATTTCTTTCTCCTTGTCCTTGTTTCTCACACAGATTCCTCCCTTCTGGGCCCGTGGTGACTGTCACTGCTGGTGACACGGCTTCCCCGCAGCAGCGCTCTGTCAGCCATACTGTGCCAGTGGCTGGCTTCAGCTCAGCCATGCAAGGTTACTGGGAGCCTTTGCCTGGAGGATAATTAAACCACTCAAGGAAAAAACATCTCCTCAGCACATCTGGATGTGGAAATTTACTGCCATCAAAATTACAATTACGGTCAAATAGCTTGTGAAAAAAAATGACCTTATTATATAAGGGAGTGTATTCGTACTTTAAACTGAAATGAAAGGCATCTCTGCTTCATGTGGCTCTTTGTCAGCGCTGAAAACTGTACTCGGTTGCTTAATTCTCCACTTACTTTTCTCTTTAGACGGTTTCAGGTCCTTCCCGCTTACCTGACACCAGTGTTGTTTCCCTTGTGTTTGTATGTGCTCTGTTGAGCAATAAATCCAAGGAGAAGGGGTGATCAGCACAGCAGCTTGGTTGGTAGTTGGCACATGTAGAATCAGTTGACTCTTCCCGCCGCACACTTGTATGACCTGGGCAAATTTTTAGGCTCTCTGTACTTTAGATTCAGTCTATTAAAGACTATTAAATGATAATAGTATCTCCTTAGGAATGTGGCTGTGAGAGGAGATAATAGAAACATCGAAGTGGCATGTACTTGTCTTCCTAGGTTTTTATTGCCAGGATGTGTGGATTAAACAATGTGATTAGCATCTGCCATGTATAGTTCTTTTTATTCTTTCATCTTCCAAAGAAAGCGGAAAAAGGCTAGAAGTTGCTGCTCTTGGAAGTCAGCTGCAGAGCAGAAACCGACTTTAGCAGGAAAAGGAGAGGGCAAAGCAGGGAAGCACTTTGCTGCCATTAATATTCTTGGAGGGGGAGGGTGGCAGCTCTGAAGATGAGTTAAGGGGAAAAAAAAATCTAACAGCACAAATAGAGCATGGCAAAAAGGATAATATTCGGCCTGCCTTGCTGATGAAGTGTATTTATCCTTCATGGAATATCGCTAGCAGACTGGGAGAATTTTTATTTCGGTTATTCTTTTGTACAGTATTTTTATTACCAAATTGAGGCTTAATCCAATTCCCCTGGAAACCAATTAGAGAACTCGTAACTCGGCAGAACTCAATGAGCTTTGATATATGCATTATATTAATTATTTCTATCCATCAAACTCCCACCAGTTAATACATCTTTATAAGTTTCAAACAGTTGCACAACACTTCTCTAAACATCATTGCTGCCGACTTGATCCAGAAAGAATAATTTTAATCTAAATTCTTTTTAAGGCTTCCATGCTGCTCAGGACTTTGTCTTAGATGTTTCTGCTTATTCTGGGCTATGCTATGTATGGTTTTTTCTGTTTAGTATTGAGGTAGGGATTTTCTGTTTGTTTTGGGAGTTGTTTTTTCATTTGTTATTCAATTCTGACAAATCTTGGCATGTATGATAGTTGAAGTTCTAAATTACTTTTATGGCATTTTTTCTTTTAAAAATTACTGGTCAATTTGAACTGTTGAATGTTTAATTTTTACACTTGTGTTATGAGGGGAAAAATACAGACGTGTTGAAGATTTTGTAGCTCAGTTTAGACTGAATGACCAAACCTTGTGGAAGCTGGTAGTGCAGCTGCCACTGTGCCAAGCTGAGACATTATTTCATTCTGGAAGTCTCTGATGGCTTTCCCATCCCTGCCAAGGCATGTAGACTGGCACAGAGACTGTATTCCTTTTGCCTTCTAAATTTGAGTGTAACTTAGGAGTTACTTCATTTCATTTTAGTTACTGTTTTCAAAACTGACTTTAGTCGAGTCCAGTACTTTTGTCACGCTAAACACTCCTCAGTCTTTGGTTGCGTCTTGGCCCGCAGTCTGCTTTGCCGAAGCAAATTGACTATAGCAAGTTGTACAAGGGTTTCTCTTTGGCTTTATTCTCTCTGTAATCCCAGTCTTGTGTTTACCTCCTACAAAAATCATTATCCCCTCCCACCCAAGGAACATCCTGCAATGTTAAAAATAAAAATTTCTTCTCAAATGAGAAGCATATGGAATTTATGGAGTATTTATGTAAACTAAAATCAATGTATTGCTGTGTAAAAGCACTTAAAGTTACAGATATGACACACAGGATCTGCTTAAAGACCAGCAAATTTTTCAAACTCCTGACCATCTATGTTTGTCTGGTTTTGGCAAAGGCTTGTAAAACTGTACACAATTAGTGATAGTACACTAGAAATGCTTCTTCTGTATCATAAAGCAGATGAATTCAGAATGCAAGAGCATTTCATTATGAAGCAATATTAATCCCCTCCAGCTGGATGCTCCCCACAATCCTGCTCATCTGCTTCCATGCATGATAAGCTTTTGAAGTCCAACCAAATCTGAGCGTTGGTCTATTCTCATATGCAGATCTGCTTGGTTTTTTCAAATGCTGCCACCTCTCTTCCCCCCCTTAGCTTAAGCATCGCAAAACAGACGAGCTGCAGGACTAGCTCTGCAGCCTGTGTGAAAAAGCAAGTGTTGCACGGGATCTAGAGAAACACGGAGAACCACGGTTACATGCATACCTGTCTCCGTTTCCTCAGGGAGCTCTTTGGGCTTGGACTAGAGATATCTGGACTGCTCTGGAGCTTTCAAGGATTATTGGCTTCTATTTAGCATCAGGCGCCTTTTTCTTCAAGTCCAGCTGTACCCCAATTAAAGCAGTGCCCCATGCTCACTGTCTGTAAGCGCGGGCGGGTTTGTGTGGCTCAGGCAGTGTCCTGTGGCTCTGCAAGCATTCTGCCCCTGACTCTTTCTAAAGCTCTGCTTTGTCATTTCTGCCTGCTAGGCATAAGGAGATTTTTTTTTTTTCTCTCTTTTTATACCCATCAGGCTAATGTCTGACAAGAATGATATTCTATCAAAACAATTTCCCTTTTTCTCTGGCTGCATTTTTGTTTTAACATACTGCATTTTCTAATGGTAGAATAAAATGTCTATATTTTGGTAGATAAATGAGCAAGGCGTCTGAACCGAAGCCCTTTAAAATCAATGTGAGGATCACTGTTATCTGCAAAGTGTCTTGGATTAATCCCTGGGTCCTTTCACTGACTTGGAGACCCTCAAAAGCTCAGCTTGTGACTGAGATCTATTGAACTCAAACCCTTGCATGTCAGTGAGCAAGGGAACTACTTGCTATTAGAAGTACACGTGTAATTCTTAGCAGATCCGAGGCTTCATATATGAAAAGGAAGATAAAAAAATACCTTTGCTTCTTCAAGTGCCTTTAGATTAAAATCCTGTTTGAAAACACTGATTGCTGACAGAAAACAACGAAGATGGTGAGACTGTGCTGAGGCTATCTCTGGAGTCCTTACTATCACGCTTGTCTACCACCTTCAA
Source organism: Numenius arquata (assembly GCF_964106895.1). NCBI lineage: Eukaryota > Metazoa > Chordata > Aves > Charadriiformes > Scolopacidae > Numenius > Numenius arquata. The sequence goes on along the minus strand of NC_133585.1, from coordinate 8,334,578 downwards.
CTGCAGTTTGGGTTTTCTTTTACAAATTCCCAGCTTGTGCATGGCTTGTTCGTAGAAGTTACTCAGGGATGCTCCAGGCACCCATTTGCTTTTATCTCCCCATTAGTGCTAAAAGAAGTAGAAACAAACGATTGGTATAAATAGCCTCTCTTGGCTTGACTTGAAAACTGACCTAGAAACTAAACCAATAACAAACTGCGAGCAACAGCTTTTGAAGGGGCTGTTTAACATCTGCTCGCTTACAGAAGTTGACCACATCACAAGTCAGCCCAGTCTCCCAGAGAAAATTAAATCACCCCCCAGTTCTGTTCTAAACAGACGGGTACTTGGGCGGTGCTTGCAGGGTGCCTTCCCTAGGAAAGCTGGAATTCTTACAGCCCTGTAGGATCATCGCTAATGTGCCTCTGCAGTATTGCTGGTTTTCTCTTGCTGCCTGTTTTTGGAAGCAGTTGTCTGAGAAACAGAAGTGATTGCGTGTATTCACAGCTCCAGGAGGAGCCAATTTACTCATCCTTTTCTTCCCCCCTCAAACAAGCAAACAAACGCCCTTCCTGCCAGGTATTCTGCCCCACGGGAAGGCCTCTTCTTCCTCTTTTAACGGGCAAATCTTTAGTTGTTGAGTAAAACAATATTTAAAAAAAAATAAAATAATTGGTTTTTCAGCAGCCCTGGGAAATTTAAAACCTTCAGCAGACAGGGTATTTTCTTTCTGTTGAAGCTGACTGAAGTAACTGTCTGATCTTCTTCATTTTAATTGGAATTACCAGTGCAGCCCCTGCACAGCTGAATACCTACTTACTGTCTGAAAACTGCCTAGCGCGGGGCAAACTGAAATGACTGAAGGTTTTCAGGCTACAGAAAAAAAAAAAAAAAGCGCAATATAATCCTCTGGTCTGCTTTCCTTCATACTATATGTCATAGGAGCTCACTTAAAGAGCTAAGCCATTTCCTGGAGTTCACAGTTAGACATTTTTAGGAAGATAAATGATCCTTGTGCTTCTGTGAGAGTCCGACAGCAGCTCCCTCAGCCCGGAGCTTCAGCAGGATCACTGAGGACCTCTGGACTTATGGGCAGAGCCCATTCCTGGAAGCGATACTGCCAGGCGAAATATTTCGCTTGGGCAGTGCTGAGACTGCTCACATTACGTTTGGGGGTTTTTTTCTCCTTTTTTACGGGTAAATGAGATCTTTTGATCTGCTCGCCCGCTAGACCAGCACCTTCCTATCCTGAAAATGTTAATTAATTGTCTATCAATTATATCAATCTGAAAAAATAAGCTTCTGTTGAGAACTGTTGAGCTGCTAGTGTTTCATGTAACACCTATTACAAAATCTTGATGGTGTGTACTTTGTATCTCCACAGCTCTAACCTGAACTTGATGATCACTTCTATTTTTCATATACCCTGCCTTGGAGACAGTATAATCTTCCTTCCCGGGATCCACGCAGCGTTGTCAGCTTCCAGTAACTTCCTGTAAATCTCTCAATATTTTTCTCTAAACCCTTAGGTGCTTGAATCATATGATTATGTGAGAAGCTTAGCTTTCATTACAAAACCGTTTGTAGCGTACATGGCTGCCAATGAAGCTTGAAGACCTGTATCCTTAGGGCTCCAAAACCAAAAAGCAAATAAAATGTATCCCGTGTATTTAAAAATAATAGAAAAAAAAAAATCCTAATCCTGAAGAAAATCCTTTACTTCTGGCCATTAGAATTTTTGGCTGGATCAGATTGATGATATTGAGGAGGGGATTTACCAGTAAAACTGGGGCAGCAGTAAGCAGGCAGGTGCCGAGAAGGTGGAAGTATTTGAGAAGGAGTGACAGCTATTTTTTTGCACAGAAGACTATTGCACTATTAAAAGTCCAATTAACATGAATATGAGAAATCTCTTTTAAAGCCTGGATGTTTCTAGAGGGTGCCTTATCAGAAAATACTAAGCTAAAATAATACAATAGTATCACCCGGTATGTGGATGACCAACGTAGAACATAAACTCATAATTTAATGCCTTTTGGAAGCGAAGATTTTTCAAGACAGAAGAACAGTCACTGGGTGCGGTGCAGACCCTGCCACTGCAGGTGCAACGTTTTATACTATTTTATCGCAATCCATCTTGAAATCAGGTAGGATCTTCTTTTCTGTTTCTCCTTCTCTATTTTCCTTTTGTCTTCTTCCTCTTTCCTCTACTCTCCTCTTTCCCTTTCCTGCTTGATTGGCACGATGCTCAGGGTCTTCTTGGTTTCAGCCAAAAGTTCTCTGATCCGTACAGCAGATAGGCTTTTACAGTGAGAAGTATGTGCTGAATTATGTGAATTTGAATCTCTTGTTAGGTTCTAATGTGAATGTATGACACAACATTATATTTCAGGAAACGTGCTGAGTTTGCATGCAGAAGCACGATGGTTATTGCATACTAAAAAAGGTGTTTTGGCAATTACGGGAACAAAAATCTTCTTGTACTAGAGGTTGAATCGTGGTCCTGTTGCTCTTGATTCTGATCTTAGTATTTTCAAAGGCTTGCGTGTTTGTTGTTATTTTTGTTTGGTTTTTTTTTAATACTGTAGTTATTATTGTGGAATTTGCTGGGATTTCATATACTGCACAGTTATATGGACTTAGAACAATAACATTTTCCAGCTGCAGGACCGTGGTTTGCTGAAACCTAATGCTTGTGCTGAGGATGATCCTGTCCTCCCGACAGAAAATTCTGCAAGACAAGGACTGAAAAGTACTTTGCTGCCCCCATCTTAAATCTACAGAGGGAGGTTTTTCAGAGGCAGATATACCAAGCAGATATCCAACTTGATTTTTCAAATTCCAATTTCTGCTTTTGAAAATCATTCCCAAGGTCTGATACCTTCTTAAGCCTTGCATCTTTTATCTGTATTTGAAAGACTTCATTTCTGCATGGCAACACTAGTGTTTCTCTATTTCTTTCTGAAAAGAGACAAAATTGAATAACAATAAACACCAATTTCTGCCTCCGCGTCCCCATCGTGTGCCCCAAATATTTTTCAGACTTCATAGGCATGGGTATTGCTAGACCTATATGCTAGACCCATAGGTATTGCTAGCCTAATAAGCTTTCTCGGAAAGTCAATGTTTTTTTTTCCTAATGCCCAAAGCATACAGTAGCCTAGTTTCTAAATCTTAAAAAAAAAAATAAAAAATAAAAAATTTGGAAATCTTTCCAAAGCTTAGAAAAATCTACTGATCTTTTTCTGTTAATTTGTCAAGTTGTGGTTTGAATCCAATTTTACACACGCACCCATGACAGCCTGCGTGAGAGCTCCATATTTTATTACATGTTTTTAAATCCTTCCTTTTATTTGGTCTAAACAAAGAACTGCCTTGTTTTTGCTACTCTCATAAACACCTGCATAAGCTGTGCAAGTTGTAGACATTAATTCATTTCAGGGATCTGTCTTTGATTAACTTGGATTTTAGTTCTGAAAATTTATTCCACGGATATATTCTTTTTCTGAAAACTCTGCAGGGGAACCAAAGGGTTTTGCCTAATTTCTATTTTTTCTCTTGGAGGAGGGGAGGAAGGAATTAATTGACAATTGGTTTTGCTTCTTATTTCAGCAATAGGACTGTAGATTCTGGGCTACTGTGACAATCTGAATTTTGGTCACTTCATAAACTTTTGGCATAGTGTATTTGCATATGTTTCATAGTTTGAGTCTTCAAAGATGACATATATGCTTAAGACTTTCCCTGCACTTGCCTGGGAAGCTCTATACTGAGTCAAGCAACTGAGATAACAGCAAGGTCCCTCTCTGACACAGGCAATTGCCTGCTGGCTGGACCCATGAAAGAGAAATTTATCCATGCAATGAGAAATTTATCTGAAGAGAGCAAAGAAGACTTGCCATTTGCAAGAAAAATGGACTGTAAGAGACTCGGATATGACAAAAAGATGGAAACTGCATTGCCAGAAAGAAAGAACCCTGATCCGACAGGGATTTACCTGCCACCTGGCACTATCTGAGCAATGGCAATGGGAGATGTGGGTCTGCAAGCAAAAGGCAAGACGGGCATTGCAGGATGAGAAGACTGAGAAGGCAAAGGACTAGGACACACATTTGGGAAAGGCAGGAGTAAATCCAGCCCAGAGCAAACCCTTGCTGAGGCACACCTCCCTCTAGACTTTGGGACGGGACTCAAGACCCCCGAGTTATGCCCTGCCCGAAGGATGCCATTCCCGTGTTCCTGCAACCTCTGGCGAGGAGCGGGTATCAGAGTGCTGAGTCAGGCAGAGGATGGAAACCAAGCTCGTTCTTTATTATTTCGAGTAGCGGAGTACTGCTGCACAGATCTAAATTACATCTCTTATCGTAATTCCCCGTAATGAAATTTGGCGGTTTGTTTCCTTTTCTTTACAGGAAACTATGTAAACCCACACACAATAAAACAATATCGTTAAAGGGAGGCTGAAATTAGAAAGTCTTAAAAACTAGGAAACACTGGAACAACTTGTGCAATCTTTGTTCAGTCTTCTGGTGCATTTGCCTTACGAAAGCTTTCGATTGCTCGGTTTCTTGCCCTACCTTTCTGTTGCAGGCAGAGAAGGGGACTGGTGTCTGCTTCGGCTGTGCACCAGGCGACACGAGGCAGGTCCCACTTCTTACCACTTCAGTGTTTCACTCTGTTCTGTTCCAACTTCATTTTGCTGAGTTGAAGACAACAACTAATGGATACCGGTGTTAACGAGTATTTCTGGAATGTACCATCTCTTTACGGGCTAAACTTTGCCCAACTTACTGGAAAGAAATAGGCAGATTTTCTGGTAAATTTAAATAGTCTCGAAAGAGCACAGTTTGCAGGAATGTACAATGTTAGTCATTAGCCAACAAAGCTAATCTCTGTGTATTTTGTCTAGTGAGGAAAGTTCCTAGGAAAACCACGGATGCAAAATTAGAAGAAATGAATCTACAAAAGAATAAGTAACAATGGACCACACATGGAAAAAACTTGTTTCAGAATCATGCCATACTTTCAAGTACTGTTTTAAATAATGACTTTTAAGGTTGAGAAAAATCCCTAAGTCCTTTTATTCTGTATTTGCCTCCACTAACAGCAGTAAAATGCATACTATGGTTATGCACATAACCCAAGGCTGTTTTCACATATGAAAGACATCATCATCTGTTCAACTACATAATGCGACTTGAAACTCAGTTCAGCACCTGAATTCTCTAAGTGGGTGTGTTAAAAGAAAATTTTAGGGAACAATTGCTTCCCCTTGTACTGCACTGAGTCCAGCTCTCTGGACACTAAATAAAGCATACAAGTGTTTGGACAGGAGGCTTTCAGGTAATTTCAGTTGCTACTAGATGTAACGGGGCTAACACACATACTGGTAACGCTCTTTCCGTGTCATTACAGCCACCGTTATTTTTGCAGGATCTCAGAAACATAGCTACAAGTCTCTCGTAAAATGCAAATTTAAGGTTGTAATCGCTTGTGGTCGTTCTGCAGTCTGTTCCCTTAGCCGCTTGCAAATTTAGGTAGCGTTTGGAGCAAGCGAGGCTGGCAGACTGTTTACCTTCAGACAGAAAAGTTGTTTTTCTTGTTATTTGCAAAACGATTCCATGCTCCTGCTGCTGCTGAGCACGGATGTGTCTGTGGGTAAATTACCTGCTCTCTGGTTATTCACCAAATGCTGATGCAGCTGCATTTGGCGGGAGGATGAGCCGACAGGTACCACTCACGCTCGGACCTCTGGTTTGAAAACTTTCATTTCTCTGAACTCCCACGGACAAAGCCCCAGACGGCCTGTTTATTATTCGGATGTTTTGCCTTTTCCGGCTCAGGATGAATCAAATCTCGACGCCCGAAGCGGCCGCCCGGTGAAGACCCCGGGCCCCGCAGCCGCCGCCCCCCCCCCCCCCCCCCCCCCCCCGCCCCGGCTCGTCCCGCCGCCGCCGCCCCCGGGGCGCCCCGGGCGGGGGAAGCCGGCAGCCCCCGGCCCCGCCGCCGGCCAGCAGCGCCGCCCCGCCGCCTTTGTCTCGCCGCCGAGACTCCCGCGGCTGCTCCCCCCCTCCCGCCCCGGCGAAGCCCCTCTTCCCCGGAGGGAGGAGCGGGGGGGAACCTCCCAGCAGGCCGCCCCGCACCGCGGATTGGGGGGGACACACACACAGCATGGCGCTGGGGGGCCCTTCCCCACCGTCCCGTCCCGTCCCGTCCCGCCCGGCTGCCGGCGCCCCGCCTCCGCGCCCCACAGGGGCCGGCGGGGAGCCCCTGACTGACGGCCGGGAGGCGGGCGGCGGCCGGGCCGGGCCGGGCCGGGGGAGAGGCTGCGGCGTCGGCGGGAGGCGAGGAGCGGAGCGGGCGGGCAATGCGCTGCCGCAGCTCCGTCTGGGCGCAGGCGGCAGCCTTGTGCAACCAATATGGCTGCGAGCGCCCGCGAATGAAAGGAGGCGCTTGGAGCTGAAGCCGTCTCCCCCCCGCCGCCACCCCCTGCTCGCCCCGCGGCCGTGTGGCCTCCAGCCAGCGCAGGAGAGAAGTTGCCGGGCTGCCCCCGCGGGGGGGTAGGGGGTGCCCGGGAGGCGACGGCGGCGGCCCTTCCCGCCGCTCCTGCTGCCGGCTGTCCCTCTCCCGGGGGCAGAGCCGAGGAGGAGGAGGAGGAGAAGTTGTTTCGCCGCCCGGGGGGGCGGAAAGGCGGCGAGAGGGGCCGCCGGCTGGAGGAGGAAGAGGAGCAGCAGCCCCTGACGGCGGCTCGCCCCCCGCCTGCCTGAGGGGGAGCGCGGCGGCGGCTCCCGGCCCGCAGGAGGAGAAAGAAGAAGAGGCAAAGCCGCCCTCGGCCCAGGAGCTCCGCGCCTCTTCCCCGGCACGAAGTTTCGCCGGGGGCCGCTGCGGGGGCGCCGGCTGCCGGAGGAGGGCGGCCGGCGGCGCCCCGCCTCGGCCCGCGCCTCCCCGGGGGCGGCGGTGGCGGAGCGGCGGGGCCGGGGGGCGGCGGCGGCGGCGGTGCGCGGCCCCGGCGGGCGAAGTTTGGCTGGCGGCGGCCTGCCGCGGCCATGGAGCCGAAGCACAAGGAGCTGCTCGCCCAGTGCCGCCAGAGCCTGGCGCAGGCCATGACCGAGGTGGACAAGGTGGTGGAGCTGCTGGAGGCCGCCGGCGCCCTCGGCCCCCGCGACCTGCGGGACCTGGAGGCGGCGGGCGGCGGGAAGGCTGAGCTGCTCATCGCCCTGCTGCTGGCCAAGGAGCGGGACCACTTCCAGGACCTGCGGGTGGCCCTGGAGAAGACGCAGCCCCACCTGCTCTCCATCCTCTACCTGAACGGCGTGGCGGGGGCGCCGGCGGCGACCGAGACGGCCGGTGAGCGGGAGTGGGGGGCACGGGGGCCGGGGAGGGTGAGGGTGAGGGGGCGGAGGAGGAGGAAGGGCAGCGGTTGCCCCCGCCCACCCCCGCCGGGACAGAGGAGCGGCGGGGCAGCTTGGGCCCCTCGGGACCCCCCTCCTGGCGGTGGGGAGGGAGTGGGTCGGCTGCGGGCGGGGGGTCCTCCCCTTCCCGGGAAGGGGGGGGAAAAACCTCTCCCGTGTTTGCGCTCGGGCTCTCGGTTCTTGTTTTGGGCTCCCGACCCTTTGCCTTTCCCCTCTGGTCCCCGGGAGGTGCCGCGGATGCTGTGCGGTGCCCTCAGGAGAGGCCGCCCCAACGGGGTTCTTGCTGCTGCTACCACCCCCCCCCCCGAAGCCGGGTGCTGGGGGGGGGGGGCGGCAGGGAAAACCCGACCCCGAGGGGGTTTTTCTCCCCCGAGCTCCTCTGGGGCCGCCGGTGGTGTTAAAACAGTGGCTTCTGGACCGGGCAAAACTGTGGAACTCCCCCCTCGCCCCCCCCAGCAGCCAGTCTGCCCGAACGGGCTGGCTGGCAGGGCGCCAGCAGATGTGCGTTTGAATAAATATTGTAACTATTTACCCCCGGACAAACGTACGTTTGTTTGAGGCTGTATTATTGTAACTCTTCTTGGTGATCAGAACAGGAAAACAACCGATTTAACGGCAAAGCCAGGCGAGGAGAACTTCAACGTAAACCTCCTTCTTAACTGAGTTGAGCTTTGACCCGCAGGTCTTTCCCCGCTTCTCCCCCCGCCAAAACAAGCCACAGTCTCCTTTTATGTGGACAAATACCAGGCTTTAAAACAGTAAAAAAAAAAAAAATAAAATAAAATTGGTGATGATACACAAGGCCTTGCAAGTGCAGCTGTGTTTCTAGATGAGAAATACTTAAATTGAACTAAATAGTAATTCTGTATTCTAGATGACAGCTAAAGAATATTCAGTTGTCCATGTGACGTGTAGGTGTTCCCTTCCAGTGTGAGTCCAAGTTGACTGATGCAGAAATGTGGGGTTTCTTTTTGGTTTTGTTACCAGATGTGGGAAATGCAGGGTGACTACCTGTTTACGTAAGGTGCTGCCCTGGGAGGACGTCCTGGCTCTTATAAACTATACCATTTCTTTAAGAAAATAAAACCCTTGAAGAGCTGCTTCTGTCTGGAAAATAGTCCTTGCGTGTGCAGTTGCACTGTGTACTCTGCCCTTATTTGAATTATGCTGTTGATGCTGGGAGTTTTGTAAACACACAAAAAAATGTGTGAGGGTCTTCTGTTTTGTTTTATATCAACGTTTTATAGTGTATGGCCTTTTGTAATGAATATATGGCAGGACCTCACGGGATGGGGAAAAATGGACGGAACAATAGACCTCAACACTTGTAACATTATGCGGTCTGACATCAATGGGAGATGAGGGCACTCGCTGCCTTTCAGAATGGGACCCATGATCTTTTTTGTATGATGAAATTAATGCTTGTCTTGTTTAGTTAGCTGCATTAATGGTGGTGGGCTACTAACATTCCCCAGCCTTAAAAACAAAGGTGTAAAACATGAATGGCAGGAAAAAAATGAAGTAGACATTTGATATAATAATACTCTTTATTTTTAAAACACAAGTTAGAATTACAAAATGCCTTGAAATGCTGAGCTCTCAAGGGAAAAGTAGTTTGATTGGCAAAGTGAACTATATCCTCCTTGACTGAATGCGTTCATGAGGTTAATCTGAGTTAAATTAACATCTGTGTGGGGAAGGATGTTCCCCTGATATGATGGGTTTTAAAATTTTATTGCTTTCATTTATCAGTAGCAATAAAGAGCTAACTTTGAGAGTTATGGTTTTGTTTCCCTTGTGATAAACATGTTTACAAATTAGTACACGGGAGATTGCTAACAGTGAGCTTAAGAGTAAATCATCCTGCATATGGGAAGGTAAAGGACCTGATCTTTCAAACACTGTTTTTTATATATATATATATATATATATATATGTATTCCAACTTTACTCCCCTGAGGAGGTCTCATGGTAACTAGTCATGAGGCTGCTTTTGTGCCCGCTGAACACCTCCGAAAAGTCCTGGTCTATTTTGAGTCTGTCCCGGATGTGTTATGCAAAGAGTTAATGTTTGAGGGTAACTGCAGTAGAAAGGTTCTTGTTTGAACCTGTGTGCAGATGTAATTGGGTTTTACTCTAATTTAATCTCCCTGTAGGAAGTTTGACCACCCATCTGCTCTTCTTGTGCCATTTAGGAGTTTTACCCCATTTCACTGTGGGTGTTGAAGGCTGACGAGTCAAGTTGCTTTTTTGTTCTTTGGGTGTAGAAGCAAACTGTAAACACGGTAACAAAGAGAACTGTTGGATTCTGTGTTTAAAATGCTTAAGGGAAGCAGTCCTCAGCGTATATTCCGTAAAATGCCTCTATTCTTAAAAGCAAAAAAATGTACATCTTAAAACATTCCTTTAGTTGAACCTAGCCAGCTGAATTAATTTTTAAAATTACAATTAGTATATGAAAAAATGACAGCTTACAGTGAGACAATTTTAGTATTGTTTGGAAGAGGAGGCTAATATAAAGTGCATCCACTGAATGCTTGTTGGAGGTGAAAATTATTTATAACCAATAACTTCTTGTAGTAGTGTTTGCTAATTCCTTTTCCCAGTGTGCTGCTGTTGTGAGGGAAATGGCAAGGGATTTGGCGACATAATTTTGTTCAAAGGTGCAGAATTCGGCGTACAACACTAGCTTTGTCTGCTCACAACACTAGCACGAGTGATTCTCCTTCCGTTTTAACATACGGGACACGTGCCATTACTTTGTCTTTTACTTTACTCTTTTTAAATATCACCTCCTACTGGACTTCAAAGGTGGTACGTAAACTCGGTTGGAAACTCGGGCTGGTATTTATCCCACCGGTTCTTGTGGCTGGCTGGACAATGTAGAGCTGACACTTTTATAAGTATTTATCTGCACAACACGGAGGGAAGTAAACAGCCGGTCTGACTGCTAAAGGGAAAGAACTGGGGTCCCAGTAACTGCTGAAGGACTTCCAGTATAGATAACTGTGCCTTTATGTTACGAGGAGCTTTCTTTTCTTTGTGAAATTCACTGAATTTCACTGAATTTCACTGAATTTTTTTAGAGTTGGAAGAGACCGTATAGATCATCTAGTCCAACTCCCCTGCTGAAGCAGGATTGCTTAGAGAATGCTACTCAGGACTGCATCCAGGCGGGTCTTGAAAATCTACAAAGAAGGGGACTCCACAACCTCCCTGGGCAGCCTGTTCCAGGGCTCTGGCACCCTCACCGGGAAGAAATTCTTCCTCAGTTCAGATTCCCCCAGTTCAGTTCCCATTTAAATGTATTTGTCTTTGGTAGTAGCTTCTAATTGCTTCTCTTAAACCTAAATCTGTATAGTGGTTTGTGGATCACAGTTTCTCCAATAAAATGTATATTTGTAAGCTTGTTTTGTTTCTAATTTGAGAATAGTGTGCCTAACAGTAAACAGAGTGCAAAATCGAATGAGAAACTACCTTCTGTCAAAGCA